>NC_138772.1:223462453-224067453 GCF_965119305.1 Pelophylax lessonae
GCCCAGTCCAAAAATTAACTGTGTGTATCCTGTGTGTTTTGGAGCATGCTCAGTTGCCAAAACAAGGGAAATAGAAATGAGGAATAGAAATGTATGTAGGTGTGTATAGTATATGTGAATTGAAAAAATTCTCTCTTGAAGTTTGCTAGTCATTATTTAGAATGTTTAGATACAGGAATACATACATATATATACAATTACGTGAGAGAGAGAGAAATATATATTTAGGGAAACAATTGAAACACACCTTTTGGGATTTGAGAAGTGAGATTGTGACGATTGACCAGATATGTAAGCCAACAATCTGACTCATCACTCATGAACATCCCTAAATTTGGCGTGGCAATTATATCAGGCGTTCTTATGTGCATTTTGGCTGGCGTTTTCCCAGGCGTTTTGACATGCATTTTTTGGGCAGGCATTGTTATATGAAATCACCTACAAAAGCCCCAAAAACAGACCACAAACACGTACATGTGAACGTAGCCCGTTTGGGGGCGTTTGAGGGGGATTTGTCCAGCTCAAGGATCAGCTCCCAAAACAGGCAAAAAATCCAATCCTATTCAGTTCAATGGCCCCTGTTCCCATGTGAGCATTTTGACGGCATGAGGAAAACACCCAACGCTCACTGAGAAATAGCACAATGATTAGGGAGTCTGCCTTCCTGCTGTAGGTTTGTAAGTTCGAATCCGGAAGGTGCCCTCTGTATGGGCAACACTTGGATATCTCCAATCCTCCAAATGTTGACATCATTAATTTTGTTCATGTTTGAAAAAGGCATGTGTATCAGCAAACTTTTAATCCAAAGACATGAACAAAATACAAAAGATGCCCCATAAAGTCAATATGTAGCAATATTGTGAGCTAAAGCTCTATTTGTTTGTTGGGCATACTTTGCTAATTAGCCAAGTATAAGGGATATATATATATATACCTTCAGTTAAATGTGTAGTAAAATGGTAACACTTGGCCATACCCATATGGAAGAAAAGGTAGTATTTGCAATATATTTCTAAAAACATTCTTTGGAAACACATAAAATATTGTCAAAATTGTGACATTTCCTTGATATGTGTGAAATGCTATTAATCTTTCTTTGAAATATGTTTTACATCTATTTTTTTTCTATCTGACGACCAATTCCCCAATGTAATATTTTGTGGGTTTTTTCAGAGAATGTGGAGGTTCTATATAAACACTGTAGATTTGACTGCTATGATTTCGGAGTTAGCAGGAAAGGTGTATGGAATGTGATGGTGTTTACTAAAGGATCCCTTGTTGGAAGTGTGCATGTTTTTCCAATTCCGCCGGTTTTTGCCATTTTCTATGGGCGAGACAGCGGATTTGCAAGCGGTATTCAAAAAAAAATTGACCCAAAATCGCGCTGGCGAAATTTTTTGAGCCAATTTGACGTTGCGCATGCGCACATTCGCGAGTTCGCAGCTCGCGGCTGGAGGAGCTGTTTAACCTTTCCACACTTTCGCAGATATCTCTCTTTCTAAGTCAGTTTTTGAGATTTTTTAAACGCAAGTCATCTCCAAATTGACTTCCACACCTTCCACAGTGATTTGGGATTTTTGGGGGTACAGGGGAAAATTTGGCTAAACTTTAGTCGAGCTTTTAGCTGGCGTGGTTTTAAGTCGCGCTCTGACCATATTGCATCTTAATGAATCTCACACTAGGCGCTATTTTCCGCCCGCCGTTCTTTGAATGCCAATTTCAGACTTAAATAATCGCCGCTTCGCAAAATCACGCCGAAACGCCAATTCGCCGTACTATGAATCAGGCCCTGTGTATCTTAAAAGAGAACTGATGTGTGTGGAACGATGAAGGGTTTTTTTTTCCCACCGTTTGATACATCCTAATGCTGCTGATGTTCTGCAGCATCACATAGCACAATGTGTAAAATGTTACTGTTTTGCTGGTATTGCATTTCTTCTATTTTTTTCTTGGTTTTGTTATGCAGGACATACTGTATGTATGTAGTATGTCCTGTTCTGCTGCATTTTGACTCAAGAACATTGGAAATATAGCATGCCCCCATGCTGCAGATTATTGATGACTGGAACACACCTGGGTTCGAGTTGAGCAGGGTTCGACGTACATGACTAAAGTTAGGGTGCTACTTCTGAACTCCTTTGAAGTCAATAGGAGACGGATTTAAAAAAAAAAATCTGGCTTTTTTTCTATGCCAATAGCGATGGAATTATCCTAAGATGGCATTAAGGCGTGAGCACTGCCATGGGGAACATATATCAAAGCAAAAAAATATTCGGCTCGGGTCAGTGAATTTGGTCATGCTTTAAGTGAAACATTAAAAATGCAAAACTCTTAAAAAAAAGCACGACTGAGTGATGCACTGACCCTGCATGGGAAGTCTCTTTAACAATAAGGGGGCATCCAGATACCAGGCCCTCCCCTATATGAATTAATAAGGGATACAAAGTTTCCCTGCTCGTTCACAAAAAAAAGTAATCAGAAAAAAACACAAACACATTTTTTGGCAAGTCTTTTAATATGGGATCCCTTTAAATGGAATCTCTGGGTCTTCATTGGCCCTATATGGAGACACATGAACAGTTGTATATTTCAACTCACCTGCCAGAGCTATCATTTAGTGGGAGTGAAGCAACTGGACCAGATGTGTGCAGTGGACAGAACTTTTATTTATTTTGAAGGATCAGTGAGTGATGTAGAGCCACATTGCTGGAAATTGTGATTGATGGTAAGTTTACATTGTGTCAAATATATATATATCTCGCCAAACCCACTATGGTTAATGCTTGTTGCCCGTCTTTATTTTGTGTTCAGCCTGCGCTTGCAGCATAGTTTGATTCTGAAGTTGAGTGTAGATCATTTTACCATTTGGGTTGGCTACAGCTGGGATTGGCTCTGAGGACGGAAGTGAGCATCTCAGGAGCCGTGACAACGGAGGAAACAGCCAATCAGAGGGCTCGGTCTGCCCGGCCAATGAGCGGGCAATCAAACATACATAAGGGGTGACGTCTTACGCACCCTTCAAACAGCGCTGAAGAAGTCTCCACCCATTGGGGGACGACACACGGGGGGAAGGCGGAGCCGTCGACGTCACCCGCTGCTATCTGGAAGTCCGGCGAGGTCTCTGCAAGACTCGCTGGCACCGCTGTATCACTACATGCTGATTTTATCTTCGAACCAAGTAAGAGGCTGTCTTTTATGCAATATACCATTAAAAAGTTTACAGTATTACACTATGGGCTTGCCCGGTTTTATTTTCTTTTAACACATGCACATGAGTGGAGCTGCCGATCTGTGCTGACCCTGGAGTATTGCTGGCTTACTGGTATTGTGAAGAGTTATTGTGGCCGATCCATTGTGTCCAATTGAGGGAGGATTGATCCTTGATTGTCCGGTGTTAAAAGGAGCTATACGCTTGGTACAAGTAAGGTTAAGGTGAGAGGCCAATCTATATGGTGGTGGTCGTGAGTGCACTGAGAGCACCTGCATCCTTAATTAGGAAGTCGTCTGTGTCACCTCTACCTCACAGGCATTGCATGGACTTTTCACCTTTTTTCCCTTAATTTTTTCCATCATTGAAGTTGCTAATTTGTTCTGGTTGCCTGTGCATGCATGATCCTTCCTGACCCTCAAAAAATCTTTCTCACAGAAGGTTTCCCTACAAACATTGACGTTTGCATTACACAAAGATGTATATTTCTTTTAACCGTAGCAAATGGAGGAATATCATTTCCTGCTTATTTTCTCAGAAATATTTCTGTTATTAAAATAATGTTATGTGTTTATAAAAGACAGACCCTCCCTCTCACAGCAGCACATAGGAAAAAGGAAGTAATTGAAATTCAGATGTGAGTTTCTACCATAAAGCAGCATGCTAGACTAAGAAATTACGCTTGCTAAAATCTTTGCATTATATACAGTACATTACAACCGGCACAGAATAGAGCAACAGCAGTCAATGTATAGATTTTATTACACTTTTATTAGGACACAAATTGTTTTTTTTTTTTTTTTTTTTACAAAACAGTTTAAAAATGCTTCACATTTTATGTAGAATTATACATATTATTGGCAAAGAATTAATATGTGGATATTACATTTTATTTAACCACTTTACGTCCAGCCGCTGCAGATGTACTGCGGCAGGCTGGCTCTCCCAGGCAAAGTCCCGTACATGTACGGCACTCGCCTGGGAGGAGCTGGGGGGGGGGCAGTGTGGGTGTCACGCAGCTCTGATGGCCGCCGGCCACCCGCGATCTCCCGCCGCTGACAGAGAAGGACAGACGGCTGATGTAAACACAGCCATCCTTACTTCTCCCTGAAGTGATCACAGATGTCATGTGATCCTGCTATATAGGATCGCATGTCTCTGTGATGACTTCACAAGCCACGCCCCCCAAAGTTAGAATCACTCCCCTAAGGTCACATTTAACCCCTTGAGCGCCAATACTGTTAACCCCTTCCATGCCAGTGTCATTATTACAGTAACAGTGCATATTTTTAAGCACTGATTATTGTAGTAATGTCACTGGTATCCCCAAAAGTGTAAAAAATGTCAGTTAGGGGTCCGATCTATCCACCACAATGTCGCAGTCCCGCAAAAAATCGCAGATCGCGAGGCGCATGCGCGGCAGCTCCTGAGATGGCCGCTTGAAGCCGGAGCTCCGTCCCGCCTCGGATGATCACGGATCCCCGAGCAGCTATAACAGCTTGGATCGTGTCACCGGAGATACCGCCAGGCGGAGGAACATCAGCGGCACCGATCTATGTATCCGGGATCGGTCCGCAGGGATCTTTCAGCGTCCTTTTTCACTTTAGAAAGCCTGTCAGGGAGAGTTAAGATGGCGGACACCGCTCTTCTGAGCCCACACAGACCGCAGGAGCTTGCTCCACAATCGGGACAGGATTACTCTCTCTGCTCGGCGGGGGACTCGCCTGCGAGTATTCCACATGTGGAATCTGCATCACCTGCATCTACTGAATCGTTACTGGGTCTTATGCTCCATACCCTCCCGGGAACTCCTATGGAGGCGAGCGCGGTCTTCCCGCCATCACCTTTTTCTGGAGCTGAGCTCTTACCTGGTCCTCAGGCTCAAATGGAGGCCATGTTTTCTAAATTTGCTGAAATGTTAGACAGAGGCTTCACAGCCACTGCAGCTAAAATCACAGGGGACATTAAAGCTGACCTTTCTATTATTGGCTCACGTATTGAAGCTATTGAGGGCAAAATGGATATCACTATTGCTAAAACAAATCAGAACTCTGACCGTATTCAAGAGCTTCATGAACAATTGGAAGCTGCCTTCTTAAAAATCGACGACCTTGAGAACAGGAGTCGGCGCTATAATTTTAGAATCCGGGGGATCCCGGAATCTTTTCAGGAAGTTCACACCACAGTACAATCCCTAATTAAGGAACTTCTGCCTGATGTAGCTCCTCACAAGCTCGAGCTGGACAGGGCTCACAGGGCGCTGCAGTCACCGCGCCAAGATGGTCTCCCTAGAGACATTATAGTAAAGCCTCATTATTATAGTGTCAAAGAAGAAGTCATGCGCAAGTCTCGCTATAATGACCACCTCACTTTCCAAGGTTTGCCCATTCAAATTTTTACAGATTTATCCCCCTCCACCATCCAACGCCGCAGATCCTTCAAACCTTTGCTGGAGGCCCTGGTTCAGCATAACATCAAGTATAGATGGTCGTTCCCATTCAGCCTCAAGTTTGACTTTAAGCAGAAGTCTTACGCTTTCTCCACCTTTCAGGAGGGTGAAAAGCTCCTGTTGAAACTGCGCATCATCTCTCAGGGACCTTCCTCACCTCCGCGTACAGCAGCTCCCAGCTCATCCAAGCGTCAGTTGCCTACTAGCCCTGTCTCCCCCCTGTGGCACAAGTCAGCACCCAAGAAGTCTAAAGATGGTCGTCCTCCATGAAAGGCTCCAGTTCACCCTTGAACCATTTTCTTTGTTCCACAGTGACGTCTGGAACTCTCCAGTTGATACCCGGTACCAGCGGGTGACATTTGTTTTTTTTTTTTTTTTTTCTTTTCTTCCTCTCATTTTCAGTTCTCATTTTTTGAGACCTTCCTGACTTTCGGGTGACTAGTTTTTGTACCACTGAAGGAAAGCGTATTTCATAATTTATCTTTGTTCTCATTTTGGATAACTTGGTTCCCCCTTGGCTAGGCTGGCCTGTCCAGCTCACTGGGTTGGTCTGGACCTGGGGGCTTATTGACATTTTCCTATGGCATTGTTCTGTTTATTTCTGATGTATACCTGGTTGCATTTGTAGTCTTTTGCTTCCTTCACGGATACATATGGGTTTTTGGCTGCTGTTTTCACCTTATAGTGTTTTTATGTTTTTTTTTGGGGGGATCCGGATCTCTGGGGCGGTGATCATGCCCCACTTCCCATCTTGGTTACTGATTTTTTCCAGTTAGCCAACATGGGATCGTCCCTCTCTACTGAGGGGGATGATCGTTCTGATACAACGGTCCTTTTGGACCGTGTTTGTTGTTTGTCCTTGTATGTCTTATATGTTTATGTGTACATCATTACGGTTTCTGCAAACCAATGTTACTTGATAGGGTTCCTGGGATTACTCACCCAAGGCGGATGCACTTTGCGCCTGGAACTCTTCTTCTCTTTCCTATCCTCACCTGTTTTTCATTTCTTTGACCCTTTTTCTTTTTTATTAATGTCCAGGGAGACCTCCTCATGGCACTTCCGGTTCTCTACGTCCTATAACACGCTGGTTGGTGCCCTCATCATCTTCTTAGGTAAGGTCATTTCTTTACAGCTTGGTCGCACTCCCTACATATATGGCTCCCAACAATAACTCATCTCCGCACCTTCGCTTAGCCTCACAAAATACACAGGGTTTGAACTCACCAATAAAGCGTAGAAAAGTGCTCCAGTACTTCCACTCCCAGAAAGTGGACATACTTTTGCTCCAGGAGACGCACTTCCCGGCACACTATAGACCTACCTTCTTACATGCAAAGTACCCGACCTTCTACATGGCCAATGCCCCTAATAAGACTAAGGGGGTTGCTATCCTATTGTCTCGTAATTGCACTTTTACTCTTGTCTCAACCTATTCCGACCCTGAGGGCAGGTATCTACTAGTCAAAGGATACATTGCAGGTATCCTGTATTCCCTGATATCTTACTATGCCCCCAATCAGAACCAGCTCCAGTTCTTTCGGTCTATGTTTGATACCCTGGGTCCTCTCTTGGAGGGAGTGAGGATTTTTGGGGGTGACTCTAATGTGGCATTTGACCAACGACTAGACAAACGGAAACCATCCAATGCTCAGGGTTTGGCTCCTTCTAAACAGAGCCTAAGTATATGCAAGCTGCTAGACAGTCAGGGCCTGGTGGACATTTGGAGGGAAACCAACCCCACTGGGAAGGACTACACACACTTTTCCCACCCACACCTCTCCTTTGCCAGAATTGACCATGTCCTAGTGTCTTCACAGCATGTTCCACTGGCCAGAAAAGCTTACATCAAGGACTCCCCGTGGTCTGATCACTCTGGAGTCTTCCTGCAGTTTATGGGAGGTGAGAACCTTACTCGCGAGTTTCGGTGGAAACTCAATGAGTCTCTCCTTAGCAACCCCAGCATTGTTACAGAAATTGATAAGGCTATACAGGAATATTTCCATCTGAACGGCTCCCAGGAGACCTCACCTGAGATCCTCTGGGCGGCTCACAAAGCCACGATTAGGGGGGTCTTGATTCAAATATCTTCCCGCACCCGTAAATCGAGGTCACTTGACATTGAGAGGCTTGAAAAAGAGTTTCAGGACTTGGGTCGGCTTCATAAACTGAATCCTTCCAGGCATTCTGCAGAAGCATTGGGGGCTGTCAGACTAGCTTTAAACTTGGCTCTGACTACCAAAGCTGACAAATATTTGCGATGGTCCTCAGCCAAATTCTATCGCCACACAGATAGGATAGGCACGCTTTTAGCCAGAAGGCTACACCCCCAGGCTCGCTCATACACCCTTCCAAAGCTAAAAGTCGCGGGCGGGAGGTTGACTCAAAATCCCCAACGCATTTTGCAACATTTTCAAGACTATTTTAAGAGGATCTATAATCCCTCCTCCACTCCGGATCCCTCGGTGGTGAACAATTATCTGTCCTCTGTTGCTCTCCCTAAGCTTAGGGAGACGCACCGGTCTATCCTCGAACAACCATTTACGGTTGAGGAGGTCAAATTGACGATTAAAAACTTGAAGACGGCTTCAGCACCAGGCCCAGATGGTTTTCCCAACATCTATTATAAAACGTATGCCTCCACTTTAGCGCCCTATTTGACTGACTTTTTCAACAGCCTACGCTCTGGTGCTCCATTAGATAAGACTTTGAATTCCGCATTCATCTCAGTTTTGCCCAAGCCGGAGAAGGATCCTAGTATGGTCGACAATTATCGGCCTATTTCGCTTATCAATAATGATATTAAACTTTTGACAAAAATGTTGGCGGACCGCTTAGCTACATTTATTGCGTCATATATTCATAAGGATCAGGTGGGCTTTATTCCAGGACGGGGGGGACCGGATCAGACGCGCAGGGCAATTGACCTTATCTCCCTCCTTCAGTCACATTGGGATGGTGGGACTCCTCAGAAAGGGTTCTTGCTCTCATTAGACCTTCATAAGGCCTTCGATTCCATCTCTTGGGGGTACCTATTTAAGGTGCTCCAGGGTTGGGGCTTTGGAGACCATTTCTTGAACATAGTTAGGGCACTTTACTCCGCCCCGGTGGCACAAATTAAACTTCAGGGGTTCTACTCGGATAACTTGAAGATCTCTAGCGGCACGAGACAGGGGTGCCCTTTATCACCCCTTTTATTTGCTATTGCAATTGAGTCATTAGCCATCTCTATTAGGGACAATCCTGACATCAAAGGGGTCCAATGTGGACCTACTATGCATAAATGTGCTCTATATGCTGATGATTTATTGTTATTCCTTACGTCTCCCATGGTTTCTCTTCCACATGTCTGCCAGGCTCTTAACGCATTCTCGAAAGCTACTGGTTTAAAGATAAATTATTCCAAGTCGCAAGCGTTGAATGTAAACCTATCTCCCCCAGAGGTGCTCCAACTCCAGAATAATTTTGATTTTATATGGGCTTCTTCCTCCATTCCCTACTTGGGTATCAAGTTAACGTCAACGGTCGACCAATTATTCGGGGCTAATTACCCGGGATTACTTAGACACTTAGAAGCCGAAATGAATGGATGGTCTTGTTTGCGCTTATCCTGGTTAGGTAGGATTAACTCAGCTAAAATGACCCTGTTACCTCAAATTTTGTATTACTTCCGCTCACTCCCGATTCCAGTTCCCAGGGCGTTTTTGAAGAAGTTGCAAGCTAGAATCACAAAGTTTATCTGGGGATCTAAAGGCTGTAGACTGTCTAAAGGGGTGCTGTTTCGCTCACGGAAACAAGGGGGGTTGGGGGTACCAAACTTGCACTGGTATTACCAAGCAGCACACCTAGCTCAGTTATCTGATATTTACAAACGCTCAGGTGTTCCCGACTGGGTGTCCATTGAACGCCAGGCGACCCCCCGGCACACTCTGGATTTTCTCCTCTGGTGCGCCATCAAGCTTAGACCGCCCTTGATGTCCCCTACACTTTCTCATTCCTTCCATATATGGGATGCTCTTAGGAATCACCCGGCTCTCACATCATCCATCAGTCCGTTGGCACATATATTTAGGAACCCATTGTTTCCCCCGGGTACCGACATAATGGCGTTCAAGTGGTGGCTGGACAAGGGGCTATATCGTATTGGACACTTTTTTACGCTTTCGGGTCCCATTACTGAAAAATATTGCATTCAGAATCTGAAAATGCCACCCTCTGAACGGTTTAGATTTCTTCAATTATCACACTTTTTGCACTCTCTATGGGTTTCCAAACCTATTCCACCTCGCACTACTCAATATGAAGCCTGGTGTGGACAATTAACGGACCGTAAGGGTGGAATCACAATCATATACAACTCTTTAGCTTCACGTTCTTCGAAAACACCATATATGCAGGCTTGGGAGTCTGACCTAGCTTTTGAATGGCCCACGGAGGTTTGGTATCAAAATTCTTTTAGAGCTTTCCAAGGTGTCCTCAATATATCCCTGATTGAAGGTAATCTAAAGGTAATGATGCGTTGGTACTTGGTACCATCGCGACTCTCACGAATTTTCCCGTCCACATCGCCTCTTTGCTTTCGAGGTTGCGATTCAACAGGTGACATGATGCATGTATGGTGGACTTGCCCTAAAATTAGGGGCTTCTGGAACAAAATTTTTAATGTTATCCGCAGAATTACCGGAGTGGCCCTAATAAAATCCCCTCAGATTGCATTGCTACATGCCAGGGATTTCCATGCCAGCAAGTCCGCTAGGAGACTCATTCACTTTATCCTTACGGGGGCAAAATTGACAATAGCAGGTATGTGGAAATGCCCATCGGTTTCCTTCGCCAGGGCTAAGCGGAAAATATCATGGATCATGTCACAGGAAAAGTTGGTCAGTGTATTGGAAAATTCGTTGACACGGTTTGAAGCTACTTGGGAACCCTGGGCCGAATATGTTAAGGTTCCACTGGTCTAAGTAATGTTCTGGGTGCCTGGATTTTTGATACTTATCAATAGGTTCACTCTCCCTGGATTCTGTCTCTGTCTCTACTTTTTCCTCTTCCTCTCTTTCCCCTTTCTTTTCTGACCTCTCTTTCTTCTTCTCTCTTCCTGATTGTTTTGAGCCGGAGGGATCACCCTTTTGGTTTTAGATACTGATTGTCACGGTCACGATTTCCTATAATTGGGGTGTCTCTTTTTATGGTCTTCATGGTCTGACAATGATTTAAGAGGTGCCTTATATGAGATTTGGATCTGCACAGCCGGTTTTAGTACCTATGCTTTATTAGGAGTGTACCTGGACACAGCAGGTTCCCAATAGGGGTGCCAGGGATACTCCTCTTATTTTGTCTCATTTTAGTTTTCAATTTCCATGCCTGATCTCTTGTATTGCTCTCATATGTAACGGTCTTGTGACCTTCACCTCCTTTTAATGACTTTTGTTATACAGTTGTAGTCTATGTTTACTGTTCCTTTGCTGCCCCTTACGCAATCTAATGTGACCATTTGCTGTTGTATTATCTTTGTATATCTCAATAAAATCTATTGAATGAAAATCGCAGATCGCCGCCATTACTAGTAAAAAATATAAAAATTACATAAATCTTTCCCATAGTTAGTAAATGCAATAACTTTTGCGCAAACCAATAAAAATACGCTTATTGCGATTTTTTTACCAAAAATATGTAACAGAAAACAAATTGGCCTAAAATGTTAAAAAATTTAGATTTTTACATTTTTTGTTTGAGAATTTCATATAAAAGAATGTAAAAAATATATATTTTTTTTTTTTCAAATTTGTCGCTCTTTTTTTGTTTATATCGCAAAAAAAAAAAATTGTACAGGTGATCAAATACTCTATTTGTGGGAAAAAATGACATCAATTTTGTTTGGGTACAGCATCGCACAACCGCGCAATTGTCCGTTAAAACCATGCAGTGCCGAATGGCAAAGTAGAGCCTGGTCATTGAGCAGCAAAATCCTCTGGTCTGAAAGTGGTTAATATTATGGTTTTGGTGTGGATTGCTCATATATGTGATGTTATATTTACACACTAGTGGCATCAGTTAATTTAATAATTTGATTCAATCAGTTAAATTATTTTCTGCAGCTGCTTAAGGAAACTGAACTATTAAAAGTCCTTCAATGAAGTACTCCCTGAAATTATTAAATAGTTCCATTGAGATTTAATTATTAAATTCTGTAATTTAAATTGCATTAAGCTATACCCTAATCAAGTAATATCATGCTTAATTTTATTGCCAGGTTGTAAACATAGTTAGAAAAGTTCTCAACACTAATGATCGCATTACTGATGTATAAGTATGCATTGCCTAAAAAAGAAAATGTGTATTTCAATGCTACTTATAATTTGTATTTTTTTTTAGTTATGATACAGACACAGAGAAAACATCATCATACCAATTACAGATAACATTCCCAGTGTAAAAGGGAAATTTAGTGACTTCTCTCCATGTTAAAAATGAGAGAGTAGGAGGAAGGAACGTACTGGAGTTACGTGAAAACAAAAGAATGTCTTGTGTAGCTCTTCTGTCTGGGACCCGAGGAGGGTAAGCGTTTTAAAGCTTAAAATCATATAAGATGTGTTACAAGTGTCTTCAACTGGGTCTTGGAGTGTTGTAAGTGACAAAAACGTAACAATATGTTCATTCTCAGAGAGGGAGATTACTGTTGTGGGCGATTCCCATCAAAATAGGAAATTAAACAGACTAAAGGATGATCTTGCTAAGAGAGAGGTAAGATAGCGAAAGAGGGAGGAGATAACAAGAAAGTGAAAAGAGAAGATAAGAAGGGCAGGAGAGGGGCAGCAGGCATATCTTAAAACTAGTGAGTTCAGAGGTCAGGAGAAAATGCTGTGGAACTAAGGAGAATCTGAATAAATAATCCAAATAGACCAGGTAGCCATGTAGATAATTATTATTATCATATAGTATTTATATAGCGCCGACAGTTTACGCATATTGGGATGTTTCACCAGCAGCTCTCCCAGACATTCTATATGATTGAGTTCAGAAAGTCACTTGTCAGAAAGCAATCGTGAGTGCCTGGCTATAACATTTCTGGGTGCTATTAGAAAGAAGCTTATCAAATCATTTCTCCCTTTCCCAGGAAGATGGAGCCTGGTATGAGGGAGAGAAGGGTGATAGTGGAGGACAGGGGAGTATGAGAGTCTGTAACAGAGTAATAGATATGGAGAATGTTTGACCAGACATCATGTATTCTGGTACATGGCTACCAGGTCTGGAGAATGGAACCCTGTATATACCCACACCTCTAGCAGTTTGTTAAAGTAGGTGCATAGATTCTATGAAGCATCGTAGGACAGCGATACCATTGTGTAAACAATTTTAACTATTTCCCTGAAATAATTTTTTTGAGATTATCACTTCAAAATGTATTATCTAAAGCTCTCTTCCATTCCTTGATGTAGTAGCAAAAATGAAAAGTCTGTAGCTGCTGCTTTCAATAGCAGTACACTCACCTGTCCCAGGATCCAGCACTGTCCTCACCAGGCTGTTTTTTTCACTGGGCTTCAGTCCCCAGTGCCAGCATATTAACTGTGGGCAGCCAGCTGTGACTGTTTGCGGCTTCACAGCTGGCTGCTCAATGCGCATGCACGAGTCATGTTGCGCTATTTGATTGGTCCCACAGCCGTCTGGGACCTGTGACATGACCCAGAAGGCTGCAGAGGAAATGGGGGGGGGGGGCAAAACTTCCTCTCGGATAGCAGCAGTGATAGGACCATAAGTGGAGAAGCAGGAACTTGCCAAAACTAGGTACCTGCTTGTCAAATGTTCAGAAAAAGGGGGGAAGGAGGAGGAGCAGAACTTCCCCTTTTGGGTGAGGTTCTGCTTTACGCCAAGCACATAATACACATGCTTTCCCCTGTCAGAATACAATAGCTCAATGAGGGAGATCCATGCACCACACATTATTGTGTGGATGTGGGGGTCTGTCTTTTTTTTTTTTCGCTCATCCAGTGGGTAGAACAAAAAAATCTAATGTGTATACCCACCTTAACTCTGTGTAAAGTTATTTGTTGATAGGAGTGGTTGCCATGTCTGAGCAGAGTATTTTTGACTCTATTTCTATTAGTTCTACTTCTACTTATTTCTACTTAGTTCTGCACTCCTGTGATCTGTATTTAGCCAACAACTGGCAAAGGTCTGCTGTCGGCTGACATTACTCAGCTAGTCCAGGCTCTGGAAAGACTTTAAGACTTTTAATTAGTGTTGAGCGAACACGGACTGTATTATTCGTGTTCGTACCGAATAATTGGATTTTTTTTACCCGAACACGGACACGGACACTTTACTGTATGTTCGGGTAAAAATCCGTGTTCGGTCGTTTTATTTCCGGGTTTTGCATGCTTTGGCGCTCTTTTCATGGCGGGCTTTCAACAGCCAATCAACAATCGTTTAACTGGTGTGCCTTAAGCCATCCCAGCCATGCCTGCAAATGTCTTAGTAGCTGTGATTGGCCGTCTGAAGCATGTGACCAAGTCTTTATAAGTTCGAGGCAGCCGCCGCAGCAGCGTCATTCTGCTGCTTAGCTAAGGGACAGAGCACACATCAATGTGCTGGCTGCTGATTAGGGAAAGATAGGCAGGAAAAAACCATTTGTGTCCGGATAGAATTGAGGGACAGGTCGGAGTGTTTAGGCAGGGCGAGTTGTAGGCATTTTAGGGATAGAGTCTGCTGAATTATAGGGTCAGTGTCTTCTACAAACTACAATCGATATTGCTGTGTGGGGGGTGGGGTGAATCTGCACTCAATCCTGATCTACGATCTCTTCTCAATCCTGTTAGGGACAGAGTCTGCTGAATTTTAGGGAAACTGTGTTCTACAAACTACAATCGATATTGCTGTGTGGTGTGGGATTGGAGATAGGCAGGTGTCAGTGATCCACATCCATTTTTCTGTGTGTGAGCTGCAGTGAACACAATCTTTTTGGGCTGCAGTGAACACAATCTTTTTGGGCTGCAGTGAACACAATCTTTTTGGGCTGCAGTGAACACAATCTTTTTGGGCTGCAGTGAACACAATCTTTTTGGGGTGCAGTGAACAAAATCTTTTTGGGGTGCAGTGAACACAATCCTTTTTGGTGTGCAGTGAACACAATCTTTGTGGGGTGCAGTGAACAAAATCCTTTGTGGGGTGCAGTGAACACAATCTTTTTGGGGTGCAGTGAACAAAATCCTTTTTGGGGTGCAGTGAACAACATCCTTTTTGGGGTGCAGTGAACACAATCTTTTTGGGGTGCAGTGAACAAAATCCTTTGTGGGGTGCAGTGAACACAATCTTTTTGGGGTGCAGTGAACACAATCTTTTTGGGGTGGAGTGAACAACATCCTTTTTGGGGTGCAGTGAACAAAATCCTTTTTGGGGTGCAGTGAACAAAATCATTTTTGGGGTGCAGTGAACACAATCTTTTTGGGGTGCAGTGAACACAATCTTTGTGGGGTGCAGTGAACACAATCTTTTTGGGGTGGAGTGAACAACATCCTTTTTGGGGTGCAGTGAACAACATCCTTTTTGGGGTGCAGTGAACACAATCTTTTTGGGGTGCAGTGAACACAATCTTTGTGGGGTACAGTGAACAGAATCTTTGTGGGGTGCAGTGAACACAATCTTTGGGGGGTACAGTGAACACAATCTTTTTGGGGTGCAGTGAACACAATCTTTGTGGGGTGCAGTGAACACAATCTTTTTGGGGTGGAGTGAACAAAATCATTTTTGGGGTGCAGTGAACAGAATCTTTGTGGGGTGCAGTGAACACAATCTTTGGGGGGGTACAGTGAACACAATCTTTTTGGGGTGCAGTGAACACAATCTTTGTGGGGTACAGTGAACAGAATCTTTGTGGGGTGCAGTGAACACAATCTTTGGGGGGTACAGTGAACACAATCTTTTTGGGGTGCAGTGAACACAATCTTTGGGGGGTACAGTGAACACAATCTTTTTGGGGTGCAGTGAACACAATCTTTGTGGGGTGCAGTGAACACAATCTTTGGGGGGGTACAGTGAACACAATCTTTTTGGGGTGCAGTGAACAACATCCTTTTAGGGTGCAGTGAACACAATCTTTGTGGGGTGCAGTGAACAACATCCTTTTAGGGTGCAGTGAACACAATCTTTGTGGGGTACAGTGAGCAGAATCTTTGTGGGGTGCAGTGAACACAATCTTTGGGGGGTACAGTGAACACAATCTTTGTGAGGTGCAGTGAACACAATCTTTGTGGGGTGCAGTGAACACAATCATTGTGGGGTGCAGTGAACTCAATCTTTGTGGGGTACAGTGAACACAATCTCATACTTCTGAAGATTTGAGGGTGCTGCCTGTTCCATACTCCCCCTACTCCTCATCTAGCCTTTTAGGGGTACAAACAATAGTAATTGGGGCCTAGTGTGGTTGTGTACGTGTGATATACATACACTTTTTTTGGATCATATTTTCTATTCCGCTATTTAATCAAAAACCTTTGGGGATCAGTTAAATTGGGGGATAGTCTGTGTTGGTACGTGTGAGAGAGATCCACCTTTCCAAGTTGTTGGGGTTCATCTCATACTTCTGAAGGTTTGAGGGTGCTGCCTGTTCCATACTCCCCCTACTCCTAGCCTTTTAGGGGTACAAACAATAGTAATTGGGGCCTAGTGTGGTTGTGTACGTGTGATATACATACACTTTTTTTGGATCATATTTTCTATTCCGCTATTTAATCAAAAACCTTTGGGGATCAGTTAAATTGGGGGATAGTCTGTGTTGGTACGTGTGAGAGAGATCCACCTTTCCAAGTTGTTGGGGTTCATCTCATACTTCTGAAGGTTTGAGGGTGCTGCCTGTTCCATACCCCCCCTACTCCTCATCTAGCCTTTTAGGGGTACAAACAATAGTAATTGGGGCCTAGTGTGGTTGTGTACGTGTGATATACATACACTTTTTTTGGATCATATTTTCTATTCCGCTATTTAATCAAAAACCTTTGGGGATCAGTTAAATTGGGGGATAGTCTGTGTTGGTACGTGTGAGAGAGATCCACCTTTCCAAGTTGTTGGGGTTCATCTCATACTTCTGAAGGTTTGAGGGTGCTGCCTGTTCCATACACCCCCTACTCCTCATCTAGCCTTTTAGGGGTACAAACAATAGTAATTGGGGCCCAGTGTGGTTGTGTACGTGTGATATACATACACTTTTTTTGGATCATATTTTCTATTCCGCTATTTAATCAAAAACCTTTGGGGATCAGTTAAATTGGGGGATAGTCTGTGTTGGTACGTGTGAGAGAGATCCACCTTTCCAAGTTGTTGGGGTTCATCTCATACTTCTGAAGGTTTGAGGGTGCTGCCTGTTCCATACCCCCCCTACTCCTCATCTAGCCTTTTAGGGGTACAAACAATAGTAATTGGGGCCTAGTGTGGTTGTGTACGTGTGATATACATACACTTTTTTTGGATCATATTTTCTATTCCGCTATTTAATCAAAAACCTTTGGGGATCAGTTAAATTGGGGGATAGTCTGTGTTGGTACGTGTGAGAGAGATCCACCTTTCCAAGTTGTTGGGGTTCATCTCATACTTCTGAAGGTTTGAGGGTGCTGCCTGTTCCATACCCCCCCTACTCCTCATCTAGCCTTTTAGGGGTACAAACAATAGTAATTGGGGCCTAGTGTGGTTGTGTACGTGTGATATACATACACTTTTTTTGGATCATATTTTCTATTCCGCTATTTAATCAAAAACCTTTGGGGATCAGTTAAATTGGGGGATAGTCTGTGTTGGTACGTGTGAGAGAGATCCACCTTTCCAAGTTTTTGGGGTTCATCTCATACTTCTGAAGATTTGAGGGTGCTGCCTGTTCCATACCCCCCCTACTCCTCATCTAGCCTTTTAGGGGTACAAACAATAGTAATTGGGGCCTAGTGTGGTTGTGTACGTGTGATATACATACACTTTTTTTGGATCATATTTTCTATTCCGCTATTTAATCAAAAACCTTTGGGGATCAGTTAAATTGGGGGATAGTCTGTGTTGGTACGTGTGAGAGAGATCCACCTTTCCAAGTTTTTGGGGTTCATCTCATACTTCTGAAGATTTGAGGGTGCTGCCTGTTCCATACCCCCCCTACTCCTCATCTAGCCTTTTAGGGGTACAAACAATAGTAATTGGGGCCTAGTGTGGTTGTGTACGTGTGATATACATACACTTTTTTTGGATCATATTTTCTATTCCGCTATTTAATCAAAAACCTTTGGGGATCAGTTAAATTGGGGGATAGTCTGTGTTGGTACGTGTGAGAGAGATCCACCTTTCCAAGTTGTTGGGGTTCATCTCATACTTCTGAAGGTTTGAGGGTGCTGCCTGTTCCATACCCCCCCTACTCCTCATCTAGCCTTTTAGGGGTACAAACAATAGTAATTGGGGCCTAGTGTGGTTGTGTACGTGTGATATACATACACTTTTTTTGGATCATATTTTCTATTCCGCTATTTAATCAAAAACCTTTGGGGATCAGTTAAATTGGGGGATAGTCTGTGTTGGTACGTGTGAGAGAGATCCACCTTTCCAAGTTTTTGGGGTTCATCTCATTCTTCTGAAGATTTGAGGGTGCTGCATGTTCCATACTCCTCTTCCTCATCCTCCCTTTAGGGTAGGAAAAAATTTAATCGGGCCTAGTCTGTGTTTGTACGTGTGAGATACACAGTTTTTTATCCTATTCCGCTATTCAATACACACCCTTTTGGTGTAAAAAACATTAAATTGCGGCATAGTTTGCATATTTGACATTTGCATATATTGTGCCTTGTTGCGCTGTTTTGGGTACTCCACCAACATGGCCAGTGGCAATGACGCCATTCTCAGCTTAACTATCCCACTTCTATGCCTCCTTGAAAAAACAATTTGGGCGATGATGGAAGAGGATGTGGCACAGGATGAGGAGGAGGAGGAGGAGGATGAAGAGGTAACATTTCAAAGGCTTTCAGGGCAGTCATTCGCAAGGGGCTCCGAGGGTGGGTTCCTGCACACACAAACGCCAGGGACACAATTGTCCAGCAGGGGCACAGTTCTGGAGGATGAGGAGGATGAGGAGGAGGAGGAGCTGGAGGAGGAGATGGAACCATGTTCACAGCAGGGTGGCACCCAGGCCAGCTCATGGCCATCACTGGTGCGTGGCTGGGGGGATACAGAGGACACGGACGATACACCTCCCACAGAGGACAGCCTTTCGTCGCCTCTGGGCAGCCTGGCACACATGAGCGATTACATGCTGCAGTGTCTCCACAACGACCGCCGAGTTGCCCACATTCTAACTTGTGCTGATTACTGGGTGGCCACGCTGCTGGATCCCCGTTACAAGGACAACGTACCGTCCTTAATTCACTCACTGGAGCGCGATCGCAAGATGCGCGAGTACAAGCGCACGCTGGTAGACGCCATGCTGCTGGCATTCCCATCTGACAGCGGGGCCACAGTGGAAGCACAAGGCAGAGGAGGAGGAGGAGGAGGTCGCCAACGCAACCAGGGCACCGCCAGCACCTCAGAAGGCAGGGTTAGCATGGCCGAAATGTGGAAAAGCTTTGTCAGCACGCCACAACAAACAGCAGCACCAGCAGCTCAGATGGAACGTCTTAGCAGGAGGCAGCATTTTACCAACATGGTGGAGCAGTATGTGTGCACACGCCTACATGTAGTGAATGACGGGTCTGCCCCCTTCAACTTCTGGGTCTCCAAATTGGGCACATGGCCTGAGCTTGCCCTTTACGCCTTGGAGGTGCTGGCGTGCCCTGCAGCCAGTGTATTATCTGAACGGGTATTTAGCACGGCTGGGGGCGTTATAACAGACAAGCGCAGCCGCCTGTCCAGAGACAATGTGGACAAGCTCACGTTCATTAAAATGAACCAGGCATGGATCCCACGGGACTTTTCCGTACCTTATGCAGAATAGCAATGGATACCGACCTTACCCACCCATTGTTCCATTTTTGCTCTTTCTCACTCTTTTGGGGTGTACCCTCATTTAAAATTTTTGAAAAGAAGCAGTGTTGGCTACCTCGTCCTCCTCCTCAGGGCCAGATTAATGTAGGGGCTATTGGAGCTGCAGCTCCAGGCCCCTACCTTTTATATAGGCCCCGGGTTGGCCATATTCACTGTTACCGCTCTTCTGTCACTTGTAAACACAGAAGTCTGGCTTCTATGCTCGCTTCCCCAGGCAGCACCCTCAGAACCTCCCCACACAGCGTGAAGGCCGGACAAGGAGGGACAGTTGGCGATGCATGGATGTGTTTATGGGCTTCAGAGACAGCATCCCATGTTGAATTAGGCATGCATGGCTGCACCCTTCCTCCTCTGGGTGCATGGCAAGGCACGGCCCTTAAGGCCCTTCAAAATCCTCAGCACCAAGCCCATGATGCTGTTAATCCGGCCCTGGTCCTCCTCCACCGCCGCTTCCACCTACACCGCCCATAGGTGTGCGCAGCCTATTGCATTAAGGTGTGCACCCCAAAGTTGAAATACACATACATGTGTTTGCCAGCAGGGAGAGTAATGTATCGGGGCCATGTACCTGTAGGCAAGGAGAAATAGAGCAGAGCAGGTCCCAGGGAGATCTTTCCCATCTCCTCACTGGCAATGCTATGTGCCCTAGGTGATTAGGGTGTGCCCAGGCACACCCAGCACACCCTGTGCGCACGCCTATGTCACCGCCACATCCACCACCACCTCAACCTCCCTCCTACTCCATATGGGCCTCGTCCTTCAGAGATGAAGAAGAACATTGTTTTATTTTTCTGTTTTTTTTTGTTGTTTTAAGTTATTTCCCTATCCACATTTGTTTGCAGAGCACTTGCCATGCTCTTAATTACGTTTTGCTGCCATTTGCAGCACTCTAGCCCTTTCCTTTGGTGTTTTAGAGCCATTTTAGTGCCTTAAAGTTCGGGTCCCCATTGACTTCAATGGGGTTCGGTGTCCGGGAAAAGTTCGGTAAAAGTCCGGGACACGGACCCGGACTTTTTTTTAAAGTTCGGCCGAACCCGTCGAACACGGACATCTAGGTGTCCGCTCAACCCTACTTTTAATACCAAGATGTGAGACTGAGAGTGATTAGAGGTCTTTGATCGTCCACTTCTTGGTCTTAGAGGCAGAAGGAGACAGATGCAGCATTGGCCCGCTGCTGCATCCACCTAGGTGAGTATGTAGATTATTTTTTTTTAAACCCTGAACTTTTCTTTTAAAAAGTGTACTTACTAAAAACATTTTATATTTTCTCTTTAATAATGCATTTGTGTTCTTTCAGTCTTGTAGGGAAAGTCTTAAACAGCTGTAACAGAAATGTGGAGCTCAGATTGAGATACAGACTCTGTAATGCTACATAATTTGATATTATTGTGACATGATCTGTCTTTCTAACAAGTATTTTTTTTAGCTTTTTCACCTGTTCTTTCAAATCATTATGCAGATCAAATATCTTTTTAAGTGCTGAAGAAAATCACCTATATTATATTTAATATGATCAGCTTGTTTGGAAAAATCATTGCATGTTTTTTGCAGTTTAAAAATATACAAAAAGTAGCTCTAAATGACATCAAGAGAAAGAGAAAGACAAGAAAAACAACTCCAATAGTCTAACACACTGATCACTATGACCTCCCTCTGATGGGTTTTGCCCACCATACTTTGGCCTAATCATAAAGTTTTTTTTGGGCAAGCATGTATGATCAATGTGTACCTTCATGTCTTTTGCTATTGGATTTAGTTTGTGAAGTGATAGATCCCAGAGGCAACCAGCATTATGGATAAGGTGGAAACAGCACAGGATCTAGGAGTGGTAAACTAAACTTGTGAGTTTTCTTACCATAATCATTTGCTTCCACCTCCCCCCTTTTTCCCAACTAATATAATAATAATAATAATAATAATCATCATACATAATAAAGGGCTTGGTCACATGGGCACAGTGGTACATTCTGCTTGAATAACCTATTTGTTTATGTAGCTAAATTTTACTCTATGTGGAAGGAATAGCTATATGGACATAGACCTAAGTTCTGATTTGAAAGGCATGCAGGTGCAGGTTAGTAGCCTTGAATGCACACTGTCTGCATGGGGGGTCACACAACTTCATGCCTGTGAAATTAGAACCTGAAGTTGTGTTTGTACAGCAGCTGCATCCCCATAAAGTAACATAGGCTAGCTGCACACAACAGCAAGATTAGATGAGTGGGCAGTCCTACCAGATATATAGGAGAGTCCCTTTTGCTTGCTGGCACCTCCAACATCTATCCGAGGTATTCGGGTCAAATTTATGGAGGAATGAGGGAGTCCTGTGCCAACGAGGTAGTATTTTAAAATTGTTTTCTTGAATGGATATGTTAATAGAGCCTTTGTGAATATAGCAATGGATGAGCTCCCAGTTTTCTTCAGTTAGGTCTAATTGTAAGTCTTGAGTCCAGGCTCCATGTTATGCTCGCCTTCACCCCATCAGCATGTTTATCTGCCCATAATGCATTATGAATGCTAGAGATAACATGTTGTACAGGGCTGGTTGCAAAACAGAGTCTGTCAAAGGGTGTAAGGGGGTCTACAGCTGGTAGGTGTATGTATAAAAGTTAAACGTTCTGCTTATGTCTCTTGATGGTTTAGTTCTAGATAATTGTTGTGATTTTCTGCGGGCCTGAGAGATGATATACAATGTTCAGTGTGCAGGATTGAGCCGACTCTCATGGGGGATTTCCATCACTTGGGAATATTCTTCTGACGTTCGGTAATGTAGTCAACATGCCCATGCAGAGATGAATATTCCCAGCCGAATTACACGCCATAGGGATTGAGCAAAATGTTTAGGCTGCATATAGGTCCAAGGAGTTAGTAGGGGGTCAGGCCATTGGATTTCAAGGAAAGACTGTGCTCTGAAGAGGTGGTGGAGTCTTGAATCTGAATCTTGAATCATTTATAGCACTTTATATATTGTATGGATTGATATGCAGTACATTTAAGCACAAGGTTTTATTGTGATACACACTTGTGATTTAGCACTTTGCACTTTCTTCTAGCACAATTCATATTCATTTCTAGGAATCGCACTATACACAACTATATATATTTTTTTACCTTTCATCATTGGATTTTATTTATGATACAGCATTTTAAGATTATGAAATTGGAATCTTTTGCTTGAGGGTTATACACATATATATATTTATATTAATTTTAGGAATTGCACTGCACACAACTATATATATATATATATATATATATATTTTTTTTTTTTATATACTTTTCATCATTGGATTTTATTTATGATACAGCATTTTAAGATTATGAAATTGGAATCTTTTGCTTGAGGGTTACACACATATATATATTTATATCATTTTTGTGCTACATATTTTACATTTTTACACATTTGGATAGATTTTTATTTTGCGCAACACTAATTATATATTTATTGGAGTCTTGAATCTGGTTTTTCTCCCGAGAAGAAGCAGTTGGTCATTCCAGGTTGAAAATCTGGGTTTTCCAGAACAGGTGTCAAAGGCCAGGTGTTTTAACCAGGGAATAGTGTAGATGGGTGTAGAGAAAGAGCCTTCTAGGTTAATCCAGTTCTTGGTTTTGTGGTGAACATTCCAATCTACTATGCGAGGAAAATGATATGCCCAATAGTAGTATTGGTTGTCTGCGGCAAGTTGGGCGTAGCTGATTCTTGGATGACCTTGTATCCAGATAAATGCAGTACACAAGTGTTTGTAGGATTGGATGAATGACATTGGTAGTTTGATGGGAACCGCTTTAAAGATATATAGTATACGAGGGAGAATATTCATTTTAACCACCTCCCACCCGGCCACTGCACATATACGGCCGGGTGGGAGCTTCCTCCTTCTGAGTGGACGTTCCTGAACGTCCTTCAGAAGGAGGGCGATCGCGCCTCTGCATGCACACGCAGCGGCGCGATCCCGATGTGTCTGTGTCCCTAGGACACAGAGCATCTCCGCTCGGCAGGAGGGCTCTCTGATTGGCCCTCCTGATCACATGACGGCTGTGTCCAATCACAGCCGTCATGTGATGTCAACAAAGCCATTCTAACGGTGATCAGCTTTGCTTCTCCTCTGACAGAGGCTGTAAGTGAGGAGAAGGAGAGCAGATCTCAGCTGCCAGCCAAGGATCAGTGAGTATATAGCATTTTTACTGCTTTTTACTCACTTATTTGGGTAACCAGTGAGTAAAAAAGCAGAAAAAGTGCTATATACAAACAGATCCCTGGCTGCCAGCTGAGATCTGCTCTTCTCCTCACTGACAGCCTCTGTCAGAGGAGAAGTGGATCGGATTGCTGTCCCCAGTGTCCCGCAGTAAAAACACCTGTCCCACACATGTCCCAGATCTGTCCCACACATGTCCCACATCTGTCCCACACATATCCCACATCTGTTACACACATGTCCCACATCTGTCCCACACATGTCCCACATCTGTCCCAATAAAATATTCTATCCCAGTAAACATCTTCCACATCTGTCTGATCAACTAGTGCACACCTGGCGCTCATCATCTGACACATCTGTCCGTGATCCTCTGTCGCACATCAAAAGTCAAAGTCAAGTCAAATCTACTTTAGTGGCAATTCTTCCACATGTACAATACATACATACAGAGAATCGAAATTACGTTACTCTTAGAACCCCGGTGCATACAGATAACACTAATAATATAGCCTAAAAATCTAAAAAAAAATAAATAAATAAATAAATAAATAAATAAATAAATAAATAAAAATAAGGTTAAATAAAAACAGCGCAAGGCACATGACAGATAAAGTGCAGACCAATTACTTCAGTTCCATGGTGAATGAGGTATTGAGCAGACCAATGCTGCCAAAGTGACTGGAGCAAGTCATCGAATGCTAGTGGAAGGAGGGGGTGGAAGGACCTAGGGATTTAGGATCTAGTGAAGGGGAGGTGCATAGTTCAATGGTGCCTATGGCAGAAAAGGTACAAGGGGGCAAGTTCGAAGCGGGTTCAGCTTCCTGACAGCCTGATGGATAAAGCTGTCCTTCAGTCTGCTGGTCCTGGCCTGGAGACTTCGCAGTCTCCTCCCTGATGGCAGCAGACTGAAGAAGCTGTGTAACGGGTGGGTAGGATCACCTGCAATGCATAGAGCTTTGCGAGTGAGACGGGTTCCATAAATATCCTGAAGGGAGGGGAGGGAGACACCAATGATCTTCTCAGTTGCTCTCACTATGCGTTGCAGAGTCTTCCGGCAAGACGCGTTGCAGGTGCCATACCACACAGTGATGCAGCTGGTCAGAATGCTCTCGATTGTGCCTTTGTAGAAGGTGTACATGATGGGGGATGGGGCTCTGGCTCTCCTCAGTTTGCGGAGAAAGTAGAGACGCTGCTGTGATTTCTTGGCCAGTGCTGCAGTGTTATCAGTCCAGGAGAGGTCCTCTGTGATGTGCACACCCAGAAACTTGGTGCTACTCACTCTCTCCACAGTCGCACCGTTGATGGTCAGAGAAACATGCTGAGTGAGCGCTCTCCTGAAATCAACAACAATCTCCTTCATCTTCTCCACGTTCAGAGTGAGATTGTTGTCACTGCACCACCCGGCCAAGCGGCTCACCTCACTCCTGTAGTTTGTCTCATCTCTGTTACTAATGAGATCCACCACAGTCGTGTCATCCGCAAACTTAATGAAGAGGTTGGAGGGGCCCCAGTATTCAGTATGATGGTGCTGGATGTGTTGCTGCCAACCCGCACTGCCTGAGTTCTTCCAATCAGAAAGTCCAACAGCCAGTTGCACAGCGAAGTGTTGAGCCCCAACTCAATCAATTTATGAATGAGCTGTTGAGGGACGATTGTGTTGAATGCTGAACTGAAGTCTATAAACAGCATTCGAACGTATGAGTCTTTTTTCTCTAAATGTTTAAGTGCTGAGTGAAGGGTAGTTGAAATAGCATCATCGGTCGACCAGTTAGACCGATATGCAAACTGGAATGGGTCCAGGGAGGAGGGGAGGGCAGACTTGATGTGATGCATGACTAACCGTTCAAAGCACTTCATGATGATGGAAGTAAGTGCAACAGGACGGTAGTCATTGAAACAGGATGGAGATGGCTTCTTCAGGACTGGAATGATGTTAGTAGCTTTGAAGCATGTGGGAACAACAGCCTGACTAAGTGAGATGTTAAAAATATCTGTGAAAATATCAGTGAGTTCTGCTTCAGAGTCCCTCAGTACACGCCCAGGGATGTTGTCAGGACTCGAGCAAAAAAGGTGCCCAGCTCGTTCAGCAGAGAGATGTTACTATCACCAGTCCGTGGTGGGGGCTTGTAGTCCGTAATAGACTGTATCCCCCGCCACAGGCTCCGAGTGTCTCTGCTGTCGCTGAAACAATGGGTAGTGATGTACCGAACGGTTCGCCGGCGAACGGTTCCCGGCGAACTTCGTACGTTCGCGTTTGCCGCTGCGGGCGAACATATGCGATGTTCGGTCCGCCTCCTATACATCATCATTGAGGCAAACTTTGACCCTGAACATCACAGTCAGCAGACACATTCCAGGCCAATCAGCATACCTCCCTCCCACACCCTCCCACCTCCTATAAATAAGCAAGGGCAGCATCCATCTTAGATCATTTCTGTGTTACTGAGAGCAGGGAAAGTGCTGCTGCTGCTGCTGTTATAGCTAGGGACAGTTAGTCAGTGTTCCCGGTCTTGTTAGCCAGGGTTCTTGGTACACTCCTGCTGTAAGGACAGCACCCCAAAAAGCCCTTCCTAGGGCTGGTATTTGAGGTTTTTTTTGGATATATATATATATCTATTGTCCCCAAAAGCCCTTTTGAGGGCTGGTATTTGTGTAATTTTTTTTGTTCTGTGATATATATATATATATATATATATATATATATATATATATATATATATATATATTGTCCCCAAAAGCCCTTTTGAGGGCTGGTATTTGAGTATTTTTTATATATATTATATATATATATATATATATATATATATATATATATATATATATATATATTGTGCACTGCAGTTACCTGCCCGCTGTGTGTGAGAGGCCACAGACCCACCACAGACTGTACTGTGTGCACACCACACTCATTTCGGGTGGCACAGGCACAGTACCTTGCATTTTAAAAAATATTTTTTTTTCCTCTGTCATAATTGACAGTGTCAGGTCCACAGAGTGTACTGTACCCACTGCAGTGCACTGCCCACCACTGATATATATACGGTGGCACAGCATCTTGTTGCAATTGCAAATTGAAAAAAAAATATTTTTTATTATTGCAGTTGCCTGGGCTGCCAGTGACTGTCAGGTCCACAGAGTGTACTGTGCCCACTGCAGTGCCACTGCGTGCCCACCCACCACTGATATATATACGGTGGCACAGCAGCTTGCAAATTAAAAATATATATATTTCTTTTATAATTGCAGTTGCCTGGGTGCCAGTGACTGTCAGGTCCACAGAGTGTACTGTGCCCACTGCAGTGCCACTGCGTGCCCACCCACCACTGATATATATACGGTGGCACAGCAGCTTGCAAATTAAAAATATATATATTTTTTTTATAATTGCAGTTGCCTGGGTGCCAGTGTGACTGTCAGGTCCACAGAGTGTACTGTGCCCACTGCAGTGCCACTCCGTGCCCACCCACCACTGATATATACGGTGGCACAGCAGCTTGAAAATTAAAAATATATATATATTTTTTTATAATTGCAGTTGCCTGGGTGCCAGTGTGACTGTCAGGTCCACAGAGTGTACTGTGCCCACTGCAGTGCCACTCCGTGCCCACCCACCACTGATATATACGGTGGCACAGCAGCTTGCAAATTAAAAATATATATATTTTTTTATAATTGCAGTTGCCTGGGTGCCAGTGTGACTGTCAGGTCCACAGAGTGTACTGTGCCCACTGCGTGCCCACCCACCACTGATATATACGGTGGCACAGCAGCTTGCAAATTAAATATATATATATATTTTTATAATTGCAGTCGCCTGGGCTGCCAGTGACTGTCAGGTCCACAGAGTGTACTGTGCCCACTGCAGTGCCACTGCGTGCCCACCCACCACTGATATATACGGTGGCACAGCAGCTTGCAAATTAAATATATATATATTTTTTTTATAATTGCAGTTGCCTGGGCTGCCAGTGACTGTCAGGTCCACAGAGTGTACTGTGCCCACTGCAGTGCCACTGTGTGCCCACCCACCACTGATATATACGATGACACAGCAGCTTGCAAATTAAATATATATATTTTTTTTATAATTGCAGTTGCCTGGGCTGCCAGTGACTGTCAGGTCCACAGAGTGTACTGTACCCACTGCCCAGCACTCCTATAGGGTGGCACAGCACCTTGCACTCATAGTACAACACATTAAAAAAAAAAATGACAGGCAGAGGCAGGCCACCCCACAAGGGCCATCGTGGTCGTGGTGCTGTGATTTCCTTTGGCCCTAGAATAATGCCCAGTGTTCAGAGGCCACAGACCCTGAACTCAAAAAATTCTGAGGACATAGTTGACTAGCTTACACAGGACACCCAATCGTCTACAGCTTCCGCTCGGGACCCTAATGCACCATCCTCCTCCAGCTCAGCTTCGGGCACCTCTCAAGTTACCTCTCGCCCGCCCGCCGGCACCACCACCAACACTAGCACCACAGCCGCTTCACTTGATCTGTCAGAGGAGTTATTTACACATGAGTTGGAAGAAATAAGTGATGCGCAACCATTAGTGCCAGAGGATGTAGATAACGGGGATATGTCTCAGTCAGGCAGCATTATACACATGGACATACATTGTGATGATGATGTTGTACCTGCTGCTGCTGCTGCCTTTGCTGAGTTGTCAAGTGAAGCGGCTGATGATGACGATGTGTCCGTGGATGTCACCTGGGTGCCTGCTCGAAGAAGAGCAGAACAAGAGGGGGAAAGTTCAGATGGGGAGACAGAGAGGAGGAGAAGACGACGAGTTGGAAGCAGGGGGAGGTCATCGCAAGGAGCTAGTGGCACAGTCAGACAGCATGATGTAGATTCGGCACCCAGGGTCAGCCAGATAGCACGCCAATCAACGCAAGCTGTTGCCACCACCAGAATGCCGTCATTGCAAAGCTCAGCAGTGTGGCATTTTTTTTGTGTGTCTGCCTCTGATATCAGCGATGCCATTTGTAACCTGTGCCAAAAGAAACTGAGTCGTGGGAAGTCCAACACCCACCTAGGTACAACTGCTTTGCGAAGGCACATGATCTCACATCACAAACGCCTATGGGATCAACACATGAGTAAAAGCAGCACACAAACTCAAAGCCACCATCCTCCTCCTGGTCCAGCATCTTCAGCCACGTCAACCACTGCTGTCCTCCTTGCCCCCTATCAACAACCCACCCCTCCGCCTCTCACCTTCAGCAGTTCCTGCTCACCTGCCCACAGTCAGGTGTCTGTCAAGGAAATGTTTGAGCGTAAGAAGCCAATCTCACAGAGTCACCCCCTTGCCCGGCGTCTGACAGCTGGCTTGTCGGAACTCTTAGCCCGCCAGCTTTTACCATACAAGCTGGTGGAGTCTGATGCCTTCAAAAAATTTGTCGCTGGGGCGTGTCCTGGACATGGCGGAGTGAAGACGTGCTCTGAGTGAGCTCCGGCCATCTCCCTCTTTTACAGCACAAATACTTACCTTCATCCACATTTGGCATGAACTCTAGCCGCCGCCGACGATCCCGGAAGCCCCTGCGATCATCCCCGGGGTCGGATCTGCATCGGTTCTTCCCTGGGACGAGATCGGCCTCAGCCCGCGCTCACGCGGCCGGCCCTGGTGCAGCTCTCTCCCCCTCTACTGTCATGGCGCAAGCACCGCCATCGCCCACTGCCTCGGTTCAGTCGGAACCGTGGGCGCTGTCGGGCACCCCTCTCCCGCTCGGCTCCCCGCTGGGACACTCGAGGGCGACGCCAGAGCCTGGGATGGAGGCGGACCTGCGAGCCCTAATCCGGGCCCTGCCGACCAAGCAGGACATGGAGGCGATGGTACAGCGAGTGGAAGAGGCCCACAAACGGGACTACCAGGCTGTCCGGGCGGACCTTCAGCAGCTGTCTGACCGAGTTGCAGAGGGTGAGTCCTCGTTCTCTGCCCTTGAAGCCCGGGTATCACAGCTGGAACAGAGCCACTCGCAGCAATCCCAACATGTAACGGCCCTGCAGTTGAAAATGGAGGAGATGGAGGACCGTAGTAGGCGCAACAACCTTCGGTTGCGGGGTCTCCCTGAAGCCACTGAACTGGACTCGCTCCGGCCTACCCTGCTATCCATTTGCCATACTCTGGTACCAGACATCCCACAAGCCGAAATGGAGTTCGACAGGGTTCACCGTGCCCTAGGTCCGCGCTCTCAAGACGTTGCTAGACCCCGTGACGTCATCTGCAGACTCCACCATTACTCCCATAAGGAATCCATCCTCAGACAAGCCTGGGAGACTGGGGACATAGACTTTGATGGCGCCAAACTCAGAATCCTTCCGGATTTATCGCCAGCCACCCTGCAGCGCAGAGCCCTGCTGCGTCCTCTCCTGGATAGGATCCGCCACACGGGCTGCACCTATCGCTGGGGTTTCCCCATCTCCCTCACGGTACGTAGGGGATCGGCGTCCTTCACTGTGTCTCACCCGGAGGATCTTCCGGCGCTATTCGCCTTCCTGAGTGTGGAACCTGTCACTGTACCGAACTGGCTCCAGCACTTGCCGAACCCGCCTCGCCGACCCCCGGGCTCCACTAACCGTGGCAGAGGTCTTTCGCCCCGTACCCCTAGAAGCCGGAGGAGGCTGGTTCCTGCAACACCACAGGCGGTAAGAGAGGACTGAGCTACCTGCCCGTCTCAGCTCACATCTACTGACTATTGCCACGCCACCCTAGTTGTTTGCCTTGCCTGAGCCACACAGACACTGGGACATTAATTTGCTCTTGCTTCCCCGGTCCATGGCCACCCACCTGCCCCCCATCCTTGATGCACCTTCTCTTTTGGTGCCCTACGAACATTGTGCACCTCCCCCCCAACTGTCCCCTTTGGCTCCGGAGTTCCCTCTGCCCCGGCCTCACCCCCCCTCTAGGATGCCCCTTGGCTCACGGTGTCCGTGACACGCATAGGTGATTCCTGACATGGGACACGCACTCTTTACACTCTCTCCCGGACTGCCCGCCAGCTGCGGTATGCTGCTTCCTGGATGTTTGACGTTGCTGGGACTTTGAGAACTGTCTACCCGGAACTCTGCTTTGGAACACCTGACTCTCCTCCACTTTGGCTCTGGATGGACAGTCGTCTTCTACCTGCTATCGGGTCTCCTCACTGGCTGTCCCCGCAGAAAGTATATTGCACTGGTATTCATGTCTTTGTTTTCTCATGCTTAAATACGGACGGCTGGGGATGACATAATGTTGGATGAGTTTGGGGGTGTCAGGGGGGGGTGGGGGGGTGTGCTCAGGGTAAGCATGGCTGGCGGGCGAGACTTCCGCCCGTTGCCTGGGGGAGGACGGGGTCGTTTGTCCCCCTCTCCCTCCCCTGCTGCTCCATGCCGGGAACTGTGCCCCTGTGATTGGCGTTCTGCTGAGCGCCTGCAGCCACATATGGGGGATGGGGTCTTGCGCTACGGGAGGGGTGGTGCCCCGGTTTAACTGGGGGAGAGTGGCCCTGGGCTGAGGGTTCAGTGCCCTGCATGGGTGGTCGCTGGGGTGGCACTACAGTGCCTGTTGCTTTCCCTGTCTATGCACACTCTCGGCTGCCCCTCCTGTGTGGCTGGGCGAGGCATGTCATATTTCTTGTGTCGGGATGTGGTATGCCACTTCTTCATTACGGTGGGGTCACCTGGAATGGTGGCTCTCGGGTCCTCCATAGAGCATGCCCCGAGTGATTTCCTCGGGCCTGCTCTGTGGACGCCCGAGACCCTAGGCCCTACTGTGTTAAGCTGGGTTCATTTTTCGCTGCTTTCATGCGATTCATGTTTTGTTATAATATGCTATGGTATGTTATTTATCTGACCTTTTTCTTGTAGAGGGAGCTCTGGTCTCGGAGCTCGACTCACCTGCTGTGTTTAGTTCTACCCCCCCACTTAGGCCTACACCTTAGAGGGTTTCTCCCCTTATTTGGGTGTCTTTGTTCTTTCTCCCCCTTTGTCTCCCCTCTCCTGTTTGCACTCCCGTCCCTTTTTCTCTTTTCCTCTTCCTCTTTCCTCCCCTCTCCCCTCCTCTGCTCCCGTTTCCTCTTCTCCTCTTGTCCCCCCTCCTGTTCCCCCTTCTCTGCCTCTGCTACACTCTCTCCCCGGCCAATATGGACCCCGTGCGAGTATCCACATGGAACGCCAGGGGCCTAAATGTGCCCGAAAAAAGGCGGATGCTCATGGGAGACCTCCGACGCTCTTGTTCTGACATCGCATTCATTCAGGAGACCCATTTTAGGTCTGGAGGCCTCCCCTTCCTCCAGAACCGGTTCTTTCCTACTGCGTACCACGCTACCAATGATGTCTCTAAATCCAGAGGGGTGTCCATCCTGCTCTCGAGCAATATTCCCTGGTCACTGCTTGATAAGAGGACAGACCCACACGGGCGTTTTCTTTTTCTTAAGGGCCGTGTTGGTGGCCGGACGGTGACGCTTGCAAATGTATATGCTCCCAATTCGCACCAGGACTCGTTCCTGCAGAAGACCTTGCTGTCCCTGATGGATTTCTCGGAAGGGAAACTGATCGTGGGTGGCGACTGGAACATCCCCCTGGATCCTTCGGTGGACACGTCTTCCGGAGTTTCCTCCGTGCCCCGGGGTGCCCGGACGCAGGTGGTCAAGTTGCTTAGGGAACTCCAACTGGTGGATGCCTGGCGCATCCTACATGCTGGGGAACGCGATTACTCGTTTTACTCTACCCCCCACAACGTATACTCCCGGATTGACTTTTTCCTGGTCCCGCACCGCCTGCTCTCCTCGGTGGAAAGTATTGAAATCGGTTCCATCACCTGGTCTGACCACGCTCCTGTGATTATGGAAATGCGACTGGGCAGCCCGGGCAGGGAATCGGACTGGCACTGGAGATTAAACGAGAGCCTTCTGCAGGACCCTGTGGTGTTGGCAGATGTCTCCCAACAGCTCCAGAGCTACTTCCAGCTCAATGCCACTCCTGATAGTGACCCCGGAGTGGTATGGGAGGCCCATAAAGCCGTCAGTAGGGGCGTGTTGATGGCCCACAGCGCCCGCATTAAGAGAGACAGGGAGAGGCAGTTAAACAACCTCCTGGCGGATATTTCTCGCCTGGAGGATCGGCACAAGAGGCACCGGGGGGCTGCAGAGGGTTCTGAACTGGCAGGCCTCCGCTCCCAGGTAGCGGAATTGTTGCAATACCGCGCTAAAGCGGCCTTACAGCGCTGTAAGCGGTTCCACTACGAATCGGGCGATAAATGTGGTCTTATGCTGGCCAGGGCTCTTAGAGACCAACGGGCGGCCTCCTATATTCCCTTTGTGACTGCTGCAGATGGCAGTAGGCTGCATATGCCCAGAGAGATTGCGCAGAGATTTGGAAATTTTTATTCGTCTCTGTATCACTTGCCTCAGGGACGATCCCACGAAACGGAGGTCACTTCCTACTTGGACTCCGTTGTCCTGCCTAGATTCTCCTCGCCGGACCGTGAAGCCCTGGAGGAGGAGTTCACGGCGGATGAACTTGCCATGGCCCTTAAGACGGCGAAAAAGGGCAAAGCCCCGGGGCCGGATGGCCTGACGGTCCTCTACTACCAATTACTGCAGACACATCTAGTTTCTCCTATGCTTCGGTTGTTCAATGAGATAGGGAAGTCCTCCTCCTTCCACGCTGACTCCCTGCTGGCTCACATATCTGTGATCCCTAAGGAGGGGAAAGACCCTGCAGCCTGTGGGAGCTACAGGCCGATCTCCTTATTGAATACCGACCTCAAGCTATTTACCAAAATGGTGGCTTCTCGGCTGCAGCCTCTCCTCCCGGGCCTGGTCCATTTGGACCAGGTCGGGTTCATTTCCACCAGAGAGGCCAGAGACAATACCATCAAGGCCTTGAACTTAATCCATCATGCCAGGGTCACCGGCGTTCCGACAGTGCTACTGAGCACGGACGCCGAGAAGGCCTTTGACAGGGTGAGCTGGCCTTTTATGACTGGTGTGCTGAAACGCTTTGGTTTAGGCCATCGTATGTTGGCTTGGATCATGAGCGTCTATACTTGCCCGCGAGCGATGGTGAAGGCAAATGGGGTTTTCTCGACACCATTTGCCATCTTTAACGGCACTAGGCAGGGGTGTCCCCTCTCGCCCTTGTTATTCGCCCTCTCACTGGAACCCTTTCTTTCCAGGGTTCGCCTTAATGCTGACATCTCTGGACTGGCCGTGGGTGCGATCTCCCATAAAATATCGGCCTACGCGGATGATCTCCTCTTTTCCTTGACCAACCCCCTGATATCCCTGCCGAACCTGCTCTGCGAATTTGAACTCTACGGGGTGGTGTCACACTTCAAGATCAATTACCACAAATCGGAGGCGATGGGGATTTCTTTGCCATCTCGAATGCTGGACTCTCTAAGCCACAGCTTCTCTTTCAAGTGGACCTCGTCAGCCTTGAGGTATCTGGGGACCCTGCTGCCGCCCGACCCAGCTGACGTTTTCCGGCTGAACTTTCCGCCTCTCCTGGCTGCGGTGCGTGCCCTCCTGAGTAAGTGGTCCGCTGGCCTCCACTCTTGGTTCGGACGCTGTAGTATCCTTAAAATGTAAATCCTGCCGAAGTTTTTGTTTTTATTTCAGACCCTCCCAGTGTTGGTCCCTGCCGCCTTCTTCAAACAAGTGAACGCGGTCTTTACCGAGTTCATTTGGGCTGGTCGCCGTCCCAGGCTCCGGGGGTCGATACTCACGATGCCGAAGTCGCATGGGGGTGTGGCGGCTCCTGATGTCAAAAGGTACTACCAGGCGGCCCACCTGAACCGCCTGGTGGACTGGTGCAGGCATTCCCACCTGAAACTCTGGACAACTCTTGAGGCGTCCCAGTGCTCGATACACCTCCCGGGCGCCCCGTGGCATATTGCGTCGGTGCCACGTGACGTCCGACGTCATCCTGTGATCGGCCCGACTCTCAGGGTCTGTGCCGCATCCCTGGCGGTGGGCGACTCCCGGAGGATAACTTCACCCATGTTCCTGGTTCTGGGTAGTCGGGCCTTTCCATCGGGATGTGACAGCGGCCGTTTCGGGACCCTGTTGGAGCTGGGGTATTTCCGGGTGTCTCACTTTGGTTCTGGTGACACCTGGCCCTCCCTCACCCAGCTGACGACTCCGGGGGGCCGTTATGAGCTCACCAGGTGGCAAGCTCTCCAGCTGCTGCATTTCCTTCGGGACCTGGGGCCGCGATCTACCTTCGAGAAGCCTTTGACGGCTCTGGAGGCTCTCTTTACATGCGACACTCCCCTTCCGCATGCCTTGTCCCTGATCTATGCCCTGCTTTCGGAACCTCGGGATGATTTCGTCCTTCCCGGCATCGTGAAATGGGAACAGGAGCTGCAGAGGACTTTTACGCTGACTCAACGTCGGAACATTGTTCGCTTCTCTCTGAGGTCTTCTATCTGTACACGCCTCCAGGAGATTAACTATAAGATCCTGATGCACTGGTACTATACTCCGACGAGGTTGGCAGGTTTCTTCCCGGAGGCGTCGGACAGCTGTTGGCGGTGTCGCGCGGACCAAGGGACGATGCTCCATATCTTCTGGAGCTGTCCGGTGCTGAGTGACTTTTGGAGACAGGTCAGAGAGGTATCCCAGCGAATGACCGACTTCGCACTCGGCGATGACCCAGTGCTTTTCCTCCTCCACTGTTCCTCCATCAAGCCTGATCACTATAAAAAGTCCATCCTCCGCCACCTCTTCAACGCAGCAAAGGCCTGCATTGGGGCCTGCTGGAAATCCACCGCCCCGCCGTCTTTACGGCTTTGGCTGTCCAAAATCAAGCAGATTGGTGACTTTGAAGACCTGGTGCTGACCTCGCAGGGCAGGAGGGAACTCTACTCAGCTAGTTGGGGGTGTTGGAATATGTTTGTCCTGTCAGACGAGGGTAAAGTGCTCCTGGAAACCCACTGATCACACAACTGGCCTCAGTGGCCATCGCCTCGCACGGGGTCCACTGGCCGTAGTTCTTAGCCCATTCTTTTTCCCCTTTCTCTCCTACCTGTGCTATTGCATGTGTTGCCCTGGGGGCTCAGCGGCGGGCGCTGGACAGGCTTCACGTACTAGTGACCACTGTCCCCCCCTGCTTCCGCCCTGATCCCCTCTGCCAATATTCCCCCCTTTCTGCTCCGCTCCTTCCTTCCTTGCCCCCTTTGTTTCCCAGTATTCTTTCCCGAAGTGTTGTAAGCTCCCCCCCTACTCCTCTGTATTTTTGTTTGGTTCTCATGGTGAGAAATGTTTACTCTGGGTAGATCTCCAACCCACGGTTCCGGTTGCCGACATCACTCTGAGGCACGATGTTCTCCACTGTTCACAGGCCCGTTAGGGCTACACTGAATGTTTGATGCTCTTAGTTGCTTTCTACACGTTCTCATATGCTACGAGTAGACCTGCTGTATATCTACCCTGCTTTATGTGACGCTGTTTTATTGATGCTTTGCATTCGCCTTTCTCACTCCATTGATGCGATTTGACTCTGTATGCTGCAACACGACTATGTCTGTAAACTTGTATACTACCTGTACTTGTATTTTTTTTTCTATTACGTTTTAATAAAGAAGAATTTGAAAAAAAAAATTTGTCGCTATTGGGACACCGCAGTGGAAGGTACCCGGCCGAAATTATTTTTCACAAAAGGCAATCCCCAACCTGTACTCTATTGTGGAAAAGGAAGTCATGTCATGTCTGGCACACAGTGTTGGGGCAAGGGTCCATCTGACCACTGATAGCTGGTCTGCAAAGCACGGTCAGGGCAGGTATATCACTTACACTGCGCATTGGGTAAACCTCCTGGCGGCTGCCAAGCATGGAATGCGTGGCTCTGCTGCAGAGGAGTTGGTGACACCGCCACGACTTGCAGGCAGGCCTGCTGCCACCTCCTCTACTCCTCCTACTCCATCCTCTTTGCTAACCTCCTCGGCTGAGTCCTCTTCTGCTGTTGCGTCTTGCTCCACACCAACTGCAGCCCCCCAGCTCCCCAGGGGCTATTCCACATGCCGGATACGACAGTGTCACGCTGTCTTGGGGTTGACTTGCCTGAAAGCAGAGAGTCACACCGGACCAGCACTACTGTCCGCCCTGAACGCACAGGTGGATCAGTGGCTGACCCCGCACCAACTGGAGATCGGCAAAGTGGTGTGTGACAACGGAAGCAATTTGTTGGCGGCATTGAATTTGGGCAAGTTGACACATGTGCCGTGCATGGCACATGTGTTGAATCTGAATGTACAACGCTTTGTGCAGAAGTACCCAGGCTTACAGGACGTCCTCAAGCAGGCCAGGAAGGTGTGTGGCCATTTCAGGCGTTCCTACACGGCCATGGCGCACTTTTCAGATATACAGCGGCGAAACAACATGCCTGTGAGGCGCTTGATTTGCGACAGCCCGACACGTTGGAATTCAACGTTGCTAATGTTTGACCGCCTGCTCCAACAAGAAAAATCGGTCAACGAGTATTTGTATGACCGGGGTGCTAGGACAGCCTCTGCGGAGCTGGGTATTTTTTTGCCACGTTACTGGACGCTCATGCGCAATGCCTGTAGGCTCATGCGTCCTTTTGAGGAGGTGACAAAGCTAGTCAGTCGCACCGAAGGCACCATCAGCGACATCATCCCATATGTTTTCTTCCTGGAGCGTGCCCTGCGAAGAGTGCTGGATCAGGCCGTAGATGAGCGTGAAGAGGAAGAGGAAGAGTTGTGGTCACCATCACCACCACCAGAAACAGCCTTACCATCGCTTGCTGGACCTGCGGCAACACTGGAAGAGGAGTCTGAGGAAGAGGAGTCAGAGGAGGAATGTGGCTTTGAGGAGGAGGAACACCAACCACAGCAGGCATCCCAGGGTGCTCGTTGTCACCTATCTGGTACCCGTGGTGTTGTACGTGGCTGGGGGGAAGAACACACCTTCAATGACATCAGTGAGGACGAGGAATTGGACATGAGTAGCTCGGCATCCAACCTTGTGCAAATGGGGTCTTTCATGCTGTCATGCCTGTTGAGGGACCCTCGTATAAAAAGGCTGAAGGAGAACGACCTGTACTGGGTGGCCACACTACTAGACCCCCGGTATAAGCAGAAAGTCTCTGCTATGTTACCTAATTACCGGCAGTCGCAAAGGATGCAGCAGCTACAAAATAATAGTTGAAAAGTATGCTTCACACAGCATATAAGGGTGATGTCACAGCACAACGGGAATCCAACAGGGGAAGAGGTGAAAGTAATCCTCCTCCTACCCCCACAACCACGCCGGCAAGGACAGGAAGCTTTACAGACGTCTTGTTGATGGAGGACATGCGGAGCTTTTTTAGTCCTACGCATCGCCACAGCCCTTCGGGGTCCACCCTCAGAGAACGACTCGACCGACAGGTAGCAGACTACCTTACCTTAACTGCAGATATCGACACTCTGAGGAGCGATGAACCCCTTGACTACTGGGTGTGCAGGCTTGACCTGTGGCCTGAGCTATCCCAATTTGCCATTGAACTTCTGGCCTGCCCCGCTTCAAGTGTCCTGTCAGAAAGGACCTTCAGGGCAGCAGGAGGTATTGTCACTGGGAAGAGAAGTCGCCCAGGTCAAAAAAGTCTCGATTACCTCACCTTTATTAAGATGAATGAGGCATGGATCCCGAAGGGACTGACAGTGGGGGATGCATTTGACTAAAAAAGGCCTGATGAGATGCCTTGGGCTAAAAATGGTCCACACGCTGCTGTATTTAATCTCTGCATGCTGGATGACTTACGTGACGTCTCCGCCACCAACTACGGTTCAAGCCGCAATGTTTTAGTGCACTTTCTGCCTTGAAAACCTCAAATTTTCCGGCCGCTGCTACAGCAGCGGCTGCAACAATACCTAATTTTTCATGCATGTGTACATGCCTAATTTTTCTGGCCTCTTGTGCTACACTACACTGTGGCTGCAAAAAAAAAAGGAACGGGACATGGCTAGGTTAGGCTAACACTAAACCGAACCCTAACCCTCTAACCATAACCCTAACCCTCTAACCTTAACCCTAACCCTCTAAGCCTAGCCATAAAAATAAACCTAACCCTAAACCTAACCCTAGCCCTAACCCTAATCCTAACCCTAACCCTAACCCTAGCCCTAACCCTAACCCGAGAACGGCGAATTTTAGGTTCGCGACATCACTAACAATGGGCTATCCTCCTGGAGTACTGTCTATTAGACTCTCTAATGCTGCGAGATAGGTTGGCCCTGGCTGTTCTCAGGCCGACCTCATCTCCAGCTCTGAAGGCAGCGTTCCGCGTCTCCAGGAGTCTGTAGACCTCCCCTGTCATCCACGGCTTCTGGTTGGCCCGGACAGTGATGGTTTTTGTGACTGTTACATCCTCAATACACTTGTTGATGTAGGCAGTGACAGTCTCCGAGTACTCCTGGAGGTCAATGATTTTATTGCAAGTGGCAGCCCGCTTAAACATATTCCAGTTAGTTGATGACCCTTCCGCCACACCTGAATCTGTTTCTGAACTGGTTTGACAACTTTAACGAGCGGTCTATATGCAGGCATTAGCATAACAGTAATGTGGTCTGAGGCACCAAGGTGGGGGAGGGGAGGGCTTTGTAAGCTCCTCTCTGTGTATAAACAAAGTCTAAAATGTTATTTCCTCTTGTTGGAAAATTAATGTGTTTATATATTTTTGGAAACACACTCTTTAAGTCAGCATGGTTAAAATCCCCAGCTATGATGAGAAAGGCATCAGGGTGTACTGTCTGCTGCTCACTGATGTACTGGTACAGCTCATTTAGTGCATCGTTCCTATTGCTGTTGTTATTCGGAGGAATGTAAACTGAAACAAGCAGTATTGCAGTACATTCCCTCGGCAGATAGAACGGCCGGCACTTAATAATCATAAACTCCACCAGAGTTGAGCAGTGTTTGCAAATCACAACAGCATCACGGCACCACGCGTCATTGATGTAAACACACAGTCCGCCGCCGTGGGTTTTTCTTCCCGCGACGAGAGCTCTGTCTGCTCGATAGCACGTCAGCTGATCGAGCTGAATGGCGCATCTTGGAACGCTGTTGCTAAGCCATGTTTCTGTGAACACAAAAACACAACAGTCTCTTACAGTCCTTTGAGTTGAACGTAGTAATCGGATGAAGTCCAGTTTATTGTCCAAAGAGCGTACGTTAGCCAGTACAATGGTGGGAATAGATGGCTTTAAAGGATTAGCTATTAGCCTAGCCCGTATACCTCGGCGCTTACCCCTCTTCTGCTTCCTCTCACACCGCTTGTGGCGCCTCCACTGTAGGCGAGATGCAGCATTGGGGATCGGTAATGATGTAAGCTTCCGGAGCAGTCCGAGATCTCGCAGCTGTTCTGTGAGCACGGAGTTTAACTCTAAAAATGCGGTTCTGCCAACATCCAGCAGAACCTCACGACTGTATGAAGACACCGTTCTATCGGGACAGAGAGAAGCCGCTGCGCGTGAACACGCCTCCATTTTCATAAGCTGTCTTGGGTTTGGCTTGGGATGGTTCCAGGTGTCGCACATCTGTCGCACATCAGTCCTTGATCTGGTACACATCATTTACCACATCTGGTGCACATTTGCCACATCTGTCTGTGATCATATGGTGCACATCTGGAACATCTGTCCGTGATCCTCTGGTGCACATCTGGCCCACATCATCTGCCACATCTGGTGCACATCTGGCCGTGATCATCTGCCACATCTGGCGCACATCTGCCACTTCTGTCCGTGATCATCAGGCGCACATCTACCACATCTTTCATCCCAGTGATCAATCTGCAACTTCTGTCGTGACCATCCGGCGCACATCTGCCACATCTTTCATCCCAGTTATCAACATCTGGCACATCTGTCCATGATCATCTGACATTTTTCCGTGATCATCTGTCACACATTATCTGCCACATCTGGCGCACATATGTCTGTAATCTTTTGCACATCTGGTGCACATCTGCCACATCTGTCATCCCAGCGATCAACATCTGTCACACATCTGTCCCAGGAATAATTTGCACACATCTGTCTATGTGGCTAAAAAATGATCCAGGGCCTTTAAAAATGTGATAGGTACTCAGGAAATGAAATGTGTAATTTATGCTCCTAGAACGTCTGACGGTGATCCCTGCATGTTGGACCTCTGTATGTGGCCGGGCTATGTAAATGTCTCACACATGTGGTATCGCCATACTCAGGAGGAGTGGCAGAATGCATTTTAGGGTGTCATGTTTTCTATGTACATGCTATATGTTATAAATATCTTATAAATTGACAACTCTGTGTAAAAAGAAAATACATTTTCATTTTCTTTCAACGTTTTCCATAAACTTGTGGAAAGAAATTGACATGTTCAAAAGACTCTTATGCTTTGTAGAATATAGGTTGGGGTGTTTTCTTTCCAAAATGGGGTCATTTTTGGGTAATTCCATTGTCCTCCAGGGCCTTCAGAAATGTGATAGGTACTCAGGAAATGAAATGTGTAATTTATGCCTTTAGAACACCTGACGGTGCTCCCTGCATTTTGGGCCTCTGTATGTGGCCAGGCTGTGGAAAAGTCCCACACATGTGGCATCCCCATACTCACGAGAAGTAGCAGAATGTATTTTGGGATGTAATTGTTTAATCTAAAAAAAAAAAAAAGTTTATCTATGCCATTTGAAAGAAATAACTTGTTAATATGACAATTTTGTAGGAAAAAAAAAATGTTTTCATTACCCAAACTATTGTGGGCAAAAAAAATTGCAACTTCAAAAAACTCACTATGCCTCTTACTAAATACCTTGGACTGTCATCTTTACCAAAAGGTGTCATTTTGGGGGGTATTTGTACTGTCCTGACATTTTAGGGCCTCAAGAAATGATATAGGTAGTTAGTACATCAGGATTAATGTGTGAAATTTGGTTCCTCCGCTATCTTGGAAGGGTTTCACTAATCACCCTAATGCTGCTAGTACATTAACTGATACCAAATAAAACAGTTTAAACATATAGTGTAAAAGGGGTTGTACTGCGCTTTAGAAATTGCTCAACCATAAATTCAGATAAAACTTTGGTTATATATTCACTCTTCTCAAATCACAAATACTGAAATCCTTCTTTCATTATTAATCCATAAAAATTAATAAACCAATATATGTATATTTCTTCAACAGTGAATTTCCATGATATTTATATCTTAAAGTGCTGATGTGACCATTTATCTACATAGAGGGTGAGGTAGGTAGTTATTGTGCTCCACAGTGATTCTTGTGCTTCAAATAATTTCCGTATCTATATAATGGTAATTACAAAAGTGCTAGTGTCCCAATTATATTAAATTATAAAGTGCTTTTATCATATAAAGTGAACCAGTGCATAAATCAATAAACCACTGTATATATTGTTAAAATGCTAATGTTCCTGTTCTCATAAAATCAATAATACAGTGAAAATGAATGTCTATAACACAATCTTTATAAAAAAAGTAAATATTCAAAGTGTCCAATAAAGCTTCTGTGCAGAACAAGCCAATATGATAATAGTGCTCCTTGGTGATTAAAACTCTTCCTCCACCTTTTAACTCTTCGTGTCCCAGATCCCTTCAGTGCAATCACTTCTAAGTGTTCTAAATGCTCACCTCAATGAGGTCAGTAATACGCCAGTATCACATGACCATTAATGGTTATGGTTATGGTTCCTTTGTTCCAACGCCGTCCACTTCCTCCTGGGTCATTATTGTATCTCCTAGTTATTTCCGGTCCTCTCTCCTGGGTATTTGTTAGCACCGATCTCCTATGGGGGATTTCCTAGGGTCCTTCCTCGCTTCCTTAACAGTATCCACTGTGCCTTCAGGCTCATATAAATAATGGGGCCATCATGGTGCAGTATATCAAACTTTTATTGGGATTCGGATCCCCGAATACGCTACACAGACCGCAGCGGTTTTAAATGTGAGTTGGCTATATATTTAATCCCAATAAAAGTTAACATTTTAACAATATACACAGTGGTTTATTGATTTATGCACTGGTTCACTTTGTATGATAAAAACACTTTATAATTGAATATAATTGGGACACTAGCACTTTTGTAATTACCAGTATATAGATACGGATATTATTTGAAGCACGAGAATCACTGTGGAGCATGATAACTACCTACCTCACCCTCTATGTAGATAAATGGTCACATCAGCACTTTAAGATATAAATATCATGGAAATTCACTGTTGAAGAAATATACATATATTGGTTTATTAATTTTTATGGATTAATAATGAAAGAAGGATTTTAGTATTTGTGATTTGAGAAGAGTGAATATATAACCAAAGTTTTATGTGAATTTATGGTTGAGCAGTTCCTAAAGCGCAGTAGAACCCCCTTTTACAATACATCAGGATTGATCAATTTTCAATGATACATAGCCTAGCTTGTAGGCTCTATACCTTTCACACAAACCTAGTATCATACACTTATTGGGAATTTTTTTACCAAAGACATTTAGCAGAATACATTCTGGCCTAATTTTATGACAAAATTTGATTTCATTGGATTTCTTTAATAATAGAAAGTAGAAAATATTGTTTTTTTTTTTTCAAAATGTTTGTTATTTTTTCGCTTATATCGCAAAAAATAAAAACCCAGCTGTGAATAAATACTACCAAAAGCAAGCTCTATTTATGCAAACAAAATCATAAAAACGTCATTTGGGTACAGTGTAGCATGACTGAGTAATTGTCATTCAAAGTGCGAGAGTACCGAAAGCTGAAAATTGGTCTGAGAGGGAAGGGGGTGAAAGTGCCCAGTATTGAGGTGGTTAAGGTTTGCTGCACGCCCACACCATGAAAAAAAGGGTTTTCTCCAACGTTTGGGATCTTCTTTTATTGTACTAAGAATCAGTAGATCAATTTTTGAATATAATTCAGTTAGCCAATTTGGCAGTTGTATTCCTAGGTAAGCTATAGCTTCAGACTGCCAGGTGAAGGGGAAGATTTTGCGACTTTGTTCGACTTGTGTTGGTGATAGAATTATATTTAGGGCTTGTGACTTGTTGAAGTTGATTTTGAAGTGAGCTATATTTTGGAATAATTGGAAATATTTTAGAAGATTTGGGAGCATAATGTGGGCTTCCGATAGAAAGAGTAGAATGTCGTCTGCAAAGGGCGTGAGTTTGTATTGGCAATCAGCTATCCTTATCCCCTGAATGTCATTATTTGCACGTAGTCGACGTAAGAATGGTTCCAGGGTTAGGATGAATAATATGGGGGAAAGGGGGCATCCTTGGCATGTTACCCAGGCCTAGTGATGAAATGTTCTCACTAGGAATTTCCCACATTTATTACTTAATTCATAGAAAAGCTTTTGAGATTGTGTGAATTTGCGTCTGACTTTGCGCCCGAGTTCTTCGGCTAGAAAGGAGCGAGTATGGGTCAGGTCTGCTAAGGTTTGTTGCGTCTGAGTCAATGTATGGGTTGTTTCTACTTTCTGTATTTGTTTTAAAGGGTACAAACAAAAGAAAAATGTCAGTGCCTAAAAATCAACATAGAAGCAGCTTGCAAACAGTGTAAACATATAAACACCAGTGAATACAAATAATAAAGATTGCAGCGCTAGGTAAGTGATGAAATATGATGATATATATATAAAATTTAGTCCATCAATAAACAAAAAGTCCAAAGACAGCAAATCCATATGGATAGTAATATTCTGTGTCAATGTAATTCAAACCGACACCATTAAAGATCCGCCACCAAAGTAAGAAGTGAAAACTCACCAGACCCATATGCTGTCATGTCAAGACAGCTAATGCGTGTTAAATGAAGCCAAAAAAAATTCAGGCGGGGAATACTCTTCTTATCCCTCCAAAGGACAGAATTTCCCCAGATGTTGACTCCGAAAAAAACGGTATGATAAATTACCAAGCAAAAGAGAAAGGAGATCTCCTCCTAGTGTAGTATTTATTAAAATTAACAAAAATAGCTAAAACAATATTCAATGTAAAACAGATGGAGATCCATACAGTGCCACAATGTAACAACATTTAAAGCACTTACATAAGAAGCCACCAGACTTGGATAAAGAATGGTGGCTTATGGACCTCTGGCATATAACTCTGCTCTACGGCCGTTTTCGCGCCACGCGCTTCCTCAGGAGCACTGATCTCCTGAGGCAATCTCACAGGAAAAGACTTACTTGGGCTGAATTAGGTCTATATAAATGAGCCAGAGTGATTGGTTTTCCCCAAATTGTGCCTTTCAGAAATTTGTAGCGTCCTTCTTTATCTGTAAAAGAGTTTGTGATTTTTAGAGGGATATGTTTAGATATGACAATAGCAACTTCCTTTGTTTTTGCTAGAGGATTAGTAGCAAGATGAACTGTAGGGAAGTCTCTATTGGATAGTTTGGGGGTACTATCTGTTCTCTTGTAGGAAGATGATGTCTGCTTTTAATTTTTTCACATACATGAGGAGTTGAGAGCGCTTTTCTGGTATGTTGAGGCCTTTGGAATTAAGAGAAACAATTTTAAGTGATGCAGGTGCAGAACTATTTTTTAATTGGGCCATCGTAAAATACAAGTGGCCTAGTGTTATTACCAATTCTACTGTATATACTGAGTAGTTTAGGGTTCAGACAGGAACCGGAGATGTATGTTTTCAGGGTGGGTTTTACTAGTTGCTTGTATGGTACCAAAGGAGTGAAGGGAAAGGGAAAATAAAAAAAAGAAAGGGATGAGGGTGGGGGTGAAGGGCAGGGTGATTTTGGGGAGGATAGGAAAGGGTGTAGGACAGAAGATGTGGTAGAGAAAGTGGTGAGTGTAAAAGGAAGAGAGGGCAGTGGGAGAATGAAGAGGCCCAAAGGGAGGTTAAGGAGTAGGTGGATGTGGGGTTTGGTGTATCTGACAGTCAGGTTAGGCCTACTATCCCATCCTAGATTTATGAAATATGTAGTAGTGAGGGGAGTTTAGGGGTGCAAATACAGTATCTTACAAAAGTGAGTACACACCTCAAATTTTTGTAAATATTTTATTATATCTTTTCATGTAACAACACTGAAGAAATGACACTTTGCCACAATGTAAAGTGTACAGCTTGTATAACAGTGTAAATTTGCAGCCCCTCAAAATAACTCAACACACAGCCATTATTGTCTAAACCGCTGCCAACAAAAGTGAGTACACCCTACACAAGTTAAAATGTCCAAATTGGGCCCAAAGTGTCAATATTTTGTGTGGCCACCATTATTTTCCAGTACTGCCTTAACCCTCTTGGGCATAGAGTTCACCAGAGCTTCACAAGTTGCCACTGGAGTCCTCTCCCACTCCTCCATGATGACATCACGCAGCTGTTGGATTTTAGAGACCTTGCGCTCCTCCATCTTCCATTTGAGGATGCCCCACAGATGCTCAATAGGGTTTAAGTCTGGAGACATGTTTGGCCAGTCCATCACCTTTACCCTCAGCTTCTTTAGTAAGGCAGTGGTCGTCTTGGAGGTGTGTTTGGGGTTGTTATCATGTTGGAATACTGCCCTGCGGCCCTGTCTCTGAAGAGAGGGGGGTCATGCTCTGCTTCAGTATGTCAGAGTACATGTTGGCATTCATGGTTCCCTCAATGAACTGTAGCTCCCCAGTGCTAGCAGCACTCATGCAGCCCCAGACCATGACAATCCCACCACCATGCTTGATTGTAGGCAGGACACACTTGTCTTTGTACTCCTCATCTAGTAGTCACCACACACGCTTGACACCATTTGAACCAAATACGTTTATCTTGGTCTCATCAGACCACAGGACATGTTTCAAGTAATCCATGTCCTTAGTCTGCCTAAGCAAACTGTTTGTGGGCTTTCTTGTGCATCGTCTTTAGAAGAGGCTTCTTTCTGGAATGAATTTGATGCAGTGTGCAGAGTTTGGTCTGAGTACTGATAGGCTGACCTCCCACTCCTTTAACCTCTGCAGCAATGCTGGCAGCACACATATGTATACTTCCCAAAGACAACCTCTGAGTATGATGCTGAGCACGTACACTCAACTTTTTTGGTCGACCATGAGGAGGAGGCCTGTTCTGAGCGGAACCTGTCCTGTTAAACCGCTGTATGGTCTTGGCCACCGTGCTGCAGCTTAGTTTTAGGGTCTTGGCAATCTTCTTATAGCCTAGCTATCTTTATGTAGAGCAACAATTCTTTTTTTCAGATCCTCAGAGAGTTCTTTGCCATGAGGTGCCATGTTAAATTTCTAGTAACCAGTATGAGAGAGCGAGAGCGATAACACAAAATTTAACACACCTGCTTCCCATTCACACCTGAGACCTTGTAACACTAACGAGTCACATGACACCTGGGAGGTAAAGTGGCTAATTTGGCCCAATTTGGACATATTAACTTAGGGGTGTACTCACTTTTGTTGCCAGCGGTTTAGACATTAATGGCTGTATGTTGAGTAATTTTGAGGGGACAGCAAATTTACACTGTTATACAAGCTGTACACTCAATACTTTACATTGTAGCAAAGTGTCATTTCTTCACTGTTGTCTTCAAAAGTTGTCAATTAATAGGATATTTCTTTTTTTTTTTTTTTTAAATAAATTTTTATTGAGTTTTGCATAGAAAAACAACAATTCAACAATCAGGGAACAAGAGGAAAAGAAGGGGGGGGAAGGGGGGTGGGTACGCAACATGAGCACATGTGCACATTCAAATAGGATATTTCTTATACACATCATAGGCATACTTAGAATCACACCCCAAAACACAAAATTGATGCTCCTCCTGAGTATGGTATGTGTGAGATTTTTTTAAAGCCTAGCTGCATAGAAAGGCCCAAATTCCAAGGTACTTTATGGCATACAGTGAATCTGGAAAGTATTCACATTGCTTTACTTTTTCAAAATTTTGTTATGTTACAGCCTTATTTCAGAATTAATTGAAATCATTATTTTCCTAAAAAATCTACAAATAATACCCCATAATGATAACGTAAAAAAGATTTTTGTTTGAAAAATAAAAAGTGAAAAAAAAAATCACACATACATAAGTATTTACAGCCTTTGCCATGACGCTCAAAATTGAGCTCAGGTGCATCTTGTTTCCACTGATCATCCCTGAGATGTTTCTACAACTTGATTGCAGTCCACCTGTGGTGAATTTAGTTGATTGGACATGATTTGGAAAGGCACACACCTTTCTATATATATATATATATATATATATATATATATGGTCCCAAAGTTAATGAAGTCCAAGGAATTGTCTGTAGAGCTCTGAGACAGGATTGTATCAAAACACAGATCTGGGGAAGGGTACAGCAGAATTGTTGCAGCATTGAAGGTCACAATGAGCACAGTGACCTCCATCATCAGTGAATGGAAGAAGTTTGGAACCACCAGGACTCTTCCTAGAGCAGGCATATTGCCAAACTGAGCGATCGGGAGAGAAGGGCCTTGGCCAGGGAGGAGGATCAAAAATCCGAAGGTCACTCTGACAGAGCTCCAGCGTTTCTCTGTGGAGAGAGGAGAACCTTCCACAAGAACAACCATCTCTGCAGCACTCCACCAATCAGGCCTGGTAGAGTAGCCAGACGGAAACCACTCCTCAGTAAAAGGCACATGGCAGCCTGCCTGGAGTTTGCCAAAAGGCACCTGAAGGACTCTCAGACCATGACAAACACAATTCTCTGATCTGATGAAACAAAGATTGAACTTTTTGGCCTGAATGGCAAGTGTCATGTCTAGAGGAACCAGGCCCGCTCGTCACCTGGCAAATACCATCTCTACAGTGAAGAATGGTGGTTACAGCATCATACTGTAGGGATGTTTTTCAGTGGCAGGAACTGTTAGGCTAGTCAGGATTGAGGAAAAAATAAATGCAGCAATGTACAAAGACATCCGTGATGAAAACCTGCTCCAGAGCACTCTGGACCTCAGACTGGGGCAAAGGTATATCTTCCAACAGGACAACTACCCTAAGCACACAGTCAAGATAACAAAAAAGTGGCTATGGGGCAACTCTGTGAATGTCTTTGAGTGGCCCATCCAGAGCCTTGACTTAAACCCGATTGAACATCTCTGGAGAGATCTGTGAATGGCTGTGCACCGACACTCCCCATTAACCTGATGAAGCTTGAGAGATCCTACAAAGAAGAATGGGAGAAACTGCCCACAAATAGGTGTGCCAAGCTTGTAGCATCATACTCATAATGACTTGAGGCTGTAATTGGTGCCAAAGGTGCTTCAACAAACTATTGAGCAGAGGTTATAAATACTTATGTATATGTTTTTTTTTTTAATAATTTTGCAAAGATATATAACAAACTTCTTTCAGGTTGTCATTAGGGAGTATTGTTAGTAGAATTTTGATGAAAATAATGAATTTAATCCATTTTGGAACAAGGCTGTAACATAACAAAATGTGGAAAAAGTGAAAGGATGTGAATACTTTCCGGATGCACTGTAAATCATGCATCTAATTTTCTGGCTACCTATCTTATTTGGAGGCCCTGGAGCACCAGGACAGTGGAAACATTAAAAGAATGATCACATTAAAAAAAAAAAAAAATTACCCCAAGGTATTTACTCAGAGGCATGGTCACTCTTTTGAAGACCTATTTTTTTGCCACAGGTTTTTTTGAACAATGCTGAAAGAAAATGAAAGTGTAATTTTTTTTACACAAAGTTGAAAATTTATTAAGATATTTTTTATGGACAGCATGTGAATACTTAAAATTACAACTCAAAACACATTCTGCTAATCCTCTCGAGTATGGGGGCACTTTTTCACTTTTTTGGGCTTATTAAATACCGAATATTGTATCTTGTGTATTGCACAAATCAACCAATTGTATAAAGACCAATGTATTGTAATGGTCACCTCTATACAAGTGATCAGCGACTATGGCTCCGTATATCATCTCCCATAGCAGGCCCAGTTCCTATAAGCCAAGCAGGCCTGGCCTATTGGTACATGGATGATCCTAGGGATGCCAAGTTCAGTGGGCAAGGAAGTACAGGAAGCTAAGGAAAGGAAGAACAAAAAACTTCTGTGACTCCAGGAGTGCAGTTGTCCACAGGGGATGGCTGGGACTGGTGTCCCACAGGAAAATAGACAGTTGGATGTGCAAATGGGTAATTTCAGGTGGCAGGCAGAGACATAGTCAGCAAACAGGCAAAGGATCAGTCCAGGCAACAGGTAGAAATGGGGTTAATAAATAGGCCAAGGTTAGTACAGTCAACAAATAGAGGTGACACTGCACTAGTGTTGCACTGATCATGATGAACACTATTGCTGGCCTACACTGATCTAGTGACACTGAGACTCGTGTGGCAACAATCAGGCACACCATTGCTGGCTTACATTGGTGTGTAGACACTGCAATTGTGTGGCAGTGATAAGGAAGACTGTTGCTGGCATACATCTGTCTGGTGACATTGGCGTGGCAGTGATCAGGGATAATTTAACTGGTATGGCAGTGATTAGGGGCAATATGAATGGTGGGCAGTGATCAGGGACACTTGAATGGTGTAGCGGTATTTCAGGGACACTGTGGGGTTAATTTACTAAAACTGGAGAGTGCGAAATCTGGTGCAGTGGTGCATTATAGCCAATCAGCTTCTAACTTCAGCTGGTTTATTTAAGCTCTGACAAAAAAAAAACCTAGAAGCTGATTGATTTCTATGCAGATCTGCACCCGATTTTGCACTCTCCAATCTTAGTAAATTAATCCCTGTGATCAGGGACACTGTAAGTGATGTTGCAGTATTCAGGAACACTGTACTTGGCATGGTTGTTATCAAGGACAATATGTCCAGGGCAGCAGTAATTAGGGACAATATGACTGGTGTGACAGGGTCAGGGACACTGTAAGTGATGCAGCATTGATTAGGGAAACTGTGAGGGGTTGGCGGTGATTAGGGACACTTACTGGTAGCACTGGTCTGATGACATTGTATTGCTGTGCAGTGATCAGAGATAATGGCTGGTGGCAACCATGATCACTGCCACAGCAGTACATAGTGACTCTGCTTAAAAAATAAATTAATACAAATGTATATTTTTAAATAATTTATTTTTACAATTTTTATGCACACTTTTACCAGAGCAGTGCAGTATCACCATAGTGACACTGCATTGCTTTGTGGTCATTATTGGAATTTTGTTTAACACTTTGATTGCTTATTACATTGATAATCACTGTATTATCAATAATTTCTATCTGTGTTTGGCACCCATTTATGATGCATTTGATTGGCCACAGCTATCACTTGGTACAGGGCAGCTGTGATTGGTCCTGCACCATGTAATCATTGTGATCAATCACAGAGACCATATTTCTAAGCAATATCATCATGAATGAAAGCCATTGTATAGTACTGAACATCTGATTGCTGTGATTGGTTATAGCAATCACATGGTACCATGTTCAATCACAGCAGCCCGGTGCTACCATTGGTGATCCCTTGTTTCTGGTGGACACAGTGGTCACAGATTGCACAGCTGTGTGCCCCGAGGGGGTGCACACAAGGTTCACTTCTGGGAAAACATAGGGGTACGTCCTCCCAGAATAATGCTTGTCCTGCCATTTATACACAGTGGACAAGAAGGAAGTGGTTAAGGGGGGGCACAGCACCATGAAGCAAATGGGTTAAAGTCCAACTCCAGTTAAAACATTTATTTTTAGTGTGAAACAGACAAGTAAAAGGTTGGAGCCTCTTTTCAGATTTTTATTGCCATCTAGGTAGCCAATGGAGTTGATTTTCTAAAGGAAAATCCACTGTGCACTACGACTGCAAAGTGGATTTGCCTTTAGTAAATAAACCCCAATGTGTTGATGTTCCTGTTTGGTCACTGAATCAAGAATTGAGGAAAAAAATTGCAATACAGTGGTAAATTATGCTGTCTTGCCTAAGGACTAGCCATTATATTTTACATTAGCCAAGCACTCTTTTAAATAGAAAACTACTTTACAGAATAAAATATTTTAAGCAGTATGCTAGTAGCTAAAACTGATACAAGCATACACACAAAACAAAGATTTATTTATTTTTTTTCTATAATGCAACGCTTGTTACCTACCAATACAAAATTATATTCCAGGAAATGAAGGCAACCGTTGCAATTAGCACTGGAATATATTATTAAAAGATTATTCCCATGTGGGAAAATAGATGTAATCAAGGTATTTACCAGTTTCATCTTGCTGACATTATCTTTAAATGGCAAATTATCACTTGACAGATCCAGTATGGTAGCAGTATGAAACTGCTGGATCTAAATTAATTTGAGGACCACAGGATCAAATCCCACTGAGGATATCTGGTCTTTTTCCCTTCCTGCATAGATTAAATGAATGCTAATTAGAATTGGGTTGCAGTGACAATATTTGCATTTAAATTGTGTTTCAAAGTGCATACAATCTTCAGGCATAAAGCCCGAAGCAAAGTTATTATCATCTTTTTAGTAAATAAATGTTGCTTGATTTTAATTTGCACTGGGATTTCATGTTTATTGAAATCTTGCTTCATTGCAACAAACTGAAAGCTTACAATAATCTAAACGCCAAACAGCATGCTTGTTAAATATATGAATATTAAAACATCAGATTTAAAAAATGTAACATAATAATGACTTTAGGACAATAAATTAGAACCAAGGTCATGCATAGTTAGTTTCTAATGCATTTGAATGGTAATATTAAAGTTAACTATGGTAGTTTAGAAATCTTCAGTTTTTATTTGCCAGGAGAAGGTCTTGTACAAAGAGATGATGCCTAAAATTTCCATTTAAAGCTTAGGTGTGATGCATTCTAACTCTATACAATAGAACTCCTTACAGTCCATAAATGTATGAAATGAGGAACTCTGATCTGAAAAGGACCATACAGTTACATTCTTATTCTTACACAGTCAATGCACAATAACCCCCCTATGCTTTTTTTATTTTTTTTATTTTTTGTGAGGTTAACCACAAAAGGCCTTGATCAAATGCAGACAGCATGTATTCAGGGTTGCTCATCTGCACTCACTTGTCTGTCACATTCCATGAGTGGCTGTGTTCGTGCAGCCACTGTGTCCAAAAATATGTCAGTTGACTGCCTGCACGCAGTGCCTGTAGGTTGAGATGGTGCAAAGATGATGAGACCCAGGAACCTGGTATGTATTTTCTGGGGGGAAGCGCGCTCCTTTTTTGTACAGTTTCCCCCCATTAACATCTACAGTATATCAAACTCCAATCTAGGATAAGGGTTTAGTATAGATGAAGGGAATTACTGACTGTTTGTTTGCAAGTGGGTGTAGCTGTCTTTGTAACTGTCAGTTTTGCTGTAGTAGGTTGTATATATTATTCACAACCATTTGATGACCGCCTAACTGGGAGTGTACATCATTATTTTGACATTAAATAGCGGGGTTATGGCAGCAGCTAACTGCCATAACCACGGTATCGTTTTTTTCCCTTAGGCGGCCAGCTTTCAGATAAAAGTGATCCAAGCGTGGATTCACCCCGGGATCATATTTATAAGCTCTTCCTGGTCATTTCAGAGCTTAGCAGAGCCATCAGTAAGCCCGGAACTGATCCGATGAGGCCGAGGGCTAGCAAAGAAGCCATGTAAGGACAAGATAGCCCCCACTTGGCTCTATGCCCTTGGAGGACCAGTGTGACCTCCGACGTCACTTCTGGTTCTCAGGCCTAAAACCATGATTGTTTTTTTAAAGAGGTTGTAAACCTGAAAAAAAAATTCTGTTCTGTTTGCAACCTGTAAGAGAAACACATAATGAGCTAGTATGCATCGCATACTAGCTCATTATGAAATACTTACCTTAGAACGAGCCCCCGCTGTGCCATCCGCTTACCTCTATGACGGGCGACATGTCCAGTCGCCCGTCTTCTGGGATCGCGGCATCCGGCCATCTGATTGGCTGGAGCCGCGGTGACGTCACTCCCGCGCACACGCGCGGGAGCCGATGGTCACGGTACGGGTCTCTGAAGGAACGGCACGAGCGGCCGTTCCTTCAGAGCGCATGCGCCAGTGACGTCACTGGCTGCATGTAAGGTAAATATCTCCTAAACGGTGCATGTTTAGGAGATATTTACAGTACCTATAGGTAAGCCTTATCATAGGCTTACCTATAGGGAAAAGTGTCAGAGGAGGGTTTACTTCCTCTTTAAAGTCAAAGTGTAAATTTATTTTGTTTTGCTTTTAAGGGTAAATAAGAGATCTGGGGTATTTTTGACACCAGAACTCTCAATAAGGAGGACCTGTCATTCTTATTTATATTACAAGGGATATTTGGGAGAAAGAAATAGGGGCACAATTGTTAAAACAGGAATCGGATGTAGTACTGAAGGCTGTAGGATCCGTAGCCATAGATGTTAGTACAACAGAATTAAATTACAAATGTCGGTTAAGATGGTATATTACACCAGAATCAATAAATAAATACCAACCGGATAAGACAGATAAATGTTGGCGGGAATGTGGTAATACCAGAACAATGTACCACATATAATCAAATAGCAAATGCAGATCAAGGTACTTATACACAAAGTGCACAAGCCAAGGAGGATAAAACACTTAATCAAAAATGATGTATGTGCCAACGTTAAAAGCAGATTGTGGGCATAATAATTCCAGTATCAGAAGAAGTGTCAAAAAAGATGTTGATGCAGGTGTAGAATAAATATAGAAGTGATAATAAATAATAATGACTAAAAAAGTCACAATAATGAAATCTTCTATAGAAAAAAAGAATATATATATATTACTCAAAAAATGACAATAATACCAACTCTTTGATATTAGTGATGTATCAAGAGGTGATAGAGGATAACATGAAGTGAAGGTATCTTTAAAAGTTGTGACAATAATTCAGCTTCTTATGATAATCAAAATCCAGTGGTAAAAAGCATATACATCTAACATATATCTATAAATATCGTATTTTTAAATAAAAAGTGCTAGTCTAAAACGTGGTGTAGTGAAATCCATATAGGATATACAAAGCAATTGATTTAAAATAATTTAAGTGAGAAAGGTGCTATAGTGCTGAATAAAGTGCAAAAAAGTCCATAAAGTCTTCTAACAGGTAGTTGCAGTGAATAAGGTGCTCAAAAATCCAATCTAAAAAATGCAGCTTATTCAGGGTAGGTATCAGACAAATCCCAATACAGATATATCACAGATCGTTTCCTTATTCTTTGAAGAAGCTACGTGAGTTGTAGCGCAACGCATCAGGCCGTATTGACGTCACTTCCGGTCTACGGCCGAGAACGGAAGTATCGGAATTCACCGCATCGGCGGCTTTGTGTTTGCTCCGCGCATTGTTCCTTACCTACATGTAAGTGACCTGCACTTTTTTTATTAAAGTTTACCCTTAAATACTACACCATGAGAGTTTTCCCTCTTATATTCCAATTGGAGTGAATGATAGATATATCGTGGGATAATAAGGAGATCTTTTGAATAAGGAAACGATCTGTGATATATCTGTATTCGGAAGACGTCACACTTTGACGACGAAACGCGTCAGTCTGAACCGCACTTAGCCTCGTTCTCGCTGTGGTACGTGGAACGCAAGCCAAGGCACACCCGGAAGTTCCGTGCAGAGAGCGGGCGAACCGTCACAGGCGTCCCGCAGGACTTCCCTAAACCTTCAGGCTTTCCGAGACATTCCACCGGTAACTGCTACACTGTACCACCAACGTTTTTAATATATATTTGGAACTTTTATGGAAATTTTTTTTATATTTAAATAAAAGAAAAGTTTTTTTCAAAATACTACACCATGAGGAGTGCGATTTTTTAATAACCACCAAAAGGATCCAGGACCACCCGAGCACGGACGGCTGGGACCCCGCTGGGCACTCACCACAAAAGCCTATTTGACCCACTTGCCGTACGGTATTGGGGGTCAACGACATCTGGTGAGTTTGAATTGCCTACCTCACACACAGAAGCACAGAGGGTGTTATTATTTAAGCACTTCTTGGTTTTGAACTCCACAATTAATACTGAAGTTTGAAATATTCATTTGAACCAACATTATTTCTTTGGAACATATGGACAATTTTCTTTGGCACTGAGCACTTTTTCTTAACCTACCAGCATTATTATAAGTTTTTTTATGTATCAAAGTATTCCTTCACATCAGTCATAGCACATATATGTGTATTTAATGTGTGCACAGTTTACTATTTATTTATGAAACGTATATAGCAATTTATTTGTATCATTGCAACCAGCACTATTGTAGCACTTTACACACCTACGGTTAATTGGGTGCACGTTTAAGACAAAAATATTCTTATAGAGCACAAGCACATTATATGTACAAAAAATAATAAACAGGTAAAATATAGGTGGCATTCAAATCCCCTATACCACAGCACAGGCTGCAACAATTATCTACCTCCCAGGGCTATTGGCAACAAAAATCCCTAAAAAGTGTCACCAGTAACACACTTCCACATCCACGCACAACTTCACACGGGAATCTCTCACTCCCCTGTATATTAGGTATGCGCTGTTGGAGTAATATCTTTATTACAAATTATTTTCAAATCTGTCACCTAACAAGGTTTTTCATAGCAGATACCCTTCTCCTTCTATAACCATACATTGGCGCGAGTGTTTTTTCTATTTCCATACATTGGGATCAGTGCATCAAAATGTATGTTGTTGAAAACCTGACTTCTCCTCAAAGGCTTTGGAACATTTGAATGAACTACCAATTATTATTAATTATCACTTACTGGCAGGTCATTTAGCTACCTAATGCAGATACAAAAGCCCACAATGTACCAGAATACATTTTTGATCTCTGTGTTTGCTAATAATATAAAACTAAGCAGGGAAATACCTTTGCAACAGAATATAGCACTTTTATAAGAATACCTAGTTAAACAGAGCAGTAGGCAGCTTTATGGCAGATGAGATTTAATATTAAAAAATGTAAAGTATTGCACTTTGCAGCTAAACCTATGCTTGCAAGGTACTCGCTAGGGAGTGAACTGTACTGTAAGGGGTAGGGGTCCTTGTAGATCACAGACTGCAGTGCCAAGCTGCGGCAATCAAGTTTAGTAGACTATAATATTGCATAGGAAGATATAAAAACTACCATTACACCACTTTACAAAACTTTGGTTTGGCCACGTCATTAGTAAGCCATCCAGTTTTGGCCAGTTTTCCTCAGCAATTAAACCAATATAAGGGGCTGTAAGACCTATGAGGAGCGACTACAAAAGTTAAAATTAATTAAAATTCCAATAAAAATGTTAAAGATAAAAACAAAAGTAAAAATTATTCTCTCTGGAGAAGAGGGGCTTACGTGGGCATATGATTGCAATGTACAAATCTCTAAATGGTGATATTATTTAAAGAAAACAATTTAATCTAAAGTCTTTGTAGGCCTCACACTAAAGTTGTAAAAGAAGTGGCTCAGTCTGAAACTGCATAAGGGGTTCTTTACTGTTAGCATGGTAAAGATGTTGAACTCTATTTCACAGTTAGTGGTGTTACCAGGGAGTGAAGATTAAAAAAAATAAAAATTAGATGTTTCTCTGCAAACATAATGTACAGGGATATGGAAATTGGTAGCAGCATAAACAGATACACATACAGGTTGAAATGGGTCATTTAGAGAAAACTATTTATTCTAAGGTCTTTGTGGCCTTACACTAAAGTTGGAAAAAATGGGGTTCAGTCTGAAACTGCATAAGGGGTTCTTTACTGTTAGAGTGGTAAAGATGTTGAACTCTATTTCACAGTTAGTGGTGTTACCAGGGAGTGTAGATTAAAAAAAAAATTAGATGTTTCTCAGGAAAAATTATGTACAGGGATATGGAAATTGGTAGCAGCATAAACAGATACACATACAGGTTGAAATGGATGGACCAGTGTCTTTAGTTAACCTTACCAACTGTATGTAACTATGCTTGTAACTACAAGACATGTCATTCTTCAAATTGATGAGACAAGACAGATAGTGGAATAACAACTGGAGTGTTGATACAATAATATTCACCAGGGATGTCGGAAAAAATATAGAAGGCACAGGGACAAACAACAAATAGGGAGAGAATCTAGACAAAAAATGCAGATGAAACAAATGAATAAAAAAGTGTTGATTTACTAAAGGTAAAAAGGCTGTTTACTTTGCAAGGTACGTTACACTGTGCATGGGAATTTTACTTAGTTACTTAGTTGGCAAGGTTGAATAAAGAGAGCAGTCTACCCAGTTCTTTCTGTGTGGATATGGCTGTGGGGATGTAATTATGTCTCTAACACTTACCATATCCCTATTGCATTCACTAAGAATCCGATCTAAACGTTTTTTTTTTTATTAATACTTCCCGATGACACCATGATTGTGGAAGGAAGTTCCACATCCTTACTGATCTAACAGTAACTATATTGAGTTGCCACATGCCTTCATGACCGAACAGAGAATAGTTTTCTCCCTGTGCTGAAATCAATATTTAGGTATTTGTATATTTTATTCATATCTTCTCTTAAGTAAAGACAAAACATCAACAATATTGATGCAAGTTTGAGTTCAATGTGTGATCCCAAAGGTCTCTTTAAAAACCATGTATATTGTCCTTGTTCTTCTCTTAAGTATCTCTTTTTCTTTCCAGGGAAAATTAGCTTAATGTGGGTAGCCATCATAACTGAGATCGTTCAGACCCCTAAATAATTTTGTTGCCCCTATCTGGACTCTCTCCCAGTCCAAGCTCATCAAGTTAATCCTTACTGAGGACTGGTGATCAGAACTGGACGGCATACTCAAGATGTGGCCGAACCAGAGTTTTGTAAAGCAGTAGATATATAGCTTTATTCTTGAGTAAATACCCTTTTTAATGCATGCTAATAGTCTGCTGGCCTTGCTTGCTACAGCTTGGTACTGCATGCTATTGCTGAGTCTGTCATTTACTAAGACCCTCAGATTCTTTTCCATCTTCAATTCCCCCAGTGGTTCTCCCCCTTGTGTGTTACTTGCATTCATATTTAATTTTTTTTTACGTTGAACAGAAATTGCCATGCAGATGCCCTCCTCTCTATTTTATCAAAGTCTTCTTGTAAAGTTGCTATATCCTATTGTGAGGTTATTACCCTGCTTATCTTTGTATCATCAGCAAGAACTGAGATTGAACTATTTATTCCAACCTCTATATCACTTATGAACAAGTTAAACAGAATTGGTCCCAGGACAGAGCCCTGGGGTACCCCACTTACAAACTTACAACAACTGCAGGCCATTCAGAAGATACGCTATTTATCATCACCCTTTGGACACACTCCTCTAACCAGCCTTCTATCCAGGTATATACACTATAGACACTATTGTCATTGCCAACAAGTTGTAAAATAGGCATTTATGAGGTGTCAAATGCTTTGGTGAAATCTAGATACACTACGCCCACCAGCCTTCTTTTATCCAGATTACAACTCACTTCCCCACAGAATGTTAATAGATTGGTCTGGCAAGAACAAACCTTCATAAATACACGCTGGTTACTACTAATGATACTATTTTCATCAGCAAATTCTTGGATATGGTTCCTTATTAACACCCATAGTTTACATACTTTTGATATTAGGCTGACTGGCCTGTAGTTTCCAGGTATGTTTTTTGGACAAGTTTTGAATATTGGTACCACTTTAGCCTTTCACCAATCTGCTGGTACCATTCTGGTCAGTAAGCTTTATTTAAAGATTAGGAATGATGGTCTAGCAATTACCTGGCTAAGTTCTTCTGAGGACAATCTGAAGCAATCTGGTCCTGGTGATTTATTTACAGTTTTTCATTTTTTTTTAAACAATGGCTTCTGTTAGCCACAAGAGTACAATCTGTACTATGTTGCTAACAATATTGTCTTGCCTATTATACCCCTCCTTTTCCATGGTAAAAACTAAGGGGAAGAATGTATTTAACACAGCTGCCTTCTCCCTTCTCCCTGTCACTTGTAACCATTTTCCCTTAATTATCTTTTATGGGGCCAATATGCTCTGACTTTGCATTTTTACCATTAATACATTTAGAAAATGTTTTTGATTCTTTTTACTTTTATTTTCTCTGTGTCTCTCATGGTCTATTTTCACTACCTTGATGCTTCTACATTTCATACTGGATGTTTTATAGTACTGGAATGCTGACAATGTACCCTCGGACTTATATTTTTAAAAGACAGTTTTTTCTCTTTAGTATGCCTTTTTACGCTCAAATTTAGGCATCCAGGTTTAACCTTAGTTCTTTCATATTTGTTATAGGGATACATCCTTTGCAACTTGCAACTTCCTCTGCAAAGTGAACAATCTGTTTGCTTTTAGTAAATCGATCTCATAGGAGCAGGGCCGGACTGGCCTATCGGATACCGGGAAATTTCCTGGTAGGCCGCCGGCCCTGGGGGCTGCTTTAAGATGTGGCCGGCCCGCTGTACTCCATTCTTTCCTATGCGGCCAGCCACTGTAAGCGGCATGACGTCATATTCGGCAGGCGGTGTGCGGATCTCCTGACTACTTCACACACTGACAGCATGATCAGCATTGTATTAGGGGGAGAGGGAATCAGCATTTTATGTAGGGGCCCTAATACAATGTTCATTCCCCCCCACCAAATGCAATACACCCCCCCAAGCCCTTTTACTCTTTTAATTCTGTATGAGTGGTAGGGACCCAGAGAGCGCTAAATGTCCGCTGGTTAGGGGTGCAAATTACTTGCCTTGCCTTGGGTGCTGACAACCCATGCTACGCCACTGGGGCTGGTATGAAATTATTTCCAGGGCTCGTTTTTATTCCCAGTCTGGCCCTGCATAGGAGCAATAGAAAAAGACAGTAAAAACTGGGTAATGTATTTACTAAGAACAAACACACAGGGGGAGATGTACTAAAACTGGTTCACACAGAATCTGGTGCAGCTGTGCATAGTAACCAGTCAACTTCTAACTTCAGCTTTATCAATTAGGCTTTGACATTAAAACCTGGAAGCTGATTGGTTACTATGCACAATTGCACCAGATTCTGTGTGCACCAGTTTTAGTACATCTTCCTCATAGAGACAGAATCAACCAGATAACAAAAGCTATTTTTTTAAGGATGCCAAGGCAGAATCCTAAATAGCCACACAATGGTAGGGGCTGAATAATATCAGCAAAGCCTGTTAAGAATACATATACACTCATATACTCTAAAATAAAATGTTGGTTAAACAACCAGATACATATGTAACTATGGGGTCAATTCACTAAAGGTTACCAAATGTGATAATATGGTCATGTGACCGATTTGCATAAAATATTGTACGCAGTGAAAAAAAGTTAAATTCACAACCCCTCCCCCCCCCCAAAAAAAAAAAAAAACCTGTTATGCGTTATTTAATACAAAATGTAAAATGTGACAGTAAATATTGCGAAAAAATGTGGTAAGCTGTTAAGCTCAATTCACAGAACAGGAAGTTCAAATAACAGCAATATTTATCACCAGGGTTTTGCTGGCAGTATTACAGATGGTATTTCCTGATCTTCTGAGGGTGTTTTCAGAGGGTGAAAATCTCAGCTATGGAGGTGTTTGAGTGTAATCTTCTGCAGTTCAACCTCCTTAGAAGACTCCAAGGCATTTACCTGAGCACACACTACTAGATGACTTTACAGAGGCTGAAGCTCTGAAAAAGTTCTGGCTGACGAAGGAGCTCATTCTCATATTGTATGTCAGGTTGTGTTTTGTGTTGGAGACCACCACCCAGGAGAGTCATGCAATACCTGGCATGACAAAATTGTTAGCCATGCTATATTTTCTTGGAAAGGCCTCCTACCAAATGGCTGCAAGTGATGTGGTCAGAATGTCACAGGCTTCTTTTTCATGAATACTGGTAAGAGTGCATCAGGCTTTCTGTTCAATTGCACCTAGCTACATCTACATCCCCTCATCACAGCAAGAGTGTGAACAAATCAAAGCAGGATTTTATGACATTGCATCTATTCCCAATGTAATGGGTGAAACTGATTGTACTCATGTCCCCTTATTCCCACCCAGTCGCAAGGAGCACATCTACCGGAATAGACATTCCATGAACATTCAGGTTGTTTGTGATGACCAAATCTTGATCCGTGATGTGGTGACAGGTTTTCTTGGGTCTGTGCAGAATGCTAACATACTACACCAGTCTAAGCTGTATGAGCATTTTGAGAATGAAAATTTGGTGACAGCTGGCTACTTGGTAAGTCTGTGAGTAATAACATATGCAATGTCAGTGTTAATTCCTGTTATACGAGTTGTGTATAAAATGTTTGGTGAATGGTTCAAAAGCTCAATTGCAACATGGGCTAGGTGCGCATGCATGCACATGGCTATCCAAAAACAAGTTGAGAAGCGACACCTAGCGTGGAGTACACGTGACCATCAGGGTAAACCCGCTGCAGACAGTCGAATGTAATCAGTGTGAGATGTAAGTGCGATGGGTCAACGAGTGAACATCAAGTTCTGCTAGAAATTGGGGAAAACTGATGGAGACAATAAAATGTTGGTGCAAGTGTATGGGATGGAAGACCCGAGCAGAAATTGTCTTTACCACTGGTTCAAATGCTTTTGCGACTGGAAGAAAATTACTGAGGATGAGCCAGGTTCGGGTTGGTCATCAACAAGCAGAATCCCAGATTTTATTAAGCGAGTGTGACAAATGCTGACATGAGATTGGCGACTGACTCTACAATTGATGGCGGATTAACTGGGTATTAGCAAGGACATGGTGCACATCATCGTCCGCAAAGATTTGGGTAAGCTGAAGATCTGTTCTGCACAAGCTGACGGGTGAACAGAAAGCAAAACAGGTGGAAGCCTCTGGAGATTTCATTACCATGTGTGACCAGTATACATACTTTCTGTGAACCATTGTCAAAGGGGATGAGACCTGGTGCTACGAGTTCGATCTGGAATGCAAGTTACAACCAATGGAATGACATTCACCGTCTTTCCCATGACCCAAAAAGAGTCACCTACCAAAGTCAGGGCAATGTTGATTGCCTTCTTCGACAAGGATAGAATTATCCAAGAATGTGTGACAGCGGTGACAGCGGTTCAAGAATGTGTGACAGAGATCGATTCCTAAAGAAGACTGGCAGTTTCCAAAAGCTTTATGTTGCCAAACGTGTGTTGTGAAGGATGGCAATTATTTTGAAGCCCAATAAAGGTCATTTGTTTGTATCTTCTGTTTTGTTTGTTTTTGATACCATTCACCAAACCTTTTAGACCCACCTCGTATGCAAGCATGTTTGTTTGTATATACAGTATCTCACAAAAGTGAGTACACACCTCACGTTTTTGTAAATATTTTATTATACCTTTTCATGTGACAACACTGAAGAAATGACACTTTGCTACAATGTAAAGTACTGAGTGTACAGCTTGTATAACAGTGTAAATTTGCTGTCCCCTCAAAATAACTCAACACACAGCCATTAATGCCTAAACCGCTGGCAACAAAAGTGAGTACATCCCTAAGTGAAAATGTCCAAATTGGGCCCAATTAGCCATTTTCCCTCCACGGTTTCATGTGACTCATTCGTTTTACAAGGTCTCAGGTTTGAATGGGGAGAAGGTGTGTTAAATTTGGTGTTATTACTCTCACTCTCTCATACTAGTCACTGGAAGTTCAACATGGTACCTCATGGCAAAGAACTCTCTGAGGATTTGAAAAAAAGAATTGTTTCTCTACATAAAGATGGCCTAGGCTATTACAAGAATGTCAAGACCCTGAAATTGAGCTCCAGCACGGTGACCAAGAACGTACAGCGGTTTACCAGGACAAGTTCCACTCAAAACAGGCCTCGCCATGGTCAACCAAAGAGGTTGAGTGCAGGTGCTCAGCGTCATATCCAGAGATTGTCTTTGGGAAATAGACGTATGAGTGCTGCCAGCATTGCTGCAGGAGTTGAAGGGGTGGGGGGTCATCCTGTCAATGCTCAGACCATACGCCGCACACTGCATCAAATTGGTCTGCATGACTGTCGTCCCAGATGAAGCCTCTTCTAAAGATGATGCACATGAAAGCCCACAAACAGTTTTCTGAAGACAAGCAGACTATAGTCATGGATTACTGGAGCCATGTCCTGGGGTCTGACCAAGATAAACTTATTTGGTTCAGATGGTGTCAAGCGTGTGTGGTGGTAGCTAGGTGAGGAGTACAAAGTCAAGTGTGTCTTGCCTCCAGTCAAGCAGGGTGGCGGGAGTGTCATGCTCTTGGGCTGCATGAGTGCTGCTGACACTGGGGAGCTACAGTTCATTGAAGGAACCATGAATGCCAACATGTACTGTAACATACTAAAGCAGAGCATGATACCCTCCCTTTAGAGACTGGGCCGCAGGGCAGTATTCCACCTTGATAACGACCCCAAACACACCTCCAAAACGACCACTGCCTTGCTAAAGAAGCTAAGGGTAAATGTAATGGACTGGCCAAGCTTGTCTCCAGACTTAAACCCTATTGAGCATCTGTGGGGCATCCTCAAACGGAAGTTGGAGGAGCGCAACGTCTCCAACATCCACCAGGTCTGTGATGTAGTCATGGAGGGGTGGAAGAGGACTCCAGTGGCAGCCTGTGAAGTTCTAGTGAACTCCATGCCCAATAGGGTTAAGGCAATGCTGGAAAATAATGGTGACCACAAAAAATATTGACACTTTGGGCCCAATTTGGACATTTTGTACTCACTTTTGTTACCAGCAGTTTAGACAATAATGGCTGTGGGTTGAGTTATTTTGAGGGGACATCAAATTTACACTGTTATACAAGCTGTACACTCACTACTTTACATTGTAGCAAAGTGTAATTTCGTCAGTGTTGTCGCATGAAAAGGAATAATAAAATATTTACAAAAATGTGAGAAATGTACTCACTTTTGTGAGATACTGTACTTACCTATAAGCTCCTGTGTCATGCCTTTTGTGTCATTTCAATCATGTCTACAAGCTGTTTCTTACAACTTCTTAGTAATCTCTCACCTGTACAATGCTTATACCTTTGACTAGTGATGGGTCGAACACCCCCCTATTCGGTTTTCACCAGAACATCTCAAATGGGGCAAAAGTTCTAGCGGACATTGGAACTCTATTAAAGTCTAAGGGACACGAACATGAAAAATGGAAAGTCTGCATTTTAAAGGCTTAAAAGCAAGTTATTGCCATAAAAAGTGTATTGGGACCTGGGTACTGCCCTGGGGGACATGCATCATTGCAAAAAAAATGTTTTTAAAACTATCATTTTTACAGGAGCAGTGATTTTAATGATGCTTAAAGTGAAACAATAAAAATGAAAAGTTCCTTTACATATCGTGCCTGGGGGTCCTCTAATGTGCTGCAAAGGGGCGCATTTGTACAATATATGGAGCCTGCTGCAGCAATACTGACATTTCTAAGGAAAAAATGTCATTTAAACTTTCTTGCAGCTATAATGTATTGTCACTAAACAAAAATAAGTGCAGCACTGAGAACACAGTGCTAAATTACTTAAATAAATATATATGTATAAATATGAAAAAAAGTTCATAAAGGTGAATCCCAGGTGAAAAAACAGAATCTCCAGGTTCTTAGGGTGACGTTAAAAAGTGAAGAAGTTCCAACACCAAGGAGAACAATAAATCCGCTCACCGGAGGGTATGGACGCAATATACCTTATAGCAAATGGGTCTATACAGGCAGGTTTCACTGGAAATCCCCAACAGTAGCTGAATCACCCGAAGTATCCATAAGGTGGTCCGAGCGTTTCAAATACGGATGCAAGAAAGTCCCTCACGATTGCACATAAAGGGATAAGCCAGACAAAGTCGACATAGTGTACAATTGTTTAAAGTTTATTGTAAACACACAGGAATACACTTACAAGCATCCAGTAAAGACAATCAGGGAATGCATTTTCAGATGGCAATACTGACGGCTGACGCGTTTCATCATCACAGACATAATCATAGGAAATTGCCAGATATTCCTAACATCTCCAGCCTAATTCATAACATGTCAAATCATCTGATTTGATCAGGAATCAATCCCACCTGTGAATTCTCGCCGCCGCGTCATCCAAGATGGCGCCGGCATATGAGTCAAGCCTCGCTTTCAAACCGGAATTTACAGACGGCGTCATTTCCGGGAACACACAGCGGAAGCCGGATCCCCGGAAATCCCCGCCCACAAATAGAGAACTTGCCCGGCTGAATGGAGCTAGTTACCAATCTCCCTGTAATGTATTGTTGGCTCCCGGGAATACAGATAAAAAAAATGAAAAAAAAAAAAAAAAAACAGGCTGAGTTTTTTTTCAAAAAAGGGTCCCCCAAGCTGTTTTTACTCCAATTTTTTTTATTTTACATTTTCTTTTTAAAATTATATTTTTTAATTCAGCTTTCAGCAGGAAAGCTTTAACAACCTATTGATTGTGCGCTCAGCGGGGAACGTCCCGCTAAGTGCCGAGAAAGTTCAGGTGTTAGGCGAGTACCTGAACGGGCAATGTTTGTGCCAAACTTATGCTTGCCCCAAACGGTTCATCCATCCCTAGTGGTGCCTGAACACTGTAACCCTTCACAGTTGCTCTTGTTGGGTGCAGGAACGGGCCCTGCTGTTAAAAATTAGAAACAAAAATTGAAATTGCATGTACTTGTCAAAAATTTGCAGAAAAATTGGGCCTTGGGTGTTGGTGGTGCCTGAACACTGTAATCCCTCCCAGTTACTCTTGCTGGGTGCAGGAATCGGCCCCACTTTTAAAAATTAGAAACAAAAATTGAAAATACATGCACTTGTCATACAGGTGCAGAAAAATTGGGCCTTGGGTGTTGGTGATGCTTGAACACTGTAACCCCTCACTGTTACTCTTGCTGGGCACAGGAACAGGTCCTGCTGTTAAAAATTAGAAACAAAAATTGAAATTACATGTACTTGTCATACAGGTGCAGAAAAATTGGACCTTGGGTGTTGCTGGTGCCTGAACACTGTAACCTCTCACAGTTACTCTTGCTGGGCGAAGGAACGGGCCCTGCTGTTAAAAATTAGAAACAAAATTTGAAATTACATGTACTTGTCTTGCAGGTGCAGAAAAATTGGGCCTTGAGTGTTGGTGGTGCCATAAACCACAGGCGGCACAGTGGTGTAGTGGTTAGCACTTTCACCTAGCAGCAAGAGAGTCGCTGGTTCGAATCCCAGCCACGACACCACCTGCCTGGAGTTTGCATGTTCTCCCTGTGCCTGCGTGGGTTTCCTCCGGGTACTCCGGTTTCCTCCCACACTCCAAAGACATGCTGGTAGGTTAATTGGATCCTGTCTAAAATTGGCCCTACTATGTATGTATGAATGTGAGTTAGGGACCTTAGATTGTACGCTCCTTGAGGGCAGGGACTGATGTGAATGTGTAATGTATATGTAAAGCGCTGCATAAATTGACAGTGCTATATAAGTACCTGAAATAAATAAATAAACCAAAAACATTGTTGGAAGCTAGCATAATCAAGATTCAGGAATAGGATAACCATCATAGACAGTCTTCAAGGGATCCCAGATCTCTAGCAAATTCAATCAGTTACATCAGCATCAGGGAGCTTGATAGCTGTTGTTGATCCAGGACTGATTCATTTTGATAAATGTCAGCCGGTCAATGGAGTCTGTGGACAGACGCACTCTTTTATCCGTCACAAAACCTTCAGCAGCACCAAATGTCTGTTCGGAAAGCATGCTGGAAGCAGGGCAGCTCAGTAGCTCGATTGCATATTGAGCAGCCTAGTCTGCTCTTGCCCCTAGATAATCCTGCACCATATGCTGCAGATGCTGCTGATGGTTGCTTGAACCTAACAGCCCTGGGCGCCGAGGAATAAAGAATTGTTTAAAGGCATCGATCAGCCAGCCGCCTTCTCCACTGCTCCTACTTTGAACAAACGAAGCCTCAGAAACATGTTAACCAGGAAATGGTAACCTCCCAGTGTCTGAAAAGGCGTTACACAAATTTTTCATCAAGGCACCCTCGAGATGTTTCATCCTCTGCTCCCTCTGCGAAGGCAGGAAGAGCTCTGCAACTTTACACTTGTAACGTGTATCAAGAAGGGTTGCCAACCAGTAATGATCCCTCTCCTTGAGTCCTTTCACAGGCTTTGCAACATCAGGGAGCCCATGCAGTGTAAGTTTGAGGAGGCATGAGATTCTGAGTCCTCTGGGTCGCTAAGGATGACATTGTCAGAAGCAACTTTTCCCCAGCCACATACAACACCTGGGGTTTTGGGGGAATGAAAACCATCCCTTGAAGACTGCTGTATGTTATCCTCTACATCCATGCTGCCACAATCCTCCTCCTCTTCCTCCTGTGTGTTTTGTGGCCCTGCAGGAATGGTATCTGCAAAAAGGGGGTCTTGTGAGGAAAGGAAGTCCTCCTCTTCCTCCTGCTTTTCTGCATCAAATGCCCTGTCCATGATTCCACGAAGCGTGTGCTCCAGCAGGAAGACTAGATGGATAGTGTCACTGATGCATGCCGTGTGGCGGCTCACCGTCCTTGTGGCCTCCTCAAATGGTGACAGGATAGTGCATGCATCTTTTGTCAGCAGTCACTGGTGTGGTGAAAAGAAGCCAAGCTCCCCTATATCTGTCCTTGTGGCATACTCACAGAGGTACTCATTGATGGCCCTCTGCTGCATGTGCAGCTGCTGCAGCATTGCCAATGTGGAGTTCCAACTGGTGGGCATGTCAGAAATGAGGCGGTTAGTAGGCAGATTGAATTTCTGTTGAATGTCAGCCAGCCGAGCTCTGACATTGTAGGACCACTGGAAATGGACACAGACTTTTCTAGCCTGCCTCAAAAGATCTTGTAAGCCTGGGTATCTGTTCAAGAAACGCCGCACCACCAAAATAAGGACATGTGCCAAGCATGGAACATGTGTCAAGTGTCCCTGTCGGAGAGCGGAGAGAAGGTTGGTGCCATTGTTGCATACAACCATTCCTAACTCAAGCTGCCATGGTGTCAACCACCTCTGAGCCTATCCCTGCAGAGCTGACAGAATCTCTGTCCCGGTGTGGCTCCTGTTCCCTAGACAGACTAACTGAAGCACTGCATGACATATTTTAGCCTGACTGCTTGCGTAGCCCCTTAAACACTTAGGGAGCACTGCTGGTTCAGAGGAAAATTCAGCAGAAGAGGTCATAGAGGAAGAAGAAGAGGAGGGGTGGTGCAGACAGATGTGGCAGAATCATCAGCAATGTTTTGGAGGTGTGATGGCAGAACAAGCTCCAGCACTGAACCTTGTCCTGCATCCTTCCCAGAGTTACCCAGTGCGCCATGAAGGAAATCTAACATCCCTGACCATGCCTGCTGAATCATGAGTCAGCAGTAATTTGAACCTTCCTGCTGACCGCTCTGTCCAATGAGGCCACAACATTGCCTTCAACATGATGGTTCAGAGCTGAAATGGCCTTACGTGAAAATACATTTTTTTAGAACATTCCACTGGGGTACAGCACATTCCGCAAATTCACAAAAGGGGGCAGAGTCTACCAGACAAAAAGTGTAGTGCTAGCAATTTGGCCAAGATAGCATTTAGACACTGAGCCTGTGGATGGCTGGGACAGTATTTTTTTTTATCGTTCAGCAACTGGGGTAGCGAAATTTCCCTGCTGGTCAAATCAACAGGTGGTGTACTGCTAGCAGATTGGATGCAAGTATCTGTGACACCCATTGCTATACTATCATTCCTCTCAGTGCAGGATTTTAAGACGACTTGAAGTATAGTAGGGGTAGAAATCGCAGATGAGGAGCAGGGAGAAGTCTGCATTTTATGATGATGGTCTTTCAGGTGCTGTTGCCAATGGACTGCATTGCAGGTTGTCATATGTCTTGTCAAGCATGTGGTGCCCAAGTGGCTGGTGTCTGGGTCACGATTGATCCGCTTCAGACAGAGATTGCAAACAGCAACGCTGCGGTCTGCTGCACATGTGTTGAAAAACGCCCACATCAATGAACTTTTGGAAGTTAGCAGGGAGTTAGCAGCGCCCTGCACCTCTGGAGCTCTGTGCTGTGATGCAATAGGGTGGCTGCCCTCAAGCCAACCCCTGGAGGACATCCTGCCTTGTTGGAGTTATGCCGCCTCTTCCTCACTTTTTTTCTTAGGTACCCAAGTGTGGTCAGTGACCTCATCATCCCCTCCCTCCTCGTCACAAATTTGGCATTATGCTGCAGCTTTGAACATGACTGCTAGTTTCTTGTTCGTCATTGTCATCCCCTCTCTCTAGGCTCACGCTATTACCTTACTCCAACATCAGAGCATTCAAAAACTCGAGGGCATACAATGCGATTAGAGGAGAAGCGTTTTAACCTCAGGCAACACGGGGGGTTCTTTACTGTTAGGGCAACAAGATTGTGGAATTCTCTACCACAAGAGGTGGTTTCTGCGGGTAGTATGGTGGCTTTCAAAAGACTCTTAGACTTACATCTCAAGGATCAGAACATTCAGGGGTATGGGAGATGATTACAGCCACACATACCTACACAGGTTGAACTAGATGGACTATTGTCTTTATTCAACCTCACCTACTATGTAACTATGTAACTAAAAAATTGCTGCGCATTATCCAACATCATGTAACTGACACTATGGTCGAAAAATTCAGGTGACTCCTCCGTGCATGATGGTGAGGCTACGGATGGGGTAGCTATGGACAAGGAGCCTGTGGAATAGGCCACTTTGGAAGCTGCAGTGGAAGACAAACTAGTATTATCCTGGGTGAAAGAGGGTGAGGAGGATGAGGGCAGCTTAGTTATCCACTCCAACAACTCTTCTGCATGTTGTAGCTCAATAACACAACCAGCACCGGAAAGAAAGGGCAAGCATGCCTCGCCTGCAGAGGATAAACTATGTCCGTGACCACCACTTTTCACTATGAACTCAGAGGCCGCATGACCTATTTTAGTAGCCTGTGAACATCTGCCTCTCCTTGGTGGCCTTTCGGAGATGATGGGGATTTTTTGGGGGGGTTTTATAACTTTTTATTATAGAATGTGGGATGGAAATATGATGCTTGGGTGCAATACTTTTGTGATTGGTGCACTATAAAACATTTTATTATAGTTTTTTTATCTTTTTAAAATAAAAACGTAATAAAGCCAAAAAAAGAAAACCCCTGCCGATGCAGAAGGAATAGCACATACAATGCAAAAGGAGGGACAGCAATTATGCCCTAAATAAAATTAGTGCTGCTGCAGCTGCACCACCAAAAAACAAAAAAAAAAACTCTGTTGATGCAGAAGGAATTGCACCTGTGATGCAGAAAGCTGGACAGCAATTATGCCCTAAATATTATTCATGCTGCTGTTCCATGAAAAAAAAGTCAAAATAAAAAAAACCCACTGCTGATGCAGAAGGAATGGCACCTATGACACAAAAGGGGGGACATCAATTATGCCCTAAATAAAATAAGTGCTGCTGCACCACCAAAAAAATCACTGCTGATGCAGACGTAATAGCACCTGCGATGCAGAAGGGAGACAGCAATTATGACAAAGAAAATGGCCTCTGCCCCCACCTATAACTGGCCTTCATAGCAAAGAACACATGGAAGGGCAACGCACATGAAACAAACAAAGATAAAATTCCCAGTTCAATTTGCCAACCAGTCTGCTTACCAACCAAATTGGCCTGTCTAACAGTTTGCGTCAATACAGGGGTTTAGTTAGCACACATTTGCAAACGCATGTGAAAGCTGCAGGGCCACGTCAAGGCTCCCTGTTACCTGCAGTCCTAACTCTAATGAATTTTAAAGAGTCTCCACAATGGGAGCACATGCAAGCTAATGGATAGATAGGGGGCTGGTGAGCCTGGAGGTGGCCCATCCCTCCTGAAAGGTAATTGGGGGCATAATGGAAGCCCAGCTGATAGTATTACAGCAAAGGCACCCAGTATGTCCACTCACCAGTACACATATACAACAAAGAAAATGGCCTCTGCCCCCACCTATAACTGGCCTTCATAGCAAAGAACACATGGAAGGGCAACGCACATGAAACAAACAAAGATAAAATTCCCAGTTCAATTTGCCAACCAGTCTGCTTACCAACCAAATTGGCCTGTCTAACAGTTTGTGTCAATACAGGGGTTTAGTTAGCACACATTTGCAAACGCATGTGAAAGCTGCAGGGCCACATCAAGGCTCCCTGTTACCTGCAGTCCTAACTCTAATGAATTTTAAAGAGTCTCCACAATGGGAGCACATGCAAGCTAATGGATAGATAGGGGGCAGGTGAGCCTGGAGGTGGCCCATCCCTCCTGAAAGGTAATTGGGGGCATAATGGAAGCCCAGCTGATAGTATTAAAGCAAAGGCATCCAGTATGTCCACTCACCAGTACACATATACAACAAAGAAAATGGCCTCTGCCCCCACCTATAACTGGCTTTCATAGCAAAGAACACATGGAAGGGCAACGCACATGAAACAAAGATAAAATTCCCAGTTCAAGAGTTAGGACTGCAGGTAACAGGGAGCCTTGACGTGGCCCTGCAGCTTTCACATGCGTTTGCAAATGTGTGCTAACTAAACCCCTGTATTGACGCAAACTGTTAGACAGGCCAATTTGGTTGGTAAGCAGACTGGTTGGCAAATTGAACTGGGAATTTTATCTTTGTTTGTTTCATGTGCGTTGCCCTTCCATGTGTTCTTTGCTATGAAGGCCAGTTATAGGTGGGGGCAGAGGCCATTTTCTTTGTTGTATATGTGTACTGGTGAGTGGACATACTGGGTGCCTTTGCTGTAATACTATCAGCTGGGCTTCCATTATGCCCCCAATTACCTTTCAGGAGGGATGGGCCACCTCCAGGCTCACCTGCCCCCTATCTATCCATTAGCTTGCATGTGCTCCCATTGTGGAGACTCTTTAAAATTCATTAGAGTTAGGACTGCAGGTAACAGGGAGCCTTGACGTGGCCCTGCAGCTTTCACATGCGTTTGCAAATGTGTGCTAACTAAACCCCTGTATTGATGCAAACTGTTAGACAGGCCAATTTGGTTGGTAAGCAGACTGGTTGGCAAATTGAACTGGGAATTTTATCTTTGTTTGTTTCATGTGCGTTGCCCTTCCATGTGTTCTTTGCTATGAAGGCCAGTTATAGGTGGGGGCAGAGGCCATTTTCTTTGTTGTATATGTGTACTGGTGAGTGGACATACTGGGTGCCTTTGCTGTAATACTATCAGCTGGGCTTCCATTATGCCCCCAATTACCTTTCAGGAGGGATGGGCCACCTCCAGGCTCACCTGCCCCCTATCTATCCATTAGCTTGCATGTGCTCCCATTGTGGAGACTCTTTAAAATTCATTAGAGTTAGGACTGCAGGTAACAGGGAGCCTTGACGTGGCCCTGCAGCTTTCACATGGGTTTGCAAATGTGTGCTAACTAAACCCCTGTATTGATGCAAACTGTTAGACAGGCCAATTTGGTTGGTAAGCAGACTGGTTGGCAAATTGAACTGGGAATTTTATCTTTGTTTGTTTCAAGACAGCAATTATGCCCTTAATATTATTAGACCTGCTGTGCCCACGAAACAAAAAAAACAAAAAACAAAAACCCACTGCTGATGCAGAAGGAATAGCACCTATTGCACAAAGGGGGGACAGCAATTATGCCATAAATAAATTTATTGCTGCTGCGCCACAAAAAAAATCACTGCTGATACAGAAGTAATACCACCTGTGATGCAGAAGGGGACAGCAAATTATGCCCTAAATATTATTAGTCATGCTGTGCCACAAAAACAATTCCCCCCAAAAAGCCCACTGCTGATGCAGAAGGAATAGCACCTACAACACAAAAGGGAGGACAGCAATTATTCCCTAAATAAAATTAGTGCTGCTGCGCCACAAAAAAAAATATAACACCTGTGACACAGAATGGGGAGTACTAATATTGCCGCAACAGAACCTAAAGCTGCAAAAAAAATGAAAAGAAAAGAAAAAAAATACCAATAAAAAAAAAAAATGGGATCAGTGGGATAACACAGACGTGTTGTATACACCAACACTTTAGTGGCCCCACTACACTGTGTTACACAAGATGAATCAGCACAGCACTACACTACACTGAATGCAGTGCACTGTGTTACACAAGATGAATCAGAACATCACTACACTGCACTGACTGCATTAAACATCAAAGCACAATCCACTGACTACCCTGCCTAATCTCCACTCCTAACACACTGCACACGGCTGCCATGTAAGCAGCCTTATATAGTGCAAGAGCACCCTTCCTTTGGCCAATCATGGCTGTCACAGGACATTGTACTGTGATTGGCCGACGCATACATGTAAGGTGAACGCTTTGGCCAATCACAAGCACTAAGTGCACAGCAATCATGCAGTGCATTATGGAGCGTTCATCAGCGGGCAAACTTCAGCGAACACCCAATGTTCGAGTTGTATCTATGTTTGACTCGAAAGTTAGGCCCATCACTACTAGGGATGATCGAACTTTTGAAAAGTTCGGTTCGGCCAGAAAATCCGAACTTCCCGAAAGTTCTGCCCGGATTTCAGAACCCCATTGAAATCAATGGGACCCGAACTTCGGTAATCAAAAAACACAATTTTTAAGCCCTAAAACCCAATAAATGCCCCTAAAAAGTGCCTAGGGTTCTGGGTCATGCCCCATTAACTATTAATCACACAAAAAAAGTTCTTAAAAATTTTCATTTTTGATAAAAAAGCCAATTATTGAAAAAAAAAGAGAGATTTTTTTGATTTTGACTTTGGATTTAGTATCTGGGGGGTCTAAAAAGTGTACATGTGAAGTTTCAGCTCTGTAGCATGTCCAGAACCATGAAAAAAAAAAGATAATTTTTCAGTAGAACAGGTATGTGTGACCCTCCTTTAACACCTATATGATCTTTTTTTCTGGTTCTGGACATGCTACAGAGCTGAAACTTCACAGGTACACCTTTTAGACCCCCCAGACACAAAATCACACAAAAAAAGTTCTTAAAATTGTCATTTTTGATAAAAAAGCCAATTATTGAAAAATTAAAAAAAAAAAAAGAGATTTTTACTGGATTTAGTATCTGGGGGGTCTAAAAAGTGTACATTAGAGATGTACAGAACTGTTCGCCGGCGAACAGTTCCCGGCGAACTTCGCATGTTCGCGTTCGCCGCTGCGGGCGAACATATGCGATGTTCGGTCCGCCTCCTATACATCATCATTGAGGCAAACTTTGACCCTGAACTTCACAGTCAGCAGACACATTCCAGGCCAATCAGCATACCTCCCTCCCACACCCTCCCACCTCCTATAAATAAGCAAGGGCAGCATCCATCTTAGATCATTTCTGTGTTACTGAGAGCAGGGAAAGTGCTGGTGCTGCTGCTGCTGTTATAGCTGGGGACAGTTCCCCGGTCTTGTTAGCCAGTGTTCTTGGTACACTCCTGCTGTAAGGACAGCACCCCAAAAAGCCCTTCCTAGGGCTGGTATTTGAGGTTTTTTTTGGATATATATATATATATATATATATATATCTATTGTCCCCAAAAGCCCTTTTGAGGGCTGGTATTTGTGTAATTTTTTTTGTTCTGTGATATATATTTATATATATCTATTGTCCCCAAAAGCCCCTTTGAGGGCTGGTATTTGAGTATTTTTTTAATATATATATATATATATATATATATATATATATATATATATATATATGTATATATATATATATATATATATGTAGCATGTCCAGAACCAGGAAAAAAAGATCATATAGGTGTAAAAGGGGTTCCCACCATCCCTGCTCTACTGAAAAATTATCTTTTTTTTCTGGTTCTGGACATGCTACAGAGCTGAAACTTCACAGGTACACTTTTTAGACCCCCTAGACACTAAATCACACAAAAAAAGTTCTTAAAAATTGTCATTTTTGATAGAGAGCCAATTATTGGAAAAAAAAAAAAAAACTTAACAAAAAAAAAATGTCTTTGGATTTATTGTTTGGGGGGTCTAAAAAGTGTACCTGTGAAGTTTCAGCTCTGCAGCATGTCCAGAACCAGAAAAAAAGATCATATAGGTGTAAAAGGGGTTCCCACCATCCCTGCTCTACTGAAAAATTATCTTTTTTTTCTGGTTCCGGACATGCTACAGAGCTGAAACTTCACAGGTACACTTTTTAGACCCCCCAGATGCTAAATCCAAAGAAATTTTTTATTTTTTTAAACTTTTTCCAATAATTGGCTCTCTATCAAAAAATTACAATTTTTAAGAACTTTTTTTTGTGTGATCCCTCTCCGGCATGCTACAGTCCAGGTGTTTGTCCCCTTGAAACAACTTTTCCATTACTATTGTGGCCAGAAAGAGTCCCTGTGGGTTTTAAAATTCGCCTGCCTATTAAAGTTTATGGCGGTTCGGCAAATGTTCGCGTTCGCCGTTCGCGAACAGCGAATTTTATGTTCGCGACATCACTAGTGTACATGTGAAGTTTCAGCTCTGTAGCATGTCCAGAACCATAAAAAAAAAGATCGTTTGTATTAGAAAACGTTCAGCACAGGAGGCAGTCTTCGCTGCTGTAACACCTTGCCGGTTTAATAGCAGGCATTTTTTTGGGTTCTTTGCAGTCAGGAAAAACATCTGAACTTGTGTATAGTGGTACTGTGCACAAGTTCTGATGTTTTGCCTGCCTCCAAAAACCCCCAAAAAATGCCAGCAAAAACACACCTGGGCATTTTTTTTTCTGATGCTAGCGTTTTTTTGGCATTTTTTGGGGTTCTTTTGAGGCAGGCAAAACATCTGAACTTGTGTATAGTGGTGTATATACACACATACATATATTTATATACACACCTAGACATATATAGGTGTGATAGTAGCAGAAATATATGCTTGCGCTTTACAGTAATATATTTCTGCTACTATCACACCTATATATGGCTAGGTGTCTATATACATATAATTATGTGTGTATATATACCACTATACACAAGTTCAGATGTTTTGCCTGCCTCAAAAGAACCCCAAAAAATGCCCAAAAAACGCTAGCTGCAAAAAAAAATGCCCAGGTGTGTTTTTGCTGGCATTTTTTGGGAGTTTTTGGAGGCAGGCAAAACATCAGAACTTGTGCACAGTACCACTATACACAAGTTCAGATGTTTTTCCTTACTGCAAAGAACCCAAAAAAATGCCTGCTTTGAAACCGGCAAGGTGTGAAATCCGAGGAGAGAAGCTAACCCCCTGAGCTGAAAGTTTTCTAATACAAACAATCCTTTTTTTTTCTGGTTCTGGACATGCTACAGAGCTGAAACTTCACAGGTACACCTTTTAGACCCCCCAGACACAAAATCACACAAAAAAAGTTCTTAAAAATTGTCATTTTTGATAAAAAAGCCAATTATTGAAAAAATTAAAAAAAAAAGAGATTTTTTGATTTTTACTTTGGATTTCAGATCTGGTGGGTCTAAAAAGTGTACATGTGAAGTTTCAGCTCTGTAGCATGTCCAGAACCATAAAAAAAAAGATAATTTGTATTAGAAAACCTTCAGCACAGGAGTATGGCTTCGCTGCTGTAACACCTTGCCGGTTTAATAGAAGGCATTTTTTTGGGTTCTTTGCAGTCAGGAAAAACATCTGAACTTGTGTATAGTGGTACTGTGCACAAGTTCAGATTTTTTGCCTGCCTCCAAAACCCCCCAAAAAATGCCAGCAAAAACACACCTGGGCATTTTTTTTTGACGCTAGCGTTTTTTGGGCATTTTTTTGGGTTCTTTTGAGGCAGGCAAAACATATGAACTTGTGTATAGTTGTATATATACACACATAATTATATGTATATAGACACCTAGCCATATATAGGTGTGATAGTAGCAGAAATACATTACTGTAAATGATTTCATTAGCGCAAGCATATATTTCTGCTACAATCACACCTATATATGTCTAGGTGTGTATATAAATATATGGATGTGTGTATATACACCACTATACACAAGTTCAGATGTTTTGCCTGCCTCAAAAGAACCCCAAAAAATGCCAAAAAAAACGCTAGCGTAAAAAAAAAAAAGCCCAGGTGTGTTTTTGCTGGCATTTTTTGGGGGTTTTTGGAGGCAGGCAAAACATCAGAACTTGTACACAGTACCACTATACACAAGTTCAGATGTTTTTCCTGACTGCAAAGAACCCAAAAAAATGCCTTCTATTAAACCGACAAGGTGTTACAGCAGGGAAGCCATACTCCTGTGCTGAAAGTTTTCTAATACAAACTATCTTTTTTTATGGTTCTGGACATGCTACAGAGCTGAAACTTCACATGTACACTTTTTAGACCCCCCAGATACGAAATCCAAAGTAAAAATCAAAAAATCTCTTTTTTTTTTTTTTTCAATAATTGGCTTTTTTTTATCAAAAATTACAATTTTTAAGAACTTTTTTTGTGTGATTTTGTGTCTGGGGGGTCTAAAAGGTGTACCTGTGAAGTTTCAGCTCTGTAGCATGTCCAGAACCAGAAAAAAAAGGATTGTTTGTATTAGAAAACTTTCAGCTCAGGGGGTTAGCTTCTCTCCTCGGTTTTCACACCTTGCCGGTTTCAAAGCAGGCATTTTTTTGGGTTCTTTGCAGTCAGGAAAAACATCTGAACTTGTGTATAGTGGTACTGTGCACAAGTTCTGATGTTTTGCCTGCCTCCAAAAACTCCCAAAAAATGCCAGCAAAAACACACTGGGCATTTTTTTTTTGACGCTAGCGTTTTTTTGGCATTTTTTGGGGTTCTTTTGAGGCAGGCAAAACATCTGAACTTGTGTATAGTGGTATATATACACACATAATTATATGTATATAGACACCTAGCCATATATAGGTGTGATAGTAGCAGAAATATATTACTGTAAATGATTTCATTAGCGCAAGCATATATTTCTGCTACTATCACACCTATATATGTCTAGGTGTGTATATAAATATATGTATGTGTGTATATACACCACTATACACAAGTTCAGATGTTTTGCCTGCCTCCAAAACCCCCCAAAAAATGCCAGCAAAAACACACCTGGGCATTTTTTTTTTTGACGCTAGCGTTTTTTTGGCATTTTTTTGGGTTCTTTTGAGGCAGGCAAAACATCTGAACTTGTGTATAGTGGTATATATACACACATAATTATATGTATATAGACACCTAGCCATATATAGGTGTGATAGTAGCAGAAATATATTACTGTAAATGATTTCATTAGCGCAAGCATTTATTTCTGCTACTATCACGCCTATATATGTCTAGGGGTATATATACAGACATATATGTGTGTATATACCCCCTATACACATGTTCAGATGTCATGTCTGACATAAAACATGTCCTCAAAAAAGCACTGGCAGTGGCAGCCCCTGCAGCATAAAAAATGCTTGGCTGGTGAGAAGCCATATTCCAGTTCCGAAGCAACTCAGAGAAATGATCATTTCTCTATAGCGGTCACCCTGCTATGGAAGGGTTTTGTCACCCTGCCATAGCAGTCACTGCCAGTTAACCCTACACTACACTACGGTCCCCTTACACTTAACACTTTCCCTACAGAAACTTAATTTTTGATGCTAACTAAAGTGTAAAGGAGCACTCTAACTACACTAGATATCCCTTTCCTCACACTAATAAATAACTAAATGACACTTTTAAAGTAAAATTAACAGAACTGCTTCCACTCTCTTCCATGTCCAGTATAACAATGCTAGGAATATGGCTTGTGGCTAATGATTGGTCTAGGGACCCCCTAGTCACTCCAATCACATTCCTAGCATTCTCCTGCCCCCTCAATTGGCTTTTGCTAATGGTTCTGGTCCAATCACGGGCTTTTAAAGCCCATTTCCTGAAGCATTGCATTTTGGTCGGTTCTGGTTGCCGAATTCCGAACTTTTTGGGCAAAAAGTTCTAAATTCGGCCGAACCTCGAACACCCAATGTTCGGGCCGAACATTATATATATATATATAAAACACAATTATAAATGCAACCCTTTTGTTTTTGCCCCCATTTTTCATGAGCTGAACTCAAAAATCTAAGGCTTTTTCTTTTTTTTTTTTGGCTTTTTTATGTACACAAAAGGCCTATTTCTCTCAAATATTGTTCACAAATCTGTCTAAATCTGTGTTATTGAGCAATTCTCCTTTGCCAAGATAATCCATCCACCTCACAGGTGTGGTATATCAAGATGCTGATAGGACAGCATGATTATTGCACAGTTGTGCCTTAGGCAGGCCACCATAAAGACCACTCTAAAATGTGCAGTTTTACTGTATTGGGGGGGTCCGGGGGTGTTCAAAAACCAGTCAGTATCTAGTGTGATCATCATTTGCCTCACGCAGTGCAACACATTTTCTTTGCATTGAGTTGAGCAGGTTGTTGATTGTGGCCTATGGAATGTTGGTCTACACCTCTTCAATGGCTGTGCGAAGTTGCTGGATATTGACATGACCTGAAACACGCTGTCGTATACACCGATCCAGAGCATCCCAAACATGCTCAATTGGTGATATGTCCAGTGAGTATGCTGGCCATGCTAGAACTGGGATGTTTTCAGCTTTCAGGAATTGTGTACAGATCCTTGCATCATGGGGCCGTGCATTATCATGCCGCATCATGAGGTGATGGTCGTGGATGAATGGCACAACAATGGGCCTCAGGATCTCATCATGGTATCTCTGTGCATTCAAAATGCCATCAATAAAATGCACCGGTGTTCGTTGTCCATAACATACGCCTGCCCATACCATAAACCCACCACCAACATGGGCCACTATATCCACAGTGTTGATATCAACAAACCCCTCACCCACACAACGCCATACACGCTGTCTGTCATCTTCCCTGTACAGTGAAAACCGGGATTCATCCGTGAAGAGAACACCTATCCAAAGTGCCAGGCATCATCAAATGTGAGCATTTGCCCACTCAAGTCGTTTAGGATGACGAATTGTAGCCAGGTCGAGACCCCCGATGAGGACGACAACCATGCAGATGAGCTTCCCTGAGATTGTTTTTGACAGTTTGTGCAGAAATTCTTTGGTTATGCAAACTGATTGTTGCAGCAGCTGTCTGGGTGGCTGGTCGCAGACGATCTTGGAGGTGAAGATGCTGGATGTGTAGGTTCTAGGCTGGTGAGGTTACACATGGTTTGCGGTTTTGAGGCTAGTTGGATGTATTGCAGAATTCTCTGAAATGCCTTTGGAGACGACTTATGGTAACAGAAATGAACATTCAAATCACGGGCAACAGCTCTGGTGGACATTTCTGCAATCAGCATGCCAATTGCACGCTCCCTCAAAACTTGCGACATCTGTGGCATTGTGCTGTGTGATAAAACTGCACATTTTAGAGTGACCTTTTATCGTGGCCAGCCTAAGGCACAACTGTGCAACAATCATGCTGTCTAATCAGCATCCTGATATGCCACACCTGTGAGGTGAATGGATTATCTCAGCAAAGGAGAAGTGCGCACTAACACAGATTTAGACAGATTTGTGAACAATATTTGAGAGAAATAGGCCTTTTGTGTACATAAAAAAAGCCAAAAAAAAAGAAAAAAAAAAGAAAAAGCCTTAGATTTTTGAGTTCAGCTCATGGAAAATGGGGGCAAAAACAAAAGTGTTGTGATATATATATATATATATATATATATATATATATAGAAGGATTCCCAGCCATTTTTCTGGATGAGGGTCCGCCTGGGTTACCGCTAGAATCAATAGCACATTTTAGCATGTTCTCCAAGTATGAGCACGGAGACAAAGAACTGTCCAGTATCTTTGGGTTTTTGTATTTATTTTGAACTTGGATGGGAGAAGGGGTGAGTTGGATACTGCTCTGGCTCAACTATACACAATTTGAGTGGGACAACTGAAAAACGCCCGTTGGCGCTGACTTGACGCAGGCTAAATTCCGGTCAACGCCGGTTGACACTGGTTAACAGTGACAAGCTGTCTGTTAACGCTGAACTGACTTCTGACACTTTCTTGTGGCACAAAGTCCTGATTAAAGCTTCCTTAACCCCTCTTCACTGAGGTAGCTACTTGTAAGACTGCTGCATTGCCTAACACCTCAGGGCCCGCACCGGCACCCTCTTTCACATACACACAGGTATCTTCAGGGCTTAATCACAGACACCCCCTTTCCAAGCCCTCTCTACTGGTTAGCTAGCTCCCGGATCCCTCTGACCTTCTGGAGTGGTCCCCTATTCTAGGCAGATGCCTGTGAAGTTTACAGTACTCATGACACTGCTTTCCTGGAAACTTCTGCCCCAGCAGCTCCACTCGGTCCTCAGCACACTGGATCCCTCTGTGCAGCTCAGCTCAACCTTCTGTCCTTCAGGCCGACCGCCAAGGACACCTTCTCTAGCGCTGACAGGAGGAGAGACAGCCGTCACCCTCCTCCTGGGACTCTGCTTCCCACCAAAGATGCCCTGTCATGTGCTCCCCTCAGACTTATACCCCATCCCAGGATGCATTGCAGCAGATTCTGCACTCTGGGATAGACACAAGCCCTGGTGTGCTATTGGTCATGTTTACTCCACTGCCCAATAAGAGCCCTCATTGGACAGAGTGGGGGGACTCCCCAAGTTCAACTTACACACCTGGGAACACATGACAGCCTAGCTAAACAATCAGACCCCCTTGATAAGCAGGCATGGTCCCCCCTATGGGTTTTCCTAGCACCTAGCTAGGAGGGTGCTACATATATATATATAAACATATAATATTTTAAATGTTTCCATATTTTTGAAATTTTATTCACATTTGTTTTTAAAAATGTAAAACTGATGTAAACAATATTTTTTTATTAGGAGATTCGGGATATCCATGTCTACCCTGTTTACACCGATGTCCTACTGTACCACTCATACCCAATTAAGGTACAACTTGGCTCATTTCAGAACCCGAGTTGTGATTAGGGATGATCAAACTTTTGAAAAGTTTGGTTCGACCAGAACACCCGAATTTCCCAAAAGTTTGGTTCGGATTCCAGAACCCTGGCGTATTAACTCCTGATTAGCCTCTGGACCCCGTACTCACTCCAATCACATTCCTAGCAGACTCCTGCCCCCTTAATTGGCTTTTACTGATGTTTCTGGACCAATCACGGGCTTTTAAAGCCCAGTTACAGTCCCATTGCATGTTGGGCGGTTCTGGTGACCGAATTCTGAACTTTTACCGCAAAAAGTTCGGAATTTGGCCGAATTTCGAAAACCCAATGTTCGGGTCGAACCGATGGTCGACCCGAACCGTTCGATCATCCCTAGTTGTGATTGAGCAGACCTTCAGTGTTCTAAAAAATCAATTCCACTGCATTTCTGTCTAGTGAATTTCTAAAGTATTCTCCAGAGAAGTTTAGAGACATGTTCCTGGTATGTTGCATGCTTCATAACATAGCCCGGCATGCTGGTCTGCTGCTAAGGTTTAAATTTTTAGGCTTTAAAACCTTTTTAATTTTGACATGGAACTTGGGAGGAATCCTAGCATATATCAAACTTTAGACTTTTGTGCATGAGTTCCAGATGCCAGGTACAGTTAATAACCCTTGGAGATATAGGTAGTGCCGCTGTGGAACAGCAGCGACCTGATCGGTAGGGTACTCAGAACATCGGTCATAGTATCACATTTACTTCCATCTCCACCCGCGTGGCTGGGCAGGCTTGGACGTGTAAGCCACTGGGATGGACTAATTCCCAAGAGTGCAGGTTCAACGAAAAGTGAGTTCCCCCTACACTTTTCCCATTATCAGGTCTATACTATCACTCTGGTGATTCACCATATAGCCTCCATGTCTCGCATTGGCGATACATGTTGGTTATAGCAGCATGGATCTAGACACCATCTATCTGCCTTACATACAAGTTCCACCAGGCATGATTAAGAACCCTTGCTTTGCTCATGTTTGAATAAAGGAACCGTACCAGATTCAAATATCAACAAAGCTTAGAAATGTTAGTAATTGTGGCACTTTGATGCTGGACAATGTTCATCCCACTTGTGCTTTCTGACTCTGTGAAACACACCGTGTCTTAAAGGCGAAATACATAATGAATACCATTTAAGCACTAAAAGGGTTATGAACTAGCTGCAACAACACTGTCAATCTATCTTTGCGGTCCATCTAGCCACGCCAATTTCTAATAAACACTTTGAACTACTTATCATCATCTATGCACCATATGTTTGCAGCCTTTATACCTATGCTGTTGGTTAAGCAGGCCATACACGTTTCGAATTTCGTACGATTTGTCGTTCGATAAACGCAAGCGCCAGTCGTGCACATCGTCGAGTGTACCATCAATGTGATTCGAAAATCGTACGACAAAACACTTCTTCCTTCTGCAAGTATAGGAAGTGATGCAATGTTGTCTTGACCTTTTAACCACACCTCCACTGGGCACTCCCCCTACAGTTAAAAGTCGGATCGTGTCATTTGCGAACAGAGCAATCATTCGCCACAGCATACGACTATTCTCAGCAATAAAATGCCATTCAAGAGGTATAATAGGAATCAGAAAATGGCAGCAATGGTTATTGCATTGATTGCTTTGGAGGAGGAGAAGAAAAAGAAGAAAAATAGAAGGAAGAGCAGAGTGTGGGCCAAAGACTGGCTCATGCAACGAGAGCAATTTTCACATGTAAACCTGCTAACAAACCTCAGAGAAAATAATCCTGAGGATTACCGTAATTATTTGCGGATGACCCAGCAGTCCTTTGACATGCTATTAGCTCTTGTGCAGCCACATATCACCAAACAGGACACCTGCATGAGAAAATCTATTAGTGCAGAGGAGAGGCTCATGGCAACCCTGCGTTTTTTGGCAACAGGCAGGTCTTATGAAGACCTGAAGTTCACCACTGGAATCTCTGCCCAATCCTTGGGAAGAATCATACCTGAGACGTGTCAGGCCATAGTGAAGGTGCTCCAGCCACAGTATTTAAAGGTAATTATAAAAATTACAACTTAAATTAGTAAGAATATTACTGCAAACATAAGTCAAATTTTGTGAGTACATCAATTTTATTAAAAAAATATGTAACTTCCTGTACACGGTTGTCTGAAAAAGTTTGTATTTTCTTAAATCAATACATACCCATTTCCAAATCATTATTATGAAAATATATAATTCTTAAACAATAACCAATAAAAAAGGAACAAATACACCAAAGAAATGCAATAATATTGAGCAACATATCTAGAATTTTTTTTTACAGATTTGTGTATTGGGGGCCATGAAACCAAGAACCTTGAGGTGGTTCAGGACGCACTGACCAGCTTGGGTTTCCCTGTGATTGAGACATATTTGGGTGCCAATATTGGCCAGATGTTACAGGTGGAGCAGATGTTACAGGTGGAGCAGATGTTACAGGTGGAGCAGATGTTACAGGTGGAGGAGATGTACATCCCTGATATCCTATTATATCTGTGTTAGGTGTAAGATTGCCCTTTAGTCCAATGGCAATCATTTTATGCATTAAAGCTTCACAAATGTCTCGTTGCTCCATGGACATTCTCCGTAATTTGTGTGCAACCAGATGACCCACAGCATCACATTCATCATCTTTCTGCTTCATGATAGATGATGCATCCTTCAGCAAACTGGCAGTATCGTAGTCAAGATTTCTCTTCTTTCCTCTTTGAGTTCTCTGAGTTGATGTTCCTGGCTGCTCTGATACTGGGCTTGGTGTATCCTATAGAAACCAAAAAAATTAAGAAGAAAATATGATCACTAATTATCATTAAAACATGTTTTAATTTTTTTCTATCTTGCCAACAGTTTCCTTCTAAATCTGAAGAATGGAAAGAAGTTGCCAAAGAATTCCAGGACATGTGGAATTTCCCCAATTGTGGTGGCGCAATTGATGGGAAACATGTGAGAATTACACCACCAGCACATTCAGGATCCTATTTTTACAACTATAAAGGGTTCTTCAGCATAATTCTAATGGCAATTGTGAATGCCAAATATGAATTTATGTACTTGGATATAGGGAAAAATGGAAGAAACTCGGATGGAGGTGTGATAGAGCGCAGTCCATTTATGCATCGATTAAAAGAAGGAATGTTGCATCTTCCATCTTCCAGTGAGACAGTTGAGGGCCTTAATTTTGTGTTCATTGGGGACGATGCATTTGCCTTACATGAACACCTGTTGAAACCCTATCCCTTGCGCAATTTAACTGCTCCCCAGAAAATCTTTAATTATAGATTGTCTAGGGCGAGAAGGGTGGTAGAAAATGCATTTGGGATCATGGCCAGCAGATTCCGCATTTTCCACACCGCCATTAATGTTACAGTTGAAAAAATTGACATAATAGTGGAGTGCTGCTGTATGTTACACAATTATTTAAGAAGCACAACTGTGTCATATATGCCATCAACTGCAGTTGATATTGAAGATCTTACCAGTGGCACAATTGTGCCAGGTGATTGGCGAAATGACAGCAGTGGCATGGTAAATTTAGCTCCTGCAAGGCCTAGGCTACCAACTGCAAATGCACGTCAAAATCGCATTCATTACACAGATTATTTTATGGGTAGTGGTGCAGTTGCATGGCAGGATCGCATATAATCATATGTATTATATTTTGTAAGAAATGACTTGCTCTAAATAAAGACAGCTTAATAAATCATATACAATATATGAGTATTCTTTATTCTAGTTTTTGTTACATTCTACTATGACTGGCCCATGAGGCAGAAGGACCCCTGACCCTATAGTTGTTTCATTGGGCCCTCCAACCCCCCCCCCCCAAAGAAAAAATATTGTGAATTAAACGAAAATTTGGATATACCTGTGTCTGAGTCTGTGTCTGTGTCTGTGACATTTCCTCTGCTTCTGGGTCAGATATCAAACTGGAGTCTGATGCTGCACTTGGTGGCAGAGTGCAATGGGACTCTCTTGGATCATCTGTGTCAGCAAGAAACATCAGGTCTTTGAAGTACCACAAACGTGGGACATAGACATCATCAGCCCCTGCTCCAGATTTCTTGGATGCTTGTATTTTTTTATACTCCTTTTTAAAAACAGTCCGCAAGTTAGCAATCTTGTGCTTTACATATAGGTCATTTGGATCTTTGCAAACCTCTTTACATAGCTCCTTTAGTTCTTTGATGGCCTCATCACGCTTATATCTATTAGAATAATCCCTGGATTTCACATCCCATAAGCACGAAAATTCTCTGTATTTATCAATGAATTGGGGAAGGAACTCAGTAGATGTGAATGTGAGAGGCATTTTCCTTTAAAAAAAAAAAAATATATATATATATATTTTACTAAGTTACCTTGCAAAGCCTTGTTATACATGTGTAAAATATAACACATAATGATTTTGCACATTAATAATGACTAAATAAGAAGAATAAATAATACTTAAGACAATAGAACTAACACGATATGCAAGTTTCATGCAGCCTGTTCATATAATGGATGAGCCATGTGCCATGAATCGTGACTGAGATAAATTTGGACAGGAGTGAGGTCTAATTTTTAGCCTTTTTGAACAGCTCCTATACTGCAAAAGGACTTCTATCAGTAATAAAATAGCATATATTTACATTATAACACAGTATTTCCGTAGAAAAAGTGAAATATGCAATGGAGAGTCAGCATTTTGAACTTACCTCAGGGATGTGTGTTCAGCGTTCTCTGCACGAATAGACTTTCCTACGTCCCGAAAAGTCGCTGCATATTCGTGCAATGCGCACGTGCGTTATATACCATGTACAGGCCCCGCCTCTTCTTTCTTTCGGGGGCTTGTGGGAGAAATCATGGCAGAGGGACAAGACATGGCAGCTTCTCAGAGCGAAAGATCTGGGACAGATGAGGAGCAGGAAATCGTGGAGGTGGAAGAAGGTCACCAGACAACCATTGTGACAAGCCCCAGGAAGAAGAAAGCCACCAACATGTCTTTGGAGGAGATGGTGGACATGGTGAACATTCTTCAAAAGAAGGATTATGACTGTCGGAAGCAAGTCTACCCTAAAAAAAATGTGAGAAAAGATCAAATTCTGGAGAAAGTTCTACGTGTCCTACAGAAAAACCATGGTGTTGAACGCACTAAAGATCAAGTGAGAAAACGCTGGTCTGACTTAAAATCCAGAGAATCCCATCAGCTAAGGAAAATCAAGAAAATTCTTCAAAAAAGTAAGTATAAACTTTTTAACAAGAATGTATGATGTTCTTGGGTTTTTCTGTGTGAGTGTATGTTCTGTATATGCCATGTGACATGTGCATGCAGAGAGTGCATACTACACAGCTTGCATCATTGTGATTTTCTATGCATATCTATAGTGTATTTTTGTCTTCTATACAGAAAAAATATGCATAGTGTGATTGCATTTAAATATATGTATAGTATTTGAAGTTAAATACATGTATTTATTAATTTTCAAAGGACATTCTAGAAAGGCCCATGCAGAGGCGGGAAATGAACAGCAGACAAGTGCAGAGTCTGAGATGACGACTGACACAACACTGATATGTCTCACACCAGTTGAAGGCAGTGATTGGAGCAGCATTGCCACCAGTTCAGGTACATAACCAAATGTCACATAAACGTATGCTCATTATAACGTTTAGACTGTGATTTTTATGATTTTTCATGTTTTCTTATAGGCTTTACAATGTCTACTGCTGGCAGTTCTTCATTCACTTCTGCATCTGCAAACCGCATGATTGCTGATTTAATGCAAATCAATTCAGATATTGAGAAAGTTTGCAATAAAATGAAATTGGTTCAAGGCAGGATTTCTGATGTGATAGACCAATTAGCAAAGGTTTAAATACTCTGGAAACAAAAATTTTTTTTTAAGACCATGTTTCGTTATGGCACTTTAAAAAATAAAAATGGTTGTTATAAAGTAGGGGCCCATTCACACTGTCCGCATGCACCCACGTACTCCATTCTGCTGAAAGGGGGGTCCACGCCCAAATCCCCTATGAGCAGGTGTCTGACAGCTCTTTCTCTGCTCTTTGTGCAGAGACAGAGCTGTCAGAACCCCACCGTTCTCTTTTGGGGACCACCAGTCCATTTTCATCATATCCATCCGATCCGCCTGACAGATGTAAATGATAATTTCCATCCGTCAGGCTTTGATCGGGTCGGATAGCAGCGGATGTCAGTGGACATGTTTCCACTGACATTCGCTGCCCTATGGGGATGCATGGAACATTCCAATGAGTTCCGCCTGACAACATGACAGGCGAATCTCATTGGATTGTGTGAAAGGGCCCTTGCTCTGACTTGCACTTTATTAAAAATAAAATTGCACTATGTGACTGTTTATGTACTTTTGTACTGTTAAATTTTGGCTGTATGTACATATTTACTAACTATATTCATGTACATATGTACAAGCTTTTAAGATCCTAAATAGGGAAATGTTTGTGTGCTGGACATGCGCAACTACGCTTTTTGTTTATTGTTCATCAATAAATTGATGGTTATTTTGAAATTGGTTTCAAGTGTCTTTATTTCATGCATTATGTGATATCAACTGTATACACAGCTATTGATCTTTATGGTAGTATAGACAATGACATTCTCATCAAAATAATCTACTGTTAAAATGACAATTAGGATAACCATATGTTATTAATGACAAACAATATTGGAACATATACATCCTGCAGAAAGAAAACTTGCTGTACCATTTATTCTGCAGCTGTACAACAATGCAGTGGGTCCGTTTATTGAAAAAAGGTGTTAAAAGTCATTTTGCAATACACATACTTTTGTGTTTACACTTTTCATGCACACATATTGGCCTCTTAGCAGAGTTTGCTTGAACATATAATATTTGATGTATTGCGGTTTTTCGGCTGAACAGTCGTCCGTGTTGATATTCTTTTTATTTACCTTCCGGGTCATTCTTTTCGGAAACATGCGCAGTTGTGTGTTGTTCTGTGGAATCGAACGACTAAACCACTAATGATACGAAAATTGGACAAATTTCGCGGAAAAACCCAACATGTTGGATATGTGAATTTTTGCTGTCGTACGAAAAACGCATAGTTTACATACCACACTAACGATACGAAAATCGTTCGATAACACTGGCATTTACGATTTTCGGACGATATTCGTATCGTCTATGGCCTGCTTTATCCTTAAGACCAACAATCTCTCTTTTTTTTTCTGTGGTGTCATGTTGAGTCTGAGCCCTGTCTACATGTCTGTTTTTAAGTAACGTTTTTATTTTTAGTTTGTAGGGTGGAGGTGTAATTTAATCTTGATACTAAGGTTAATAATTTTTTGTTAAGTCCAGTAAAGGTTTTTAGTTCATAAATACCATCTGGGATTGCATATACTAACTTTTTATGGGGGTGCTGTCCCCCCAATATTCTACAGTTAATAACCCCAACACTGTAAAATAATTGTGCAATGCACTTCATAAATAAATGAATAAAAAGAAAAAACAAAGATCAATTTTACACTTTTTATTTTTTTCAGTCAGTTTCAAATTAAAAATAGAGGTGCGACAGCGCTTGATAGATTACACCTTAGACCATTGCAGTCTCTTGAAATAAGGCACAGTTTACCCAGTTGGCACCAAGTGCATGCATATATGCAGTCTCTCAGTGGCTGGGCCTTGGCGCCGAGCGGCCACATATTTGCATTCAATAGTGCCAATAGAGCTGTGCCAAGAGCGCATGCCATACGCACTCCTAAGGGCTAATGGAAACTGATCATCTGACCACCATGAAAGCCAATTATGACATGGCCAAAAGCCCAGCCTCCTGAATTCCAAAGCCCTTCAAAGGGTGGTGGGAGCCAGCACCAAGGGGTTAAACATATTTGAAAAAAAAAATCACATTTGCATGCATGACAATCTTTTTCTCCTATACCTTTCCTATTAAAGGATCATGTTAGTGTTAGCTTTCTACTCATCCCTAGCCAAAATGAGCAGTTGACCTGTGCCTTATTACGCATGAAACAAATCTCAATGTACAGTACACATACAGTGCATTTATAAAGTGGCAATCAATGCCTTGTCTAGGTTTAATTTCCATTTGTTTTCCCTACAGAAACCCGACACAGATCAAGAAGGCACCTAGGTTCCATCCTACTTTCAACTTCTAATGGATTGAGAATACATTGGTCAAACATGACAAACGTGGTCAAACGTCATTGACGGTTCCTTGTCAGGTAACACACTTAAGATGTATAATGCAGATTGGAAAGCATTTCATAAATTCCAGACTAAAGTCCCTAATAGGGATCCCAGTGGCATTAAGTATATTCTGTCATTTCTATTTAGCTGGCATTCAGTATTTATCTATCATATCTTATCATATTTATCTACTCTTCTCTTGGGTCCCTACCTTGTCATCATTCGTTTTGATTTTCCCCTCCCACCCCTATTTTCATACTTACCTTTTTCTTTTCTCTTTCATTGAGTATTCCCCCTTTTTGGCATCCTGACCATCCTGACCAGGGCATACTTTGCACTGACATGCTGACCCCTCCCCCCCACCCCTTCAACCTCTGCAGCAATGCTGGCAGCACTCAGGCATCTATTTCCCAAAGACAACCTCTGGATATGACGCTGAGCATGTGCACTTAACTTCTTTGGTCGACCATGGCGAGGCCCTTTTCTGAGTGGAACCTGTCCTGTTAAACCACTGTATGGTCTTGGCCACCATGCTGCAGCTCAGTTTCAGGGTCTTGGCAATCTTCTTATAGCCAAGGCCATCTTTATGTAGAGCAACAAATCTTTTTTTCTGATCCTTGGAGAGTTCTTTGCCATGAGGTGACATGTTGAACTTCCAGTGACCAGTATGAGAGTGTGAGAGCGATAACACCAAATTTAACACACCTGCTTCCCATTCTGAGATCTTGTAACACTAATGAGTCACATGACCGTGGGTAGGGTATATGGCTAATTGGGCCCAATTTGGACTTTTTTTTTACGTAGGAGTGTACGTAGGAGTGTACTCACTTTTGTTGCCAGCGGTCTAGACATAATGGCTGTATGTTGAGTTATTTTTAGGGGACAGTAAATTTACACTGTTATACAAGCTGTACGCTCACTACTTTACATTGTAGCAAAGTGTAATTTCTTCAGTGTTGTCACATGAAAAGACATATTAAATTATTTACAAAAATGAGAGGGGTGTACTCACTTTTGTGAGATACTGTGTATATATATATATATATATATATATATATATATATATATAAGATCTCTACCTGAGATAGATAGATAGATAGATAGATAGATAGATAGATAGACAGACAGACAGACAGACAGACAGACAGACAGACAGACAGACAGACAGACAGACTTTCAACGCCTGATTCGTTTTTAATACTGCTATCACTGGGATATTTTGGGATGTTTCTGACAGTAGACACAAGCCATCTTTGTTTAAAAAAAGCAATTTTTTGCTTTTTGAAAGGTTGAGTCTTTTTTTTTCCTGAAGAATAGTAATAGTAAAGCTCCTCTGAGCAGGGCCCTCTTAATGCTCTTGTATTTTATTGTATTGTATATGTACTGTCACCCTCTAATATCGTAAAGGTGCTATAGAAATCCTTAATAATAATAATAATAATAATAATAATAATAATGTGCCTGGATTACCATTGGAACTTTTTTTTTTGTAGAACTTTTGAAAGAAAATCAAGCATTTTGCATTTGACAATGATACCAATTTAACTGCTTGCCGACCGCTGCAAGTACATATACTGCGGCGGTCAGCCCCGGCCAGGCAAAGTGACGTACCGGTATGTCACTAGCCTGTGAGCCAATAGGGGGCGAGCGCGCGCCCACGGAGGCGCGCTCCCGCTCGTTTACGGACACCTCCGTCACTTGCGATCGTCCGCTGTGAAGGGAGAAAGGCAGGCGGCTAATGTAAACAAAGTTGCCTGTCATTCTTACCTGTGTAAATGCAGAGATCTAACGGTCCTTCTATGTAGGACCGTAGATCTGTGCTGTTACATGTAAAGCCACATCCCTGCACAGTTAGAAACACGCCCCTAGGGACACACTTAACCCCTCCTTCTCCAATAAAGTTAACCCCTTCCCTGCCAGTGTCATTTTTACAGTAACAGTGCATATGTATAGCACTGATTACTGTAGTAATGTCACTGGTACCCCCAAAAGTGTCAAAAATGTCAGTTAAGGGTCTGATCTGTCCGCCTCAATGTCGCAGTCCCGCAAAAAAAATCGCAGATCGCCGCCATTACTTGTTTAAAAAAAACAACAAAAATGACAAAAATCTTTCCCTTAGTTAGTAAACGCAATAACTTTTGCGCAAAACAATCAAAATACGCTTATTGTGATTTTTTTACCAAACATATGTAGCAGAAAACAAATTGGCCAAAAATGTTAAAAAAGTTTGATTTTTACTTTTTTTTGGGGGGGAATTTCATATAAAAAAATGTGAAAAATATTGTTATTTTTGAAAAATTGTCGCTCTTTTTTTGCCTATAGCGCATGATCAAAAAATCGCACAGGTGATCAAATACCACCAAAAGAAAGCTCTATTTGTGGGAACAAAAGGACGTCAAATTAGTTTGCGTACAGCGTTGCACGACCGCACAATTGTCCATTAAATCATGCAGTGCCGAATCGCAAAATACTCCCTGGTCAGTAAGGGGGTAAAATCTTCCGGGGCTTAAGTGGTTAATTACATAACACTTTTAAAAGGGAAAGAAAAAAAAATACAAAAAATAAAATGTAAAAAGATAGGGGAAAAAAAATAAATAAAAAAGTAGGTAAAAAATTACAAAAAATGTAGAAAAAAAAGGGTTAATATCTGTGTGTAGCTGCAACTCTCCAAGTCATCTTAGAAAGCCCAGAACAGAAAGGTTTTTTGCTTTTTTTTACCTATCTACCAAATAAGTTTTTATTTATGCCCAAAAATGATATATACAGTAGCACCTTTCCTAGCCCCTCCCCCCCCCCAAAAAATGTTTTCCCTTCTAGAACAATTCTTACCCCCTGCTGCCCCCCAAATTCCCCCACCCAACTTAAATCCCCCCCCCCAATCTCTTCAAGGTGCCCACCCACCTTACATATTACCACAGTGCCAAGGGCAGCCGTCCCTCCTTCCCACTCCTTGTCCCATCCCTGGTGAATTGCCCAATGAAAAGAGAAAAAAAAAATCTTATAAAAAATTACATCAACAGCTACTAGTAATTCCCTTAACAGTCTGCATAAATACTATTATACATATTTTTTTTCAGTAAAAATATATTTATTTCCTAAAATACTGTTCTTTCATATTGATGGTGATTTTCTTCTTTATGCTCCCCTTTATATCCTGGTAAAGTTTTCTATTGTTTTGTGTGGGGCTATTCTAATTGCATTTACAGCATTTATAATCTTCTGCCATTGTTTTAGTTTCCATGATGATTCTGTTTTCAACATTTTTGGGCCCATCAATTTGTCAAACAGAGGAAAAAAATGTTTGAGGATGGCTAGGTTTTCATCATAGGTGAATTTAAAATGTCTTAGCCGCCCATCTGTTCTTTTTTTTTTTGCATTTTCTGCAATGTGAAATTAGTTTCTTCACAACTGTCACTACTGTTACTGTCTCGTCTCCTTTTCTTCTTCTTTTTGGATGACATTGCTTTGCCGTTGTCTTTACTGCTGTCACTGCGTTCTTCCTCCAGTGGTTGGTATGTCTTCAACATCATTATAAATTTCAGTGCTGCTGTCAAGTTCTTGTACAGCAGACACTTTGGATGCAGTCTTCCCTTTGTTTGATTTCCTCTTCACTACTACTAGTAATTTTTCTATAAAATTAGAAAAGGAGGTTCATTAATGTTAAACACATCACAATTTTTTTGCTGTAGTGACTTTGGTGATGTTCACAAACCTCTATTTTTTTGCAGATGATCCTGTTGGAACAGCACTACCCATGTCTAGTCTGGAGGATGTTTGGCGCTTCCTATTGGCCACGGCAAAAATAACAAGAAGACCGTTGTTAATTTTCAACAGTTATGTTTTTTTGGGGGGGTTTTTTGTCATCATTGTCATTATGTTTACATTTGTTTGTTGCAACATCTTTAGTGTTTTTTCAAGAACTTTCACATTTCAAATGTCTTTTAAATCTGTTGAAAAAGTGCTCCCAGTTGGGTGTCCCGGGGGGAGTCGGATACGTGTCCACAACGGTATTGTGTGTAATATTATTTATTCCTTTCTATTTCTTTGTCCCCCCCCCTCCTTTTTCTTTTTTCCTTTTTTTTCTCTTGATACCTCCATATCGGGAATCGTAATGATTACACTTCTCAATTGCTTATTCATGTGAGTTGACTGTTTTAAATGTGTAAACGCATGAACGACCCGAAAAGTTACAATGTTTCTTTGTGTATATTCTCATACTGTTCTACTGTTATACTTGTTTGAAAAACTAATAAAAAGATTTGAAAAAAAAAAATCTGTTGAAAAAAAAAAAAAAAACATTGATTGGTATATTACATGAAAAAAATATGTGGAGATTTTAATTGGCTTTATTATATATTAGATCACCTTTGTGGACTGTTTTTTTTATGGGTTTTGGTTATGAATTTTTTCTTAAAAAATCTGGAGCTTGTCCAATGTAGAGATGCAGCGTGACATTTCAGTGTTAACTGCATTAGAGAGAGATAGAGAGAAAAAGGACACAGGGGGAAAAGAGAAGATTGTTGAGTGAGAGAGGTAAGATAAGTGAGAGGGGAAAGGAGAGAGAAAGAATGGAGAGACAGAGAGAGAGATAGAGAGACTGGGCAAGATAGGATAGAGTGAAATAGAAGACAGACAGGAGGGAGGGATAGGAAATGGAACAGAGGGAAAATTAGGTAAGAAGAGAGAGAGAGAGAGAAGGGGAAAGATCAAATCGCACCTTGGGGGGGCATGAGACAAACTCACTTTGCACACAAGTCTCCTGGATATTTTGAATTAAGGAGCACCCTCCACAAACTTTCACTGGACACTTGCTTATTCATTTTTTACTCAATTTTTTTGTGATTATTTTTCATGAATTTTCACTGCACACTTGCTTATATTTCTATTACTATCACTTGTTTGAACTTTTTGCTTGGATAATATGGATTTATTTCATTGTATTTTATTTATATGATCACACGGTTCAATTTTTATCAATATCAATTTTTATTAATTTTTTGTGGTAACATTTGTCACACTTTGAGGGTCTTGAACTATTTCCATGCACTGTGGTGTTGTTTTGCAAATTTTCTGAGTTATTGATTGATGAGCAGCAGCAGGAGCATTTGAGGTGTGAAACATATAATTAAGCTCAGGGTAGATGTTTATAGTTACTAAGTTGATTTATAGAGGACTTATGGTTAAAGTGATTGTAAAGTCTATTTTTTTTAAATAACAAACATGTTATACTTACCTGCTCTGTGATGTTGGTTTTGCACAGAGTGTCCCAGAATCTCCTCTTCTCTGGTCTCTCTTCGGTGTTAATGGCCCCTCCCCCCTGTTGAGTGCCCCCACAGCAAGCAGCTTGCTATGTGGCACCCGAGCCAAGTTATAGCTCCCTGTGTCCATTCAGACACGGAGCCGCAACCTGGCCCCACCCCCTCTCTCTCCTGATTGACTGACTGACCTTATTTTACAGCAGCTGAAGCCAATCGTGCCACGCTGCCATCTCAGCCAATGAGGAGGGGAGTCCTGGGTAGCTGAGAAACTCCTGCAACATCGCTGGATAGAGATGGGCTCAGGTAAGTACTGTATTAGGGGGGCTGCTGCACACAGAAGGTTTTTTTTTTATCTTAATGCAAAAAAACCCCAAAAAAAGTAACGTTCTGCCTTTACAAACCCTTTAAGGTTGTAGCCCTGTGTGTGTAAAAAGGGGTTGTTCATTAAATAGAAATTTAGCATGAAATATTGCTTATTTTTGCAAACATTTACATATGTAAAAAAGGTTAATTATGGTTTATGAGAATATTAGGAAACAATTCCCTTCATGCTAAATAATAATGAAAAAAAAATGATCTTCAGTGAACCAAGCCTTTTGAGTATGTAATATGCTTGTTTCTAGGAACTAAAATAATGCTGCTTCATCAGCCTTAAGGAATTAGACTTGATTTTTTCCCAGTTACCTGCCAAATCCTGTTATCTATTTTTTTCCCAAATAGGAACTTGCTGTCAAACAAGATTACACAAAAACTCTGCTTTGGTGAGTTATCTGCCAACCAAGCTTTCAGTCACACTGCTCTTGTAGCTGTGACAGAGATAGACATTCATCAATGAAATCAGGAAGAAGTTTTAATATCTCTATGGCTGCTCCATTTTCTATCAATATCAGGTTTGAGATTTGCTGCTCTTGGTCTATCTGTCCAGTTTCCAAATACCCTAGCCCTTGAGGTGACAGGGAAAAAAGTTTGCAAACTATAAATATCTGTTATTAGACTGGAGTTGATCCTTTTGTGCATAGGATGTAAAAAAATGGTTTAAAGGCTAGTACAAAAATTCCCATGATGACTTAAAATGATATTAAACCCAAAACCAAAAATGTATTAGCTTATCAATCATTAAATGTGGTGGCTGCATCTGTTTTCTTTTCTTTGTGTTTTTTTCCCCCTCTGTTTTCACCTGGTGATCTGGCCGGTAACACACCTCCTGTATTATTAAGACAGAACACTGGAGGGATGAGAACAGGAGGCACAAAAGACAACAGCATTGTCAGCCTTGGGGTGGGGGACCTAAATATACTAATCAAATTAAAGCCAAACTCATAAAAGTGTGGCGCTTACTTTCAAAGTTTTGATAATATACAGTATTACAGTATTAAGTTACAAAGTGAATAAATCAAGTGATTAAATCAATCAGTCCAGCGTGACATATTTCAAACACCAAAAGATTTCTTCAACATAAATCTCCAGTGTCTTCATCGCTTGTGCTCAAAGTATGCATGTATACTCATCAAAGGTGTTTGACCCTTTTTACAGGTAGGTCAAAAAAGTGCTTTTGCTCTCAGAGGCTGTGATCCCCCTGCGGTTAGGCTCCAGTGTGTTTCTCTGGTATTTTGTATATATGATACATAAGATAGATGACCAGACGGGAGATAAAATATAAAGTTTCATAGTGCAGTATTTATTAAAAATTAGTTGGTAATAAAAAAATAATGGTTACATTCACATTTAACCACTTAGCCCCGGAAGATTTTACCCCCTTCCTGACCAGACCCCTTTTTTCAACTTGGCACATCATGACTTTAACTGATAATTGCGCGGTCATGCAATGCTGCACCCAAACGAAATTTACGTCCTTTTTTTCCCACAAACATAGCTTTCTTTTGGTGGTATTTGATCACCTATGTGCTTTTTATTTTTTGCGATATTAATAAAAAAATAGCGAAAATGTTGAGAAAAAATGACATTTTCAAATTTGTCTTTTAAAAAATATCCAATATACTCAATTTATGTCATATTTTTTGGCCAAAATGTGTTTAGCTACATGTCTTTGACAAAAAAAATTTCAATGAGCGTATTTTTATTGGTTTGCGCAAAAGTTATAGCTTCTACAAACTATGGTGTAAATACTGAAATTTACGCAGCTTTAATTTCTGACTGCCTATCTCATTTCATGAAGTGCTAAAATGGCAGGGCAGTACAACCCCCCCCCCCCCCAAACTACCACTTTTTGGAATGTAGACATCCTAAGGAATGTCCTGAGAGGCATGTTGAGCTCATTGAATATTTCATTTTTTTATCAAAGGTGTTTGAAATATGACTACACAAAGTTGTCATTGAAATTATATATTGCTCACACATGCCATGGGTATATGTGTAACTACACCCCAAAATATATTCTGCTGCTTCTCCTGAGTACAGGGATACAACATATGTGAGACTTTTTGGGAGCCTAGCTGTGTACGGGAGCCAGAAAACCAATCACCACCATCAGAATTTCAAAGGGCGTACATTTTTCATTGCATTTTCTCACTACCTATAATGGTTTAGGAGGCCCTGAAATGTCAAGATACCAAACCCCCCCCCCCCCCCAAATGACCCCATTTTGGAAAGTAGACACCAAGCTGTTTGCTGAGAGGCATGGTGAGTCCATGGAATATTTTATATTTTGCCACAAGTTTTGGGAAAATTAAATTTTTTTTGTTGTCACTAAAAGATACATTTCTCACACATGACATGGGTATATGTGGAATGGCACCCCAAAATACATTCTGCTGCTTCTCCTGAGTATGGGGATACCACATGTGTGAGACTTTTTGGGAGCCTAGCTGTGTACGGGACCCCGAAAATCAATCACCATCTTCAGGTTTTCTAATGCCGTAAACTTTTGATTTTACTCCTTACTACCCATCACAGTTTCGGAGGCCCTGACATTTCAAGATAGCACAAACCCCCCCATAACCCCATTTTGGAAAGTAGACACCCCAAGCTATTTGCTGAGAGGCATTCTGAGTTCACTGAATATTTTATATTTTGCCACAAGTTTGGGGAAAATGTTATTTTTTAACACAAAGTTGTCACTAAATGATACATTGCTCACACATGCCATGGGTATATGTGGAATGACACCCCAAAATATATTCTGCTGCTTTCCCTGAGTACAGGGATACCACATGTGTGAGACTTTTTGGGAGCCTAGCTGTGTACAGGACCGCGAAAACCAATCAACACTCTCAGGTTTTCTAATGGCGTAAATTGTGCATTTCACCTCTGCACTACCTGTCACAGTTTCGGAGGCCCTAAAATTCCAAGATAGCACAACCCCCCCCCCCCCCCCCCAAATGACCCCATTTTGGAAAGTAGACACCCCTAGCTATTTGCTGAGAGGCATGGTGAGTCCATGGAATATTTTATATTTTGCCACAAGTTCCGGGAAATATATATATATATATATATATATATATATATTTACACTAAATGATTTATGTAGTGCCAGAGCTGGTGGTGGTGACATTGTACGGTGGTTCCTATAACTGACACCAATGACCCTGCATTAAAGGCACTGTGTATTGCTCTGGCACTACATAAACAAAGACTTTCGAAGGACTCTGTTCTTGCTTAGTTCGATGTTTTGGATTATTTATGCAATTTATGCACTTTATTTATTTGCAATTTATGAAAGGAGGGTAACACCATCCCTGCGCTCCTGAAATTCTAAGAAAAATAATCTGTTTTTTTTTGTGATGAATTTTAATTTATGTTTAGTTGTCACTGAGGCTTTATAAACTGTGCGATGTGAAAATCACCTGCAAGACGCACACTGCTATGCGACCAAAAGTTGTCGCTAAATAAAGCAGATGTGACGCAGAGTAGGAAAGCCTTTTGCAGTGGACTTAACGCTTACAACAAGAACAGCCGTTAAGTTGTCACTGAAGCTTTGCCAACTCTGCGCAGTGAAATTCACCTGCAAAACACCTGCACACTGCTATGCGACCCAAAGTTGTCGCTAAATACAGCAGATGTGTGTATCGCTGAAATGGATTTTGCACAATAGCTGACTAGCAAGCACGTATACCTGCTGTAGATATATCAGCAGTGCAACATGCTCACTAGACGGAACCCTGACACTTAAAAGTATTCCTACAAAAACTAGATTATTGAATCTAACTATAGTGGTATATAGTACCCTAACTACACTGCATATCCCTTTCCTCCCACTAAAAAAAACAGCAACATACAGCAGAAGATCATTTCTAACTGAGACTGTCCCTTCAAAATTTTTTTTTCTAACTCAAACAGCACAATCGCTGTATTTCTAACTACACTGACAATCTTTCTGTAAGCTGACTGCTCTTCTGTTGATATGGAGCTTTACAAGCAATTGGCTACTCAGCAACGTTGTTTAACACAGCAGGAGAAACACAAATGCTTCCACTCTCTTCCAAAGCCTCTGTATTACAGTGCTAGAGGTTAGGTGGGGCTATGTTATATACTGGGGGGGGGGCGTATTCACTCCTGATTGGCCTCTGGTCCCTGTAGTCACTCCAATCACGTTCCTAGCAGACTCCTGCCCCCTCATTGGCTTTTACTGACGTTTCTGGGCCAATCACAGGCTTTTAAAGCCCACTTCCTGTCCCATTGCATTTTGGGTGGTTCGGGTGACCGAATTCCGAACTTTTACCGCAAAAAGTTCGGAATTTGGCAGAATTTTGAACACCCAATGTTTGGGTCGAACCGATGGTCGACCCGAACCGTTCGATCATCTTTAATAGAGGAGAGTTGGTGTTGGTACTTTTTGTTCTCTCTAGCGTTCAGCTTTATGAGGATTCCCCTCATATACGCCTTATGGGTGTTCCATAAGGTAGTATTGGAAATGTCAGGGGAAGCATTGGTGGAGAAAAAAGTGTCAAGGTGGTGTTGTAAATGTTTAGCATGGTCAGGGTCCTGAAATAACCTATTATATATCTCCAGATGCGAGTGATGGGAGCCGTTGGAATAAGGGTGAAAGTGGCAGTTACTATAGTGTGGTCTGACCACGTGATGTCGTGGATATCGACCGATGACCCCTTCTGAAGCAGCCATTTGTCGACCAGTATGAGGTAAATTCTTGAGTAGGATTTGTGTCTGTGAGAATAAAAGGTGAAGTCTCGTTCACTAGCATGGAGGCATCTCCATAAGTCATAAAGGTCCTCCCGGTGCAGCAAGGAAGGGGCACGTCCCCTGCCACGGGAGGACGAGTCTGACTCAGGATGCGGTACCACATTGAAGTCTCTGCAGAGAACAAGATGTCCCCTGCGCACCTTCGAGACCCTCCGGAGCAGTTTTCTGAGGAATCTCAGAGGGTCCACATTGGGAGCATACAATGATACAAGAGTCAATTGTAAGTGAAATTGATGGAGCAAACAAGTATAATATATCTACCTTCGTCGTCGATATGGGATTTGTGAAGCACAAAGTCCAGGGAGTCTTTAATAGCCAAAAGAATACCTGTTTCTTGACAGAAGTGGACGACACGAAAATATGAGGATAGGCCGGATGGTCACAGCGAGGAGTAGCGTCCTTCTGGAAGTGGGTTTCCTGGATTGTCAGGATATCGGCATCGTGTTTCGCCGCTTCTTTCCACATAGTCCTGAGTTTAGCCGGATGATTGAGGCCATTGGCGTCCAAAGTTAGTAGTTGAAATCACCATCTATACGCCAGAGGGGGTGGATGAGACTGAGTCGTTGGAGTGTCTTCAAGAAAGAGGCTGAACGCACAGGGTTCAAGGTGTCACGATGGTACAAGGATTCCAATGAGGAGTCTGGTTCACATAAGGAGAGGAGGCTTAGGAACAATGTTGCATTCAATGGTCGCATAGTGGAAGCATAATCCATCAGTGGAGGAGGCCAAAGGATTAGGATGGAGATTGTGTAACCCCAGATAGAACCAAGGAGGTAAATGAGGAGGGAGGGAGCCTCAAACAGGAGGCTTAAAAAGGGGAAGACCCTAAAATATATGGCTTCGGGCAGCGGAGGCTGTGACATGGAGGGGGGAAGTTGAGTGGAAGCTCAATAATAAAGTCTGGTGTCCAGAACGTAGAAGAGACTAGGGATGTTGCATAGCGAATAAAGGTACTTTAAGGTCGATCAGTCAAGGGACCTCAGGCTGGGAAGAGGGCCACCTCAGAGAGGCCGTAGAAGCTGGTTTCGGAAAGTTGTGGTGGAGAGAGGGATCTGGTAGAGGTGGTGCTTGCGGAAGGATGTTCCAAGTTTTGAACCGTTGAAGAAGAGCCGTCATGAGTGATTATCAATGTGGCCGGGCACTTCCACTTATAGGGGACATTGTGATTACGTAGAGCTTTGGTGACAGTGGCAAGGTTCTGCCGTCGCTGCAAAGTGTGCTGCGAATAGTCCGGGAAGACTTGAAGAGCCCTCAAATTTTCCGGGAGGGAGTCGAGTTTTCAGAATGACTTTAATATGTTTTCCTTCACTTGAAAAAGTGGATCCGCATGAGCACGTCTCTGGGTGTGTCTCTGGGCAGGTGACCTGGTTTGGGTATGCGGTGGATGTGATCTATAGTTAAGTCGGCAGCGGATAGGGCAGAGATGGCGGTCTTGAAAATGTCTCTGACGTAGTGAGGTAGTTGCGCCTGACCTACGGACTCGGGGATACCCCTCACTTTAAGATTGTTCCGGCAGGAGCGATTTTCCAGATCTGCGATTTTAGCTTAAATCCACTGTATATCTTCAGAGTGGGCGTTATGTGCATCCACCATGGCGTTGAAAGAGTGGGCACATTCAGAAACTTGCTCTTCCATCCTTGAAACTCTGTTGTCTAGAGCACGTACTTCCTATCTGCATTGGTTGATACCCTGCAACAGGTCATTCTGGATGGATGCTCTTAAGGATAGTAGCATGTCCTTGAGGGTGGTGCCAGAGATGGGTTACCCTGTGGTGGGGAAGGTGGCGATGGGGTCGGGGGCACCTGTATCCATTCCAGTTAAAACATTATCAGCTTCCACCTCTGCCCAAGATCTACATGCTGTCTCATATCCTACATCCCTTCTAGGTTTTGATTTAGCAGGGCTACTCAGGGGAGAAGGGACTGTCTCTGTATCCGGGGGGACCCCTCCAGACAGTGAGGCAATGATGGGGTTGACGTGCCATGGCCCAGGTCACTGGAGATCCTGAAGAGGGGAGTGGAGAGGGAAAGAACTGCCAGCATTATTGTGGGATCCATTTTGGAGAGTGGGAAGTAGAGGTGCAGCTTTTGAGGCTGGGGTGTCTCCCTGCAGTGGCGCGGCATGGCCGGGCAGATATGGAGGGTGGTGCAATGTGTAGGTGGTAAGCCCGGTAGTTGATGTGTGGTCCCCCTTTAGTTGATCACTCGAGCCTTGGTGCGCCGGAGGATGCAGCCTCCCTAGTAGGCCGCGGTGGTGGGTGAGGGGATATACGAGTGGGTAGGGCCACGATGAAGGTCTCGTCTGGGTCCCAGTGAGGCGGGGAGTCAGGTGAGGCTGGTAGCCGGTGGATGTCCGCGCCGATGTCTGTGGATATAGGATTATGCTGAATGGAGCTCTGTAGCTGTGCCATCGGCTCGGCTCGCGTCCAGGACACACCCCTGTGCCTCCCACTTTTTAAGGGACCAAAAGTAATGGGACAGATTAACAAGCATAAATCAAACTTTCACTTTTTAATACTTGGTTGAAAATCCTTTGCAGTCAATTACAGCCTGAAGTCTGGAATGCATAGACATTAGTGTTGAGCGAACACGGACTGTATTATTCGTGTTCGTACCGAATAATTGGATTTTTTTTACCCGAACACGGACACGGACACTTTACTGTATGTTCGGGTAAAAATCCGTGTTCGGTCGTTTTATTTCCGGGTTTTGCATGCTTTGGCGCTCTTTTCATGGCGGGCTTTCAACAGCCAATCAACAATCGTTTAACTGGTGTGCCTTAAGCCATCCCAGCCATGCCTGCAAATGTCTTAGTAGCTGTGATTGGCCGTCTGAAGCATGTGACCAAGTCTTTATAAGTTCGAGGCAGCCGCCGCAGCAGCGTCATTCTGCTGCTTAGCTAAGGGACAGAGCACACATCAATGTGCTGGCTGCTGATTAGGGAAAGATAGGCAGGAAAAAACCATTTGTGTCCGGATAGAATTGAGGGACAGGTCGGAGTGTTTAGGCAGGGCGAGTTGTAGGCATTTTAGGGATAGAGTCTGCTGAATTATAGGGTCAGTGTCTTCTACAAACTACAATCGATATTGCTGTGTGGGGGGTGGGGTGAATCTGCACTCAATCCTGATCTACGATCTCTTCTCAATCCTGTTAGGGACAGAGTCTGCTGAATTTTAGGGAAACTGTGTTCTACAAACTACAATCGATATTGCTGTGTGGTGTGGGATTGGAGATAGGCAGGTGTCAGTGATCCACATCCATTTTTCTGTGTGTGAGCTGCAGTGAACACAATCTTTTTGGGCTGCAGTGAACACAATCTTTTTGGGCTGCAGTGAACACAATCTTTTTGGGCTGCAGTGAACACAATCTTTTTGGGCTGCAGTGAACACAATCTTTTTGGGGTGCAGTGAACAAAATCTTTTTGGGGTGCAGTGAACACAATCCTTTTTGGTGTGCAGTGAACACAATCTTTGTGGGGTGCAGTGAACAAAATCCTTTGTGGGGTGCAGTGAACACAATCTTTTTGGGGTGCAGTGAACAAAATCCTTTTTGGGGTGCAGTGAACAACATCCTTTTTGGGGTGCAGTGAACACAATCTTTTTGGGGTGCAGTGAACAAAATCCTTTGTGGGGTGCAGTGAACACAATCTTTTTGGGGTGCAGTGAACACAATCTTTTTGGGGTGGAGTGAACAACATCCTTTTTGGGGTGCAGTGAACAAAATCCTTTTTGGGGTGCAGTGAACAAAATCATTTTTGGGGTGCAGTGAACACAATCTTTGTGGGGTGCAGTGAACACAATCTTTTTGGGGTGGAGTGAACAACATCCTTTTTGGGGTGCAGTGAACAACATCCTTTTTGGGGTGCAGTGAACACAATCTTTTTGGGGTGCAGTGAACACAATCTTTGTGGGGTACAGTGAACAGAATCTTTGTGGGGTGCAGTGAACACAATCTTTGGGGGGTACAGTGAACACAATCTTTTTGGGGTGCAGTGAACACAATCTTTGTGGGGTGCAGTGAACACAATCTTTTTGGGGTGGAGTGAACAAAATCATTTTTGGGGTGCAGTGAACAACATCCTTTTTGGGGTGCAGTGATCAAAATCCTTTTTGGGGTGCAGTGAACACAATCTTTTTGGGGTGCAGTGAACAAAATCCTTTGTGGGGTGCAGTGAACAGAATCTTTGTGGGGTGCAGTGAACACAATCTTTGGGGGGGTACAGTGAACACAATCTTTTTGGGGTGCAGTGAACACAATCTTTGTGGGGTACAGTGAACAGAATCTTTGTGGGGTGCAGTGAACACAATCTTTGGGGGGTACAGTGAACACAATCTTTTTGGGGTGCAGTGAACACAATCTTTGGGGGGTACAGTGAACACAATCTTTTTGGGGTGCAGTGAACACAATCTTTGTGGGGTGCAGTGAACACAATCTTTGGGGGGGGTACAGTGAACACAATCTTTTTGGGGTGCAGTGAACAACATCCTTTTAGGGTGCAGTGAACACAATCTTTGTGGGGTGCAGTGAACAACATCCTTTTAGGGTGCAGTGAACACAATCTTTGTGGGGTACAGTGACTAGAATCTTTGTGGGGTGCAGTGAACACAATCTTTGGGGGGTACAGTGAACACAATCTTTGTGAGGTGCAGTGAACACAATCTTTGTGGGGTGCAGTGAACACAATCATTGTGGGGTGCAGTGAACTCAATCTTTGTGGGGTACAGTGAACACAATCTCATACTTCTGAAGATTTGAGGGTGCTGCCTGTTCCATACTCCCCCTACTCCTCATCTAGCCTTTTAGGGGTACAAACAATAGTAATTGGGGCCTAGTGTGGTTGTGTACGTGTGATATACATACACTTTTTTTGGATCATATTTTCTATTCCGCTATTTAATCAAAAACCTTTGGGGATCAGTTAAATTGGGGGATAGTCTGTGTTGGTACGTGTGAGAGAGATCCACCTTTCCAAGTTGTTGGGGTTCATCTCATACTTCTGAAGGTTTGAGGGTGCTGCCTGTTCCATACTCCCCCTACTCCTAGCCTTTTAGGGGTACAAACAATAGTAATTGGGGCCTAGTGTGGTTGTGTACGTGTGATATACATACACTTTTTTTGGATCATATTTTCTATTCCGCTATTTAATCAAAAACCTTTGGGGATCAGTTAAATTGGGGGATAGTCTGTGTTGGTACGTGTGAGAGAGATCCACCTTTCCAAGTTGTTGGGGTTCATCTCATACTTCTGAAGGTTTGAGGGTGCTGCCTGTTCCATACCCCCCCTACTCCTCATCTAGCCTTTTAGGGGTACAAACAATAGTAATTGGGGCCTAGTGTGGTTGTGTACGTGTGATATACATACACTTTTTTTGGATCATATTTTCTATTCCGCTATTTAATCAAAAACCTTTGGGGATCAGTTAAATTGGGGGATAGTCTGTGTTGGTACGTGTGAGAGAGATCCACCTTTCCAAGTTGTTGGGGTTCATCTCATACTTCTGAAGGTTTGAGGGTGCTGCCTGTTCCATACTCCCCCTACTCCTCATCTAGCCTTTTAGGGGTACAAACAATAGTAATTGGGGCCCAGTGTGGTTGTGTACGTGTGATATACATACACTTTTTTTGGATCATATTTTCTATTCCGCTATTTAATCAAAAACCTTTGGGGATCAGTTAAATTGGGGGATAGTCTGTGTTGGTACGTGTGAGAGAGATCCACCTTTCCAAGTTGTTGGGGTTCATCTCATACTTCTGAAGGTTTGAGGGTGCTGCCTGTTCCATACTCCCCCTACTCCTAGCCTTTTAGGGGTACAAACAATAGTAATTGGGGCCTAGTGTGGTTGTGTACGTGTGATATACATACACTTTTTTTGGATCATATTTTCTATTCCGCTATTTAATCAAAAACCTTTGGGGATCAGTTAAATTGGGGGATAGTCTGTGTTGGTACGTGTGAGAGAGATCCACCTTTCCAAGTTTTTGGGGTTCATCTCATACTTCTGAAGGTTTGAGGGTGCTGCCTGTTCCATACCCCCCCTACTCCTCATCTAGCCTTTTAGGGGTACAAACAATAGTAATTGGGGCCTAGTGTGGTTGTGTACGTGTGATATACATACACTTTTTTTGGATCATATTTTCTATTCCGCTATTTAATCAAAAACCTTTGGGGATCAGTTAAATTGGGGGATAGTCTGTGTTGGTACGTGTGAGAGAGATCCACCTTTCCAAGTTTTTGGGGTTCATCTCATACTTCTGAAGATTTGAGGGTGCTGCCTGTTCCATACTCCTCCTCCTACTGCTCAACCATCCTTTTAGGGGTACAAACAATAGTAGTTGGGGCCTAGTGTGGTGGTGTACGTGCGAGATACATACACTTTCTTTTTGATCATATTTTCTATTCCGCTATTCAATTAAAACCTTTGGGGATCAATTCAATTGCGAGATAGTCTGTGTCGGTACGTGTGAGATCCACCTTTCCAAGTTGTTGGGGTTCATCTCATACTTCTGAAGATTTGAGGGTACTGCCTGTTCCATACTCCTGCTCCTACTGCTCAACCATCCTTTTAGGGGTACAAACAATAGTAATTGGGGCCTAGTGTGGTTGTGTACGTGCGAGATACATACACTTTTTTTGATCATATTTCCTATTCCGCTATTCAATAAAAACCTTTGAGGATCAATTGAATTGCGGGATAGTCTGTGTCGGTACGTGTGAGATCCACCTTTCCAAGTTTTTGGGGTTCATCTCATACTTCTGAAGATTTGAGGGTGCTGCCTGTTCCATACTCCTCCTCCTACTCCTCATCCATCCTTTTAGGGGTACAAACAATAGTAATTGGGGCCTAGTGTGGTTGTGTACGTGCGAGATACATACACTTTTTTTGATCATATTTCCTATTCCGCTATTCAATAAAAACCTTTGAGGATCAATTGAATTGCGGGATAGTCTGTGTCGGTACGTGTGAGATCCACCTTTCCAAGTTTTTGGGGTTCATCTCATACTTCTGAAGATTTGAGGGTGCTGTCTGTTCCATACTCCTCCTACTCCTCATCCATCCTTTTAGGGGTAGAAACAATAGTAATTGGGGCCTAGTGTGGTTTTGTACGTGCGAGATACATACACTTTTTTGGATCATATTTCCTATTCCGCTATTCAATAAAAACCTTTCTAGGGCAAGATCTTAAATTACAGAAATATGAGGAGACCGTCAAATAAGGGCCGTGGCCTGGGTCGTGGTGCTGCTGGTAGAGCTCCTGTTGCAAGGAGAGGACGTGGTCGATCTGTGCCAGCTACACGCACAAGTGAAACACCTTCCTCAAGTGTGAGTAGGCGACAGAACCTGCATCAGTATTTGGTAGGGCATTAAACGCCCCTAGAAGTGATGAGGCCAGAACAAGTTGAGGCGATAGTAGATTGGTTTGCTGCTGACAGTGCCTCCAGTTCCTTCACATTGTCTCCCACCCAGTCTACTGCAGAAAGGTCAGAGTTGGCACCTGCAGCCAATGTCCAACCGTCTTTCACCTCACCCCCTTGCAAATCAGGCCAGCAGTCTGAGCCCCAAGCCATACAGCAGTCTCTTATTCTTTTTGAGGACTCTGTCAGCAGGGTTTCCCAGGGCCATCCACCTAGCCCTGCCCCAGAAGTGGAAGAGATTGAGTGCAGCGATGCCCAACCACTTATTTCTCAAGATGAGTACATGCAAGGATCATCGCAGCACGTCTCCGATGATGACGAAACGCAGGTGCCAACTGCTGCGGCGTTCAGCATTGTGGAGACCGACAAGGAGGGCAGGGGTGAAGACTGGGTGGAAGATGATGTGGAGGACGATGAGGTCCTCGACCCCACATGGAATGAACGTCATGCAGGTGACCTGAGTAGTTTGGAGGAAGAGGCGGTGGTCGCACAGAGCCACCAGCACAGCAGAAGAGGGAGCAGGGTGCAGAAGCGGAGCGGCCGTGCCCTAGACACTACGCCCGCTACTGCCCAACGCAGCAAGGGAACGAGCGCACCAAAGTCAGCTCAAAGGAGTTCTCTAGCGTGGAAGTTCTTTAGAAAATGTGCTGATGACAGGACACGAGTGGTTTGCACCCTGAGCAATCAGAGCTTGAAGCGAGGCATAAACCTTCTCAACCTGAGCACAACCTGCATGATCAGGCATCTAAGTGCAAAGCACGAGCTGCAGTGGAGTACACACCTTCAAAACCAAGAAACGTCTCTGGCTCATCCTGCTTCCTCTTCTGCTGCAGTCTCGGCCGCTCCAGCCACATCTGTAGTGATACCGGCACCTGCCACCCCGCAAACAGACGATCTGTCAGCAACACCACCACCTGGGTCACCAACAACCATCTCCACAATGTCCCGTGGAAGCGTTCAGCTTTCCATCTCCCAAACACTTGAGAGGAAGAGGAAGTACCCCCCTACCCACCCGCGATCCCTGGCCCTGAATGCCAGCATTTCAAAATTATTGGCCTTTGAAATGCTGTCATTCCGTCTGGTGGAGACGCACAGTTTTAAAAACCTTATGTCGGTGGCTGTCCCACAGTACGTCGTGCCCAGCCGCCACTACTTTTCCAGGCAAGCCATCCCTTCCCTGCACAACCAAGTGGGGGAAAATATCAGGTGTGCACTGCGCAATGCCATCTGTGCCAAGGTCCACCTAACTACGGATACGTGGACCAGTAAGCACGGTCAGGGGCGTTATATCTCCCTAACGGCACACTGGGTAAATGCAGTGGCGGATGGGCCTGAGGCGGATAGCAATTTGGCGCATGTCCTTCCACCACCGAGGATTGCAGGGCGCTTCAGTTTGCCTCCTGTTCCTAACTCCTCCTACTCCGCTTCCTCATCCTCTACCGCCTCCTCATCCGGACAGCGTAACACCTTCACCACCAACTTCAGCACGGCCAGGGGTAAACGACAGCAGGCAGTTTTACAACTTGCCTGTTTGGGGGACAAACCACACACCGCGCAGGAGTTGTGGAGGAGCATGGAACAGCAGACAAATGAGTGGTTGCTGCCAGCGAGCCTCAAGCCCGGCCTGGTGGTGTGCGATAACGGGCGAAATCTCATAGCAGCTCTGGGCCTAGCCGGTTTGACGCACATCCCTTGCCTGGCGCATGTGCTGAATTTGGTGGTGCAGAGGTTCCTTAAAAACTACCCCGATATGTCAGAGCTGCTGCAGAAAGTGCGGGCCGTTTGTGCGCACTTTCGGCGTTCTCACCCTGCTGCTGCTCGCCTGGCAGCGCTGCAGCGTAACTTCGGCCTTCCCGCTCACCGCCTCATATGTGACGTGCCCACAAGGTGGAACTCCACCTTGCACATGCTGGAAAGACTGTGCGAGCAGCAGCAGGCCATAGTGGAGTTTCAGCTGCAGCACGCACGCGTGAGTCGCTCTGCGGAACAGCACCACTTCACCACCAATAACTGGGCCTCCATGCGAGACCTGTGTGCCTTGTTGCGCTGTTTTGAGTACTCCACCAACATGGCCAGTGGCAATGACGCCGTTCTCAGCTTAACTATCCCACTTCTATGCCTCCTTGAAAAAACAATTCGGGCGATGATGGAAGAGGATGTGGCACAGGATGAGGAGGAGGAGGAGGATGAAGAGGTAACATTTCCAAGGCTTTCAGGGCAGTCATTCGCAAGGGGCTCCGAGGGTGGGTTCCTGCACACGCAAACGCCAGGGACGCAATTGTCCAGCAGGGGCACAGTTCTGGAGGATGAGGAGGATGAGGAGGAGGAGGAGCTGGAGGAGGAGATGGAACCATGTTCACAGCAGGGTGGCACCCAGGCCAGCTCATGGCCATCACTGGTGCGTGGCTGGGGGGATACAGAGGACACGGACGATACACCTCCCACAGAGGACAGCCTTTCGTTGCCTCTGGGCAGCCTGGCACACATGAGCGATTACATGCTGCAGTGTCTCCACAACGACCGCCGAGTTGCCCACATTCTAACTTGTGCTGATTACTGGGTGGCCACGCTGCTGGATCCCCGTTACAAGGACAACGTACCGTCCTTAATTCACTCACTGGAGCGCGATCGCAAGATGCGCGAGTACAAGCGCACGCTGGTAGACGCCATGCTGCTGGCATTCCCATCTGACAGCGGGGCCACAGTGGAAGCACAAGGCAGAGGAGGAGGAGGAGGAGGTCGCCAACGCAACCAGGGCACCGCCAGCACCTCAGAAGGCAGGGTTAGCATGGCCGAAATGTGGAAAAGCTTTGTCAGCACGCCACAACAAACAGCAGCACCAGCAGCTCAGATGGAACGTCTTAGCAGGAGGCAGCATTTTACCAACATGGTGGAGCAGTATGTGTGCACACGCCTACATGTAGTGAATGACGGGTCTGCCCCCTTCAACTTCTGGGTCTCCAAATTGGGCACATGGCCTGAGCTTGCCCTTTACGCCTTGGAGGTGCTGGCGTGCCCTGCAGCCAGTGTATTATCTGAACGGGTATTTAGCACGGCTGGGGGCGTTATAACAGACAAGCGCAGCCGCCTGTCCAGAGACAATGTGGACAAGCTCACGTTCATTAAAATGAACCAGGCATGGATCCCACGGGACTTTTCCGTACCTTATGCAGAATAGCAATGGATACCGACCTTACCCACCCATTGTTCCATTTTTGCTCTTTCTCACTCTTTTGGGGTGTACCCTCATTTAAAATTTTTGAAAAGAAGCAGTGTTGGCTACCTCGTCCTCCTCCTCAGGGCCAGATTAATGTAGGGGCTATTGGAGCTGCAGCTCCAGGCCCCTACCTTTTATATAGGCCCCGGGTTGGCCATATTCACTGTTACCGCTCTTCTGTCACTTGTAAACACAGAAGTCTGGCTTCTATGCTCGCTTCCCCAGGCAGCACCCTCAGAACCTCCCCACACAGCGTGAAGGCCGGACAAGGAGGGACAGTTGGCGATGCATGGATGTGTTTATGGGCTTCAGAGACAGCATCCCATGTTGAATTAGGCATGCATGGCTGCACCCTTCCTCCTCTGGGTGCATGGCAAGGCACGGCCCTTAAGGCCCTTCAAAATCCTCAGCACCAAGCCCATGATGCTGTTAATCCGGCCCTGGTCCTCCTCCACCGCCGCTTCCACCTACACCGCCCATAGGTGTGCGCAGCCTATTGCATTAAGGTGTGCACCCCAAAGTTGAAATACACATGCATGTGTTTGCCAGCAGGGAGAGTAATGTATCGGGGCCATGTACCTGTAGGCAAGGAGAAATAGAGCAGAGCAGGTCCCAGGGAGATCTTTCCCATCTCCTCACTGGCAATGCTATGTGCCCTAGGTGATTAGGGTGTGCCCAGGCACACCCAGCACACCCTGTGCGCACGCCTATGTCACCGCCACATCCAACCACCACCTCAACCTCCCTCCTACTCCATATGGGCCTCGTCCTTCAGAGATGAAGAAGAACATTGTTTTATTTTTCTGTTTTTTTTTGTTGTTTTAAGTTATTTCCCTATCCACATTTGTTTGCAGAGCACTTGCCATGCTCTTAATTACGTTTTGCTGCCATTTGCAGCACTCTAGCCCTTTCCTTTGGTGTTTTAGAGCCATTTTAGTGCCTTAAAGTTCGGGTCCCCATTGACTTCAATGGGGTTCGGTGTCCGGGAAAAGTTCGGTAAAAGTCCGGGACACGGACCCGGACTTTTTTTTAAAGTTCGGCCGAACCCGTCGAACACGGACATCTAGGTGTCCGCTCAACCCTAATAGACATCACCAGACACTGGGTTTCATCCCTGGTGATGCTCTGCCTGTTCTCTACTGCAACTGTCTTGCATGCTTAATCTGATTCAGGTCAGGTGATTAACTTGGCCATTGCATAACATTCCACTTCTTTCCCTTAAAAAAACTCTTTGTTTGCTTTCGCAGGATGCTTCGGGTCATTGTCCATCTGCACTGTGAAGCGCCGTCCAATGAGTTCTAAAGCATTTGGCTGAATATGAGCAGATATTGCCCGAAACACTTCAGAATTCATCCTGCTGCTTTTGTCAGCAGTCACATCATCAATAAATACAAGAGAACCAGTTCCATTGGCAGCCATACATGCCCACGCAATTACACTACCACCACCATGCTTCACTGATGAGGTGGTATGCTTTGAATCATGAGTAGGGTTGAGCGGACACCTAGATGTCCGTGTTCGACGGGTTCGGCCGAACTTTAAAAAAAAGTCCGGGTCCGTGTCCCGGACTTTTACCGAACTTTTCCCGGACACCGAACCCCATTGAAGTCAATGGGGACCCGAACTTTAAGGCACTAAAATGGCTCTAAAACACCAAAGGAAAGGGCTAGAGTGCTGCAAATGGCAGCAAAACGTAATTAAGAGCATGGCAAGTGCTCTGCAAACAAATGTGGATAGGGAAATAACTTAAAACAACAAAAAAAAACAGAAAAATAAAACAATGTTCTTCTTCATCTCTGAAGGACGAGGCCCATATGGAGTAGGAGGGAGGTTGAGGTGGTGGTGGATGTGGCGGTGACATAGGCGTGCGCACAGGGTGTGCTGGGTGTGCCTGGGCACACCCTAATCACCTAGGGCACATAGCATTGCCAGTGAGGAGATGGGAAAGATCTCCCTGGGACCTGCTCTGCTCTATTTCTCCTTGCCTACAGGTACATGGCCCCGATACATTACTCTCCCTGCTGGCAAACACATGCATGTGTATTTCAACTTTGGGGTGCACACCTTAATGCAATAGGCTGCGCACACCTATGGGCGGTGTAGGTGGAAGCGGCGGTGGAGGAGGACCAGGGCCGGATTAACAGCATCATGGGCTTGGTGCTGAGGATTTTGAAGGGCCTTAAGGGCCGTGCCTTGCCATGCACCCAGAGGAGGAAGGGTGCAGCCATGCATGCCTAATTCAACATGGGATGCTGTCTCTGAAGCCCATAAACACATCCATGCATCGCCAACTGTCCCTCCTTGTCCGGCCTTCACGCTGTGTGGGGAGGTTCTGAGGGTGCTGCCTGGGGAAGCGAGCATAGAAGCCAGACTTCTGTGTTTACAAGTGACAGAAGAGCGGTAACAGTGAATATGGCCAACCCGGGGCCTATATAAAAGGTAGGGGCCTGGAGCTGCAGCTCCAATAGCCCCTACATTAATCTGGCCCTGAGGAGGAGGACGAGGTAGCCAACACTGCTTCTTTTCAAAAATTTTAAATGAGGGTACACCCCAAAAGAGTGAGAAAGAGCAAAAATGGAACAATGGGTGGGTAAGGTCGGTATCCATTGCTATTCTGCATAAGGTACGGAAAAGTCCCGTGGGATCCATGCCTGGTTCATTTTAATGAACGTGAGCTTGTCCACATTGTCTCTGGACAGGCGGCTGCGCTTGTCTGTTATAACGCCCCCAGCCGTGCTAAATACCCGTTCAGATAATACACTGGCTGCAGGGCACGCCAGCACCTCCAAGGCGTAAAGGGCAAGCTCAGGCCATGTGCCCAATTTGGAGACCCAGAAGTTGAAGGGGGCAGACCCGTCATTCACTACATGTAGGCGTGTGCACACATACTGCTCCACCATGTTGGTAAAATGCTGCCTCCTGCTAAGACGTTCCATCTGAGCTGCTGGTGCTGCTGTTTGTTGTGGCGTGCTGACAAAGCTTTTCCACATTTCGGCCATGCTAACCCTGCCTTCTGAGGTGCTGGCGGTGCCCTGGTTGCGTTGGCGACCTCCTCCTCCTCCTCCTCTGCCTTGTGCTTCCACTGTGGCCCCGCTGTCAGATGGGAATGCCAGCAGCATGGCGTCTACCAGCGTGCGCTTGTACTCGCGCATCTTGCGATCGCGCTCCAGTGAGTGAATTAAGGACGGTACGTTGTCCTTGTAACGGGGATCCAGCAGCGTGGCCACCCAGTAATCAGCACAAGTTAGAATGTGGGCAACTCGACGGTCGTTGTGGAGACACTGCAGCATGTAATCGCTCATGTGTGCCAGGCTGCCCAGAGGCAACGAAAGGCTGTCCTCTGTGGGAGGTGTATCGTCCGTGTCCTCTGTATCCCCCCAGCCACGCACCAGTGATGGCCATGAGCTGGCCTGGGTGCCACCCTGCTGTGAACATGGTTCCATCTCCTCCTCCAGCTCCTCCTCCTCCTCATCCTCCTCATCCTCCAGAACTGTGCCCCTGCTGGACAATTGCGTCCCTGGCGTTTGCGTGTGCAGGAACCCACCCTCGGAGCCCCTTGCGAATGACTGCCCTGAAAGCCTTGGAAATGTTACCTCTTCATCCTCCTCCTCCTCCTCATCCTGTGCCACATCCTCTTCCATCATCGCCCGAATTGTTTTTTCAAGGAGGCATAGAAGTGGGATAGTTAAGCTGAGAACGGCGTCATTGCCACTGGCCATGTTGGTGGAGTACTCAAAACAGCGCAACAAGGCACACAGGTCTCGCATGGAGGCCCAGTTATTGGTGGTGAAGTGGTGCTGTTCCGCAGAGCGACTCACGCGTGCGTGCTGCAGCTGATACTCCACTATGGCCTGCTGCTGCTCGCACAGTCTTTCCAGCATGTGCAAGGTGGAGTTCCACCTTGTGGGCACGTCACATATGAGGCGGTGAGCGGGAAGGCCGAAGTTACGCTGCAGCGCTGCCAGGCGAGCAGCAGCAGGGTGAGAACGCCGAAAGTGCGCACAAACGGCCCGCACTTTCTGCAGCAGCTCTGACATATCGGGGTAGTTTTTAAGGAACCTCTGCACCACCAAATTCAGCACATGCGCCAGGCAAGGGATGTGCGTCAAACCGGCTAGGCCCAGAGCTGCTATGAGATTTCGCCCGTTATCGCACACCACCAGGCCGGGCTTGAGGCTCGCTGGCAGCAACCACTCATTTGTCTGCTGTTCCATGCTCCTCCACAACTCCTGCGCGGTGTGTGGTTTGTCCCCCAAACAGGCAAGTTGTAAAACTGCCTGCTGTCGTTTACCCCTGGCCGTGCTGAAGTTGGTGGTGAAGGTGTTACGCTGTCCGGATGAGGAGGCGGTAGAGGATGAGGAAGCGGAGTAGGAGGAGTTAGGAACAGGAGGCAAACTGAAGCGCCCTGCAATCCTCGGTGGTGGAAGGACATGCGCCAAATTGCTATCCGCCTCAGGCCCATCCGCCACTGCATTTACCCAGTGTGCCGTTAGGGAGATATAACGCCCCTGACCGTGCTTACTGGTCCACGTATCCGTAGTTAGGTGGACCTTGGCACAGATGGCGTTGCGCAGTGCACACCTGATATTTTCCCCCACAGACGGAATGACAGCATTTCAAAGGCCAATAATTTTGAAATGCTGGCATTCAGGGCCAGGGATCGCGGGTGGGTAGGGGGGTACTTCCTCTTCCTCTCAAGTGTTTGGGAGATGGAAAGCTGAACGCTTCCACGGGACATTGTGGAGATGGTTGTTGGTGACCCAGGTGGTGGTGTTGCTGACAGATCGTCTGTTTGCGGGGTGGCAGGTGCCGGTATCACTACAGATGTGGCTGGAGCGGCCGAGACTGCAGCAGAAGAGGAAGCAGGATGAGCCAGAGACGTTTCTTGGTTTTGAAGGTGTGTACTCCACTGCAGCTCGTGCTTTGCACTTAGATGCCTGATCATGCAGGTTGTGCTCAGGTTGAGAAGGTTTATGCCTCGCTTCAAGCTCTGATTGCACAGGGTGCAAACCACTCGTGTCCTGTCATCAGCACATTTTCTAAAGAACTTCCACGCTAGAGAACTCCTTTGAGCTGACTTTGGTGCGCTCGTTCCCTTGCTGCGTTGGGCAGTAGCGGGCATAGTGTCTAGGGCACGGCCGCTCCGCTTCTGCACCCTGCTCCCTCTTCTGCTGTGCTGGTGGCTCTGTGCGACCACCGCCTCTTCCTCCAAACTACTCAGGTCACCTGCATGACGTTCATTCCATGTGGGGTCGAGGACCTCATCGTCCTCCACATCATCTTCCACCCAGTCTTCACCCCTGCCCTCCTTGTCGGTCTCCACAATGCTGAACGCCGCAGCAGTTGGCACCTGCGTTTCGTCATCATCGGAGACGTGCTGCGATGATCCTTGCATGTACTCATCTTGAGAAATAAGTGGTTGGGCATCACTGCACTCAATCTCTTCCACTTCTGGGGCAGGGCTAGGTGGATGGCCCTGGGAAACCCTGCTGACAGAGTCCTCAAAAAGAATAAGAGACTGCTGTATGGCTTGGGGCTCAGACTGCTGGCCTGATTTGCAAGGGGGTGAGGTGAAAGACGGTTGGACATTGGCTGCAGGTGCCAACTCTGACCTTTCTGCAGTAGACTGGGTGGGAGACAATGTGAAGGAACTGGAGGCACTGTCAGCAGCAAACCAATCTACTATCGCCTCAACTTGTTCTGGCCTCATCACTTCTAGGGGCGTTTGATGCCCTACCAAATACTGATGCAGGTTCTGTCGCCTACTCACACTTGAGGAAGGTGTTTCACTTGTGCGTGTAGCTGGCACAGATCGACCACGTCCTCTCCTTGCAACAGGAGCTCTACCAGCAGCACCACGACCCAGGCCACGGCCCTTATTTGACGGTCTCCTCATATTTCTGTAATTTAAGATCTTGCCCTAGAAAGGTTTTTATTGAATAGCGGAATAGGAAATATGATCCAAAAAAGTGTATGTATCTCGCACGTACAAAACCACACTAGGCCCCAATTACTATTGTTTCTACCCCTAAAAGGATGGATGAGGAGTAGGAGGAGTATGGAACAGACAGCACCCTCAAATCTTCAGAAGTATGAGATGAACCCCAAAAACTTGGAAAGGTGGATCTCACACGTACCGACACAGACTATCCCGCAATTCAATTGATCCTCAAAGGTTTTTATTGAATAGCGGAATAGGAAATATGATCAAAAAAAGTGTATGTATCTCGCACGTACACAACCACACTAGGCCCCAATTACTATTGTTTGTACCCCTAAAAGGATGGATGAGGAGTAGGAGGAGGAGTATGGAACAGGCAGCACCCTCAAATCTTCAGAAGTATGAGATGAACCCCAAAAACTTGGAAAGGTGGATCTCACACGTACCGACACAGACTATCCCGCAATTCAATTGATCCTCAAAGGTTTTTATTGAATAGCGGAATAGGAAATATGATCAAAAAAAGTGTATGTATCTCGCACGTACACAACCACACTAGGCCCCAATTACTATTGTTTGTACCCCTAAAAGGATGGATGAGGAGTAGGAGGAGGAGTATGGAACAGGCAGCACCCTCAAATCTTCAGAAGTATGAGATGAACCCCAAAAACTTGGAAAGGTGGATCTCACACGTACCGACACAGACTATCCCGCAATTCAATTGATCCTCAAAGGTTTTTATTGAATAGCGGAATAGGAAATATGATCAAAAAAAGTGTATGTATCTCGCACGTACACAACCACACTAGGCCCCAATTACTATTGTTTGTACCCCTAAAAGGATGGTTGAGCAGTAGGAGCAGGAGTATGGAACAGGCAGCACCCTCAAATCTTCAGAAGTATGAGATGAACCCCAACAACTTGGAAAGGTGGATCTCACACGTACCGACACAGACTATCTCGCAATTGAATTGATCCCCAAAGGTTTTAATTGAATAGCGGAATAGAAAATATGATCAAAAAGAAAGTGTATGTATCTCGCACGTACACCACCACACTAGGCCCCAACTACTATTGTTTGTACCCCTAAAAGGATGGTTGAGCAGTAGGAGGAGGAGTATGGAACAGGCAGCACCCTCAAATCTTCAGAAGTATGAGATGAACCCCAAAAACTTGGAAAGGTGGATCTCTCTCACACGTACCAACACAGACTATCCCCCAATTTAACTGATCCCCAAAGGTTTTTGATTAAATAGCGGAATAGAAAATATGATCCAAAAAAAGTGTATGTATATCACACGTACACAACCACCCTAGGCCCCAATTACTATTGTTTGTACCCCTAAAAGGCTAGATGAGGAGTAGGGGGGGTATGGAACAGGCAGCACCCTCAAATCTTCAGAAGTATGAGATGAACCCCAAAAACTTGGAAAGGTGGATCTCTCTCACACGTACCAACACAGACTATCCCCCAATTTAACTGATCCCCAAAGGTTTTTGATTAAATAGCGGAATAGAAAATATGATCCAAAAAAAGTGTATGTATATCACACGTACACAACCACACTAGGCCCCAATTACTATTGTTTGTACCCCTAAAAGGCTAGATGAGGAGTAGGGGGGGTATGGAACAGGCAGCACCCTCAAACCTTCAGAAGTATGAGATGAACCCCAAAAACTTGGAAAGGTGGATCTCTCTCACACGTACCAACACAGACTATCCCCCAATTTAACTGATCCCCAAAGGTTTTTGATTAAATAGCGGAATAGAAAATATGATCCAAAAAAAGTGTATGTATATCACACGTACACAACCACACTAGGCCCCAATTACTATTGTTTGTACCCCTAAAAGGCTAGATGAGGAGTAGGGGGGGTATGGAACAGGCAGCACCCTCAAACCTTCAGAAGTATGAGATGAACCCCAACAACTTGGAAAGGTGGATCTCTCTCACACGTACCAACACAGACTATCCCCCAATTTAACTGATCCCCAAAGGTTTTTGATTAAATAGCGGAATAGAAAATATGATCCAAAAAAAGTGTATGTATATCACACGTACACAACCACACTGGGCCCCAATTACTATTGTTTGTACCCCTAAAAGGCTAGATGAGGAGTAGGGGGAGTATGGAACAGGCAGCACCCTCAAACCTTCAGAAGTATGAGATGAACCCCAACAACTTGGAAAGGTGGATCTCTCTCACACGTACCAACACAGACTATCCCCCAATTTAACTGATCCCCAAAGGTTTTTGATTAAATAGCGGAATAGAAAATATGATCCAAAAAAAGTGTATGTATATCACACGTACACAACCACACTAGGCCCCAATTACTATTGTTTGTACCCCTAAAAGGCTAGGAGTAGGGGGAGTATGGAACAGGCAGCACCCTCAAACCTTCAGAAGTATGAGATGAACCCCAACAACTTGGAAAGGTGGATCTCTCTCACACGTACCAACACAGACTATCCCCCAATTTAACTGATCCCCAAAGGTTTTTGATTAAATAGCGGAATAGAAAATATGATCCAAAAAAAGTGTATGTATATCACACGTACACAACCACACTAGGCCCCAATTACTATTGTTTGTACCCCTAAAAGGCTAGATGAGGAGTAGGGGGAGTATGGAACAGGCAGCACCCTCAAACCTTCAGAAGTATGAGATGAACCCCAACAACTTGGAAAGGTGGATCTCTCTCACACGTACCAACACAGACTATCCCCCAATTTAACTGATCCCCAAAGGTTTTTGATTAAATAGCGGAATAGAAAATATGATCCAAAAAAAGTGTATGTATATCACACGTACACAACCACACTGGGCCCCAATTACTATTGTTTGTACCCCTAAAAGGCTAGATGAGGAGTAGGGGGAGTATGGAACAGGCAGCACCCTCAAACCTTCAGAAGTATGAGATGAACCCCAACAACTTGGAAAGGTGGATCTCTCTCACACGTACCAACACAGACTATCCCCCAATTTAACTGATCCCCAAAGGTTTTTGATTAAATAGCGGAATAGAAAATATGATCCAAAAAAAGTGTATGTATATCACACGTACACAACCACACTAGGCCCCAATTACTATTGTTTGTACCCCTAAAAGGCTAGATGAGGAGTAGGGGGAGTATGCAACAGGCAGCACCCTCAAACCTTCAGAAGTATGAGATGAACCCCAACAACTTGGAAAGGTGGATCTCTCTCACACGTACCAACACAGACTATCCCCCAATTTAACTGATCCCCAAAGGTTTTTGATTAAATAGCGGAATAGAAAATATGATCCAAAAAAAGTGTATGTATATCACACGTACACAACCACACTAGGCCCCAATTACTATTGTTTGTACCCCTAAAAGGCTAGATGAGGAGTAGGGGGGGTATGGAACAGGCAGCACCCTCAAACCTTCAGAAGTATGAGATGAACCCCAACAACTTGGAAAGGTGGATCTCTCTCACACGTACCAACACAGACTATCCCCCAATTTAACTGATCCCCAAAGGTTTTTGATTAAATAGCGGAATAGAAAATATGATCCAAAAAAAGTGTATGTATATCACACGTACACAACCACACTGGGCCCCAATTACTATTGTTTGTACCCCTAAAAGGCTAGATGAGGAGTAGGGGGAGTATGGAACAGGCAGCACCCTCAAACCTTCAGAAGTATGAGATGAACCCCAACAACTTGGAAAGGTGGATCTCTCTCACACGTACCAACACAGACTATCCCCCAATTTAACTGATCCCCAAAGGTTTTTGATTAAATAGCGGAATAGAAAATATGATCCAAAAAAAGTGTATGTATATCACACGTACACAACCACACTAGGCCCCAATTACTATTGTTTGTACCCCTAAAAGGCTAGGAGTAGGGGGGGTATGGAACAGGCAGCACCCTCAAACCTTCAGAAGTATGAGATGAACCCCAACAACTTGGAAAGGTGGATCTCTCTCACACGTACCAACACAGACTATCCCCCAATTTAACTGATCCCCAAAGGTTTTTGATTAAATAGCGGAATAGAAAATATGATCCAAAAAAAGTGTATGTATATCACACGTACACAACCACACTAGGCCCCAATTACTATTGTTTGTACCCCTAAAAGGCTAGATGAGGAGTAGGGGGGGTATGGAACAGGCAGCACCCTCAAATCTTCAGAAGTATGAGATGAACCCCAAAAACTTGGAAAGGTGGATCTCTCTCACACGTACCAACACAGACTATCCCCCAATTTAACTGATCCCCAAAGGTTTTTGATTAAATAGCGGAATAGAAAATATGATCCAAAAAAAGTGTATGTATATCACACGTACACAACCACACTAGGCCCCAATTACTATTGTTTGTACCCCTAAAAGGCTAGATGAGGAGTAGGGGGGGTATGGAACAAGCAGCACCCTCAAATCTTCAGAAGTATGAGATGAACCCCAAAAACTTGGAAAGGTGGATCTCTCTCACACGTACCAACACAGACTTTCCCCCAATTTAACTGATCCCCAAAGGTTTTTGATTAAATAGCGGAATAGAAAATATGATCCAAAAAAAGTGTATGTATATCACACGTACACAACCACACTAGGCCCCAATTACTATTGTTTGTACCCCTAAAAGGCTAGATGAGGAGTAGGGGGGGTATGGAACAGGCAGCACCCTCAAACCTTCAGAAGTATGAGATGAACCCCAACAACTTGGAAAGGTGGATCTCTCTCACACGTACCAACACAGACTATCCCCCAATTTAACTGATCCCCAAAGGTTTTTGATTAAATAGCGGAATAGAAAATATGATCCAAAAAAAGTGTATGTATATCACACGTACACAACCACACTAGGCCCCAATTACTATTGTTTGTACCCCTAAAAGGCTAGGAGTAGGGGGAGTATGGAACAGGCAGCACCCTCAAACCTTCAGAAGTATGAGATGAACCCCAACAACTTGGAAAGGTGGATCTCTCTCACACGTACCAACACAGACTATCCCCCAATTTAACTGATCCCCAAAGGTTTTTGATTAAATAGCGGAATAGAAAATATGATCCAAAAAAAGTGTATGTATATCACACGTACACAACCACACTAGGCCCCAATTACTATTGTTTGTACCCCTAAAAGGCTAGATGAGGAGTAGGGGGGGTATGGAACAGGCAGCACCCTCAAACCTTCAGAAGTATGAGATGAACCCCAACAACTTGGAAAGGTGGATCTCTCTCACACGTACCAACACAGACTATCCCCCAATTTAACTGATCCCCAAAGGTTTTTGATTAAATAGCGGAATAGAAAATATGATCCAAAAAAAGTGTATGTATATCACACGTACACAACCACACTGGGCCCCAATTACTATTGTTTGTACCCCTAAAAGGCTAGATGAGGAGTAGGGGGAGTATGGAACAGGCAGCACCCTCAAACCTTCAGAAGTATGAGATGAACCCCAACAACTTGGAAAGGTGGATCTCTCTCACACGTACCAACACAGACTATCCCCCAATTTAACTGATCCCCAAAGGTTTTTGATTAAATAGCGGAATAGAAAATATGATCCAAAAAAAGTGTATGTATATCACACGTACACAACCACACTAGGCCCCAATTACTATTGTTTGTACCCCTAAAAGGCTAGGAGTAGGGGGGGTATGGAACAGGCAGCACCCTCAAACCTTCAGAAGTATGAGATGAACCCCAACAACTTGGAAAGGTGGATCTCTCTCACACGTACCAACACAGACTATCCCCCAATTTAACTGATCCCCAAAGGTTTTTGATTAAATAGCGGAATAGAAAATATGATCCAAAAAAAGTGTATGTATATCACACGTACACAACCACACTAGGCCCCAATTACTATTGTTTGTACCCCTAAAAGGCTAGGAGTAGGGGGAGTATGGAACAGGCAGCACCCTCAAACCTTCAGAAGTATGAGATGAACCCCAACAACTTGGAAAGGTGGATCTCTCTCACACGTACCAACACAGACTATCCCCCAATTTAACTGATCCCCAAAGGTTTTTGATTAAATAGCGGAATAGAAAATATGATCCAAAAAAAGTGTATGTATATCACACGTACACAACCACACTAGGCCCCAATTACTATTGTTTGTACCCCTAAAAGGCTAGATGAGGAGTAGGGGGAGTATGGAACAGGCAGCACCCTCAAACCTTCAGAAGTATGAGATGAACCCCAACAACTTGGAAAGGTGGATCTCTCTCACACGTACCAACACAGACTATCCCCCAATTTAACTGATCCCCAAAGGTTTTTGATTAAATAGCGGAATAGAAAATATGATCCAAAAAAAGTGTATGTATATCACACGTACACAACCACACTGGGCCCCAATTACTATTGTTTGTACCCCTAAAAGGCTAGATGAGGAGTAGGGGGAGTATGGAACAGGCAGCACCCTCAAACCTTCAGAAGTATGAGATGAACCCCAACAACTTGGAAAGGTGGATCTCTCTCACACGTACCAACACAGACTATCCCCCAATTTAACTGATCCCCAAAGGTTTTTGATTAAATAGCGGAATAGAAAATATGATCCAAAAAAAGTGTATGTATATCACACGTACACAACCACACTAGGCCCCAATTACTATTGTTTGTACCCCTAAAAGGCTAGATGAGGAGTAGGGGGAGTATGCAACAGGCAGCACCCTCAAACCTTCAGAAGTATGAGATGAACCCCAACAACTTGGAAAGGTGGATCTCTCTCACACGTACCAACACAGACTATCCCCCAATTTAACTGATCCCCAAAGGTTTTTGATTAAATAGCGGAATAGAAAATATGATCCAAAAAAAGTGTATGTATATCACACGTACACAACCACACTAGGCCCCAATTACTATTGTTTGTACCCCTAAAAGGCTAGATGAGGAGTAGGGGGGGTATGGAACAGGCAGCACCCTCAAACCTTCAGAAGTATGAGATGAACCCCAACAACTTGGAAAGGTGGATCTCTCTCACACGTACCAACACAGACTATCCCCCAATTTAACTGATCCCCAAAGGTTTTTGATTAAATAGCGGAATAGAAAATATGATCCAAAAAAAGTGTATGTATATCACACGTACACAACCACACTGGGCCCCAATTACTATTGTTTGTACCCCTAAAAGGCTAGATGAGGAGTAGGGGGAGTATGGAACAGGCAGCACCCTCAAACCTTCAGAAGTATGAGATGAACCCCAACAACTTGGAAAGGTGGATCTCTCTCACACGTACCAACACAGACTATCCCCCAATTTAACTGATCCCCAAAGGTTTTTGATTAAATAGCGGAATAGAAAATATGATCCAAAAAAAGTGTATGTATATCACACGTACACAACCACACTAGGCCCCAATTACTATTGTTTGTACCCCTAAAAGGCTAGGAGTAGGGGGGGTATGGAACAGGCAGCACCCTCAAACCTTCAGAAGTATGAGATGAACCCCAACAACTTGGAAAGGTGGATCTCTCTCACACGTACCAACACAGACTATCCCCCAATTTAACTGATCCCCAAAGGTTTTTGATTAAATAGCGGAATAGAAAATATGATCCAAAAAAAGTGTATGTATATCACACGTACACAACCACACTAGGCCCCAATTACTATTGTTTGTACCCCTAAAAGGCTAGATGAGGAGTAGGGGGGGTATGGAACAGGCAGCACCCTCAAATCTTCAGAAGTATGAGATGAACCCCAAAAACTTGGAAAGGTGGATCTCTCTCACACGTACCAACACAGACTATCCCCCAATTTAACTGATCCCCAAAGGTTTTTGATTAAATAGCGGAATAGAAAATATGATCCAAAAAAAGTGTATGTATATCACACGTACACAACCACACTAGGCCCCAATTACTATTGTTTGTACCCCTAAAAGGCTAGATGAGGAGTAGGGGGGGTATGGAACAAGCAGCACCCTCAAATCTTCAGAAGTATGAGATGAACCCCAAAAACTTGGAAAGGTGGATCTCTCTCACACGTACCAACACAGACTATCCCCCAATTTAACTGATCCCCAAAGGTTTTTGATTAAATAGCGGAATAGAAAATATGATCCAAAAAAAGTGTATGTATATCAAACGTACACAACCACACTAGGCCCCAATTACTATTGTTTGTACCCCTAAAAGGCTAGATGAGGAGTAGGGGGGGTATGGAACAGGCAGCACCCTCAAACCTTCAGAAGTATGAGATGAACCCCAACAACTTGGAAAGGTGGATCTCTCTCACACGTACCAACACAGACTATCCCCCAATTTAACTGATCCCCAAAGGTTTTTGATTAAATAGCGGAATAGAAAATATGATCCAAAAAAAGTGTATGTATATCACACGTACACAACCACACTAGGCCCCAATTACTATTGTTTGTACCCCTAAAAGGCTAGATGAGGAGTAGGGGGGGTATGGAACAGGCAGCACCCTCAAACCTTCAGAAGTATGAGATGAACCCCAACAACTTGGAAAGGTGGATCTCTCTCACACGTACCAACACAGACTATCCCCCAATTTAACTGATCCCCAAAGGTTTTTGATTAAATAGCGGAATAGAAAATATGATCCAAAAAAAGTGTATGTATATCACACGTACACAACCACACTAGGCCCCAATTACTATTGTTTGTACCCCTAAAAGGCTAGATGAGGAGTAGGGGGGGTATGGAACAGGCAGCACCCTCAAACCTTCAGAAGTATGAGATGAACCCCAACAACTTGGAAAGGTGGATCTCTCTCACACGTACCAACACAGACTATCCCCCAATTTAACTGATCCCCAAAGGTTTTTGATTAAATAGCGGAATAGAAAATATGATCCAAAAAAAGTGTATGTATATCACACGTACACAACCACACTAGGCCCCAATTACTATTGTTTGTACCCCTAAAAGGCTAGGAGTAGGGGGAGTATGGAACAGGCAGCACCCTCAAACCTTCAGAAGTATGAGATGAACCCCAACAACTTGGAAAGGTGGATCTCTCTCACACGTACCAACACAGACTATCCCCCAATTTAACTGATCCCCAAAGGTTTTTGATTAAATAGCGGAATAGAAAATATGATCCAAAAAAAGTGTATGTATATCACACGTACACAACCACACTAGGCCCCAATTACTATTGTTTGTACCCCTAAAAGGCTAGATGAGGAGTAGGGGGGGTATGGAACAGGCAGCACCCTCAAACCTTCAGAAGTATGAGATGAACCCCAACAACTTGGAAAGGTGGATCTCTCTCACACGTACCAACACAGACTATCCCCCAATTTAACTGATCCCCAAAGGTTTTTGATTAAATAGCGGAATAGAAAATATGATCCAAAAAAAGTGTATGTATATCACACGTACACAACCACACTAGGCCCCAATTACTATTGTTTGTACCCCTAAAAGGCTAGATGAGGAGTAGGGGGGGTATGGAACAGGCAGCACCCTCAAACCTTCAGAAGTATGAGATGAACCCCAACAACTTGGAAAGGTGGATCTCTCTCACACGTACCAACACAGACTATCCCCCAATTTAACTGATCCCCAAAGGTTTTTGATTAAATAGCGGAATAGAAAATATGATCCAAAAAAAGTGTATGTATATCACACGTACACAACCACACTAGGCCCCAATTACTATTGTTTGTACCCCTAAAAGGCTAGGAGTAGGGGGAGTATGGAACAGGCAGCACCCTCAAACCTTCAGAAGTATGAGATGAACCCCAACAACTTGGAAAGGTGGATCTCTCTCACACGTACCAACACAGACTATCCCCCAATTTAACTGATCCCCAAAGGTTTTTGATTAAATAGCGGAATAGAAAATATGATCCAAAAAAAGTGTATGTATATCACACGTACACAACCACACTAGGCCCCAATTACTATTGTTTGTACCCCTAAAAGGCTAGATGAGGAGTAGGGGGAGTATGGAACAGGCAGCACCCTCAAATCTTCAGAAGTATGAGATTGTGTTCACTGTACCCCACAAAGATTGAGTTCACTGCACCCCACAATGATTGTGTTCACTGCACCCCACAAAGATTGTGTTCACTGCACCTCACAAAGATTGTGTTCACTGTACCCCCCAAAGATTGTGTTCACTGCACCCCACAAAGATTCTGTTCACTGTACCCCACAAAGATTGTGTTCACTGCACCCTAAAAGGATGTTGTTCACTGCACCCCACAAAGATTGTGTTCACTGCACCCTAAAAGGATGTTGTTCACTGCACCCCAAAAAGATTGTGTTCACTGTACCCCCCCAAAGATTGTGTTCACTGCACCCCACAAAGATTGTGTTCACTGCACCCCAAAAAGATTGTGTTCACTGTACCCCCCAAAGATTGTGTTCACTGCACCCCAAAAAGATTGTGTTCACTGTACCCCCCAAAGATTGTGTTCACTGCACCCCACAAAGATTCTGTTCACTGTACCCCACAAAGATTGTGTTCACTGCACCCCAAAAAGATTGTGTTCACTGTACCCCCCCAAAGATTGTGTTCACTGCACCCCACAAAGATTCTGTTCACTGCACCCCACAAAGGATTTTGTTCACTGCACCCCAAAAAGATTGTGTTCACTGCACCCCAAAAAGGATTTTGATCACTGCACCCCAAAAAGGATGTTGTTCACTGCACCCCAAAAATGATTTTGTTCACTCCACCCCAAAAAGATTGTGTTCACTGCACCCCACAAAGATTGTGTTCACTGCACCCCAAAAAGATTGTGTTCACTGTACCCCCCAAAGATTGTGTTCACTGCACCCCACAAAGATTCTGTTCACTGTACCCCACAAAGATTGTGTTCACTGCACCCCAAAAAGATTGTGTTCACTGCACCCCAAAAAGGATGTTGTTCACTGCACCCCAAAAAGGATGTTGTTCACTCCACCCCAAAAAGATTGTGTTCACTGCACCCCACAAAGATTGTGTTCACTGCACCCCAAAAAGATTGTGTTCACTGCACCCCAAAAATGATTTTGTTCACTGCACCCCAAAAAGGATTTTGTTCACTGCACCCCAAAAAGGATGTTGTTCACTCCACCCCAAAAAGATTGTGTTCACTGCACCCCAAAAAGATTGTGTTCACTGCACCCCACAAAGGATTTTGTTCACTGCACCCCAAAAAGATTGTGTTCACTGCACCCCAAAAAGGATGTTGTTCACTGCACCCCAAAAAGGATTTTGTTCACTGCACCCCAAAAAGATTGTGTTCACTGCACCCCACAAAGGATTTTGTTCACTGCACCCCACAAAGATTGTGTTCACTGCACACCAAAAAGGATTGTGTTCACTGCACCCCAAAAAGATTTTGTTCACTGCAGCCCAAAAAGATTGTGTTCACTGCAGCCCAAAAAGATTGTGTTCACTGCAGCCCAAAAAGATTGTGTTCACTGCAGCCCAAAAAGATTGTGTTCACTGCAGCCCAAAAAGATTGTGTTCACTGCAGCTCACACACAGAAAAATGGATGTGGATCACTGACACCTGCCTATCTCCAATCCCACACCACACAGCAATATCGATTGTAGTTTGTAGAACACAGTTTCCCTAAAATTCAGCAGACTCTGTCCCTAACAGGATTGAGAAGAGATCGTAGATCAGGATTGAGTGCAGATTCACCCCACCCCCCACACAGCAATATCGATTGTAGTTTGTAGAAGACACTGACCCTATAATTCAGCAGACTCTATCCCTAAAATGCCTACAACTCGCCCTGCCTAAACACTCCGACCTGTCCCTCAATTCTATCCGGACACAAATGGTTTTTTCCTGCCTATCTTTCCCTAATCAGCAGCCAGCACGTTGATGTGTGCTCTGTCCCTGATATAAGCAGCATAATGACGCCGCTGCGGCTGCCTCGAACTTATAAAGACTTGGTCACATGCTTCAGACGGCCAATCACAGCTACTAAGACATTTGCAGGCATGGCTGGGATGGCTTAAGGCACACCAGTTAAACGATTGTTGATTGGCTGTTGAAAGCCCGCCATGAAAAGAGCGCCAAAGCATGCAAAACCCGGAAATAAAACGACCGAACACGGATTTTTACCCGAACATACAGTAAAGTGTCCGTGTCCGTGTTCGGGTACAAAAAATCCAATTATTCGGTACGAACACGAATAATACAGTCCGTGTTCGCTCAACACTAATCATGAGCAGTTCCTTTCCTTCTCCATACTCTTCTCTTCCCATCACTCTGGTACAAGTTGATCTTGGTCTCATCTGTCCATTGGATGTTGTTTCAGAATTGTGAAGGCTTTTTTGGATGTTGTTTGGCAAACTCTAATCTGGCATTCCTGTTTTTCAGGCTCACCAATGGTGAACCCTCTGTATTCACACTGGTGAAGTGTTCTCTTGATTGTTGACTTTGACACACATACACCTACCTCCTGGAGAGTGTTCTTGATCTGGCCAACTGTTGTGAAGGGTATTTTCTTCACCAGGAAAAGAATTGTTCGGTCATCCACCACAGTTGTTTTCCGTGGTTTTCCAAGTCTTTTGGTGTTGCTGAGCTCACCAGTACATTCTTTCTTTTTAAGGATGTTCCAAACAGTTGATTTGGCCACGCCTAATGTTTTTGCTATCTCTCTGATGGGTTTGTTTTGTTTTTTCAGCCTAATGATGGCTTGCTTCACTGACAGTGACAGCTCTTTGGATCTCATATTGAGAGTTGAATGACAGCAACAGATTCCAAATGCAAATAGCACACTTGACATTAACTCTGGACCTTTTATCTGCTCCTTGTAAATAGTGATGTCGCGAACCTAAAATTCGCCGTTCGCGAACGGCGAACGCGAACATCGGCAAATGTTCGCAAACCGGCGAACCGGGCGAACCGCCATACAGTTCAATAGGCAGGCGAATTTTAAAACACACAGGGACTCTTTCTGGCCACAATAGTGATGGAAAAGTTGTTTCAAGGGGACTAACACCTGGACTGTGGCATGCCGGAGGGGGATCCATGGCAAAACTCCCATGGAAAATTACGTAGTTGACGCAGAGTCGGGTTTTGATCCATAAAGGGCATAAATCACCTAACATTCCTAAATTGTTTGGAATAACGTGCTTTAAAACATCCAGTGTGTGAATACGATCAGGTATGATGTTTTATCGGTCAAGTAGTGTAAGGGTTACGCCCGCTTCACAGTGACAGACCAAACTCTGACAGACCAAACTCCCCGTTTAACAACAGTCAGTCAGTCCATTTGCACAACCGCAAACTCCCCATTTGCACAAGGTTGGATACCAAGCTAGCCATGTCCCATTCCTTGTCCTCACTGACATCATTGAAGGTCTCTTCCTCCACCCAGCCACGTACAACACCAAGGGTCCCCGAAAGGTGAGAACAAGCTCCCTGGGACGCCTGCTGTGGCTGGTATTCCACCTCCTCAAAGCCACCTTCCTCCTCTGACTTCTCTTCTTCAGACTCCTCTCTCTGCGTTGCCACAGGTCCAGCAATTGACAACGACAAGGCTGCTTCTGGTGGTGGGGAGTGGACCACAACTCTTCCTCTTCATGCTCATCTACAGCCTGATCCAGTACTCTTCGCAGGACACGCTCCAGAAAAAATGCATATGGGATGAGGTCGATGATGTTGCCTTGGGTTCGACTGACCACCAGGGTTGTCACCTCCGCAAAAGGAAAGGACGCATGAGCCTACAGCCATTGTTCATGAGCATTCAGTAACGCAGCCAAAAAATACCCAGCTCTGCAGAAAGAATGAAAGAAAATGAATGTTTTTTCTATGAAAAATTATCCAGCGGATCGCTTTTGGTCTGTACACAATGAAGCAACGACCTTATCATCTGGGGTGTGCCAACACAATCCTAGAGGTGATTGCTTCATTGTGATACGCAAGCCCCTTCACCACGACAAGGTAACGATCACGAAGGGGAATTGACATGTATGTGCCTTTTTTTTTTGTTTTTTGTTTTTTTGCAGCCACAGTGTAGCACCAGAGGCCAGAAAAATTAAGCATGTACACATGCATGAAAAAGTAGGTATTGTTGCAGCCGCTGCTGTAGCAGCGGCCTGAAAAATTGAGGTTTTCAAGGCAGAAAGTGCACTAAAACATTGCGGCTTGAACCGTAGTTGGTGGCGGAGACGTCACGTAAGTCATCCGGCATGCAGAGAATGATTATATACAGCAGCGTGTGGACCATTTTTAGGCCAAGGCATCTCAGTCATCACCAGAACCGTAGTTGGTGGCGGAGACGTCACGTAAGTCATCCGGCATGCAGGGAATGATTATATACAGCAGTGTGTGGACCATTTTTAGGCCAAGGCATCTCAGTCATCCCCCACTGTCAGTCCCTTCGGGATCCATGCCTCATTCATCTTAATAAACGTGAGGTAATCAAGACTTTTTTGACCTAGGCGACTTCTCAGTGACAATACCTCCTGCTGCGCTGAAGGTCCTTTCTGACAGCACACTTGAAGCGGGGCAGGCCAGAAGTTCAATGGCAAATTGGGATAGCTCAGGCCACAGGTCAAGCCTGCACACCCAGTAGTCAAGGGGTTCATCGCTCCTCAGAGTGTTGATATCTGCAGTTAAGGCAAGGTAGTCTGCTACCTGTCGGTCGAGTCGTTCTCTGAGGGTGGACCCCGAAGGGCTGTGGCGATGCATAGGACTAAAAAAGCTCTGCATGTCCTCCATCAACAAGACGTCTGTAAAGCGTCCTGTCCTTGCCGGCGTGGTTGTGGTGGTAGGAGGAGGATTACTTTCACCTCTTCCCTTGTTGGATTCCCGTTGTGCTGTGACATCACCCTTATATGCTGTGTAAAGCATACTTTTCAACTTATTTTGTAGCTGCTGCATCCTTTGCGACTGCCGGTAATTGGGTAACATATCAGAGACTTCCTGCTTATACCGGGGGTCTAGTAGCGTGGTCACCCAGTACAGGTCGTTCTCCTTCAGCCTTTTTATACGAGGGTCCTTCAACAGGCATGACAGCATGAAAGACCCCATTTGCACAAGGTTGGATGCCGAGCTACTCATGTCCAATTCCTCGTCCTCACTGATGTCATTGAAGGTGTGTTCTTCCCCCCAGCCACGTACAACACCACGGGTACCAGATAGGTGACAACGAGCACCCTGGGATGCCTGCTGTGGTTGGTGTTCCTCCTCCTCAAAGCCACATTCCTCCTCTGACTCCTCTTCCTCACACTCCGCTTCCAGTGTTGCCGCAGGTCCAGCAAGCGATGGTAAGGCTGTTTCTGGTGGTGGTGATGGTGACCACAACTCTTCCTCTTCACGCTCATCTACGGCCTGATCCAGCACTCTTCGCAGGGCACGCTCCAGGAAAAAAACATATGTCGCTGATGGTGCCTTCGGTGCGACTGACTAGGTTTGTCACCTCCTCAAAAGGACGCATGAGCCTACAGGCATTGCGCATGAGCGTCCAGTAATGTGGCAAAAAAATACCCAGCTCCGCAGAGGCTGTCCTAGCACCCCGGTCATACAAATACTTGTTGACCGCTTTTTCTTGTTGGAGCAGGCGGTCGAACATTAGCAGTGTTGAATTCCAACGTGTCGGGCTGTTGCAAATCAAGCGCCTCACTGGCATGTTGTTTCGCCGCTGAATATCTGCAAAGTGCGCCATGGCCGTGTAGGAACGCCTGAAATGGCCACACACCTTCCTGGCCTGCTTGAGGACATCCTGTAAGCCTGGGTACTTCTGCACAAAACATTGCACAATCAGATTCAACACATGTGCCATGCACGGCACATGTGTCAACTTGCCCAAATTCAATGCCGCCAACAAATTGCTGCCGTTGTCACACACCACTTTGCCGATCTCCAGTTGGTGCGGGGTCAGCCACTGATCCACCTGTGCGTTCAGGGCGGACAGTAGTGCTGGTCCGGTGTGACTCTCTGCTTTCAGGCAAGTCAACCCCAAGACAGCGTGACACTGTCGTATCCGGCATGTGGAATAGCCCCTGGGGAGCTGGGGGGGTGCAGTTGGTGTGGAGCAAGATGCAACAGCAGAAGAGGACTCGGCCGAGGAGGTTAGCAAAGAGGATGGAGTAGGAGGAGTGGAGGAGGTGGCAGCAGACCTGCCTGCAAGTCGTGGCGGTGTCACCAACTCCTCTGCAGCAGAGCCACGCATCCCATGCTTGGCAGCCGCCAGCAGGTTTACCCAATGCGCAGTGTAAGTTATATACCTGCCCTGACCGTGCTTTGCAGACCAGCTATCAGTGGTCAGATGGACCCTTGCCCCAACACTGTGTGCCAGACGTGACATGATTTCCTTTTCCACAATAGAGTACAGGTTGGAGATTGCTTTTTGTGAAAAATAATTTTGGCCGGGTACCTTCCACTGCGGTGTCCCAATAGCGACAAATTTTTTGAAGGCCTTAGACTCCACCAGCTTGTATGGTAAAAGCTGGCGGGCTAAGAGTTCCGACAAGCCAGCTTTCAGACGCCGGGCAAGGGGGTGACTCTGTGAGATTGGCTTCTTACGCTCAAACATTTCCTTGACAGACACCTGACTGTGGGCAGGTGAGCAGGAACTGCTGAAGGTGAGAGGCGGAGGGGCGGGTTGTTGATAGGGGGCATGGAGGACAGCAGTGGTTGACGTGGCTGAAGATGCTGGACCAGGAGGAGGATGGTGGCTTTCAGTTTGTGTGAAGAATATAGAATATTTGACACAGTCCTGACCTCAGTATCTGAGGAAAGGGATTTAGGAGTAATTATTTCAACAACATCATCATCATCATCACAATGTACGTCCATGTGTATAATGCTGCCTGACTGAGACATATCCCCGTTATCTACATCCTCTGGCACTAATAGTTGCGCATCACTTATTTCTTCCAACTGATGTGAAAATAACTCCTCTGACGGATCAAGTGAAGCGGCTGTGGTGCTAGTGTTGGTGGTGGTGTCGGCGGGCTGGCGAGTGGTAAATTGAGAGGTGCCCGAAGCTGAGCTGGAGGAGGATGGTGCATTAAGGTTCAGAGCGGAAGCTGTAGACGATTGGGTGTCCTGTGTAAGCCAGTCAACTATGGCCTCAGAATTTTTTGAGTTCAGGGTCTGTGGTGGCCTCTGAACACTGGGCATTATTCTAGGGCCTAAGGAAATCACAGCACCACGACCACGACGGCCCTTGCGGGGTGGCCTGCCTCTGCCTGTCATTTTTTTTTAATGAGTTGTTACTGTTGTACTATGAGTGCAAGGTGCTGTGCCACCCCTATAGGAGTGTTGGGCAGTGGGTACAGTACATTCTGTGGACCTGACAGTCACTGGCACCCAGGCAACTGCAATTAAAAAATATATATATATTTTTTTACTTTGCAAGCTGCTGTGCCACCTTATATATCAGTGGTGGGTGGGCAGTGGCACAGTACACTCTCTGTGGACCTGACAGCAGTCACTGGCACCCAGGCAACTGCAATTAAAAAATATATATATATTTTTTTACTTTGCAAGCTGCTGTGCCACCTTATATATCAGTGGTGGGTGGGCAGTGGCACAGTACACTCTCTGTGGACCTGACAGCAGTCACTGGCACCCAGGCAACTGCAATAATAAAAAATATATATTTTTTTTACTTTGCAAGCTGCTGTGCCACCTTATATATCAGTGGTGGGTGGGCAGTGGCACAGTACACTCTCTGTGGACCTGACAGCAGTCACTGGCACCCAGGCAACTGCAATTAAAATATATATATATATTTTTTTACTTTGCAAGCTGCTGTGCCACCTTATATATCAGTGGTGGGTGGGCAGTGGCACAGTACACTCTCTGTGGACCTGACAGCAGTCACTGGCACCCAGGCAACTGCAATTAAAAAATATATATATATGTTTTTACTTTGCAAGCTGCTGTGCCACCTTATATATCAGTGGTGGGTGGGCACACAGTGGCACTGCAGTGGGCACAGTACACTCTGTGGACCTGACAGTCACTGGCAGCCCAGGCAACTGCAATAATAAAAAATATTTTTTTTTTTCAATTTATTGCAACAAGATGCTGTGCCACCGTATATATATCAGTGGTGGGCAGTGCACTGCAGTGGGTACAGTGCACTCTGTGGACCTGACACAGCACTCACTGCAATTATGACAGAGGAAAAAAAAAATATTTTTTAAAATGCAAGGTACTGTGCCTGTGCCACCCGAAATGAGTGTGGTGTGCACACAGTACAGTCTGTGGTAGGTCTTTTGCCTCTCACACACAGCGGGCAGGCAACTGCAGTCACAGTGTATAATATATATATATATATATATATATATATATATATATATAAAGAAGAAACTCTATTACCTTACCAGCCCTTAAAAGGGCTTTTGGGGACACTAGATAGATATATATAAGAAGAAACAACTCAATTACCAGCCCTTAAAAGGGCTTTTGGGGACGCTATATATATATATATATATATATATATATATATATATATATATATATATATATATAAAAATTACACAAATACCAGCCCTTAGAAGGGCTTTTTGGGGTGCTGTCCTTACAGCAGTAGTGGATCAAGAACACTGCAAGACCAGGAACACTGACTAACTGTCCCTAGCTTAACAGCAGCAGCAGCAGCAGCAGCTCTCCCTACTCTTACTACACACACTGCTTCAGAATGATCTAAGATGGATGCTGCCCTTGCTTATTTATAGGAGGTGGGAGGGTGTGGGAGGGAGGTATGCTGATTGGCTGGAAATGTGCCTGCTGACTGTAAAGTTCAGGGTCAAAGTTTGCCTCAATGATGTATTATGGGGGGCAGACCGAACATCGCATATGTTCGCCCGCAGCGGCGAACGCGAACATGCTAAGTTCGACAGGAACTGTCCGCCGGCGAACAGTTCTGTACATCTCTACTTGTAAATGGGATAATAAGGGAATAACACACACCTGGCCATGGAACAGCTGAGCAGCCAATTGTACCATTGCTTTTGGTCCCTTAAAAAGTGGGAGGCACATATACAAACTGTTGTAATTCCTACACCTTTCACCTGATTTGGATTTAAATACCCTCAAATTAAAGCTGAAAGTCCGCAGTTAAAGCGCATCTTGTTTGTTTCATTTCAAATCCATTATAGAGCTAAAAATATTAGAATTGTGTCGATGTCCCAATATTTATGGACCTGACTGTACATATATATATATATATACACAGGGCCGGCCTTTGGGGTGTGCGAGCTGTACGACCGCACAGGGCGCCATGGGCAACAGGGGCGCCGCGCGGCCATCACAGCTCGCAGATGATCAGGCCACACAGCGGGAGGTAAGCGGCGACTGCGGCCTGGACAGGGTCAACACAGGCCACGGCCGCCGCTTACCTCCCGCTGTGCGGCTGTGCCTCGGTCTCCTAGCTGCAGGGCTGAGCTGTGTATCTCACACAGCTCAGCCTCAGATCCGCCGCCGCTGAGAGATCCCTCCTCTCCTCCTCTCCTCCTCTCTGCAGGGACACCAGAGGAGAGATCATCAGCTGCTCCTCCTCCCACCCCTTCTCCTCCTCCTCTTGCCCCTTCTCTCCTGGGTCTGCCCTGCCCACACTCCCTGGGGATGTATGGGTGAGAAGTTTAAAGAAAAAAAGAAAAGCTGCAGACAGGGTGAGCCTCCATACTGAGGTAAGTAAGCTCTCTCTCCAGCAAAAAATTTAAGGGGGTCTCTGTGTGGGGGTCTCTGATGTAAGGGGGGCTTTGTGTGGGGGGTCTCTCATGTAAGGGGGCTTTGTGTGGGGGGTCTCTGATGTAAGGAGGGCTTTGTGTGGGGGGTTTCTGATGTAAGGGGGGCTTTATTAGTGATCATAAAAAAGAAAAGTCAAATAAAGTGCAAAAAAGGTGCAAGAAAATGTGCGGGGGGGCTTGCGTGCCGGGGGGGGGGGGCGCCACAGGATTAGCTTGCACAGGGCGCCTAAACACCTAAGGCCGGCCCTGTATATATATATATATATAAAAGAATGAGGGTTTTGTTTATCCCCAAGAACAAACATTGTTTCTGCTGTAGCTATAATTGATCAATAGTGAACCTGTGCCTTTAAAGCCCCAAGGTTATTCAAACACCCAAATGGTGGTAGGGAGCCCATCCAGTTCTATTAAGAATGAAGGGTATACCATCAGTTTAAATGCCAATTCTAAAGCAAACATTGTCAAAAATATTTGTAAAGGTAAGTATTCAAATTGTAACCTGCTTGCAGAATGTGGTGAACCCAGCTCCCCAAGTCTCTATAAAAATGACCTTCACCACACAGGTCTATTTATACATTTCATCACCTTGCTGGCGTATACACGTCATGACTGGATGCAAACGCCAATATGAGAGGCCGCAAATGCGCGGCACAAGCCAGACATGTGACCCAGTGACACCTATTAAGCCATTCCCACTGTTTTGTATTATCTGAATGCTAACTGGGCACTAACAATAACTTGCTCAGATTGTCCCAGTAACCCAAGGGACTTTCACAATCCTAGCAATGCCCCTGATCAAGCCATAGTACATTAATTATACTTTAATATTAACCTTTCAAAATGCTGTAAATTACATTACATCAGTTATTATCCATCATGTTTCCTTTTCAGAACCACTCAGAATACAAATTACAAATAGAATATCTGTAGGTTTTTATCTGAGAAAATCTGTTTTCCAGAAGCAAAATAAGAACAATTTATTTGCAGACTGACTTGGAAGAAAATAACATTCTTCCTCTAGCTCTCAGTGTAAGATTTATATTTGTGTTTTGGAGGCTTAGTACTTTCTTATAGAAGATTTGTCAGACTAGTTAGCACTGTAGCTGTTTGATTTGCAGCACACATGTAATATTAGTAATTTAGATGTACTGGGAGAATGTTACACAGACAGCAAGGCACAGTACAGGCAGTACCTGCATTGACAATGAGGTCACATATACAGTATATATAATGATTCTTTACTGTGAAGTATCAGTCAATATAATGAATACCTATGCTTCTTGTAGCTTGTTCCCTGTTTTCAAATATGGGTGTTATCAGCATTTATAAGAATCACATATAACTATAACTACCATGAGATAAAGCCAAGGAAATGTATCCTTGATATGTAAACTATGATTCAATGCTTTTTGCAGAAAATTGCAAAACTCCTGTCATCAGGTATTCTAATACTATTACTTACTATTGATGCCTGTGGTCTTTTTGGCTAACAGATCTTGCTGTCATCATTGGAATGATTTATCCCTCCTGTAGCTGATTTAACCACTTGCTTACTGGGCACTTTTACCCCCCCTTCCTGACCAGGCCAATTTTCAGCTTTCTGTGCTGTCACACTTTGAATGACAATTATGTGGTCATGCAACACTGTACCTGTATTATATTTTTATCATTTTTTTCACACAAGCTTTCTTTTGGTGGTATTTAATCACCACTGTGTTTTTTTATATTTTGATAAACAAACAAAAAAAAAAACAGAAAATTCAAAAAAACAAAAAACAAAACAAAACATTTTTTTTATAGTTTGTTGTAAAATTTAGCAAACAAGTAATTTTTCTCCATCACTGATGTGCGCTAATGAGGCTGCTCTGATGGGCACTGATAGGCTGTGATGATGGGCACTGATAGGCTGCGCTGATAGGTATTAATAGGCTGCGCTAATGGGCACTGATGAGGCTGCACTGATGGACAATGATGAGGCAGCACTGATGGGCACTGATAGGTGGCACTCATGAGCATTGATCAGGAGGCACTGATTAACCTGCAATGATGGGTGGCACTAATGGGCACTGATAGGAGGCACTGATGGATAATGATGGGCACTGATAGGAGGCACTGATGGATAATGATGGGCATTGATAGATGGCACTAATGTGGACACTGATAGATGGCACTGATGGGCACTAATATGCAGCACTGTTGGGCATTGATAACTCATAAGCACTGGTAGGCAGCACTGATGCTGATGGGCACTGATGGGCACTAAGTGACACTGATGATGAAGCACTGATGGGCACTGATAGGTGGCACTGGTGGTCAACGATTAGCAGTACTGATGGGCACTGATAGATGGCACTGATGGACACTGATTAGCAGCACTGGTGGGCACTGATTAGCAGCACTAGTGGGCACTGAGGGGAATGATGTCACTGTAACTGAAGCCAGTTCTGTTTACTTCTGTGATCAGCTGTCTTTGGCTGATAGCTGATCACAAGGTAAAGGGCCGCTGTGATTGGCCCTTTATCCAGATCTGTGATCAGCCGAGTCCCAAGCAGGGGGCGTGCAGGCAGCGCGAGAAGGGGAGGACATCTATGCATTTTAAGCCCACGCTTGGGCGCCAAGTGGTAAAAAAGGGTTCTCCAGACTAGTTAGTTCTCAATACCTAATATACAAGCATTGCAGACACTGGTGTGATGCAGTAAGTGTTGCATAACTCGGTCTTATTTATTCCAAAAGTCACAGTATTGTTACATTTCAACAAGCAACAGTTTTATGTAATTTCACTAGATTGTTCCTCAAGCAAATTATCACATATACAATATGGCAGGGCTACAAATTCAAACACTTCCACCACCAGATAGTGGGCTCTATTGACTAAGCATTATTCAGCACCTTAAAAATGCGGTAAATAACCCCTCAGTGTTTTTCCAAAAAGTTTTTTGGCATTCACAAAAAAAGCAACTAAAATACTCCATGCGGTATTTGGTTGTGTTTTGCCTTTTTTTCACATTAAAGCGGTGCGGTAATTTGCCGTAAGTTTGCAGCAATTTACCGAAGGTGTTATCATATCCAGCAGGAGTCGTTTCTTTTCCAGGGCACACCCTGCCCAGGCAGAAGTGAGCGATGGTGGAGGGGAGTTTAGAAGAAGAGAAGCCAAACATTCTGGATCTGGTGGAGCACATGGTAAGCCTTTCAACAGTATAATTTTTTAGCAGATGCACTTTCATTTTTGGCTTGTGGCACATGTTTGTTCTGTATTTTCTGCCTCATTTCTGGTGCATACATTGTTTGTGGCACATGCTTTTTCCATATTAGGTGCTTAATTTCTGATGCATACCTTGTGGTGCATGTCTCCCAACTTTTAAACTTCTGAAGGAGGGACACTTCAGGTAAGGGAAGACCTGCAGTGCGTGTAGAGCGTTGGGGCAAAATGTGGGTGTGACCAAACTCTTACCACAGGAGGGGGCTTAAGGGGAATTGTTATAGAGATTGAGGGAGAGAGAGGGGTGAGAGAGAGAGTTTGGGGGGGGGGTGAGAAAGAGGGGGTGAGAGAGAGGGAGGTGAGAAAGAGAGTGGGTGAAAGAAAGAGGGGGAGAGAGAGAGGGTGAGAGAGCAGTCCTCCTACATCCTCCTACATCACTACTGACATATTACTGAGTGGGAGCAGTCTGGGGTGGGAGCAGTACTGACACATAACCAGGTGGGAGCAGCCCTGGGTGGGAGCTGATGAGGTGGCACTGATAAGGAGGCACTAATATGCCACACTGATGGGTACTAATAGGTGCACTGATAGGTGGCAATGGTGGACAGCACTGGTGGGCACTGATGGGTGGCACTGATGGGCACTGATGGGCAGCACTAATGGGCAGAACAGATGAGCAGGCACTGATGGGCACTGACTGGCATCACTATGGGGCACTGATTGGGGTCACTGATGGGCATTGGTTGCTGAGTCTGATGGGTGTCACTTATGGGCATTGTTTTCACTTTACTGTAATCAGGGCACTGATGATCAGTGCCCTGATTTACTGTCCTAGACTCCCCTTTGATCGGCTCTCCTCATCACACACTGACTGTGTGAGGCGAGGAGTGGCGATAAACAGTACTTCCTCATTTACATGTGACTGGCTGTGATTGGACACAGCCGATCACATGGGTAAAGAGCCATGTCATTGGATCTTTAACAAGATCAGGGTCGCACCATGTCCTGGGAACAGATTGCGGAGCTACGTGCCCCTGCGGGCACTTGGGAGTGGCCGTTCTGGGGCGCTGTCATATGATGTCCTCCCAGAACGAGAGCCACACCACTCTGCAGTCAATTGACGGTGGGCGGGTGGGAAGTGGTTAAGGGATGGAATGTTTGGTATCTACAGTATATACCATAAAATTAAAGACGCTATAACGTTCCCGTAAATGTCAATATACTCTTATTGGGATTTTCTTTTACCAAAAACATGTAGCAGAACACATATTTGCCAAAATTTATAAAGAAACTCGATTTTTAACATTTTTTTTATTGGATATATTTTATAGCTGAAAGTAAAAATGTTTTTTTTTTTTTTTTTTTTTCAAAATTGTTGGTCTTTTATTGCTTATAGCTTATAGTGATCAATTACTACCAAAAGAAAGCTCTATTTGTAGGGAAAAAAAATGACCTAAATTTTATTTGGTTACAGCGTGGCATGTTAAAAATGCAGTTCCGTATTGCAAAAACTGGCCTGGTCATGGGGGTAAATCTTCCAGAGGTCAAGTGGTTAATATATCAATCACATGTTATTATCTATTCATATTCTATTTACTTAAATTGTTGAGGGATATTGGCAGTAATATGCCATTCAGGCAGGATCCTAGTCACAGCTCTTACCCACAGAAAGAAACATATTAATCTGCATCAAAAACTCATCTATAGTCAATATACTATATTATACCTTTAAGTACCCCCAGTGAACACTGTCAAGAATAAGTAAAAAACATAGGAATGGAACACTTTATTTAGATAGTCACTCTTACCTGCCTATGTCTACCTGATAAGCGAGGGAGGAAAGAACGGGTGCCTCCTTTATGGATGCCTACACTGCACTTTTACTTATTTAATATATTGCTTTTTTAGTCCTATCACTTTTTGACCAGGTTAAGGAGCTCACATATTAATTTATTTACTCAAGCCTCTCTTCTCCTCCCACCTCCCCTCCTTTTATTTCACCCCACCATACTCCCCCTCCCTATTTCCCTTACTATCCCTCAACTCACCCCTTCTTTTCTTTTTTTTAATCTCCTCTTTTATGGTAAGGCTACTAGCCTGACAAAAGAAGCAGGACCTCAGAAACGCAGTGCGCACCCTTTCTTGTTCTGTCTGCTTGTAGATTCACTTACAGTGGCACGTGTAAGAGCCCCGGATGTCACCGGTAGGTCCCGGCTTTTGCCTGCAATTGCTCTTCAGTCCATCGAGACGCTACCTTTCAGCTGAGCTACTATACCAGCCCTGTGTGCAGCTTACAGCTTGTTTACATGTAAGTTATACTTAATAAATTATTTTTTTATTTTTGCCTATACTGATCTGGCGCCCTCTTTTATTGATAGAAGGAAAGGCACGATAGAGCAGTGACCTTTGGTTCAACTTTGCTAATAAAAGTGAAGGTAAATCTTTGTGTGTTACCACTGCTTTTTCTGCATTTACCCATAGTTTATCCAGGGGTTGATCAAACCAGGCTTTCATTTGATCTAAGAGAGCTGCCTAAAAATATTTGCATATACCTGGGAACCCCATGCACTCTCTCAACCATTGTAATTGAAGTAGTATGGAAAATGAAAATTTAGCCATTTTACCTTTCCATTGTAACATTTTTTTAGCTATGGAAAAAAAGGTCTCAGGCAAAAATATAGGAATAGTACGAAAAATTTAAAATATTTTAGGTAAGAGCAGTATTTTCAATGCTACCCTTTTCCCCAGCCAAGTGAAGACATACAGTGCCTTGCGAAAGTATTCGGCCCCCTTGAACTTTGCGACCTTTTGTCACATTTCAGGCTTCAAACATAAAGATATAAAACTGTATTTTTTGTTAAAATTTGGCGGCTTTATTTCCCTGGGTATAATGCAACACTTTGAGTTTATACAGGAATTTATGATGGTCAGAGATAAGGAGAAGATGTATGCCTTGTCTAAAGCTGAAAAGTGCAGTTTGTACTAAGGGTGACTTATAACCGTTCGATTAATGTTGAGTCTCCAAGGATTTTAATTTGGCTAGCAATACTGATAAGGTTTGAGTCCTCCGCCTCTTTTCCCTAGATTCTGCTTGAATTAATAAGCCCCTGCTATATGCCTTGTGGGGGCACCACAAAGAAAAAATATTAACCTCTGGTGAATGATTGTAAGTAAAAAAACTCATCAGTCTGTCGATACAACTTGTCTTGATATAGGGAGTTGTTCAACAGAGCAGTATTGTTACGCCATAAACGTACTGGCGCCATATTATGATGCTCGTATGATGCAACCAGTGAAGCAGGTGCATGGTCTGACCATGTAAAATAATGGATAGTGACAGATACAACATTTTGCAGAAGTGACAATTCAGACAAAAATAAGTCTATTCTTAAAAATGTTTTTGAGAAGCTGAATAGTAAGCAAAGTCCTTCTCAGTGAAGTTTACACATCACCACATTTGATACAGCTCAGCGGAATGTAAAAAGAGTTGCAGTTCACTTTGTGCGGACTATTGAGGTGAGGTAAGGTGAGGTAAGGTGAGGTGAGGAGCAGTCCATATACATTTGTCCACCATACATTTGTCTCCACAAAAAAAAAAGCAGAAGGCCCTTTTTTATTTTATCCACGTACTTTTTGAGGGTTAGTTGCTAGTTGATCAGAAATGGGAGCATATAGGTCAAGAAGTGTGCAGGTGACATTGTTTAAATGGCAAATAAGAATTATATATCTCCCCGGAGTATGACGTATGACCTCATGGAGATGAAAAGCCACAGAGTGTTCAAAAGCTATCAGTACTCCACGTTTTTTAGTGGTCGCAGAGGCAGCGAATACAGGGGGGGGGGGGGAGTTTAACACTTAGATTGTTTCTGTTCCGCAACGTGAGTTTCTTGAGTACATGCCATGTCTCCCTTTGTTTCTTTACCTCTTGCCACATAGCTCTCCTTTTGAATGGGCTGTTGAGTCCACGGACATTCATTGATAGTAATTTAAGCCCCATTGTAAGGGAGGAGGGGGATGCTACGTTGGCACGAGGCATAATTCAGGAGAAGGTGTAGGTAGAAAACAGTACCTGTAGATGGCAGCAGAGGACATATCTTAAAGAAGCAATGAGAAGATTCTGGCAGACAATAATAAGAAGCATAATCCAGGGCCCTTTTAACTGACGATTCCAGTATAGTGTTCGGGTTTAAAAGAAAAGAGAACAAAATGTCAAAGGTAATTAACACAATGAACATAAAAAAGTGGCTAAACATTATAAAAGAGGCTAACCTCAAAGTGCAAAAATGTTTACATTAGTATAATGGGGGTTATAGCTCCATACAACCAGCTCCAACCAGCTCAGGTGGTAATCATCTCAAAACCTTCTGGGTCAAGGTGTACAAGTGCAGAAGAACAGTCTCAGGTAGCATCAATCTGTTTCCTTTTCGGGGGAAATGCTCCCTGAGGACAGTTTAGATGTTGCTGTGTCTTTGTCATTAGGCAGCAGACCCCACTTTTTGGCCAGTTTTAGCCCACCTTCCACAGACGTAATGGCGTAGGTGCGATTGTCTTTCGTGACAAGCAGTTTAGTAGGAGAGCCCCATGAGTAGGTTAGCTTGTTGTTTCAAAGTATTTTGATAAGAGGTATCAAAATCTTTGACGCCATCATAGTATATTGGGATAAATCTGCATTCATTGAGATTCCTGCATGAGGTCCGGCAGTGGAGAGTGTTTCAATGCAAAATGCATTAAGCCATCCTTGACATGAAAAACGTGTATTCGGGCCATAATATCCCTTGACACCTTATCAGGAAGATATTGAGACTTGGGCAAGCAATGATCCTGATCTACTATGATTTCCCTGTCTGGTAAATCAGTAAACAAAGTGGCAATCAACTGCTGCACATAATGCCAGAACTCAGAGGGGGGCGTGGACTCCGCCACCCCTCACAGTTTAACATTGTCTTTGCGTGACCTGTCCTCCAGGTCCACAATCTTGTTTTTAAGCAATTGAAATTCCTCATCTTTCTCATTATGCGCATCCACTAGTTTATTATGTGCTGTGGAAAAATCACTCATCTTGTTTTCTATATGACTGACCTGGTCTCCCACTTATGCTAATTCTGACTTAATTTGAGAGGCACACTCTAAGATATCCCTGAGTAAGGATCCCCGAAGTGACACCAGCATATCTTTCATGGTTGGGTCACTAATTTGCTGCCTAGCGGTGGGGAAATCATGGATTTGTTTGATAAGTTCTCTTGTGCTGTCCTGTGACATGTTCCCCCCTCCCCCCCCGTGCTCTCCTGCATATGTGTGAGAAGAGGAGCACTTCTGTGCTTCCTCCCGTGGGCTATGTAGTGGTGTGTTTTCCCAGATGAATGGCAGCTGTTGACTGGAGATCGGAAGCCCGTCTTGTGGGCCATCTCCACCATTAGGAGTTTTTGTAAGTTATAATACTGTAACTGTGATAATGAGTGCTAGCAAGGTTGAGGGTTTTGTTCAAAATAGCACCAAATTGCATTAAAAACCTACAGTTTGAGAAGGTCTGGAGTCCGTAAGTCAGCTATGTATATATTGATTTTAAAAGACCAGAGCCGCATTCTATGAGGTTCCATCTGTTTAGCAAGACTTGCTCCTTAAGCTCTGGGTTTCCCCCACCTTTCCTGCTCTTCATTTTTTTCTATTGCTTCTTAATCTTCCTGCTTTTACTTGTCTTGTTCTGCTTTCCTCCTTTTTTCCTGTTGTGGCGTTGCCCTGTAACTCACACACTGTGCGACTCATGGAGCTATCTTTGGAAGGTGGATGTATTTCCTATTAGGATACCTTAAAAGCACTTATGAAGCTTGAGCCCTGCTTCAGGTCAGCCTTGGTTCTTGTGATATCTTGATTATATCAGTTTCTTCATTGTTATCATATTTCTATTATGCATTTTTTGCCATGATTCACCAGAGATCTGACTACTGTATCGTTTGTTGCTTTGTACCGCAAATTTCTCAATAAAAAAACTTGTAAGTAAAAACCTAAGAAGGGTTTCTAATCCTTCCCCACTTTATGAATGGGAGCTTTACATTTATTTCACAGGTACACAATTCCCTGTCACTTTATATACTAGAATGAAGGGATGGAAGCCACAAGTAATTGTGTACAAATGGGCCACACCTGTGATATAATATTTATCAAAAATAATTGAATATACTGTATACTGTAATTTATAGATCTTTTTTTATATGTTATAGCTAGTGTTGAGCGAACACGGACTGTATTATTCGTGTTCGTACCGAATAATTGGATTTTTTGTACCCGAACACGGACACGGACACTTTACTGTATGTTCGGGTAAAAATCCGTGTTCGGTCGTTTTATTTCCGGGTTTTGCATGCTTTGGCGCTCTTTTCATGGCGGGCTTTCAACAGCCAATCAACAATCGTTTAACTGGTGTGCCTTAAGCCATCCCAGCCATGCCTGCAAATGTCTCAGTAGCTGTGATTGGCCGTCTGAAGCATGTGACCAAGTCTTTATAAGTTCGAGGCAGCCGCAGCGGCGTCATTATGCTGCTTAGATTCAGGGACAGAGCACACATCAACGTGCTGGCTGCTGATTAGGGAAAGATAGGCAGGAAAAAACCATTTGTGTCCGGATAGAATTGAGGGACAGGTCGGAGTGTTTAGGCAGGGCGAGTTGTAGGCATTTTAGGGATAGAGTCTGCTGAATTATAGGGTCAGTGTCTTCTACAAACTACAATCGATATTGCTGTGTGGGGGGTGGGGTGAATCTGCACTCAATCCTGATCTACGATCTCTTCTCAATCCTGTTAGGGACAGAGTCTGCTGAATTTTAGGGAAACTGTGTTCTACAAACTACAATCGATATTGCTGTGTGGTGTGGGATTGGAGATAGGCAGGTGTCAGTGATCCACATCCATTTTTCTGTGTGTGAGCTGCAGTGAACACAATCTTTTTGGGCTGCAGTGAACACAATCTTTTTGGGCTGCAGTGAACACAATCTTTTTGGGCTGCAGTGAACACAATCTTTTTGGGGTGCAGTGAACAAAATCTTTTTGGGGTGCAGTGAACACAATCCTTTTTGGTGTGCAGTGAACACAATCTTTGTGGGGTGCAGTGAACAAAATCCTTTGTGGGGTGCAGTGAACACAATCTTTTTGGGGTGCAGTGAACAAAATCCTTTTTGGGGTGCAGTGAACAACATCCTTTTTGGGGTGCAGTGAACACAATCTTTTTGGGGTGCAGTGAACAAAATCCTTTGTGGGGTGCAGTGAACACAATCTTTTTGGGGTGCAGTGAACACAATCTTTTTGGGGTGGAGTGAACAACATCCTTTTTGGGGTGCAGTGAACAAAATCCTTTTTGGGGTGCAGTGAACAAAATCATTTTTGGGGTGCAGTGAACACAATCTTTTTGGGGTGCAGTGAACACAATCTTTGTGGGGTGCAGTGAACACAATCTTTTTGGGGTGGAGTGAACAACATCCTTTTTGGGGTGCAGTGAACAACATCCTTTTTGGGGTGCAGTGAACACAATCTTTTTGGGGTGCAGTGAACACAATCTTTGTGGGGTACAGTGAACAGAATCTTTGTGGGGTGCAGTGAACACAATCTTTGGGGGGTACAGTGAACACAATCTTTGTGAGGTGCAGTGAACACAATCTTTGTGGGGTGCAGTGAACACAATCATTGTGGGGTGCAGTGAACTCAATCTTTGTGGGGTACAGTGAACACAATCTCATACTGAAGGTTTGAGGGTGCTGCCTGTTCCATACTCCCCCTACTCCTCATCTAGCCTTTTAGGGGTACAAACAATAGTAATTGGGGCCTAGTGTGGTTGTGTACGTGTGATATACATACACTTTTTTGGGATCATATTTTCTATTCCGCTATTTAATCAAAAACCTTTGGGGATCAGTTAAATTGGGGGATAGTCTGTGTTGGTACGTGTGAGAGAGATCCACCTTTCCAAGTTGTTGGGGTTCATCTCATACTTCTGAAGGTTTGAGGGTGCTGCCTGTTCCATACTCCCCCTACTCCTAGCCTTTTAGGGGTACAAACAATAGTAATTGGGGCCTAGTGTGGTTGTGTACGTGTGATATACATACACTTTTTTGGGATCATATTTTCTATTCCGCTATTTAATCAAAAACCTTTGGGGATCAGTTAAATTGGGGGATAGTCTGTGTTGGTACGTGTGAGAGAGATCCACCTTTCCAAGTTGTTGGGGTTCATCTCATACTTCTGAAGGTTTGAGGGTGCTGCCTGTTCCATACTCCCCCTACTCCTAGCCTTTTAGGGGTACAAACAATAGTAATTGGGGCCTAGTGTGGTTGTGTACGTGTGATATACATACACTTTTTTGGGATCATATTTTCTATTCCGCTATTTAATCAAAAACCTTTGGGGATCAGTTAAATTGGGGGATAGTCTGTGTTGGTACGTGTGAGAGAGATCCACCTTTCCAAGTTGTTGGGGTTCATCTCATACTTCTGAAGGTTTGAGGGTGCTGCCTGTTCCATACTCCCCCTACTCCTAGCCTTTTAGGGGTACAAACAATAGTAATTGGGGCCTAGTGTGGTTGTGTACGTGTGATATACATACACTTTTTTGGGATCATATTTTATATTCCGCTATTTAATCAAAAACCTTTGGGGATCAGTTAAATTGGGGGATAGTCTGTGTTGGTACGTGTGAGAGAGATCCACCTTTCCAAGTTGTTGGGGTTCATCTCATACTTCTGAAGGTTTGAGGGTGCTGCCTGTTCCATACTCCCCCCTACTCCTAGCCTTTTAGGGGTACAAACAATAGTAATTGGGGCCTAGTGTGGTTGTGTACGTGTGATATACATACACTTTTTTGGGATCATATTTTCTATTCCGCTATTTAATCAAAAACCTTTGGGGATCAGTTAAATTGGGGGATAGTCTGTGTTGGTACGTGTGAGAGAGATCCACCTTTCCAAGTTGTTGGGGTTCATCTCATACTTCTGAAGGTTTGAGGGTGCTGCCTGTTCCATACTCCCCCTACTCCTAGCCTTTTAGGGGTACAAACAATAGTAATTGGGGCCTAGTGTGGTTGTGTACGTGTGATATACATACACTTTTTTGGGATCATATTTTATATTCCGCTATTTAATCAAAAACCTTTGGGGATCAGTTAAATTGGGGGATAGTCTGTGTTGGTACGTGTGAGAGAGATCCACCTTTCCAAGTTGTTGGGGTTTATCTCATACTTCTGAAGGTTTGAGGGTGCTGCCTGTTCCATACTCCCCCTACTCCTAGCCTTTTAGGGGTACAAACAATAGTAATTGGGGCCTAGTGTGGTTGTGTACGTGTGATATACATACACTTTTTTGGGATCATATTTTCTATTCCGCTATTTAATCAAAAACCTTTGGGGATCAGTTAAATTGGGGGATAGTCTGTGTTGGTACGTGTGAGAGAGATCCACCTTTCCAAGTTGTTGGGGTTCATCTCATACTTCTGAAGGTTTGAGGGTGCTGCCTGTTCCATACTCCCCCTACTCCTAGCCTTTTAGGGGTACAAACAATAGTAATTGGGGCCTAGTGTGGTTGTGTACGTGTGATATACATACACTTTTTTGGGATCATATTTTCTATTCCGCTATTTAATCAAAAACCTTTGGGGATCAGTTAAATTGGGGGATAGTCTGTGTTGGTACGTGTGAGAGAGATCCACCTTTCCAAGTTGTTGGGGTTCATCTCATACTTCTGAAGGTTTGAGGGTGCTGCCTGTTCCATACCCCCCCTACTCCTCATCTAGCCTTTTAGGGGTACAAACAATAGTAATTGGGGCCTAGTGTGGTTGTGTACGTGCGAGATACATACACTTTTTTTGATCATATTTCCTATTCCGCTATTCAATAAAAACCTTTGAGGATCAATTGAATTGCGGGATAGTCTGTGTCGGTACGTGTGAGAGAGATCCACCTTTCCAAGTTGTTGGGGTTCATCTCATACTTCTGAAGGTTTGAGGGTGCTGCCTGTTCCATACTCCCCCTACTCCTCATCTAGCCTTTTAGGGGTACAAACAATAGTAATTGGGGCCCAGTGTGGTTGTGTACGTGTGATATACATACACTTTTTTTGGATCATATTTTCTATTCCGCTATTTAATTTAACTGGGCCTCCATGCGAGACCTGTGTGCCTTGTTGCGCTGTTTTGAGTACTCCACCAACATGGCCAGTGGCAATGACGCCGTTCTCAGCTTAACTATCCCACTTCTATGCCTCCTTGAAAAAACAATTCGGGCGATGATGGAAGAGGATGTGGCACAGGATGAGGAGGAGGAGGAGGATGAAGAGGTAACATTTCCAAGGCTTTCAGGGCAGTCATTCGCAAGGGGCTCCGAGGGTGGGTTCCTGCACACGCAAACGCCAGGGACGCAATTGTCCAGCAGGGGCACAGTTCTGGAGGATGAGGAGGATGAGGAGGAGGAGGAGCTGGAGGAGGAGATGGAACCATGTTCACAGCAGGGTGGCACCCAGGCCAGCTCATGGCCATCACTGGTGCGTGGCTGGGGGGATACAGAGGACACGGACGATACACCTCCCACAGAGGACAGCCTTTCGTTGCCTCTGGGCAGCCTGGCACACATGAGCGATTACATGCTGCAGTGTCTCCACAACGACCGCCGAGTTGCCCACATTCTAACTTGTGCTGATTACTGGGTGGCCACGCTGCTGGATCCCCGTTACAAGGACAACGTACCGTCCTTAATTCACTCACTGGAGCGCGATCGCAAGATGCGCGAGTACAAGCGCACGCTGGTAGACGCCATGCTGCTGGCATTCCCATCTGACAGCGGGGCCACAGTGGAAGCACAAGGCAGAGGAGGAGGAGGAGGAGGTCGCCAACGCAACCAGGGCACCGCCAGCACCTCAGAAGGCAGGGTTAGCATGGCCGAAATGTGGAAAAGCTTTGTCAGCACGCCACAACAAACAGCAGCACCAGCAGCTCAGATGGAACGTCTTAGCAGGAGGCAGCATTTTACCAACATGGTGGAGCAGTATGTGTGCACACGCCTACATGTAGTGAATGACGGGTCTGCCCCCTTCAACTTCTGGGTCTCCAAATTGGGCACATGGCTTGAGCTTGCCCTTTACGCCTTGGAGGTGCTGGCGTGCCCTGCAGCCAGTGTATTATCTGAACGGGTATTTAGCACGGCTGGGGGCGTTATAACAGACAAGCGCAGCCGCCTGTCCAGAGACAATGTGGACAAGCTCACGTTCATTAAAATGAACCAGGCATGGATCCCACGGGACTTTTCCGTACCTTATGCAGAATAGCAATGGATACCGACCTTACCCACCCATTGTTCCATTTTTGCTCTTTCTCACTCTTTTGGGGTGTACCCTCATTTAAAATTTTTGAAAAGAAGCAGTGTTGGCTACCTCGTCCTCCTCCTCAGGGCCAGATTAATGTAGGGGCTATTGGAGCTGCAGCTCCAGGCCCCTACCTTTTATATAGGCCCCGGGTTGGCCATATTCACTGTTACCGCTCTTCTGTCACTTGTAAACACAGAAGTCTGGCTTCTATGCTCGCTTCCCCAGGCAGCACCCTCAGAACCTCCCCACACAGCGTGAAGGCCGGACAAGGAGGGACAGTTGGCGATGCATGGATGTGTTTATGGGCTTCAGAGACAGCATCCCATGTTGAATTAGGCATGCATGGCTGCACCCTTCCTCCTCTGGGTGCATGGCAAGGCACGGCCCTTAAGGCCCTTCAAAATCCTCAGCACCAAGCCCATGATGCTGTTAATCCGGCCCTGGTCCTCCTCCACCGCCGCTTCCACCTACACCGCCCATAGGTGTGCGCAGCCTATTGCATTAAGGTGTGCACCCCAAAGTTGAAATACACATGCATGTGTTTGCCAGCAGGGAGAGTAATGTATCGGGGCCATGTACCTGTAGGCAAGGAGAAATAGAGCAGAGCAGGTCCCAGGGAGATCTTTCCCATCTCCTCACTGGCAATGCTATGTGCCCTAGGTGATTAGGGTGTGCCCAGGCACACCCAGCACACCCTGTGCGCACGCCTATGTCACCACTAGGCTTGTGACGGTATCAGATTTTCATGCTGCGATTAATTGATTAAGGTTTTGCCACGGTATACGGTATTATCACGGTATTCTATTATTAAATTTAAATTATTAAATTTCCACCTCACTTCAATTTCATTGCTGAATTTAGGGGCTTTGGTTCACTTATGCACATTATTATATAGTCAGTCAGTACAGACTCTGTGAACCAGGCCTAAAATAGGTCATCAAGCAGTGTCTGGCCTAACTGGTGATAACTGGTTCTGGCGCTCGGCTCCGATCCGATGGCCTGGTCATTAAGAGGGCAAATCCTTGTGGTCAAGAAGTGGTTAAACCTGAAGGAGGTGTTGTTTATAAATTACTTTACTATTGCTTTAGGCCTGGTTCACATGTATGCGGGTTGGTGGTTCACATTTGCACAGGCATAGCAGCCCATTGATTTGAATGGGCTGCTATGCCCTCATTTTCCGCAGAAAAAAGGTGCATGCAGCATTTTTTTAAAATTCAGTGGCCTTGAAATCCATCCTGCTTTTGCACCATGCGACTAACCTGCAGTTCCTGCTCTGGCAAGCTTTCTGCATTTTTTGTATACGTGGGCACGGCATTTAAAAATAAACAGTTTGCGTGTGCAGCAACGGCAGGTAAGTCGCATGGTGCAAAAGAAGGATGGATTTCATGGCCACTGCATTTTTTTAAATTCTGCATGCACCTTTTTTCAGCTGAAAACGCAGGCATAGCAGCTCAAGCCCATTCACATCAATGGGCTGCTATGCCTGTGCAAATGTGGGCCCCCAACCCGCATACATGTGAACCAGGCCTAAAGCAATAGTAAAGTCATTAATTGGTTAAACCTGCAGGAGGACCGGTGTTTTTATCTATTAATGACTTTACTATTGCTTTAGGCCTGGTTCACATGTATGCGGGTTGGGGGCCCACATTTGCACAGGCATAGCAGCCCATTGATGTGAATGGGCTTGAGCTGCTATGCCTGCGTTTTCAGCTGAAAAAAGGTGCATGCAGAATTTAAAAAAATGCAGTGGCCATGAAATCCATCCTTCTTTTGCACCATGCGACTTACCTGCCGTTGCTGCACACGCAAAATGTTTATTTTTAAATGCCGTGCCCACGTATACAAAAAATGCAGAAAGCTTGCCAGAGCAGGAACTGCAGGTTAGTCGCATGGTGCAAAAGCAGGATGGATTTCAAGGCCACTGAATTTAAAAAAAATGCTGCATGCACCTTTTTTCTGCGGAAAATGAGGGCATAGCAGCCCGTTCAAATCAATGGGCTGTTATGCCTGTGCAAATGTGGGCCGCCAACCCGCATACATGTGAACCGCCAACCCGCATACATGTGAACCACCAACCCGCATACATGTGAACCAGGCCTAAAGCAATAGTAAAGTCATTAATAGATAAAAACACCGGTCCTCCTGCAGGTTTAACCACTTCTGGATCGCAAGGATTTGCCCCTTTAAAGACCAGGCCATCGGATCAGAGCGCCAGGACCAGTCATCACCAGGTAGGCCAGACACTGCTTGATGGCTATATAATAATGTAATGTGGGCTGCTAGGCGTGTGTGTGTGTATATATATATTTATTAGAGCTGCACGATTCTGGCCAAAATGAGAATCACGATTTTTTAGCTTGGAATAAAGATCACGATTCTCTCACGATTCTCTGTGTAACAAAAAAAAAAAAAATTGGGATAACTTTACTGTTACGTTTTTTTTTTTTTTTTTATTCATTAAAGTCTAATCATTGCGTTTGAAAGACTGCTGCGCAAATACAGTGTGACATAAAATATTACAACAATCGCCATTTTATTCTGTAGGGTCTCTGCTAAAAAAATATATAAAATGTTTGGGGGTTCTAAGTACTTTTCTAGCAAAAAAAAAACTGATTTTAACTTGCAAACAGCAAGTGTCAGAAAAAGATCCAGTCTTTAAGAGGTTAAACTTCCTTTCTCCCTGGCAGAGGGAAGGAAAAGATACAAATGTAATCATTTTTGTTTATAGTTAGGAGACTTAATGCTGAAAGGTGTTAGCTGAGTGAGTGAATGAGTCATCCAGCTCACTGAAATGTATCAATTCACAAGTCAGGCAGACTTGACAGAGAAACTCGGTATTTTAAAAATGCCACAATAACAATACCGTGGCTATGCAATACCGCGATATATCGAATTACCGAAAACCGGCATATGTCTAGTCACCGCCACATCCACCACCACCTCAACCTCCCTCCTACTCCATATGGGCCTCGTCCTTCAGAGATGAAGAAGAACATTGTTTTATTTTTCTGTTTTTTTTTGTTGTTTTAAGTTATTTCCCTATCCACATTTGTTTGCAGAGCACTTGCCATGCTCTTAATTACGTTTTGCTGCCATTTGCAGCACTCTAGCCCTTTCCTTTGGTGTTTTAGAGCCATTTTAGTGCCTTAAAGTTCGGGTCCCCATTGACTTCAATGGGGTTCGGTGTCCGGGAAAAGTTCGGTAAAAGTCCGGGACACGGACCCGGACTTTTTTTTAAAGTTCGGCCGAACCCGTCGAACACGGACATCTAGGTGTTCGCTCAACCCTAGTTATAGCCATTTCACTAGGAAGTGACCTCTGTATAATACAACCACCTGTGAAACTGCAATGGGGTGCAAGGAGGAGCATTTGTTTTTCTATCAAGATCTTTAAAATGTAAAGTAATATAATATATAATAATCCACTTGTTCACATGTACATAATCATTTTATGGTCTATAGAAACCACAGGGAATCAAGCTTACCCTACATGTTAAAGAAATAAGAGTTATTTTGTTATTACGTTGATGTGTTGCATAGCCTCAAGCTCAATCTCTATAATTCTTCAATAAGGAACGAAAGTATCTATGTGACAAGGTTTCAAATAATTTTAGATATTTCTGCCAATGTGGTCTTCAATTATATTTCACATAATGCACTCACCTAATAAAGGAATAAAGGTGCTGGCCATAAATCACCCTAATAAGGGGACTGCATTACTGTATGTGAGATATTTGATTGATGACCAACATTGGTATGTCAAAAATGATTTGAAAATGTGGGGCATTTATTAAAATTGGAGATTGCAAAATCTGGTGCAGCTTTGCATAGAAACCAATCAGCTTCTAGGTTTTCTGTCAAAGATTAAATAAACAAGCTAAAGTAAGGAGCTGATTGGCTACAATGAACCAAATTTTGCACTTTCCAGTTTTAGAAAATGAACCCCCATATCTCATAGATACTTTCTTTCTTTTCATATCCCAACTGACACAATCCTAGGCAATACGTGCCATCCTTTCTTGGAGCCAAAAGTCAAATAAACAGATTGTCAACACTTCTTAAAGCTGATCTCCAGCTCTTAGTGAAGTTTTAAATAGTTAGCTTCAAAAAAATTATTACCTTAGAACTAGATATGCCTGCTGTGCGCACTGTATTAACTGTATGTACCCTCAGCTACATACAGTATACAGCACTCTGTTTCAGCAACGGGATGAGCACTTTCTGTCCTGATCCTGAAATAAAAATATAGGTTGTGCTGCTTAGCCATACCAGAAGAAGCTTTCTATGATATGAATGAATACAAACCTTCTTTTGATTGGCTGAGGCAGACAGGTGGGCAGATGATGTCACAATATCTTACTCAGCTAATCAGAGGAAGCTTTGTATTCATAGAATACAAATCTGCCTGTGAATAGCTAAACAGTGCTCAGTCTAATTTGATTTTGTTCCAGAAGCAGGATGGGAAGTTCTTGTCCTGCTGCTGGAACATAACACTGTATACTGTATGTAGCTGAGGCTCATATTTTCTGTGAATGTAAAGATTCTAGGATGTTGGGCACCGAGGATGACAAGGGCGAAAAGCCCTTACTGCTTACAGATCACAAGGATTTGTTCCAAATTCTGCAATATGTCAAGATATTTGTTCCCATAAAAATAAATAGCAATGCCTTTTGTTAAGAGTTAAGCCCCGTACACACGTACCGATCGTCAGCCGAGCGATCGGCCGTCTTTTGTCCAGGGCTGTCGTGTCTGTTGAAAACTGCAAAAGACTGCACATGAATTTTGTCGGCCAACAGCAGCCGACTGCAGAAGTGAAGTCATGTGATGGTTAACTTTCCGTGTGTTTTGTCTTTTCTGAGCATGCCCAGTCTTGCAAATCTGCTGTTTGTCGGCCGAATTCTGTACTGACTGGCGAACAATCGGCAGTTCTGGTGTTGGCCTACAAAAATTTTAAAGCATGCACATCAGATTCTTTTCGGCCGAAAGTGCGCTGTCGGCTGTCGGAAGCATCATACTAACAAGCCTACAATCGGCCGATCGGTCGTCGGCCGAATATTTACGGCCGACAATCGGTACGTGTGTACGGGGCTTTAGTCTCTCCATTTTAAGAACCAAGCCACCCCTCTTAGTCGGGAAGGGTTGGGATGTTGCCAGACCTCACTTGATTGATAGGAGATGCAGAGGAAACTTTGCCATCTGCTGAGGACCTCCATGGCCAATTAGGTGCTCTCATTGCTTCTATTTGAACTGTGGTTAATTGCAGCAATAATAGAGGAAATAGTGGAAATACATATATCACTGGAAAGTACCATATCACCATGAAGGTATCCTGTGCAAAATGCCAACAGACATCTCATGTTGTTCTGTAGTCCAATAAAAAAACACTCTGTATGTATTTTTATTTTCCCACTTCTTGTGATTGTCTCAGAGAACTCAAACTATACAATCTGTCAGTAGGTTATTCTTGGGATGAAGAAGCAATCACTGCTACCAGTACCTTTGAAAATGTACAGGGGGCATTGGACAGGCCAAATGGAAGACACTGAAATTGGAAATGACAAAGGCCTATAGAAAAATGTACGTGTTGTTGATGAGTTTGTTTATCCAGATCGTGTAATTAAGCATTAGCTGAATTAATAGAGATCATCCTTGCATTCTATGGTCATCATTGTGTGTAGTGATTCTTATTCAAAAATCCTTGATGTCTATGAATGCATTCAGTTTCAAGAACAGACCTAAATCCCCTATCGCCATTGTCACCACAAATATATGAGAATAAAACCCCTCTTTTTTTTTTTATTGGAACTGGAACTAATACTTTGGAACACGGCGATTCTTCTACTTATAACATTAGAACTTCTATTTTTCTCTTGAGAGGTAGAAATCAATGTCCTCACAAAGTGACATAAAGATGTAATTTGTTAGCCTTTCTTCATTGGAACAATCACTCAAACACCCTTCCAATTTGATCAAAAGTATTCTTGCTTAGTTTGGAAGGACTTTGCATCTCTATATTGGTCTTGAAAGTTTCAGTTCACCCTAAATGACTGTTGTTTTTGCTTTCTATAATGGGGTAGCAACCCTCCCTGACTTCTCCAGTCCCTGGAGGAATTACTCCTTTAAGCAATTTTCTGTTGTTGGGGAGACCGAATAGAGTTTGCTTGGAAGATGAATATACCATCCAATATCTTAGCCAAGGAGCGCTTTCTGCTGTAACAAAATGTTTAATACATCAAGCTGAAAGGCACATTCAATCTACTGCTTTTTCAGTAATGAAGTCAGCTTACAATTTCATCTCTTACAAAGCTGTCAGATTTGATGAAGCATCCATACCTGCTCTTAGTGCCTTAACAATCATCTCACCAAGTGAGTACTAACACCAGACAATATGCCAGACCCCTTGAGATAAAAATGTTTTTGAGATCAGCATCCATTCAGAAATTTAGAGGATTTTTGAAAGTAACTAAATTCTCCATAGGCACAGATATGTTCTTGGCCATTCTTTTGTAGTGCTGCATCCTGAACTGCAATGGCAGATGCTCTTCTATCAGCGTCCGAGGAGGTTAGGGTATAAAATCTTATCAATCTGTTATTCAGACTGAACCATTTGTCAGGGTTCTCAAATTCTGGTACTAACAAAAAAAGCTGGGCATTCTTTTTCAAATTCTGGGAAATATTTGCAGAATTTCTTCTTCAGACCCTGTATCGTCTCATTCATTCATCGTCTCATTCAACTTAATCAGTTTTCTAGAACCCCTTCAGATAGCCCCACCCCCTGGCTGTATGAATTTGATAGCCTATACTTTTTAACCCAGGAGTACTTTTGATCGCTTTCTGTTAAAAAAAAAACATCAAATCTTCACACTACCCCATGTAAGTGCATGCCCCCACTTCCCCATAAGGTTTGAATTCACTGGATTTGCCAGAGACAGTGATCAGTGCAGAGGAAAGAAATTGACTGATGTCAAAAACATTGATCAGTGTTAGGGAGAACAGTGACTGGTAAACTGGTAAACCTGTGGTAAACTTTGGAATTTTAATTTTTATATAGGCTGTTTGTGAACTTCTGTTTTTTACCTATCACTGTGCGTTTTTTAGTTATGTCATAGTTTTTCAGTATGCTGTCATTTTGTTAAATAATTCACTTAGTGCACTTTAGCGCTGCTGTTTACCTATTGAAATCTGTTTTAGGTGAATGCACTTGGTTCATAATTATTATACAGGATTTATACAGGATTTATACAGGATTTATATCATAATCATATTTGAAAGTGGCAGCTACATAATCAATTAATCAAGTAGATATATTACATAATTTTTCTTCACTACATTAAGTTCCCCATTATCTGTGGTGCATTGGTGGGATTTGTGTTTTATGGTTTTAACCACTTAAGCCCCGGAGGATTTGGCCGCTCAAAGACCAGGGCCCGTTTTTTAACTTGGCACTGCGCGACTTTAACTGACAATTGTGCGGTCATGAAATGTGGTCATGAAATGCTGTACCCAAACAAAATTTACGTCCTTTTTTTTCCACAAACAGAAATTTATTTTGGTGGTATTTGATAACCTCTGCGCATTTTATTTTTTGCGATATTAATATAAAAACAGCGAAAATTTTGAGAAAAAATGACATTTTCAAATTTGTCTTTTAAAAAATATCCAATATACTCAATTTATGTCATATATTTTGGCCAAAATGTATTTAGCTACATGTCTTTGACAAAAAAAATCTCAATGAGCGTACTTTTATTGGTTTGCGCAAAAGTTATAGCGTCTACAAACTATGGTGTAAATACTGGAATTTACGCAGCTTTAATTTCTGACTGCCTATCTCATTTCATGAAGTGCTAAAGTGGCAGGGCAGTACAACCCCCCCCCCCCAAACTACCACTTTTTGGAAAATAGACATCCTAAGGAATGTCCTGAGAGGCATGTTGAGCTCATTGAATATTTCATTTTTTTTGTCACAGGTGTTTGAAAAATTACTAAAAAAATATTTTTTTTTTTTTTACATAAAGTTTCATTGAAATGATATATTGCTCGCACATGCCATGGGTATATGTGTAATTACACCCCAAAATATATTATGCTGCTTCTCCTGAGTACAGGGAAACCACATATGTGAGACTTTTTGGGAGCCTAGCTGTGTACGGGACCCCGAAAACCAATCCCCACCATTAGAATTTCAAAGGGCGTACATTTTTCATTGCATTTTCTCACTACCTAAAACGGTTTAGGAGGCGCTGAAATTTCAAAATAGCACAAACCCCCCCCCAAATTACCCCATTTTGGACAGTAGACACCCCAAGCTATTTGCTGAGAGGCATGGTGAGTCCATGGAATATTTTATATTTTGCCACAAGTTTCGGGAAAAATACATTCTGCTGCTTCTCCTGAGTACAGGGATACCACATGTGTGAGACTTTTTGGGAGCCTAGCTGTGTACAGTAGGGATGATCGAACGGTTCGGGTCGACCATCGGTTCGACCCGAACATTGACTGTTCGAAATTCGTCCGAATTCTGAACTTTTTGCTGAAAAAGTTCGGAATTCGGCAACCAGAACCGACCAAAATGCAATGGGACAGGAACTGGGCTTTAAAAGCCTGTGATTGGACCAGAATCGTCAGTAAAAGCCAATTGAGGGGCCAGGAGGATGCTAGGAATGTGATTGGAGTGACTAGGGGGTCCAGAGGCCAATCAGTAGTGAATACGCCCCCCAATATATAAGATAGCCCCGCCAAATCTCTAGCACTTTAATACAGGGCTGTGGAAGAGATTGGAAGCAGTTCTGTTACTCCTGCTTCAAAAGTGTCATTTAGCAATTATTAGTGTGAGGAAAGGGATATCTAGTGTAGTTAGGGTACTATTTTCCACTATAGTTAGATTCAATAATCTAGTTTCTGTAGGGAAAGTGTTAAGTGTCAGGGTGACCGTACTGTAGTGTAGGGTGAACTGACTCTGACTGCTATGGTAGGGTGATCAAACTCTTCCATGTCAGGGTGACCGCCATAGAAAAAAGATTGTTTGTATTATAATTGCAGTAGAGCAGAATAGTGGCTCCGCTACTTTCACACCTGGCCGTTTTTGTTTCAGGCGTTTTATTGGGCTTTTTTGTGGACGTCTTTGGAGGCAGGCATGACATCTGAACGTCTGTGTAGGGGTATATATACACACACACATGTATGCATTTATACACATACACACATATAGGTGTGAAAGTAGCAGAACCCTATGCCTGCGCTAATGAAATTATTTGCAGGCATAGGGCTCCGCTCCTATCACACCTATATGTATGTATGTGTATAAATACATATATGTGTGTTTGTATATATACCCCTATACAGAAGTTCAGATGTTATGCCTGCCTCCAAAGACGCCCAAAAAATGCCCAAAAAAATGCCTGCAACAAAAACGCCCAGGTGTGTTGTTGCAGGCGTATTTTACACATGTTGACCCCATTTTACACAGTAGACACCCCAAGCTATTTTCTGAGAGGCATGGCGAGTCCATGGAATATTTTATATTTTGCCACAAATTCCGGGAAATATATTATTTTTTATTTTTTTTACACAAAGTTTTTACTAAATGATATATTGCTCACACATGCCATGGGTATATGTGAAATGACACCCCAAAAAACATTCTGCTGCTTCTCCTGAGTACAGAGATACCCCATGTGTGAGACTTTTTTGCAGTCTAGCCGAGTACAGGACCCCAAAAATCAATCACCACTCTCAGGCTTTCCAAGGGCGTAAATTGTTGATTTCACTCCTGACTACCTATCACAGTTTCAGAGCCCATGAAATGCCAAGACAGCAACACCCCCCCCCCCGCCCCAACTGACCCCTTTTCGGAAAGTAGACACCCTAAGCTATTTGCAGAGAGGCATATTGAGTGTTATGCAGATCTCACTTTTTTCACATTGCATGAAAAAAAATGCATTTTCCTGTTTTTCTTCATTTTAAAAAAAAAATGAGAGCTGCAAAATACTCACCATGCCTCTCAGCAAATAGCTTGGAGTGTCTACTTTGCAAAATGGGGTCATTTGGGGGGGTTTTGTGCCATATTGGCATTTCATGGCCTTTAAAAGTGTGATAGGTAGTAAGGTGGGGATTGGTTTTCGGGGTCCTGTACGCGGTTAGACTGCCAAAAAGTCTCACACATAGGGTATTCCTGTACTCAGGAGAAGCACCAGAATGTATTTTGGGGTGTCATTCCACATATACCCATGGCATGTGTGAGCAATATATCATTTAGTGACAACTTTGTGTAAAAAAACAAAAAACAAAAAAAAATAATAATAATTTTGCCGTAACTTGTGGCAAAATATAAACTAATCCATGGACTCACCATGCCTCTCAGCTAATAGCTTGGAGTGTCTACTTTGCAAAATGGGATCATTTGGGGGGGTTTTGTGCTATCTTGAAATCGCAGGGCCTCTGAAACTGTGACGGGTAGTGCGGAGGTAAAATACACAATTTACGCCATTAGAAAACCTGAAGGTGGGGGTTGATTTTCGAGGTCCCGTACACAGCTAGGCAGACATGGGAGTAAGTCACACATGTGCAAGTCACAAGCAAGTCTCAAGTCTTAACCTTCAAGTCTCAAGCAAGTCCCAAGTTACTGTGGTGAAAAGCAAGCAAGTCAAGTTGAGTCCCTGCTAGAAGTCAAGCAAGTCAAGTCAAGTCATTTATTTTGGTCAAGTCACAAATCAAGTCAAAATACTGATCTACCCCAATTTTCACCTTTAAATCAGTTAAAAGTCAGTGGTCACGAAAGGTTTTTTTTATTTTCAACAGCTTAGTGCTTTTCTCTTGGCATATTAAAGAAACACTTTGAATGCCCAAACAGCTCAAAATCATTTGTCCGGTCATGTTTCAACACCACAGTCACTAAAAACATGTGTAGCAAGGTTTCCAGGCCTGTGGCCTGATGTGGGTCTGCCATTAGTACCGGTGATCTCTCCAGCCCATGTGAGCTGCGACCCTGGGTGTGACAACTGAAGCAGCCACAACTCCTGCATCTTTGTTTGTGGTTTTTTATTGGAATAAAGGGGATGTGAGAAGGGAATGAGTGGGATACTCCTTGAGGCTTAAACTAATTACAATTGGGACGTTACTTCTGAAATGCCCTTGGGCGCTTCCTTGACGCAAGCTGGCATCAGCCAATGCTCACTGACACTGCGAACACTCTGTAGAACAATGGAAGTGCTGAATCCTTGACTTATAGTCCAGAAGATCCAAGACTGAGAACTGTAGAACTCCTGACACTGTTGTACTATGAAAATAAAAACAAAATAAAAACAAAAAGCAGAGCAAAGCTACAGAGGGCGTCCACTGCACTTGAGAAAGGAGCGCGCACGCCCTGTGAGGCTACTGCGCACGCTCGGAAACGCGTTGTGCGTTTGGCTGCTGGATCTGTCACGCTGGGCTCCCCTATCTGTTGGCGCCGGATGTACTGAGGAGCAGGGCGCCCTTCTGAAGCCGACAGCCATCCTACCCAATGGTCTCTCGGCTCACCAGGTGTCTCCCTGAGGAATAGAACACCTTCCTGAAGCTGCTGACCATCCTACTATCTGGTCTCTTGGCTCTCCAGACATCTCCCTCCTTCACCATCCCCTGCACCACCTCTTGGAGCTACTAACATCCAGCCGTGGACCCCTGTGTTCCTGCAGACCACCTAACAGATGAGCTATTTTATACTGTTTTAAATTTTAGCAGTTTTCCTGTACCTGCATTACCCTTTTAATTAAACTGATAACACTTAGAGGCGCTCTGCTTTTTGTTTTTATTTTCACTTTCAGAGCTGACTTCTCTCTGCAGCTGAGCTGGCCCTGAGTGTAATCTATTTCAGCCATCAACTACACCAGACTAATGACTATACATGAACTGCATACCCCTTGATGCTATATAGGTATGTGTGATGTGCCAACTCTTATCCTGCTTGTTTCTGTTGTACTATGAAAGTCACTGAATACTTTCCCCCGCCTGGCACAGCTTGAGGTAGAATGCAGTAGAACTCTGTATAGCTGTCACTTTAACTGGCACGATCTGTGCAATTCAGGGCCCAAACTGCAGGTGCCCCCTTTGACCTTGAACTCTTCAGGGTCCACTGACTATGTACCCCCTCTGTAGCTTCAGAGTCCTCAACCCAGGTACACCCTTTACAGCTAGCTGACACTGGATCCCAGAACCTCTTCCGGGGGGGTCCCCTCTGACTTCAGGCAGACCCCAGGGGCAATCCTCAGTACTCACGACCTGTGTAGGCTTTCCTGGGACTGGACCCCTCTCTCTCTCTCCGCAGGCTCACGGCACACTGGATCCCCTCAGCTCAACTCAGCACTTTCTGGACACTCAGGCGACACCCCAAGACATCCATTTTCCTCAGACAGGAGGAGAGACAGCTATACTCTCCCTCCTGGAACTCTGCTCCTGCCAAAGACACCCTGTCACGCACTTCCCCCCAAACTTATACCCACTCCCAAAATCCTTTGCAGCATAATCTGCCTTCTGGTGTAGTTACAAGCTGGGATGTGTCCCCTGATTGGGCTTCCCACACTGTCCTATGAGAATCCTCTCACAGGAGCCAGTGGGGATACTTCTCCCCTCAGCAGGCACATCTGGAAGCCCTGACACCCTAACTAAACAAATCACAGCCCTGCTGTTAGGCAGACAAGGCCCACTATACCTTTACCTAGCACCTACCTGTAGGGTGCTACAAATGTTAAGTATTTCCATTGTTAAACAGCCAGTGTCCTAAAAATCAGAACACACTGAGGTGTTTTAAGTGACTGTGGTGTCAGAAACATAACAGGCACATTCATTTTGCTTTAACACATCTTGAGAAAATGCAAATATTTAATAACTTAAAAAAGTAAAGTCATTTCGGTGGAGGATGAATCCTCCACCAAAAAAAAAAAAAAAAAAAAAAAAAAAGTAAAGTCATTTCGAGTCATATGTCTCAAGTCATGAATACCAAGTCAAAGTCAAGTCGAGTCTTTTGTTAATTTTAGTCAAGCAAGTCTCAAGTCCTCAAACTGGTGACTTAAGTCTGACTTAAGTCAAGTCATGTGACACAAGTCCCCCACCTCTGCAGCTAGGCTCCCAAAAAGTCTCACACATCTGGTATCCATGTACTCAGGAGAAGCAGAAGAATGTAGTTTGGGGTGTCATTTCACATATACCCATGGCATGATTGAGCAATTTAGTGACAACTTTGTGTAAAAAAAAAAAAAAACAAATTGTCACTTTCCGAAACTCAGGGCAAAATATAAAACACTCCATGGACTCAATATGCCTCTCAGCAAATAGATTTGGGTGTCTACTTTTCAAAAAGGGGTAATTTGGGGGGTGTTTGAACTGTCCCGGCATTTTATGCTCAATCTTAGCCACACATCACCCACTCTTCTAACCACTTGAAAACCAAGCCTTTTCTGAGACTTTTTGTTTACATGAATAAATATTTTTTTTATTAGAAAATTACTTTGAACCCTGAAAACATTATATATTTCTTTAAAGTAGAGGCCCTATAGAACAAAATGGTGGATGTTGCAAATTTTTTTGTCACACGGTATTTGCGCACAGATTTTCCAAACGCAATTTCTGCGAAAAAAATATATTTTTTTTCAATTTAACCACTTTACCACCAGAGAATTTTCCTGCTTAACGTCCAGGCCACTTTTTGCAACTTGGCACTGCGCTACTTTAACTGACAATTGCGCAGTCATGCAACCCTGTACCCAAACAAAATTTAAGTCATTTTTTTCCCACAAACAGAGCTTTCTTTTGGTGGTATTTGATCACCTCTGCGCTTTTCATTTTTTGTGATATTAATAAAAAAAGAGTGAAAATTTTGCGAAAAAAAATTGACATGTTCTACTTTTACAGTTAAAAAATATCCAATATATTCAATTTTTGTCATATATTTAGGCAAAAATGTATTTCTTTTGGTGGTATTTGATCACCTGTCCGATTTTTAATCTTTGAAAAAAAGAGCGACAATTTTGAAAAAAAAAAACAATATTTTTTACATTCTGATATATAACATTCCCAAAGAAAAATGTATAAATCAAAATTATTTAACATTTTAGACCAATTTGTTTTCTGCTACATCTTTTTGGTAAAAAAAAATCACAATAAGCGTATTTTGATTGGTTTGCCCAAAAGTTATTGTGTTTACTAACTACAGGAAAGATTTGTAATTTTTATCTGTGGCCGTCGAGAGAGAGGAGAGTCTGGTGACGTAGGTCTACGTCGCCAGATGGTAATGAGCCACTTTGCCGCAGTAGCAGCCCAGTGAGCGGTCGGCAAGTGGTTAATGCACAAATACACTATATAATTCCAAATTGTTTGGTAAAATTTAAAAGATGATCTTATGCCGAGTACATAGATACCAAACATGACATGCTTGAAAAATTGCGCACGCCTGTGCAGCTGCAACAAACTACGTACATTTTTAAAAGCCTTTAAAGTCTTTACAGGTTGCCACTTTAGACTTACAGAGGAGGTCTACTGCAATAATTATTTCCCTCAACCTGTTGTTCGCGGCAATACCTCAAATGCATGCTGCAATTGCGGTTTACATATGACACTAGACCAACGCTTGCGTGCGCCTTTGCAGGGGGGGCTTGATTTTTTTTATTTATTTATTTTATTTAGTTTGATTTTTTTATGTTATTTTGACACCTTTCCTTTCTTTTTTTTTTTTTGTTTTTTAATCATTTTTATTGTTATCACAGTGAATTTAAATATCCCCTATGATAGCAATCTCTTTTTTAAAAAATTGGTGTCTTTTAGACTCTAGATCTCTCCTCTGACCTTAACGCATCTGACCACACCAAAATTGGTGTGATAAGATGCTTTCCCAATTTCCCAATGGCGCTGTTTATTTCTGGTGAAACAGAAGTCATGGCTCGTAGCTTCCGGTATCTTAGGCCATAGAGATGATTGGAGCGATTCTCATCTCCAATCAGCTCTATTGTTAGATAATTGAACCACCGGCTGCACTCTCTGGTTAACCGGTGGGACAAGAGAGCCCGAGAAAAACCACAGAAGGCGGCGGAAGGCGGCGGGGAGTCCCCTCCCACTGCATGTAAAAGCAGTCTAGCGGGCAATTATCTGCTAGGATTGCTTTTACATGTAAACTGACCGCTGGCTGTAAAAACGATACCAAGGTGATGCCTAAATCTGCAGGCATCATCCTGGTATAACCACTCAAAGTCCAGCAACGTAGCAGTACATTGCTGGTCCTTGTTTAGCATATAGTGTAGCACCTAACAGACATCACCACAGAAATATTGTGTAGTATTACACACCATTAACCACCCAACAACCAAACCCACTGATTTGATGGTGGGTATACATGACAATATTCCACGTATACCTAAAGGTATTTTAACTGCAGTGGTGAAATCAGCCTACCACATCTGCTGCCATCAGAGGTATCCATATATGCTGAGCGCAAACGCTGTTTGTGTCAGAATACATAAAATCAGTGTGGCGGCTGACTGATAAACAGGTTAACAAAAGAATGAAAAACAAACAAAGTACAGTAAAAGTACAGTAGGAAGAGTAGAAGAACATAAAAATAACTGACATGACAACTGTTTTTGGCTTTTTTATTTTTTTTTATTTTTTTTAACACTGTTTTTTCTGTGAACTGCAATTTTCCAGCTTGGGTCTCTCAAAATGTCGATAGCCATCGAACATCTTTCGAGACCCTGTGTTTGTGTGCCCTACACTGTGTCGTCCTGTACCCTACACTAAAACTCTACTAGTGTGTGGTAGCACTCAAAACATTCCCTGATGCAGAGACCAGGTTGGTCAGGACATTTGGAATAACGGGTGTCACACCTACATCAGCGCCTGCTACAGACACGACATCTTTCGGGTGTCTTTGGGTAGGGGTACTCAGGAGGACATGTGAAAAATGTCTCTCATGCAGCCGGCTCACTGCATCTGGAAGAGGAAGTTGGGCAGGAACACCTCCTGGGTACAGGTAGGCGTTGATGATCTCTTCCTGGAATTCTCGGAAGGGTTCGGTTTGTCCTGACGCCCTGTGTAGGACAAAGGCGTTCAGCATAGCCAATTGGAATAAATAAACAGACACTTTTTTGTACCAGCGTCTGGCTTTACAGGCAACTAAATACGGCGCCAAAAGCTGGTCGTTAAGGTCAACCCCTCCCATATTAAGGTTGTAGTCGTGGACAGAGAGGGGTTTCTCCATAACGCCAGTTGCCGGAGAAATTTGGATCGTCGTGTTTGCGTGAAGGGAGGACAGAAGGAAAACATCCCTTGTATCCCCCCACTTCACTGCAAGCAATTTGTCCATTTTCAAGCAGACTCTCTCCCTCCGACTAAGACGGGAATTTATAAGCCGTTGGGGAAAGCACGGTGCCACATGCACCAATTTGTAAATCGAGAAGGTAACTAAATTGTGGCACGCTTGTGTAAAAGTTTTCCACTTACAAATGGTACCCCTTTCTGGATGAGGGTGACACCATGTCCCAAACTATCTTGCCGCTGCTCCTTATGTAGTCCGGGCAGTTGGGGGGCTCCACAGTGCTATATTTTCCCTCATAGACCCCAAAACTAACTGTATAGCCTGTGGCCCTGTCACAGAGCTTATACAGCTTGACCCCGTATCTGGCACGCTTGCTTTGGAGGTACTGTTTGATAGCAAGGCGGCCAATGAGGGACTCGTCAACGCAGACAATTTGTTCGGGGGTAAACAAGACTGCAAACCGCTGATTGAAGTGGTCTATGAGGGGCCGAATTTTGTGGAGCCGATCATATTCAGGGTCTCCCCGAGGACGACAGATTTCATTGTCGTTGAAATGCATAAATCGCAGAATTTGCTCGTATCTCGCCCCGGACATGGAGGCAGAGTACACGCACATATGGTGAATTGGGCTAGTGGACCAATATAGCCGCAATTCACTCTTTTTGGTTATGCCCATGTTCAGGGAAAGGCCCAGAAAGATTTTAAAATCGGGAACCGTTATAGGTTTCCAGGCGAATTGTCTGGCAAGGGGCGAATTTGGGTTGGTGGCGATGAATTGTTGTGCGTATAAATTTGATTGATCCACAATAGATCCGAAAAGATCTTCCATGAAGAACAGCTCAAAAAAATTCAGGGGTGTAAAACCAGCTGTCTCCACGTGGATTCCAGGTAGGGCAGTGAATGGTGGAAGTACTGGCGCTGTAGTATCAGTGGGTTGCCATTTGGGATATGCCAGCTCATCAGGGAGGGCACTATGGGCTCTACGGGCCTGTCTTCGAATACGCGGTGGCTGCGGGCCACTACTCATGCTAGCCACCGCACCAGCTTCAACTGCACTTATGGGACTCGCCACGTCGCCAAGTGTTACTGCAGTGCTGGTTGTACTAGGTCCAGGGTGTACTAGGCCATTGGCGCTTGCCAGGCCACTAGAACGATGAGCGGCACTAGTACCGACACTGCTCCATACGAGCACCCTGCGATTCCTGCATTTCAACAACTCCAGAATAGGGTCGGGTATGCCTGGGTCTAACAGGGACCCATCTGTCGTCATAGCTATCTGTCAGGGAGCCACTGCTGTCATCAGGTTCGTATACTGACCCTGATTCTGCCAGTGAGGCTTCCCTGTCGCTCTCATCTGACATGGTCAGTATACTGTAAGCCTCTGCACTACTGTACCACCGTTTGGTCATTTTAGTAGCTAAATTTACCGGTACAGTAGTGTGACTCACAGGTAATAAAAGCACCTGGTTGTCAAGGACTATTTCAACCACTACCAAAAAAACTGCTAATGCTAGCAGGGATCAGGCCTGACTCTGCTAACACAGCAGTTTTGTGTGTTGTGTTTTTTTGTAAGTGACAGTAATCTATTGATTACTACACTTGCCTGGATGGGGTGGGCTGGGCTGGGCGGAGGGGTTAAACACAGGTGCTGGCAGGAATCAGTGTTGATCGTGCAAACACTGCATTTTGGGAACCCTAAACTATGGGGACGCTAGTATAGTTCTGATCAGATCAGATATTGATCTGTTCAAACACTATAATAGTAATAGACGTGTGTGTGTGTGGTAATCAAGCGGTTATTTCTAAATTTGCGTCGGGGATCTGCGCTATTTTAGACTGACGCTAACACTAGCGTCACCTGTGTCACTAATAATAGTGATCAGAAAAAAAACTGTACACTATAAAAGTGACACTGTGACAGGGCAATGAATGGGTTAACTGGGGGTGATCAGGGGGGGATCAGGGGGTTAAATCTTTATTGGGGGGGTGGCGGGGACCCTAAACCTCCTTGGGACAGAAACAAACTCCCTAGCGCTAACTCAAGTCACAATCACACTAATACAAAATACAGTAAAACACTATATTACATGTGTATTAGTGTGCAATGTGACAGGGGGGAAGGGGTTAACTGGATGTGATCAGGGGGATCAGGGGGTTAAATCTTTATGGGGGGGGTGGCTGGTATCCTAAGTGTAAAAGGAAGGGCTGCAAACGCTAAACCTGGTCACAAGTCACACTTATACGGGTATATAGAAAATGCTATATACTGTATACAGTGTGTGTTGTGACAGGGGGTGTAGGGGTGATCAGGGGGGGGATCAGGGGGTTAAATATTTATTGGGGGTGGCAGGGACCCTAAACCTCCTTGGGACAGAAACTAACTCGCTAGCGCTAACTCAAGTCACAATCACACTAATACAAAATACAGTAAAACACTATATTACTTGTTTATTAGTGTGCAATGTGACAGGGGGGAAGGGGTTAACTGGGGGTGATCAGTGGGGATCAGGAGGAATCAGGGGGTTAAATCTTTATTGGGGGGATGGTGGCTATCCAAAGGATTAAAAGAACGACCGCAAGCGCTAAACCTGGTCACAAGTCACACTTATACGGGTATATAGGAAAATGCTATATACTGTATACAGTGTGTGTTGTGACAGGGGGTGTAGGGATGATCAGGGGGGGATCAGGGGGTTAAATCTTTATTGGGGGGTGGCGGGGACCCTAAACCTACTTGGGACAGAAACTAACTCGCTAGCGCTAACTCAAGTAGCAATCGCACTAATACAAAATACAGTAAAACACTATATTTCCTGTATATTAGTGTGCAATGTGACAGGAGGGAAGGGGTGAGCTGGGGGTGATCAGTGGGGATCAGGAGGAATCAGGGGGTTAAATCTTTATTGGGGGGATGGTGGCTATCCAAAGGATTAAAAGAACGACCGCAAGCGCTAAACCTGGTCACAAGTCACACTTATACGGGTATATAGGAAAATGCTATATACTGTATACAGTGTGTGTTGTGACAGGGGGTGTAGGGATGATTAGGGGGGGGCGATTGGGGGTTAAGTGTGCCTATCTAAGTGTGTGTATGTGTGCTTGGTGCAGTACTCAGTCAGATGTGCTCTCTCCTCTCGATGAATCGAAAAAGGATCATGGGAGGGGAGAGTGGGTCTTTTCTGAGCCTGTGTTTACATTTCACAGGCACAGAAAATAATCTGATTGGGCAGGACCGATCAAAAGGTCCAGGCCAAAAATCATTCGCCATGACCTGATGACTGATCGGTTCTGAACCCAATCAGGTCATCAGCGGGACCGCGCCCCAAAGCGGTGGGAGCGAGCGACGTACGGGTACGTTGCACAAAACACAAACACACACATAACATTTATATTATATATATATATGTGTGTGTATATATATATATATATATATATATATATATATATATACAGTACACACATATACACGTATGTATATATATATATATATATATATATATATATATATATACACACACACACACACACACCTATATATATATATATATATATATATTATATAATAAAATTATATTATTGATTATAATTCATGCGTTTGTGTTTCAAATTTATCACATCTGGGATGTCTACTAAGAGTCTTGTTTTGGTCAGGTTTAAGTCAGTAATTACTAAGAATTGTAGGCCTATAATGCATAACGCCAAATTTCCATGAAAAAAATTGTGCCGCATTTGGTACAGAATTCCTGACAGAATCATACCGCCAGGGAGGTTAAACAAAACAAATTTATCATGCACATCTCCAATATATAGCACTATATTCAGCTAGTACATTGCAGTTTATGTAGCTAGGGGGAGTGGAGGGAAAGCCCTCCTGCATTGATTGTGCTTTTATAAGATCTATTATTATTATTTTTTTTTTGTGCCAGTTACAACTTCTGATGTTATATTGCTACTTTTTTGGCATTTAAAAACTAGGTTATTTTTCTTGCAATGTTTTTAGTTTGCTGTTACAACTTCTGATGTCAAATTGTTACTTTTTTGGCATTTAAAAACTAGGTTATTTTTCGTGCAATGCTTTTGGGTCACTGTTTGCTTTTTTTTAAAATGTATTTAGTTTTATTTACTCTTTTGTCCCTCAGCTCTATTTTAGTTGTGTTTACTGTAATATGTATATATATATACATACAGTATCTCACAAAAGGGAGTACACTCCTCACATTTTTGTAAATATTTCAATTTGCACTTTGCTTTAATGTAAAGTAGTGAGTGTACAGCTTCTATAACAGTGTACATTACATTAGTGTACATACCATCGTTTCGACCCAAATATTGGGTGTTTGAAATTCGGCCAAATTTCGAACTTTTTGCGGTAAAAGTTAGGGAATTCGGGTCACCCGAACTGCCCAAATTGCAATGGGACAGGAAGTGGGCTTTAAAAGCCCGTGATTGGCCCAGAAACGTCAGTAAAAGCCAATGAGGGGGCAGGAGTCTGCTAGGAACGTGATTGGAGTGACTACGGGTAGGGATGATCGAACTTTTGAAAAGTTCGGTTCAACCAGAACACCCAAACCTCCCAAAAGTTCGGCCCGGATTTCAGAACCCCAATGGGACCCTAACTTCGGTAATCAAAAAACACCATTTTGAAGCCCTAAAACCCAATAAATACCCATAAAAAGTGCCTAGGGTTCTGGGTCATACCCCAGGGACTATTAATCACACAAAAAAGTTCTTAAAAATTGTCATTTTTGATAGAGAGCTAATTATTGAAAAAATTTAAAAAAAAATTTAAAAAAAAAAATTTTCTTTGGATTTAGTATCTGGGGGGTCTAAAAAGTGTACCTGTGAAGTTTCAGCTCTGTAGCATGTCCAGAACCATAAAAAAAAAAAGATCGTTTGTATTTTGTCACTTATAGAACAGGTTACTGGCTTCTCTCTTGAAAAGCAAGATGGGATAAATGAGGGTGTGTGAAAAACAGTCGATCCCTAGTTTGAAATACTTACCCACCAGTCTACTAACAAACCAAAATAAACCTGTCTAACAAATAAGTTAAAAGCAGGAGTTTAGTTAACACATATTTGCAAATGCATGCGGAAGCTGCAAGGCCAGCGACAAGGCATCCTGCGTTACTTGCAGAACCTAACACTAAATAACACTGCTCAACCTGAGTGTATAAGTGTCTTCACAAAGGGAAGTACATGCTTGCTAATAGATGGATTGAAAACAGATGGGATTGGAGACCGCCCAATCCTCCCCCACCTGCTCCAATCCAGGGGCTTCTCTCTTTTCACACCTTGCCGGTTTAGTAGCAAGCGTTTTTTTGGGCATTTTTTGGGGTCTTTTCAGGAAGGCAAAACATCTGAACTTGTGTATACGGGTATATATACACACATACTTATATGTATATATACACCTAGACATATATAGGTGTGATAGTAGCAGAAATATATGCTTGCGCTAATGAAATAATTTACACTAATATGGCTCCGCTCCTATAACACTTATATATGTCTAAGTGTAAAATACATATAAGTATGTGTGTATATATACCACTATACACAAGTTCAGATGTTTTGCCTGCCTCCAAAGAACCCCAAAAAATGCCCAAAAAACGCTAGCGCCAAAAAAAAAAAACGCCCAGGTGTGTTGTTGCAGGCATTTTTTGGGGGTTTTTGGAGGCAGGCAAAACATCTGAACTTGTGTATAGTGGTATATATACACACATACTTATATGTATTTTACACTTAGACATATATAGGTGTTATAGGAGCGGAGCCATATTAGTGTAAATGATTTCATTAGCGCAAGCATATATTTCTGCTACTATCACACCTATATATGTCTAGGTGTATATATACATATAAGTATGTGTGTATATATACCCGTATACACAAGTTCAGATGTTTTGCCTGGCTCCAAAGAACCCAAAGAAATGCCCAAAAAAACGCTAGCGCCAAAAAAAAGAAACGCCCAGGTGTGTTGTTGCAGGCATTTTTTTGGGGTTTTTGGAGGCAGGCAAAACATCTGAACTTGTGTATAGTGGTATATATACACACATACTTATATGTATTTTACACTTACACATATATGTAACGCTCCTGCGTTTTTGTTATAGGCTGGATTTACAGCTGCAAAATCTCCACTCAGTAGTCATGTAGAGATGTGTTGAATACCAGATCCAACTCTCCAGGACTCATCACCGTGGGCCTGTCAGCTTCAACATACAGATATATACACACTCAATGAGATGTTCCTGGAGTGATAGGATGTATATGATAGTATGAAGGTGATGTGCTGAAGGGACAGGTGTGAACAGTGACAAGGATGGTAAGCACTTGATAGGTTTGTACAGGAGAGTTCAAGATGGTATTTAGGAATGCAGATAGGTTAGTATCGAGTATGCTAACAGGTGGTGAGGACAGCAGATGACAAATACAGGATAGACTAACCCAGTGCAAGGATAGATAGTAGTAGACAGGAGAGCTAGCAATCTATGCAGCAGTGCAGATGATAGATGGTAGTAGACAGGAGAGCTAGCAATCTATGCAGCAGTGCAGATGATAGATGGTAGTAGTCTCAAGAGCTAGCAATCTATGTAACAGTGCAGATGATAGGATAGTATGGATAGGTAGTAACAGTCCTTAATGCAATAGTAGTAGTGTAAGTTATGGAGGTTTCCCCTGCGGGGTACTTATCACTATAGTATAGTAGTAGAAGGGTCCGGTGATGAGGAAGTGATCCAGTAGCGAGATACAGGGATCAGTAGCGAGGTTCGGGTCTGAGGAAGTGATCCTGGTAGCGAGATACAGGGATCTGTAGCAAGGTTCCACAGCGAGACACGCTTGTAAGCAGGGCCGATCCCAGGCGGGTTCCGGGGGTGCCCCGCGCCCAGGCGCCGCGTGAGGGGGGGCGCACATAACCCTAAAAATCTCCCGCAAGTCGCGGGAGTCTCTCACTGCAGCAGTGAGAGAACGGAGCCTCTACATACTGTACACTGTCCGTGACTGCCACACGCAGACTCTGTCTGCTTAGCTGTTGCTGCCCCTTCACTGCCATCTAGCGGCGACGCGGGGTAATTTCCGTCGGCACACTGCTGCACTTTTAAAACTCCATTGCCAAGGAGAGTGCGGCAGTTCCAGTGTGATCCCGCAGTGAGATCCCGGGACTGAGCGGAGGATCCCCCCAGAGCCAGGGGCCAGGATAGGTGAGCTCTCCTCCCCCCGTGTGGATGTGAGATCAGCGCCGGCTGCTGCAGCTGGATCCCCTCTGTCACTGACTCCATCGGTTATTGTAGTATCGTCTTCATCATCCTGGTGTCACTTTGTGTGACAGAGTGTGTTGTGTTCATCGTGTCCCTGTCATCACCCCACACACATTGTCATCAGATGGAGGAGCTGGGGACTCACTTGTGTCTTCTTCATAAATGTCATTGTGATGATTGGTGGGGTGTCACATTGTACAGGATGGTGTCACTGTCCTCCCGCCCCCCCCCCCCATAGATCATCATTGTCACCTAGAAATGTCCCCCCCCCTCTTCATCACTGTCACCAGTACAGTGTGATCTGTCACCTGACCCTACACACAGGGTGACAACGTGACCACGATCAGTCCACACATTTATTATTCCAACACAATAGTATACCCAGGGGTAATAATAATTATGCTACATTGACTAAGACCCCGTTCACACTGGGGCGACCCGACTTTCGGTGGCGACCTGTGAAGTCACGGTGCGCAGAGCGGCCGGCAAGGACTTCATATCATTGAAGTCAATGCAGGTCGCTCCAGGTCGCCCCAAAGAAGCTCCGGACCCTTTTTTTAAGTCGGAGCGACTTTTGTTGCTCCTATTAAAACGGGTCCACAGCTACTCTATGGCAGACGACCTACGGCGACCTGTCAGGCGACCAGGTCGCCTGACAGGTCGCCCCAGTGTGAACGGGGTCTTACAGTTGTCTGATTTGTTGCTCGTGTTCTGATAGCTGAGATTTATTGTTGGATTTCATTCAGTGTCAGTGTCCTGTCGAATAATGCCTCCCGTCCAAAAATGCACAGAGCCCAGCACACCACAGAGCCCAGGACCACAGAGCCAGCACACCACAGAGCCAGTGCACCACAGAGCCAGCACATCACAGAGCCAGCACATCACAGAGCCAGCACATCACAGAGCCAGCACACCACAGAGCCCAGGACCACAGAGCCAGCACATCACAGAGCCAGCACATCACAGAGCCAGCACATCACAGAGCCCGCATCACAGAGCCCGCATCACAGAGCCCGCATCACAGAGCCCAACACCACAGAGCCAGCACACCACAGAGCCAGCACCCCAGAGCCCAGCACCGCAGAGCCCAGCACCGCAAAGCCCACACCACAGAGCCCAGCACCTCAGAGCCCAGCACCACAGAGCCGGCACCACAGAGCCGGCACCACAGAGGCCACAGAGCCCAGCACCACAGAGGCCACAGAGCCCGGCACCACAGAGGCCACAGAGCCCGGGAACCACAGAGCCCAGGAACCACAGAGCCCAGGAACCACAGAGCCCAGGAACCACAGAGCCCGGCACCACAGAGCCCAGCACCACAGACCCCAGCACCACCGGCACCACAGAGCCCAGCACCACAGAGGCCACAGAGCCCGGGAACCACAGAGTCCGGCACCACAGAGGCCACAGAGCCAGGCACCACAGAGGCCGGCACCACAGAGCCCAGCACCACAGACCCCAGCACCACCGGCACCACAGAGCCCAGCACCACAGAGGCCACAGAGCCCGGGAACCACAGAGTCCGGCACCACAGAGGCCACAGAGCCAGGCACCACAGAGGCCAGCATACCACAGAGACCTGCACCACAGAGCCCAGCATACCACAGAGACTGGCACCACAGCCCAGCATACCACAGAGACTGGCACACCACAGAGGAGCCAGGAATCAGGACCAGCAGCCAAGAATCAGGACCAGCAGCCAGCCCCAAGGCCCCAGGACCAGCAGCCAAGAATCAGGACCAGAAGCCAGTCCCAAGGCCCCAGTAGCCAGACCCCAGGAGGACCAGCAGCCAGACCCCAGGACCAGCAGCCGGAAAACAAGACCAGCAGCTCAGCCCCAAAAACCAGGACCAGCAACATAGACTTTAAAATGCACACTCTGCTCGAGAGAGCCCCCTCCAGGTCCCATGATATGACCCCATTGTAGTCTCTAATGGGGCCTGGTGGGGGCTCTTTCTAACAGAGACCCTCTCTGTGTTCCTTGGAGAGACCCCCCTCCAGGTCCCATTAGGAAAAGGGGAGGAGTTAGTAAGATGACCACGCCCACGGGGGGGGGCGCCATAAATATTTCTGCACCCAGGCGTCTGTTACCCTAGGATCGGCCCTGCTTGTAAGCATAGATGCAAGGCAGGTTGAACGAACATGTGAGTGAGAACGCCGGCGGTTGAAATAGCCACTCTGCGGCGCTCAGTGATGACAGCATCGGTCTTAAAGGTGTATGCGCACCTACCAGAAGAGAATGGTGGGACACATACACGGAATGGAAAGTGGAATAAGGGTACCAAAGGTACCAGAACATTACAGTACCCCCCCTTAAGGCCGGCTCCGGAAGGCCTCTAGAACTGGTTTTTCCGGGTATTTTGAGTGAAAATTGCGAATCAGTCTAGGGGCATGTATATCAGAGGTATCCAGCCAGGTGTCGTCTTGGGGCCCATAGTTCTTCCATCGTACTAGATATTGGAGTCTTCTTCTGTGGATACGAGAATCCAGAATCTCCTTTATCTCATATTCTTCTCCGCCTTCAACTTGTACAGGAGGTGGAGGTGGGATGGTAGGCCTTATTCCTTGGTTAGGAACATGTGGCTTCAATAGCGACACATGGAAGATGGGATGGATCTTGAGATCTGCCGGTAAGGTGAGCTGTACTGCAGCTTTTCCAATTAGTTTCCTGATTGGGAAGGGTCCCAAGAATAAAGGCCCAAGCTTTTTGCTAGGGATCTTTAATCTTAAATTTTTTGTTGATAGCCAAACGAGGTCCCCAATAACATACTGAGGAGAAGGTCTTCTACGAAGGTCGTAGTACCTTTTTTGTTGACTATGAGCGTGTGATATGGTAGTATTGAGTAAACCCAAAGAGTCTTTTATTTGGGTAAGGTAATCCGAGGCTACTGGGTTACTCGATGGCAGGATGCGTGGTGGAAGAAGAGTGGGATGAAACCCATAGTTCAAGTAGAACGGACTTTGCTTCGTAGTACTGTGGGTTGCGTTGTTGTAAGCAAATTCCGCTAGAGGAAGGAGATCCACCCAATCATCCTGCAGGTATGATGTGTAGCAGCGTAGATATTGCTCAATGCACTGGTTGACTCTTTCAGTCTGTCCGTTGGTCTGAGGATGGTAGGGAGAAGTGAGCTTTCGCTCAATGCTCAAAATTTGACAGAGTGCTTGCCAAAATTTAGAGATAAATTGTGAACCACGGTCGGACAAAAGAGTCTTTGGAATTCCATGCAACTTGAACACATGTTTCATCAGTAGTTCCGCTGTTTGTTTGAATGAAGGTAGTCTACGGATAGCGATGAAATGTGCCATCTTTGTCAAGTGGTCCACTGACACTAGGATGGTATTAAATCCTTTGGAAGGTGGTAGTTCTACTATGAAATCTAAGGACACAACTTCCCATGGAACCTGGGGTATTGGTAGACTACAAAGTAGTCCAGATGGTTTTGTAGTGTCAATTTTGGACCTTGCACAGATGTCACATGAAGAAACAAATTTTTGTACAGACGTCTTCATATCAGGCCACCAAAACTGCCTGGTGAGTAAATTAAAGGTTTTCGTCATACCCATATGTCCTGCCATGGGTACATCATGCGATAACTCCAAGATCTTGGTGCGCATAGTAGGGGGTATGTAAAGTTTGTCATTGTAATAGAGGAAGCCTTCTGCATCAGTACTTAGTTGTGGTGGAGGTGAATCCATTCCTATACTGTGCAAAATCTCTTCCTTCAAGGATCGGACAACACCAATAATGCGTTCATAGGGTATTATGGGAATGGAAGGGATTTCGGGGCAGTTATCTTCGGTTAGTCGTGATAGCGCATCCGCTTTTTTATTTTTGTCTGCAGGCGTATAGGTCACTAAGAAATTAAATCTTAAAAAGAATAATGACCATCGTACCTGCCGGTGGGAAAGAGTCTTGTTAGTCTGGAGGTATTGAAGGTTTTTATGATCTTATCCCTGACCACAGAGGATAAATGGGAATGCTTTAGGAACATATTAAGCAAAGGCATCTTGCAGTGCATTCCTATGGGAAATAAATTTAGAAGAGACAAAGCCAAACCTGGCTGGCTAAACCGTAGCGTCAAAAAACTTATTAGGGGAAAAAAATTGGCCTTTAAGAAGTATAAATCAGAGGGCACAGTATCGGCTTTCGAGCAATACAAGGAGGCAAATAAGAAAAGTAAACAAGAAATCAAGATGGCTAAAATCATCTTTGAGAGACAAATAGCAGAGGATAGTAAAAAAACCCAAAGAAATTCTTTAAATATATCAACAGCAAAAAAACTAAGGCAGAGCATATTGCACACATAATTAACAATGATGGGAGGATGGTTACAGTGGACACTGAAAAAGCAACTGTGCTGAATGCTTTTTTCTCGTCAGTCTTTACACAGGAAACGGAGGGGTACACGGACCATGACTGTATGGCTAGTAGTAATACACAGGACTTGCCACTATGGCTAACAGAGGGTGAAATCAGGGAAAGGCTGGATAAACTTAACACAAACAAATCACCAGGCCCGGATGGCGTATATCCGAGAGTACTCAAGGAACTCAGTAAAGTTATATCGAGACCACTGTTCCTGATCTTTGCTGACAGTATTAGGACAGGAGATGTACCAGGGGATTGGAAGAAAGCTAACGTGATTCCATTATTCAAAAAGGGCCAGAGGCATATCCCGGGAAATTATAGGCCTGTCAGTTTGACATCAGTAGTATGTAAACTTCTGGAGGGGATGATAAGGGACTATATCGTAGAGATTGCTAAAGAAAACAACATCATCAGCAGTAATCAGCACGGGTTTACAAATGGGCGTTCTTGTCAAACCAATCTCTTAACATTCTACGAGGAGGTGAGCTGTGAGCTTGATAGGGGGAGACCAGTGGATGTGGTGTACTTGGATTTTGCTAAGGCGTTTGATACAGTTCCCCACAAGCGCTTAATTTATAAAATAAGGTCTGCAGGTATCCATAGCAGGGTTTGCTCTTGGATACGGAACTGGCTTAAAAGGCGTGTCCAAAGGGTAGTAATAAACAGCGCATACTCAGACTGGTCTGAGGTGGTAAGCGGGGTCCCCCAAGGCTCAGTCTTGGGACCAACCTTGTTCAATTTATTCATAAACAACATTGAGGTCGGGATCAGTAGTTCGATATCAGTTTTTGCAGATGACACAAAATTGGCCAGGGCAATAACTTCACAACATGAAGCAAATATCCTACAGAATGACCTGGACAAAATTACAGAGTGGGCAACGACATGGCAAATGAGGTTTAACGTGGAGAAGTGTAAGGTTTTGCACTTGGGGACTAAAAACATAAAAACACAATACACGCTAGGAGGGGAACCCTTGGGGGAATCAAAAATGGAGAAGGATCTGGGAGTCTTGGTTGATGATAGATTAGGCAACAGCATGCAATGTCAAGCGGCAGCTGCCAAAGCCAGCAGAACATTAGCATGCATAAAGAAAGGGATGCATTCCAGAGATAAGACTATAATCCTTCCACTTTATAAAACTCTGGTCCGACCGCATCTGGAGTATTCCGTCCAGTTCTGGTCGCCAGTCCTCAGGAGGGATGTGTTGGAGCTGGAGAGAGTCCAGAGAAGGGCAACTAAACTATTTAGGGGATTGGAGGACCTTGACTATGAAGAGCGTCTACAATCGCTCGATTTATTCTCCCTGGAGAAGAGACGTCTGAGGGGGGACATGATAGCAATTTATAAATATCTTAATGGGGATCCCAGCTTAGAAAAAAAGCTGTTCATTCGAAGGGATTGCATGAGGACTCGAGGGCATACAATGCGATTAGAGGAGAAGCGTTTTAACCTCAGACGTGGGGGGTTCTTTACTGTTAGGGCTACAAGATTGTGGAATTCTCTACCACAAGAGGTGGTTTCTGCGGGTAGTATGGTGGCTTTCAAAAGACTCTTAGACTTACATCTCAAGGATCAGAACATTCAGGGGTATGTGAGATGATTACAGCCACACACACCTACACAGGTTGAACTAGATGGACTATTGTCTTTATTCAACCTCACCTACTATGTAACTATGTATATATGAGTATTGGTAAGTAACTGGGTACCTTCAAGCAGATGTCGCCAATTCTCCAGTGCCAATTTTATGGCAAGCAACTCCTTTTCACCCACTGGGTAATTCACCTCTGGGCTGCTTAGTGATTTTGAAAAGAAAGCAACTGGGTGGAGTGATGAAGTGTTTGTTGGTCGTTGGGAGAGAACTGCTCCTACTGCCATATTTGACGCATCTACCTCTAGAATATATTGGAGGGATGGGTCTGGATAACGTAGTATGGGAGCAGAAGTGAAGCTTGATTTTAACAAGCAGAAAGCTTGATTTGCTTCTTCTGACCATTTGAATGGTTTTTTTATACTTGTCAGTTGTGTGAGAGGTCTCACAATGGCGGAAAAGTTCTTGATGAACTTCCTATAGAAGTTCGAGAATCCTAGGAATCGCTGTAGGGCCTTATGAGTTGTTGGTATAGGCCAGTCTAGACTACAGGATATCTTACTCATATCCATCTTAATTCCAGTTTTGGATATGAAGTATCCTAGAAATAATATTTCTTCTTTATGAAATAGGCATTTTTTTAATTTCACGTATAGACTGTGTGAGAGCAGTCTGGACAACACAAGTCTTACATGTTTTATGTGTTCAGGCATAGATCGAGAATAGATAAGTATATCGTCTAGGTATACTACAACACAGACATCAAGTAAGTCTCTAAAGATGTCGTTTATGAATCTTTGGAAAGCTGCGGGAGCATTACATAGCCCGAATGGCATCACAAGGTATTCGAATAGTCCTTATCTGGTTCTGAATGCTGTTTTCCACTCATCCCCGTCACGGATTCGGATTAGGTTGTATGCCCCTTTCAGGTCTAATTTGGTGAAATAAGTAGCCCCACGCACTTGTTCAATAAGTTCAGGGATAAGCGGCAAAGGATAGCGATCCTTTATCGTAATCGTGTTTAATTGCCTATAATCGATAATAGGCCTGAGACTGGAATCCTTATTGCGGACAAAGAAAAGTCCTGCAGCAGTGGAAGAAGTAGAGGGTCTAATGAACCCTTTTGTCAAATTCTCATCCAAGTATTCCTTGAGGTGAGAAAGTTCATCCTGTGAAAGGGGATAAACATGTCCGAAAGGCAATTTGCTGTTAGGGAGTAGATCGATAGTGCAATCGTAATCCCTATGGGGAGGCAACACTTGAGCATTTTTCTCAAGGAACACTTCGGACAGATCCTGATAGTATAGTGGTGCAATTTCATCTGACACCACAGACAGAATCTTCCCATAAGATGGGAGGTTACACGTATTCTCACAATAGTGAGAAGGGAAAACCAAAGTCCGTTTTTTCCAATCTATGATTGGTTGGTGTGTGTGTAACCAGGGAAGTCCCAAAGTAATAGGAAAATGGGTTGAGGATAGTATATCAAAAGTGATGGTCTCCACATGTGACTCGTTGGTAGTGGCAAGGAGTGCCTGTGTCTGGTTGGTGATTGGACCAGAAGACAGTGGAATACCATTAATGAAACTAACAGAAAAAGGCTTAGATTTTGAAATAATAGGTATTTTATTTAAGGTAACAAAGCGTGTATCAATATAGTTTCCACAAGATCCAGTGTCGACCATAGCCTTGGTGGTGATCCTAGTTTGGTCCCACTGTAATATTAAATGAACAAAAAGATAGGGGTTAGAAAAGGAAGTCGTTAATCCTCCCAGCAAGACATGAAGGGGACAGGTGCTTATCAAATGATCCGGGGATGCGCAATACATGCAGAGATTTCTGGATGTTCTTCTAGCTCGTTCAGTAGTCGTTAAAGGTGGGCGTATGGTTCCTACATCCATGGGAGTAGGGTCAACAGCCGAAATACGAGAAGAACTAGACAATGGCATTCCCATCTTTTCAGCCCTTCTTTCTCGCAGTCGTCTGTCGATCTTGATACTAAGTTGTATCAAGGCCTCCAAGGTGCCAGGTAAATCCGCTCGGGCGAGCTCGTCTTTAACAGCTTCCGATAACCTGAGTCTGAATTGAGTTCACAAAGATGTGTCATTCCACCCTGAATCAAGGGTCCATCTTTTGAACTCAGATACAAAGTCTTCTACAGGTCTCCTTCCTTGTTTCAAGGCCCTCAACTGCATATCAGCAGTACTCTGCCTATTGGGGTCATCGTATAAGCTGGTGAGTTCCGCTAGGAATAAAGAATAGGTGTTGAGAATCTGATCATTATTCTCAAAGAGAGAGTCTGCCCAGGCCCGTGGATCACCCGTCAAGTATGAAATAACGGTACAGACTTTTATTTGATCTGTGGGGTATGTACGAGGCTTTAACAAAAAAAGCAATTGACATGGGTTTTTGAATTCCCGAAATTTTTTCCGGTCGCCTGTAAACACTAGAGGGGGGTTTATTTTAGGTTCAGGAGGCTGAACAGCAGTAAGCCGTGAGAGCTGGGTTACCTGCTGTGTTAAAGTCTGATTCTTTTCTTGTACGTCAGTCAGAGCAAGTATTAACGCTTTTACTTGTTGTGTTAATTGTGTAACTTGAGTGGGTAATTCTGCTGAATCCATTTTTAAGGTTCGTTCAATCTGTAACGCTCCTGCGTTTTTGTTATAGGCTGGATTTGCAGCTGCAAAATCTCCACTCAGTAGTCATGTAGAGATGTGTTGAATACCAGATCCAACTCTCCAGGACTCATCACCGTGGGCCTGTCAGCTTCAACATACAGATATATACACACTCAATGAGATGTTCCTGGAGTGATAGGATGTATATGATAGTATGAAGGTGATGTGCTGAAGGGACAGGTGTGAACAGTGACAAGGATGGTAAGCACTTGATAGGTTTGTACAGGAGAGTTCAAGATGGTATTTAGGAATGCAGATAGGTTAGTATCGAGTATGCTAACAGGTGGTGAGGACAGCAGATGACAAATACAGGATAGACTAATCCAGTGCAAGGATAGATAGTAGTAGACAGGAGAGCTAGCAATCTATGCAGCAGTGCAGATGATAGATGGTAGTAGACAGGAGAGCTAGCAATCTATGCAGCAGTGCAGATGATAGATGGTAGTAGTCTCAAGAGCTAGCAATCTATGTAACAGTGCAGATGATAGGATAGTATGGATAGGTAGTAACAGTCCTTAATGCAATAGTAGTAGTGTAAGTAATGGAGGTTTACCCTGCGGGGTACTTATCACTATAGTATAGTAGTAGAAGGGTCCGGTGATGAGGAAGTGATCCGGTAGTGAGATACAGGGATCAGTAGCGAGGTTCGGGTCTGAGGAAGTGATCCTGGTAGCGAGATACAGGGATCTGTAGCGAGGTTCCACAGCGAGACACGCTTGTAAGCATAGATGCAAGGCAGGTTGAACGAACATGTGAGTGAGAACGCCGGCGGTTGAAATAGCCGCTCTGCGGCGCTCAGTGATGACAGCATCGGTCTTAAAGGTGTATGCGCACCTACCAGAAGAGAATGGTGGGGCGCATACACGGAATGGAAAGTGGAATAAGGGTACCAGAGGTACCAGAACATTACAATATATAGGTGTTATAGGAGCGTAACCATATAAGTGTAAATGATTTCATTAGCGCAAGCATATATTTCTGCTACTATCACACCTATATATGTCTAGGTGTATATATACATATAAGTATGTGTGTATATATACCCATATACACAAGTTCAGATGTTTTGCCTGCCTCCAAAAACCCCAAAAAATGCCTGCAACAACACACCTGGTCGTTTTTTTTTTTTTTTTGGCGCTAGCGTTTTTTTGGGCATTTTTTTGGGTTCTTTGGAGGCAGGCAAAACATCTGAACTTGTGTATAGTGGTATATATACACACATACTTATATGTATTTTACACTTAGACATATATAGGTGTTATAGGAGCGGAGCCATATTAGTGTAAATGATTTAATTAGCGCAAGCATATATTTCTGCTACTATCACACCTATATATGTCTAGGTGTATATATACATATAAGTATGTGTGTATATATACCCATATACACAAGTTCAGATGTTTTGCCTGGCTCCAAAGAACCCAAAGAAATGCCCAAAAAAACGCTAGCGCCAAAAAAAAGAAACGCCCAGGTGTGTTGTTGCAGGCATTTTTTGGGGGTTTTTGGAGGCAGGCAAAACATCTGAACTTGTGTATAGTGGTATATATACACACATACTTATATGTATTTTACACTTACACATATATAGGTGTTATAGGAGCGTAACCATATTAGTGTAAATGATTTCATTAGCGCAAGCATATATTTCTGCTACTATCACACACACATATGTCTAGGTGTATATATACATATAAGTATGTGTGTATATATACCCGTATACACAAGTTCAGATGTTTTGCCTGCCTCCAAAAACCCAAAAAAATGCCTGCAACAACACACCTGGTCGTTTTTTTTTTTGGCGCTAGCGTTTTTTTGGGCATTTTTTTGGGTTCTTTGGAGGCAGGCAAAACATCTGAACTTGTGTATAGTGGTATATATACACACATACTTATATGTATTTTACACTTAGACATATATAGGTGTGATAGGAGCGTAACTATATTGGTGTTAATTATTTCATTAGCGCAAGTAGTGTTTTCTGCTCCTTTCACACCTATATATGTGCAGGTGTATATATACATACATGGGTGTGTATATATACCCCCTATACACATGTTCAGATGTCATGCCTGACTCCAAACATGTGCTCAAACAATCCCTATAGATGCCTGCAGCCAAAAAGCAAGCTGACAGGGGCGAAGCCATATTACTGCAGCGAAAGTGACTTCAGAGAAACTAGCTTTTCTCTATAGCGGTCACCCTGATATGGAAGGGTTTGGTCACCCTGCCATAGCAGTCACTGTCAGTTCACCCTACACTACACTACGGTCACCCTGGCACTTAACACTTTCCCTACAGAAACTAAATTATTAAAGCTAACTAAAGTGTAAAAAGAGCACCCTAACTACACTAGATATCCCTTTCCTCACACTAATAAATGCTAAATGACACTTTGTAGCAGAACTCCACGAACTGCATCCACTCTCTTCCATGTCCCTGTATAACAATGCTAGGAATTTGGCGGGGGCTATCTTATATACTGGGGGGTGTATTCAAATTATCTTCTGCTGTATGGAGCTGCTCTTTTAGTGTGAGGAAAGGGTTATGCAGTGTAGTTAGGGTACTATATACCACTATAGTTAGATTCAATAATCTAGTTTTTGTAGGGATAGTTTTAAGTGCCAGGGTTCCGTCTAGTGAGCATGTTGCACTGCTCATATATCTACAGCAGGTATACGTGCTTGCTAGTCAGTTATTGTGAAAAATACATTTCAGCGATACACACATCTGCTTTATTTAGCAACAACTTTGGGTCGCATAGCAGTGTGCGTCTTGCAGGTGATTTTTACATCGCACAGTTGATAAAGTCTCGGTGACAAGTTAACGCCTGTTCTTGTTGTAAGCGTTAAGTCCACTGCAAAAGGCTTTGCTACTCTGCATCACACACATCTGCTTTATTTAGTGACAACTTTGGGTCGCATAGCAGTGTGCGTCTTGCAGGTGATTTTCACATCGCACAGTTGATAAAGCCTCAGTGACAACTATGTCAGGTAGACCAAGGAAAGCATACGTGGCCCTGCTGCGGAAAGGGGCACAGCTTCTAGGGTGTCTAGAGGCAAAGGGTGGGGACGTGGTGGTCAGTCCTCAGCCAGGCCACCATTTTGATTGTTCTCCCTCAGTGGCCAAGCTATACGTCCACAGTACGTACAGGAGGTGGTGGACTATATGACCAAACCCTCATCATCGGCATCATCTGCAACTACAGTGACCCAGGCAGAGAAAAGTGGTCAGTCTTCTGCAGTTGGCAGAGTAAATAAAGATGAGTCCATGTCCACCTCAAGTCCTCCCTTAGACCCAACTTCAGACATGTCAGAGGAGTCAGCTGAGCTGTTTGACCACAGTGTCGGCCATCTACTCCTGCCTGATGCTCAGTCCTTTATGGAGTCTGATGTTGGGTCTGAGGTTCAGGAGGAGGCAGAGCAAGCAAGAGGGTAGAGCAGACGGCCCACTCTAAGGCCGCACCTGATGTCTCCCGGGCCACTATACAAACCTCTTCTTGCTGGGCCTTTTTTGAGACATCTCATGCAGATCGAACAGTTGCAATCTGCAAGATTTGTCATAAGGGAATAAAACGTGGCAAAAAGGTCAACCACTTGGGTATAAGCTGCCTAACCAGGCATTTTTTAATTCACAAGTTTTTATTGTTTTCAATACATTACATATTATTACTTACATACATACAATCACAATCAAAAGCACTCTCCTGGCCCCTCCCCCCTTTATCCCTCCTGGTGTAAAAAAAAAAAAAAACACACAACCCCCCCCCCCTAACCAGGCATTTGACAACCCACCACTTGGCCTGTTGGCAGGAGCATTTGAAGAACCCGCAAAAGGGCCAAAGATCAGTCAGTCCTCCTCGCGCTCCTCCTCGTGCTCCACCTGCACATCAGTCTGTCCCTGCTATAGTCACTCGTCACCTGTTGGCAGCCTCCACTGACAGGGATGATGATATAGCACGCAGTGTCACATCTACCTCCAGCACACCACCAGCTGTAACATCTAGATGGCAAATGTTGATTCCACACATGCTGGAACGAAAAAAAAAAGTATACTCCCCGCCACCCACATGCCCAGCATCTAAACAGTAGTTTGGCAAAACTACTGGTTCTGCAACTCTTACCATTTAACCTGGTAGAGTCTGCTCCCTTCCGCGACTTTGCAAAATGTGCCGTTCCACAGTGGCAGGTGCCAAGTCGGCATTACTTTTCCCGTAAGGCCCTGCCACCCCTATACCAACATGTGGAAGGCAATGTAGTGTCGTCCCTGGCCAAGTCAGTCAGCCTTAAGATACACCTGACAGCTGACACTTGGTCAAGCAAACATGGGCAGGGACGGTACATTTCTGTCACTGCTCATTGGGTGACACTGCTTGCCAGCGGAAGGGATTGTGGTCAGGGCTCGGTGCTGCAGCCAGTATTGCCCCAACGTCTGCAAACAGCTGGTGGTGTCGCTGATTCGGGTAGATCGATCACTTCTACCCCCTCCTGCTCCTCCTCCTCATCCTCCTCCATGCCCTCCTCTTCAGAATGGTCCTTTGAATATGATGAGGTAACACGTAAGTGTTCAAAGGACTATTCTATGTCTCAGGCCAAAAGGTGTCATGCAGTGCTGCAGCTTGTGTGTCTAGGGGACAGGCAGCACACTGCCCCTGAGATTCTTGGGGCTCTGCAGGCACAGGTCCAGAGCTGGTTGACACCACACCAGCTGCAGCCAGGAATGGTGGTTTCCGATAATGGGTCGAACCTCCTGGCTGCCCTTCGGCAGGGAAAGTTAACCAATGTGCCATGCCTGGTGCATGTCCTGAATCTCGTGGTACAGCAGTTTTTGAACTTGTACCCGGGAATGCAGGATGTGCTAAGGATGGCAAGAAGGGTGTGCAGTCATTTCAGGCGGTCGTACAGTGCCACTGCACGTTTGGCCGAAGTACAGCGCGAGTTTCACCTGCCGGTACACCGCCTCGTCTGTGACATGCCCACCCGATGGAACTCCACCTTGGCTATGCTGCAGCGCCTATATACGCAGCAGAGGGCCCTCAATGAATATCTCTGCGAGTACAGCACCACCACTTGCTCAGCGCACCTGGGCTTTTTTTCGCCACGGCAGTGGCTTTTGATTAAGGATGCATCAGTGACACCCTACCGGTACTGTTTTTGTTGGAGCACACTCTCCGTGGCATTATGGACAGGGCACTGGAGGCAGAGCAGCAGGAGGAAGAGGAGGACTTCCTTGCCTCTCTTTATCCTGACTCCATTATGCCTAGCTCCCAGAGGCCCGAGCATGATCCAGGGGTGGAAGAGGAGGAGGATGTTTCTTCTGGAACTTTTTCAGGCTTTGAGGAGGAGGAGGAAGACATGCGGCAATCTGCAAGGCCTAGTTTGACTCCCTCGGGACACTTGGGAGTAGTACGTGGCTGGGAGGAGGAGGAACACGTTCAAGATCATGTCATTTTGGGTGACCCTGAGGAGTCAGCTTCTCAGGCCTTTGCAAATTTACGACGCATGGCAAACATCATGCTTCAGAGCCTGCGAAAGGACCCCAGAATCAAGGCCATTAAAGAGACTGACCACTATTGGTTGGCCACCCTACTTGCCCACCGGTACAAGTCAAAAGTCTCTGAGCTTTTCCCATCCACTCAGAGAGTCCACAGGATCAAATCCCTTGAGGACAGTCTCAAGAGGATTCTGGTGAACACGTTCCCCGACTCCCGTAGGGTGCAGGGGCGGGGACAACCTACCATGGACTCTACTGCGGGTCACGAGAGGAGCGTTGGAGAAGGTGTGTGGTTGACGGATGCCTATCGGTCTTTTTTTAGTCCTCACTGCCCAGGCCTCTCAACTGCCACATCGCATCGACAGCATCTGCATCACATGGTGGATGATTACGTCAGGGCACAAAGTGACACAGAGGGCTTTTCATGTGATGAATCTGATCCACTGGCATACTGGGTCTTAAGGTTAGACTACTGGCCAGAACTGGCCCAGTATGCCATGGAGTTGTTGGCCTGCCCTGCTTCCAGTGTCCTATCGGAACAGGCATTCAGAGCAGCAGGAGGATTCGTCACAGACCATTGAATGAGAATCTCCACCGACTCAGTTGATCGTTTGACATTCATTAAAATGAATCAGTCGTGGATATCAAGCTTTGATGCACCTGATGCAGACCTTGTAGACTAGTCTATCGTTGCGATGTGGCAGCTGAGCCTCAGTTTAAGCCTGGACCAGGGTGCCACCCTCCAACCCTCCTCTCATTTTGTTTAGGTTCTCAGAACCTCATTTTAGTTTCCACTAGAAAAGATACATTTTTTTTTTGGCCTTCTACAACACCAGCTCTTTGGGCTTACTGTGGGGAGGCTCCGCCAACACCCAAAACACAATGTTTGCTCACCTGATCCACAGGTACACATCTTCCTAATTTTTTTGCCTACTTCAACACCAGCTCTTTGGGCTTACAGTGGTATGGCTCCGCCAACACCCAAACAACAATTTTTGCGCACCTGTTTAACACATGCATATCATTGCAATTTTTTTCTCTTGCAAAGGCAATTATTGCCTTCATGACCAGCACTTTCATAGGGTTATGGTGTCAAGGCATCGTCGGCACCACCAAAGGCCCAATTTTTAAGCATCCTTTACTTCTATTCAAAGTCAAGAGACAACAGTATTCATCCAAAACATCTCTAATCTTGTTCACTCTGCACTACATTGTGGCCTCTACCCCTAACCCTCAATGTATCCGTGTATATATGTCTGTTTCTTGTGAGAATTCAAGTTAAAGTACACCAAACACCATTTTACATGAAGTAAAGTGCATCTACATACATCTTTTGACTTCTTGAAAACATTTGGTAATAATAGCCCCATTGTGAAAATACACCCGTTAATTATATCCACATTTAAAGAGACAGCACCTTTTTCCCAAAAAAAACTCTAATCTTGTTCCCAGTGCACTGCATTATGTCCCCATCATACACATTGGCTGTGCAGTTGATTAGGAGCAAAAGAAAGGCGCGGTTAAGCAAAAAAGTCATTTTTGAAGGTTTGGCATGCTATAATTCTGGTTCTGGACATGCTACAGAGCTAAAATGTCACAGGTACACTTTTTAGACACCCCAGACACTAAATCCAAAGAAATCTCTTTTTTATTTTTCAATAATTGGCTCTCTATCAAAAATGACAATTTTTAAGAACTTTTTTATTGCCTGATTCCTAGTCCCTGGGGCATGACCCAGAACCCTAGGCACTTTTTAGGGGCATTTATTAAGTTTTAGGGCTTCAAAATGGTGTTTTTTGATTCCCGAAGTTCAGGTCCCATTGATTTCAATGGGGTCCGGGAATCCGAACCGAACTTTCGGGAAATTCGGGTGTTCGGGTCGAACCAAACTTTTCAAAAGTTCGATCATCCCTAGTTACGATCAGTCAACTATTACATAACTATATAATTATATATACAGATATAAACTATAACAGCACTGGCAACTGAAAAATGGCCTGCTATCAAAGGGGTATTACATGGTGACTTCTTAAGAGAAAATACATTTAGATTAGTTAATCCTACATCACAGCTGAGGCCTTTTATGTCCCTTGTTAATTTAGATGATCTTTTCAGCTCCATAACATCCTTTTTGTGAACTGGGGCCCAAAACTAACTGTACATGCAAGATAAGGCATTGCTAAAGTTTTGTATACGTACAAAGAAAAGTTTCTCTCTCTTTGACTTTATCATCTATGAATCTTTTTAATACAAGGAAGTATCTTGCTTGTTCTAGTAGTTGCAAATTTAAATTACAGTGCCTTGTGAAAGTATTCGGCCCCCTTGAACTTTTCGACCTTTTGCCACATTTCAGGCTTCAAACATAAAGATATAAAACTGTAATTTTTTTGAAAAATCCACAACAAGTGGGACACAATCATGAAGTGGAATGAAATCTATTGGATATTTCAAACTTTTTAACAAATAAAAAACTGAAAAATTGGGCGTGCAAAATTATTCAGCCCCCTTAAGTTAATACTTTGTAGCGCCACCTTTTGCTGCGATTACAGCTGTAAGTCTGGAATTATGTGCAAGTGGTATAGAAAGAAGTTACTTTAATAGTCACAAAATAAAGTGCTAATGTGCTAACTTGAATAATGACGTGCAATCTACGGTATAGGGCTTAAGTGTGTAAAAGGGTAAAAAACAAGCTAGAGATCACTCTCCCCAAATGTGTGCTCAAAGTGATGTGTGCAATAATTAATTAAATAAGTTGATAGACAGAAACCTGTATGCCAGTTAAAGAATAATAGTGGTGTTTCACAAATTTAAGGAATATAATCTTATGTAATCTGATTAAAAATGTGCTCATAAAAAATAGGTACAATAAATAAATAAATGAATGTGCAAAAAGACTATGTGCCAATGAAAGAGATTAAAATGATAATGGTAATCACAAGTTTAAACAGTATAATAATCCGATAAAAAAGGTAAGTAGTCCATACAGTGCTATACACAAAGTAAAAAAATGTGTGATGATCCACCAAAGGGTGATAAACAGTCTTTAAAAGTGCTATGAAGTGAAGCAGATATATTAATCAATCAATTGGTAATATTCCGGGTGATCCAAGTGCTGGGTGATGGGTGAGAAAAAACAATTTCTCCCGCACTCACCAGAAATATGTACCCCTACAGGGGTAATAGGCCTTGATATAATACCCTCTTATCCAGCAATTTTGATATGTGGGGCTCTTGGGGGGAAGGTGTCTCCTTCACCTGGGTAGTGGAGCCTCCCTTTCCTCAAGCGATGATGATATGCAAGAAGAAGTGCTAATATAGTGATGTACCGTTTTAAAATACTTTATTAAACAAATTAAAATCAGGTACTCACATAAAATAAGCAGTAAACGGACATCCAGAGCAGTAGGGGCAGCGAGTCCCTCGTTGGCGGCTACTTCCGGGACGCTATGCGTGTCAGCGACCGGATCTGCGTTACAGTGGGGCGGAAATGACGTAACCGCGCACAACGCGTTTCGTCAGATCTGACGTCATCAGGTGCGTGTGAACCATTCCATTGTAGATTTTGCTTTATGTTTTGGATCATTGTCTTGTTGGAAGAAAAATCTCCGTCCCAGTCTCAGGTCTTTTGCAGACTCCATCAGGTTCTTCCAGAATGGTCCTGTATTTGGCTCCATCCATCTTCCCATCAATTTTAACCATCTTCCCTGTCCCTGCTGAAGAAAAGCAGGCCCAAACCATGATGCTGCCACCACCATGTTTGACAATGGGGATGGTGTGTTCAGGGTGATGAGCTGTCTTGCTTTTACGCCAAACATAACGTTTTGCATTGTTGCCAAAAAGTTCGATTTTGGTTTCATCTGACCAGAGCACCTTCTTTCATGTGTTTGGTGTGTCTCTCAGGTGGCTTGTGGCAAACATTAAACAACACTTTTTATGGATATCTTTAAGAAATGGCTTTCTTCTTGCCACTTTTCCATAAAGGCCAGATTTGTGCAGTATACGACTGATTGTTGTCCTATCGACAGAGTCTCCCACCTCAGCTGTAGATCTCTGCAGTTCATCCAGAGTGATCATGGGCCTCTTGGCTGCATCCCTGATCAGTCTTCTCCTTGTATGAGCTGAAAGTTTAGAGGGACGGCCAGGTCTTCATAGATTTGCAGTGGTCTGATACTCCTTCCATTTCAATATTATCGCTTGCACAGTGCTCCTTGGGATGTTTAAAGCTTGGGAAATCTTTTTGTATCCAAATCCAGCTTTAAACTTCTCCACAACAGTATCTCGGACCTGCCTGGTGTGTTCCTTGTTCTTCATGATGCTCTCTGCGCTTTAAACGGACCTCTGAGACTATCACAGTGCCGGTGCATTTATACAGAGACTTGATTACACACAGGTGGATTCTATTTATCATCATTAGTCATTTAGGTCAACACTAGATCATTCAGAGATCCTCACTGAACTTCTGGAGCGAGTTTGCTGCACTGAAAGTAAAGGGGCTGAATAATTTTGCACGCCCAATTTTTCAGGGTTTTTATTTGTTAACAAAGTTTGAAATATCCAATAAATTTTGTTCCACTTCATGATTGTGTCCCACTTGTTGTTGATTCTTCAAAAAAAAAAAAAATACAGTTTTATATCTTTATGTTTGAAGCCTGAAATGTGGCAAAATGTCGAAAAGTTCAAGGGGGGGGGGGGGGGGGTGAATACTTTCGCAAGGCACTGTATATGATGTCAATAAATTTATAATTTATTAGGACAACAAGATTCTCTATCACTGATTCATCCAGTTTTATCCTGGGAACCTGGGGTAGATTATTTGTCATTATCTCTCTCTAAACAGCAAACTTATTTTAACCACTTGCCGACCGCCCCACGCCGATCTACGTCGGCGGTCAGCCTCTCACAGGCAAAGTGATGTAGGGCTACGTCACTAGCTTGTGAGGGTCTAGGGAGCGAGCGTGCGCCGCCGGAGGCGCGCTCCCGCGTGGTCACGGACCCCCCCGCGCGTGTGACCGGCGGACCCGATGTCCGCCGGCCACTCTGCGATCGGCTGGGGAGAGGGAGAAAGTCAGGCAGCTTGTGTAAACAAGCTGCCTGTCATTCTCCCCTCTGTATGAGAGCTGATCATATGGATCTACTATGTAGATCCGTTGATCACTCTGCATACAGCTGAAGCCACAGCCAATCACAGTAAGAATCACCCCCTAGGGACACACACAGCCCCTCCCTCTCAAATAAAGTTAACCCCTTCACTACCAGTGTATTTTTACAGTAACAGTGCATATATATAGCACTGATTACTGTAGAAATGTCACTGGTAACCCCAAAAGTGTCAAAAATGTCAGTCAAGGGTCCGATCTGTCCGCCGCAATGTCGAAGTACCGCAAAAAAAATCGCAGATCGCCGCCATTACGCTTTAAAAAAAAAACAACAAAAATTACAAAAATCTTTCCCTTAGTCAGTAAACGCAATAACTTTTGCGCAAACCAATCAAAATACGCTTTTTGCGATTTTTTTTACCAAACATAGGTAGCATAAAACAAATTGGCCGAAAATGTTAAAAAATTTTGATTTTTACATTTTTTTTGGGGGGAATTTCATATAAAAAAAAGGGAAAAATATTGCTATTTTTGCAAAATTGACGCTCTTTTTTTGTTTATATCGCGTGATCAAAAAATCGCACAGGTGATCAAATACCGCCAAAAGAAAGCTCTGTTTGTGGGAAAAAAAAGGACGCCAAATTCGTTTAGGTACAGCGTCGCACGACCGCGCAATTGTCCGTAAAAATCACGCAGTGCCGAATTGCAAAATACCCCCTGGTCGTTTAGCAGCCAAATCCTTCGGGGCTTAAGTGGTTAAGTGATAACTTGAAATGAAACAAAAAATAACAATAGGCAGAAAAGAAATACAGACAAACACTGTGGTGCCCTTGTACATTAGTAGAATAGTGGTTCCTTTAACCGGTGATCAATAAAGAAGTGCCCCCTTACATTGGTGGTCATGAAAAACAAGTATTAATGGCCAAGAAATATAGACAGTTAAAGCTGTGGTGTTGCCTTACATTGATAGTGAAAAGTGGCCACTGTGCTGGTAGCCAATGTAGTGCTTCCTTACATTGGTGGTCAGTGGGAAGGAAATCTTCCTACATATATCTAAAAGAACATGACTGGTGCCTATTGGTACCATAGAGAGACATGAGAGAAAATGATACACTATGCCAGCGTTCCTGTCTCCACAACTGATGGTGGCATAAATTTGAAGATCTGCTCATAATGCACCGCCTTTTTGTCTACACTGGAGTTGATGACACTTACCACTCTACCTTTTATACACCACTGATCATCCAGGCTTTTACACCCTTTATGTTTCCCCCAATTTTTGTACATAGTTACATAGTTGGTGAGGTTGATAAAAGACACCAGTCAATCCAGTTCAACCTATGATGAGTGTGTGTGTGTTTATGTCAATAGTACATTGTATACCCCTGTATGTTGTGATTGTTACGGTACACATCTAATAGTTTTTTAACTATCGATGCTCCCCACTGACACCACTGCTTGTAGAAGAGAATTCCACATCCTTACCGCTCTGATGGTATAGATCACTTTACGCAGTTTAAGGTTAAACTGATTTTCTTCTAATTTTAGTGAATGGCCGCAAGTCCTTTTATATTCCCTTTTGCTGAATAGTTTGTTCCCTATGCAAGAGTCGCCAGTATGGTATTTGTACATTGATACCCCTCTCAAGCGTCCTTTCTCCAGAGAGAATAAGCTCAATGCTTGTAGTCTTTCCTCATAGCTGAGATCCTCTAGTCCCTTTATTAGCTTTGTTGCCCTTCTCTGGACTCTCTCCAGTTCCAGCACATCCTTCCTGAGGACCAGTGCCCATCACTTTATCTCTGGAAGTGAATCCCCTTTTTTATTTCATGCCAGTATTCTGTTGGCTTTGCTTGCAGCAGCTTGAAATTGCATGCCATTGCTGAGTTTGTCGGTCCTTTTCCATCTTAGATTCCCCCAAAGGCTCTCCCCTAGTGAGTAACTTGCATTTGTATTCCTGACACCCAAATGCAATACCTTACATTTTTCAACAATAAACCTAATTTTCAATGAAGATGCCCACCCAATTATTTTGTCTAAGTCTTCTTGTAAGGTTTCCACATCCTGCATAGAAATATTGCTCTCCTTAATTTTGTATTGTCTTCAAATAAAGAGATTGAGCTGTTTCTCCCATCCTCTAGGTCATTTATGAATAAATTAAATAGGATTGGTCCCAGGACAGATCCTTGGGGGACCCCACTTTCCACACCAGACCATTTTGAGTACTCCCCATTTATCACCACTCTTTGGACTCACCAATAAATCTGTACAGTAAATGTTTGTGGGGAACTATATCAAATGCCTTTGCAAAAACCAGATAAACCACATCAACAGGCCTTTTTTTATCAAGATGGCAGTTCACTTCTTCATAGAACGTTAATAGATTGGTCTGGCAAGAGCGATTTTTCATGAATCCATGCTGATTTCTACTAATGATACCGGTTTCATTACTAACATCTTGTATATAGTCCCTTATCACCCCCTCCAATATCTTACAGACTATTGATGTTAGGCTAATCAGCCTGTAATTCCCAGGGATATATCTCAGCCCTTTTTTTTAAATATTGGTACCATGGTGGCTTTTTTCCAATCAGCTGGTACCATTCCCATCAGTAGACTATACATACATACATACATACTAACAAATCATCCACAAAAGATAGCAGTGCAGAACCATGCTGCGGATGCCAGTTTACCAGGACTTGCTGGAGAGCGGTGGTGTACACTGCAGGTGCATCAATTAGGCCTTGTGGCAATCTGCACCAGGTCATTTGATGGCCTTTGAACACAAATGCCATTAGAGGCTGTGTCCTCTCATCCAACGGTATGCTGAAATAGGCATTGGAGAGATCGACCACACTGAAACATTGTGTTGTGGGATCTGGTTTATGAGTGTAGTTATGTCGGGCATCACTGGAGTGATCTGGAGAATTATGTCATTTATTGCTCTGAGATCTTGAGTGAATCTATAAGAGCCATCTGATTTTTTTTTACAGGATTTACTGGTGTATTGTATGGAGAGGTAGTAAACTTTAGCACATTCTGCTTGAGGAATGCCTCAATCATTGGTGCTAGAGCTTCTTCCTTTGCCTTCTGTATGGGATATTGTTTCAAGTACATGGGCGTATGCGGTTTAACAGTTGCCTTGTACGGTGTGCAGGGGAGATAACCAACATCAAATCAATCTTGTGCCCATGTCTATTGCGGAATTCCTTCAAGAGAACTGGGAACAATGGCTTGCTCACAAGTAAGAGTATGTACACAGTCAATAGAGAATCCCCCTCCCCCGTTGGGCAGGAGAGATATACCTAAATCTATCATTAAATCTCTTCCCAGTAAATTTGAGGGACATGTTGACAATATAGTGAAAGAATGGTTTGTTAAAAATTTCCTCCACTGATTATACACCTGGATGGTCGGGGTACATCTAGTGGGGGTCAATACTCCATTTATTCCCACAGAAGGTTCGCCAGGATAAGTTTCGTTACCTGTCCACTGCTTGATGACTGAAACTGTTGCTCCACTATCAATTAAAAAATACTCTTCCCTATATCTCGGTGGGTGTCTATCATCTGCTAAAATCAGTTTGATCATGGGCTTTTCTTCTGCAGTGTAGGTTAAATTATACATGGCAACGGAGTTTGGGCACCTTCATTGTGGGTTAGCTGTATTCATTCCCCACTGAATGGGATATTTTACCTGTGTTTGCTGGGTCTGGGCAGGCATTGGCTGGACCTGGTCTGGGGGCGGGCGGGGGCAATCTCTAACGAAATGCCCTGGTTGTCTACATCTGAAACAGACTCGTGGACTATGTCTAGGCCCTGTGTGCTGCTGAAAACTGCGCTTGTCTGTGTATCTACCCCGATTTTCATAGTGGGGACAGGACTGGGAATAATGTATCCCATGAGCTGGATACTTGGTGGTCTGCTTGTGGATATCAAAACTCTCTCAGATCTCAAAATCCCGCAGAGTCCTTTGCTATGGCTTGCTTCATGGTTTGTGTTGGGGTTAATTCTGGCCACTTATCAACGATCATTTTATAAATTCTAGCAACTTCAGGCAGCAAATTTGCAACAAATGTCTGTGTATACACTAACCCCATATCATCAGCAGTCGCTAAACATGCCTCTTCTACCCAAGTCTTCCTAAATCTTTTTGTAAAATCTGGCACACTTTCTCCAGTTTTTTGTTTACAAGTTGTGGCTATTCCAATGTCTTTACGATCACCATGCATCTTTTTAAATTCTGCCAATACCTGTGTCCACATTTTTGTCTATCTGGTCAGAGGTCCTTAAGGGATAATCGACAGGTGTGATATCTGTACTGGGTATTTGAAGAGTGTCACATTTTTCAAAGTCAAAACCTCCATCTGCTGAATCCTGATATCCCGTGACCCCTTCCAGAATTAATCTATAATCCTCTACAGTAAACTGTTGGCCTTTACACATTCTTTTCAAATATGATACAGTGGCAGCAGGAGTTTTCCTGGGATCAGGGGAATTATTAATAATATCATTTAAAACAGTAGACGGTAGTGGCTTCATTATCATTTATAATTAATTTATAACAAACGGAAATGCTGCTATGGGGGCGGTATTCGTTTTTGCTGCACGTGGATACATTGCTCTACTGGGCTTTTCAGGCTGGACAATAGGTTGATTAACACACTCAGAGACATCCTGCATTTCAGGTTCTGCAGAACCGGAATTTTGTGGCACAATTGCCTCTGAGCATATTTCATCATCTGATTCTGGTGTTAATTTAGTTAAGATAGGGTATAATGGCACATAAGGAGGGGGAGCAGGAGCTGGGGACACAATGGGGGCTCTGACCTGCTGTTTCTCATTTACACTGCTAAGATCAGTCCAGAAAGTTTGCACTAATAACCATGCCTGTCCACATTTTGTCATATATGCTTTGTCCCACTTTGGGTCTCCCTGGTACCATGGAAAAACATCTATCTCATTTAAACATAACCCCTTTATCATAGCAACATGAAATTCTGAAAAGGATCCTTCCCTTGGAAATGGATGACTACATCTCATTCCCTCAGTCCACATTGACATATTTTCTACCCAATGGTCAGTATAAAATGAACCTAAACACCTCCGGACAAACATTTTTGGTGTTTCCCCCAATTCATTTTTGGGGGACACTTCCACCATAGAGTGGTTTGCAGCAGACTTAGGAACATGACTTTCAGTTCTCCATACCTTGAGAATTGCCCATTATTCTAAGCTCAGAATATAAAGTGAGATAGCTGAGTTTGAAGGTTTATCTAGGGATGTTGATGTCAGTATTTAGACTTTAATGGCAAACCTGGTTTCCAGCTTATGTGGTTTCCTGTGTCTTTCTAATCAGATTTATCTATACCCAATTTATTGTTTTCTTTTAACTATTCTCAGTGGGCAAGTTTATACCTTCAAGCTCAGCTTGATCTCACATACAATCTACAAATACATCTATACAATGGCATGCAATCATATATAGTGACTAAAAATACACTTAAGTGTCTATACAGCAATATACAATGTTTAGAGGGAAAATTCACTATCACACGCAGTACTGCTTTCTAACCGGGTTATCAGACCCTCTATTATCTTTAGGAATATCAGATTCCTGGGAGGCGCTACAGTAGCGCTTACCGGGTACTGTTAATTTGCTCTGACAGTATAGGGTGGCAATAATAATAATAAAAAATAGAATTACTCACCCGATACTGTATATGGCGGATCCCGCTTTCTTACACCAAGCTGTTAACTCGTTCACGTCAAGAGGCAGGTGCAAGATGATTTTCGTTTAGGTCCCAGACCTATGACCCTTCAGTTGTGACTCCCTCGTGCAGTGAATTTTCCCTCCTCTGGTCAGGAGATGTAAAAGCATACAGCACTCAAGCTTAATGGAAATACATCTGATTTATTTAATTTCAGCTCACATATTTATGGGCCATTTGAGCGGGAAAAACCAGTTTAAACTGGTGTGCAATCCATGGGTCAGTTTAACAATAGAATATATCTACTAAGAAAATACATGAAAAGGTTGTTGTTGTCCCTAACGCATTGATGTGAATGTGAGACGTCTTGTGTTTGAAGTATCTTTTGTGGAAGGGCCTTCCCGTCTATGCTGAGCTGTCTGATGTGTTTATATATCTGTACTTATCAATGTGTTCAGGTGTCGTCTGTAATCTTTATGCAAAGTCTAACTGGTAAGTGTCCAGAAGGTATGAATGAGATGTGTTAATATGTCTGTAATTGTCAATGTATTCAGGTGTCGTCTGTAATCTATATGCAAAGTCTAACTGTTAAGTGTCCAGAAGGTATGAATGAGATGTGTTAATATGTCTGTACTTGTCAATGTATTTAGGTGTCTGTAATATATATGCAAAGTCTAACTAGTAAGTGTCCAGAAGGTATGAATGAGATGTGCTAATATGTCTGTAATTATCAATGTATGACTTGTTAATGTAATTGCAAGAGGCCATATTCCATTGTAAGGTGGGCACTAGCTGAAATGTATTTCTCTGGTATCGTGGAATATTAATATTTCATTAAGGCACATTGATACACTCTTTCATGGGGGCAATGTACTTGAAAGTCTCTTGGTATATACAGTCAGGTCCATAAATATTGGGACATCAACATAATTCTAATCTTTTTGGCTATATACACCACCACAATGGATTATTGATTTAAAATCAAACAAACAAGATGTACTTTAACTGCAGACTTTAAGCTTTAATTTGAGGGTATTTACATCCAAATCAGGTGAATGGTGTAGGCATTACAACAGTTTGTATATGTACCTCCCACTTTTTAAGGGACCAAAAGTAATGGGACAAATGGCTGCTCAGCTGTTCCATGGCCAGGTGTGTGTTATTCCCTCATTATCCCATTTACAAGGAGCAGATAAAAGGTCCAGGGTTCATTTCAAGTGTGATATTTGCATTTGGAATCTGTGAATGTCAACTTTCAATATGAGATCCAAAGAGCTGTCACTATTAGTGAAGCAACCCATCATTAGGCTGAAAAAAACAAAACAAACCCATCAGAGAGATAGCAAAAACATTAGGTGTGGTCAAATCAACTGTTTGAAACATCCTTAAAAAAGAAAGGTCGCACCTGTGAGATCAGCAACACCAAAAGACCCGGAAGATCATGGAAAACAACTGTGGTGGATGACCGAAGAATTCTTTCCTTGGTGAAGAAAACACCCTTCACAACAGTTGGCCAGATCAAGAACACTCTCCAGGAGGTAGGTGTATGTGTGTCAAAGTCAACAATCAAGAGAAGACTTCACCAGAGTGAATACAGAGGGTTCACCACAAGATGTAAACCATTGGTGAGCCTCAAAAACAGGAAGGCCGGATTAGAGTTTGGCAAACAACATCTAAAAAAGTCTTCACAGTTCTGGAACAACATCCTATGGACAGATGAGACCATGATCAACTTGTACCAGAGTGATGGGAAGAGGAGAGTATGGAGAAGGAAAGGAACTGCTCATGATCCATAGCATACCACCTCATCCGTGAAGCATGGTGGTGGTAGTGTCATGGCGTGGGTATGTATGGCTGCCAATGGAACTGGTTCTCATATTTATTGATGATGTGACTGCTGACAAAAGCAGCAGGATGAATTCTGAAGTGTTTCGGGTAATATATCCAAATGCTTCAGAACTCATTGGACGGCGCTTCACAGTGCAGATGGACAATAACCCGAAGCATACTGCGAAAGCAACCAAAGAGTTTTTTAAGGGAAAGAAGTGGAATGTTATGCAATGGCCAAGTCATTTACCTGACCTGAATCCAATTGAGCATGCATTTCACTTGCTGAAGACAAAACTGAAAAGAAAATGCCCCAAGAACAAGCAGAAACTGAAAACAGTTGCAGTAGAGGCCCCGGCAGAGCATCACCAGGGATAAAACCCAGCGTTTGGCGATGTCTATGCGTTCCAGACTTTAGGCTGTAATTGACTGCAAAGGATTTGCAACCAAGTATTAAAAAGTGAAAGTTTGATTTATGATCATTAATCTGTCCCATTACTTTTGGTCCCTTAAAAAGTGGGAGGCACATATACAAACTGTTGTAATTCCTACACCGTTCACCTGATTTGAATGTAAATACCCTTAAATTAAAGCTGAAAGACTGCAGTTAAAGCACATCTTGTTTGTTTCATTTCAAATCCATTGTGATGGTGTATAGAGCCAAAAAGATTTGAATTGTGTCTATGTCCCAATATTTATGGACCTGACTGTAGGCGACACCTGACATGTTTTCGGACTAAAAGGGTATATGTACTTCTTCAGAGGTGGCACTAATTAATCTTGGACTTTTTAGTTCATAGTATCTATGAATATAAGAATTTTTTTTTTCAAAATTATACTAACAACAATAACAAGATATCTCAGTAGTATACTGTAGTAATAGTGTCAATAAACTGTGCTGTGTATCATACATATAGATCAGCACGGAACTCACATGCAGGAACAGCTTCAACAACATAAATCCCAGGATGATGTAGCATCTGATTATAAACAATCATAGGCTTATGGTGCTCAAAATGTTGCAGTTGTATCACAGGACTTCACCACTGATGGCACTTCCTATATGGCAAACTGAATAACTGCTGTATGCTCAAAGTCACGAGGATTCCGAATGGACACAAAAATATAAGTGTCCATGTGTCCACAAAGAGACTCAGCCGGGCAACTATAAGTCAAAAAAGCAAAAAAAAAGGGAAAGGTTTGTGTCTTTGGACATATAAAGCAAAGAGTCACCAAAGATATATGGTAATCATCTTATACTGATATGTTGAATAATGGTTGTATAACAGAGATATATACAAAAAAAGAGATGGAAATAGAAGATGTATATGTCTCGTAGTTATAATCAGTGACCTCATGACCAGGTGATATTCACCTAAGCCACAAAATACACTCACATTAAAAAGTGCACAGATTCTGGTGCACTCCAGTAAAATCAGCATTAAAGGTGATGAGATTTATTATACTGTGCACTGCAAATGCACTTGGAAGTGCACTGCAAATACAGTTGCTATAGATCTCAGGGAAAGCTCTGAAATGAACAGAAGCTCTGCTGATTTCTATCATTCAATCATGTGGAAGCAAAAATGCGTTTTTTTAATTTTCCTTCCATGTGATTGAGTATTCTGTGCAAAGTGAAGCCTTATCTCACATACTAAGCTCTGGAGCAAGTGCACTCGCAGTGCATGGTATATTTTCCTTTGGTAAATCAAAATCATGTGTTGCCCCCTTAAGGAGCTAAGGCATCAGCATCACCTAATGTGTATACTGCTGTATCTGATGTCACTTCCGGTTTGTGCGGTGACATCACAGGCTTCACTCCAACATATTTTGTCGCAGTTACATGGCTTCATGACTTTTTTAAGGGAAAGGAGCCAAGTTGTCAATTCTCCCACCTTAAACTGGACTTTGTTTTCTCCATGTTGCCAAGTAACGAGCATCATATTGTGGACATTTGCATGCACATCTGGAATACCTCTTGTGCCTAACTATTATTTTGGTACTATGGGATGGGCTACTAAAGGCAAATCATCCATGCACTGCAAGTGCAACCACAATAAAATGTTAAAAAACAGCATTTCTGATTGCACATGATTGGATGATAGAAATCAGAAGTGCTTTCCCTCATTTTAGAGCTTCCCCTCAGATCTAGTGCCATTGTACTTGCAGTGCACAGTATATTTGCCTTTAGTAAATCAACCTCAACATGCCTAAGATGTAAATTTATTTCATAAAATAACTGGCCCCATTTTTTGGGTGTTATACTTGTACTCAGGATCAGTGCCATTAAAAAAATGTACTACAAAGGGATGCCATTTTGTTGGATATAATTCCCTATTTACAATAAAGTTATATTTACTGAATAAAAGGGTGATTTTTTTCAAACATAACAACTCCATAAGCTCTACCTTCCCTCTCTAGTTCCTTGTCGCACTGCACACAATAAAAATCATTAATATTGACCTAATTTGTGAATGAGAAATTTATATGTATAGTACATGCATGCTTTTTAACTCGCATCCATTTCATTTATTAAATAAAATAGGAAATGGTGTGTGGGCTGTAGATTTATAACAAATGTCCAATATTTCGAGCATTGTCCCAAACACAAGTACACTAGAACACATTTTATGATTAAATTGTAGGCCTGTACGGTAATGTTTAAAATAGATTGCATTGCAGGCTTTTGCCATTTTAATGGAATGATTCATTTAGAGGTTGTCATGGCTATATTATATGTTAATGCTCATACATTTAGTTAGTATATGCAATGCTATCTACTTAATTTATGACTTCATGGAAGATGGCATTTGATTAAAAGCATCATAATAACACATATTGAACAGGATTTTAACATGATGAACAAAAAGAATAAATAAGCACAGTCATAAATAAAACTGCTTTTATTATTCCTTAGATAAAAGCAATGTGTTATTGTCTGCTTTATTTATTGTGTAATAAATAATGACCCCTCTATTGATATTCTGAAATCTGTATGTACATCTGTACATAAAATGACTATGCTTTGCTGTATGCTGTCGCTGGCATAGATAGATAGATAGATAGATAGATAGATAGATAGATAGATAGATAGATAGATAGATAGATAGATAGATAGATAGATAGATAGATAGATAGATATCTACAGTATATATATATATATATATATATATATATATATATATATATATATATATATATATATATATCCATATATATAGATATCCATACATATAGATGTCTAGATGTCTAGATGTCTAGATCTATAGATAGATAGATAGATAGATAGATAGATAGATAGATAGATAGATAGATAGATAGATAGATAGATAGATAGATAGATAGATAGATAGATAGATAGATAGATAGATAGATAGATAGATAGATAGATAGATAGATAGATAGATAGATAGATATAGATATCTATCTACAGTATATATATATATATATATAGATATATATATATATATATATATATAGATATATATATATATATATATATCTATATATATATATATATAGATATCCATATATACAGATATCCATACATATAGATGTCTAGATGTCTAGATGTCTAGATGTCTAGATAGATAGATAGATAGATAGATAGATAGATAGATAGATAGATAGATAGATAGATAGATAGATAGATAGATAGATAGATAGATAGATAGATAGATAGATAGATAGATAGATAGATAGATAGATAGATAGATAGATAGATAGATAGATAGATAGATAGATAGATAGATAGACGACAGACAGACAGACAGATCTTGTATGTATATGCTCCCCAATTGTTTTAATCCAAGGCGAATGCCTATGTTTTCCTTAACAGTTTCAGAGGTAGAGAAGGGGAAAAAAGTGACGTTAAAGTGACTACACTTTTTTTTGCCATCTCAGTCTCTTTATTTATTCCTGGCTTACATGGTACATTGTATTTTTTTTTTGCTTCTGCAACACAAAAATTAGTAATGTTTTGACTTCAAGTGTCATTGGTTGAACATAAATTGTTTATTTTACAGTGTTTAACATCACTTATGGTCATCATGCTGAATAAAAACAGTTGACAACCTAATAACTTGTTTTTTCTTTCAGTCACAACAAGATGAGGGGTCTGATTCTTTCATTTTTATCACAAGTCCCATTCCATTTCTCTTCATCTCATCTCTTCAATTTACTTTCTTCTGATTATGCAGAGTTTCCTGTTTTTTTTTTTTGTTTTTTGTTTTTAATTATGTGAATAGGGAATTAGTAGATGCAGATCAAGATTTTTTTTTTTTTTTTTTTGCAAAAAACAAAATTGTTACAGAATAGTTGCTGATAAATAGTTGAACTTAAGTTGACCATACCCTAGCAGATAGAATTAGTAGCAGTAGAATACTCTTACAAATGTTCATATGAAAATTCTCAATACATTTTCAATACATTCAAAGACTTAATTAAAGTGATTTGAAAATACCAAAAATGTTGTTTGAGTTTAACATTTGATTTTGGGATCATTGGACTTTTCTGAATGAAATCTACATACACTGTTAGAAATTTGTTTATCTACGAAAATTTGCCATCTTGTTTTTTTTTCTCATTGAAAATAAATGTTGGTTTTACCTCACTATTAATTAGAAAATCCAGTAAACATTTTTAAATATAAGACAACTTTTGGCTAGCCATATGAATGCTGATTCCTCTGTTTCAGCCCCCTGGGCTGATTGAAGGAAATTCATCTATGTCTCCATCTACACTAAGCAGCAAGGAACATTTCATATAATATTGTCTGTTATTTCCTGCGGTAAAACTACTTATGTTGTGTCTACCTTCAGGTCAGATGGTGGGGATGACATTTTCAGGGATATAGATCTTGCCATAATAATTAGAAACTTTCATTTGAGTTTAAATTGAAGATTGTGTGAAGGCTGTACAGAAGTTTCTTCAAATAAAAATGCTATTATAATAAAAAGTGGGACAAATGCAACCAAGGTAAAGCAAACTGATTGATTTCTGTTTTTGGCACAAAAGTAAAATCTTGAAAGAAAAAAAGAACATGCAGCTACCCTGACCATAGGACATATTATAGGTATTCCCAATTCTTATAGTACTGTGTGTAAAGATTACCATAAAATATTAATAGTAAGCTCTCATGAGCAGGGCCCTCTGAATCCTTCTGTACGAAATTAGATTAACACTGCACTGTCTCCCTTAATTTTGTAAAATGTTGCATGAATTCATGGCTCCATATAAATCCTGAATAATAATAATAATAATAATAATAATCTGCTCCTTGCAGTAAGTATCTACCCACATTTAGGGCTACTTTAATAGATAACAACTTACAGCTGCTTATTCAGTCAGGGTAAGTCTCGTTTTTTTTTTTGTTTTTTTTTTTAAGATAAAAACATGTAATGATCTATTTGTAAAAATACAGTGAAAACATGTAATGATCTATTTGTAAAAGAAAAAAAATACAAACTGAAAAGTATTATCTATTTGCACAAGGATTAAGACAGCAGTGAAAATAAAGTACACCAAGTAACAGAAACCACATACCAAGCCACCTATTCCAAAAGCTTTTTAATTCAGCCATCGGTAATACAGCGGCATTCAAGTTGTCCCTGCCCAGGGACTGCACCTCCTTGACGCACCACTACTGGCTTCATAGCAAGACTACCTGCAAGGAGTGAGTAGAAAGATGGGGGGTGGGGGAGTAGGAAAAGAAGGGAAAGTGGATTAAAATGAGGAATAAAAAAACATAAATAAAAAACAAAAACTCCATAAAGGGAAGGAGGGAGGATAGGATAGTGAAAGATGGTATGGGGGAGGGTAGTTTTAAAGAAAAGGGTAGAGATTGAATAAATATAAAGGAGTCAATTTGAAAAATGAGCATGAAATTTAGGGGAATCTTGATTAGGGGAATCCAAGCGGCCCATATGGCTTAAAAAGATTCCATTTTATCTTGGTCTTTAGCTATTAATTGTTCAATCCTCAATGTCAATAAAAGCTCAACTCATGCTGCTAAGGTGAGGATAGTTTGGTATTTCCACTGTCTATAGATGCTCTAACTGACAGCAATGGGAAAAGTAATTACTCATGGAGAGTAATGTGAGTTGTGGGGTATTAGATAGGTTCATGACGTAGCATTCATTATAAATAGTGAGAATTTTATCTCAAAGAGGTAAAATGTGAGGGCATTCCCACTATACGTGAATAAAAGTGGACTAATCCCCAAAGTAACGCCAGTACATAGCAGGAATAGATGGGACAACTTTTATGCTGCCTTGAGGGCTGTAGTACTATCTAGAATTTTGTAATTACTTTGGTCTTGCAAGAGAGAGTATGGGTAAGAGTAAATGCTTTATTCCAATACTCTGCAGTATTAAAAGATTGACAGTCACTCCTCTGTTGAAGTTGAGAAGAGGTAAGAGCATGTGATTTGTAATTAAAATGGTAGTAAAGGCAGCAGGTTTTTATCTTAATGCATTCTCTGTATTAAGATTTAAAAAAAAAAAACTTCTATGCACAGGATTCCCCAGCCCCCTAAACACTCACTAGAGTCCAAACTCGAGCCAGCACTGTGCCTGGGAGCAGCAGCTCTATCCGCTTTCTCTCTCTCCTCATTGTACATGGAGGCAGCAGCAGGATATTAATTACAGCCTGTGAGGAGGGAGCAGGAGCCAGGTTGAGCCAAGCTATTTTGTTTACAGACTTGCTATGGGGGCACTCAGCAGGGGTGAGGAGCCAGAAGCACTAGCGGGGGACCCTAGAAGAGGAGGATCAGGGCTGCTCTTTGCAAAACCCTTGCACAGAGTAGGTAAGTATGTTATGTTCAATATGTTTTAAAAATTATGTGTTCAATCACTTGAAGCAAACATTGATAAAGTAGGGATATCACATGTTGGGAGGTTGATAATAAACGCCTGCAGCTTCAAAGGGAGCAAATGACCAATGAAATTGAGTGCATTGGTCCAGTGTTTGGTAAAGGTGAGTTAATTGCCTATCTACAAATGTCTAGCACTTAAAGCGGAGTTCCACCCATTTTTAATAGGTTGGAATACATAGATCTATGTAATCCCCTTTAAAACGGCTTTTACCAATGGAAACTTTTTTTTTTTTTTTTTTGCTAGTAAATACCTTAATTTCTGCTTTATTCCTCCTCTCCTCACTTCCGGGTCCGATCGGCGATGACGTCATTCGGCGATTCGAAGTGTGTGCTGGGATGTATTCTATTCCAGAAATCTCGCAGGAGCTGAGCTGTACTGAGCCGTGCCTGCCCCGCCTCCGCCCCGCCTCCTCTCATTGAGTTGTATTGTATGCAATGTATTCAGGCCGTTCTCTGCCCCGCCTCCGCCCCGCCTCCTCTCATTGAGTTGTATTATATGCAATGTATTAAGGCCGTTCTCTGCCCCGCCTCCACCCCGCCTCCTCTGTGAGTTGTATTGTATGCCATGTATTCAGGCCGTTCTCTGCCCTGCCCCCTCTCAGTGAGCTCAGTAAGGATATAATGATTTCAGTCCTCGCTCACTGAGAGGATGCGGGGCGGAGGCGGGGCAGAGAACGGCCTGAATACATGGCATACAATACAACTCAATGAGAGGAGGTGGGGTGGAGGCGGAGGCGGGGCGGAGGCGGAGGCGGGGCAGAGAACGGCCTTAATACATTGCATACAATACAACTCAATGAGAGGAGGCGGGGCGGAGGCGGGGCAGGAACGGCTCAGTACAGCTCAGCTCCTGCGAGATTTCTGGAATAGAATACATCCCAGCACACACTGCGAATCGCCGAATGACGTCATCGCCGATCGGACCTGGAAGTGAGGAGAGGAGGAATAAAGCAGAAATTACGGTATTTACTAGCAAAAAAAAAAAAAGTTTCCATTGGTAAAAGCCATTTTAAAGGGGATTACATAGATCTAAAGTTCCAAAAATGGGTGGAACTCCACTTTAAAGAGAGAAAATGAGGCAAAAAAAAAATGTATGTTACGAGAATATGCCTCACGTAAAGATCAAAAAGAAAAATTCTGGCCAAAATTCCAATTCCAATCGGCCATGGTGAAATTGTACATTATCCAATGAGAAAGTTATCAGGCCAGGGGTTGTGGATAGGCCATAGCTAGGATGACCCATGTCAGCAATAAACAGTGACAGCTGTCAACATGGGTTCTGATTTATTGTCAACTAGACATGAGCCAAACGACCCCTGGTTCGGCAGAACTTTCAAACATCGCAAATGTTTGGAACGGAATAACGAACCCCATCGAAACCCATGGGACCCCAACTGGAAAAATTGAAAGAGCCCATTTTGAAGGCTTATATGCAAGTAATTGGGCATGCAATGGCTATAGCGGTCTGGGTACTGCCCTGGGGGACATGTATTAATCAAAAAAAGTTTGTGAAAAAAAATAAAAAGTTTGTAAAAAACATAATTTTTAAATGTGCCGTGATTCACTGATGCTTGAAGTGAAACCCATAAAATAGGAAATAACAATAAAATTAAAAATTCCCTTAAATATAGTGCCTGGGGGGTCCCCCTAGTCTGCATGTAAAGTTGCCCATATGTACCATGTATAGAACATGCTGCAGCAATAATGACAATTATAAAGCTGAAAAAATTGCATTTTCCCTGCAAGCGTTCTTTATTTTATAAACAATGGCTTGGATAGCCAGTCTGTATGGTGGGGCCACAATTTAGTGCACTCAGGACAAACCAATGTTTTGGTTAAATTCTAGTGTCTGTTTCATAGACTTTGGATAGAGGTAACGGGTGTGGAAAAATTGGTCTTTGGGTGTTGGTGGTGCCTTCACACTGTAACCCTATAGAGGTACTGTTGATGACTCAACTAATGCCTGTGCATTGTCAAGGAACAAGTCGCTAACGCTGTGTTAAAAAAACTCAGCTGACTCCTCCATGCCTGATGCCCAAGCTATGGTAGCAATAGCTTGGGACAACGAGGCAGAATAAGCCAATCTGGAAGCTGCAGTGGACTGTGCACTAGTCTCTGCTTGGGTGATGGGGGATAAGGAGGATGAGGATGGTTTAGTAAGCCAGTCCACCTCCTCCTCTGCATGCTGTGGCTGGATAGCATGACCAACATCAGTAAAAAGAGACTTTGCCTGTGGAAACAGACGCTGCTGGCCCCCTCACCGTGCCAAGGGAACAACTGCCTCTCCTTGTTGGTCTCACAGACATGATGGAGGGGGCTTATTAACTAAATATAATAAAGATGGGGAAATGTGTACGAGGATGCAATTTAATCAATGGAAAGTTATGTTTGATGCGCTTTAACTTGAGTACTTACAACACAGACATACTTCACTGACACATTACAACAGTGGTCCTCAACTCCGGTCCTCGGGCCCACTAACAGGCCAGATTTTAAGTATTACCTTGGAGAGATGCAGACTAGAATACTGCAATCACTGAGCAGCAAATGAGATCACCTTTGATGTAATTTAGTTATCTTGCAATCCTGGCCTGTTAGTGGGCCCCGAGGACCGGAGTTGAGGACCACTGCATTACAATATACTACAGTAAAACTACACTGACGCACTGCATTATACTGCGTTAAATGTGCACTAACGCACTAAAATATATACTGCACTGAAATATACTGTGTTAAAAGTGCACTAACGCACTGAAATATACTGCTTTAAACATGCACCAACGCACTGCAATATACTGCTGTAAATGTGCAATAACACACTGAAATTTACTGCACTGAAATTTTCTATGTTAAATGTGCACTGACACACTGAAATATACTGCGTTAAACGTGCACCAATGCACTGCAATATACTGCATTAAACATGCATCAGCGCACTGCATTATACTGCAAAAAAACATGCACTAACATACTGCAATATACTGCGGTGAACCTGCAATAATGCACTAAAATATACCGCACTGAAATGTACTGCATTAAACGTGCACTAATGCACTGAAATTTACTATGGTAAACATGCACCAACGCATTGCAATATACTACGTTAAACGTGCACTAACGCACTGATATATACTGCCTTAAACGTGCACTAACACACTGAAGTACACTGTGGTATACGTGCATCAATGCACTACAATATGCTGCGGTAAATATGCAATAAGGCACTGCAAAATACTGCAGTAAATATGCACCAATGCACTGCAATATACTGCATTAAACATGCACTCTAACTCACTGCAATATACTGCGGTAAATGTGCACCAATGTAGTGAAATATACTGCGTTAAACATGCAATAATGTACTGCAATATACTGCAGTAAACATGCACCAACGCACTGCAATATACTGCATTAAATGTGCAGTAATGCTCTAAAAAATACTGCAGGAAACCTGCCCTGACAAAATAAAATGACACTAAAGTAAAAAGGAACAGTCACACTACACTCGCACTGCACTGATACTTTACACTCACAATAGAATCACAATAGCCCACTATAGCACACTCATTCGCCAGTAGCACAGAACAGATCCCTGCTCTATCTCTCTCCATGCCAATATCACACTGCAAATAGCCTCTATGGGAAGAATATTTTTATAATGTGGGGTGGGACTAAGAGCAATGAGCCATAATTGGATGGAGTCATATTGTCCAATCATGACTCTGACAGTGCTATGTGCCCTGATTGGCCAAAGCTTTCATTGCTTCAGCCAATCAGGGCTTCCAATGCACTGTACGGCTTTGCATTGTGGTTATTTGGCGGGCCGAACAAATGGTCAAATGGGTAACAGTCAATATTTGGCCCAAACTCATGCTCAAGCCAAACCATTTGCCCAACACTAATGTCAACTATTCAGACAAAGGAAGAGCCTCCGGCAGGCAGAAATCAGAGGCTTGGTTGTAAACCATTGTTTATTATTTCTATCAGTTTTAAAGAGTTAAGTCTGGTAAGCCATTGCTGCTGTCTTCTTCCTGACTGGTTAGAGTCCCAAAGTGCATTTGAGGGTGAACGGTATGAAATATGAACTTGCTGGCACTATGCTATAGCTTCTGTAAGATTGCTCTGGGTAAGGAAAATGGGGCAGTTTGTAAAAGACACAGTTAGTTATTTAGGCAGAATGTCCATCTCGAGGACCTTAATTCTCTTGAACCATGACAGTAGTAGAGCAGTCCAATTTAATAGGTTAAATTTTGATGGAGTTGAGGTGTTTCATATAATTTAAGACACACAACTGAGAAAGCTCCAAGAAAGTTAGTACTCCCAGATATTTCAGTGGCATTGGCTTTTATTTAAAAGAAAAAGGATGTACATAAGGAGTTGACTTTAGGACTAGATAGAAAAACTTTAAAAAATGTCTCTGTAAAGTTACTGAGTTCACAATTTTTTTTTTTTTTATGTGCTTGCAATATGACAGACAGACTGATCATAGGAGAGGTAAATAATCTGCATACAAATCAAAATATATGAAGATATCACAAAGTGAATCTCTCATAAAATACAGCACAAATACACTGTGAAAAACAAATAAATGTGCATAAGCAGCAAAGAAAATAGTGAAACTAAAATATATAAATCAGACAACATACATATAAAAAAAATTACATATGTGAAACAAAAAACATATCTGTGAAAAAAAAGTGAAATAAAATATAAACAGTCTGTAAAACACCAGTAAAGTATGTAGTAAGGTAAATGTCCCATGAGCCGCACATCACATTTTGATGTGCAGCTGATGGGACATTAACCACTTAAGCCCCGGAAGATTTTACCCTCTTCCTGACCAGGGGGTTTTTTGCGATTTTTTACTGCTTGACTTTAACGGACGATTGCGCGGTGGTGCGACGCTGTACCTAAACGAATTTGACGTCCTTTTTTTCCCATAAACAGAGCTTTCTTTTGGTGGTATTTGATCACCTGTGCGATTTTTACTTTTTGCGCTATAAACAAAAAAAGAGCGTAAATTTTGCAAAAATAACAATATTTTTCACATTTTTTTATATGAAATTCCCCCCCAAAAAAATGTAAAAATCAAAATTTTTTAACATTTTTGGCCAATTTGTTTTCTGCTACATATGTTTGGTAAAAAAAAAATTTGCAAAAAGCGTATTTTGATTGGTTTGCGCAAAAGCTATTGCGTTTACTAACTAAGGGAAAGATTTCTGTCATTTTTGGTGTTTTTCACATTTTTTTATATGAAATTCCCCCCCAAAAAAATGTAAAAATCTAAATTTTTTAACATTTTTGGCCAATTTGTTTTCTGCTACATATGTTTGGTAAAAAAAATTAGCAAAAAGCGTATTTTGATTGGTTTGCGCAAAAGCTATTGTGTTTACTAGCTAAGGGAAAGATTTCTGTCATTTTTGGTGGGTTTTTTTTAACGCGTAATGGCGGCGATCTGCGATTTTTTTTGCGGTGCTGCGACATTGCGGCGGACAGATCGGACCCTTGACTGACATTTTTTACACTTTTGGGGTTACCAGTGACATTACTGCAGTAATCAGTGCTATGCATATGCACTGTTACTGCAAAATGACACTGGCAGGGAAGGGGTTAACTTTATTGGGGAGGGAGGGGTTAAGTGTGTCCCTAGGTGCGTGCTTTTTACTGTGATTGGCTGTGGCTACTAGTGTAGGAACAGTGATCAACGGTCCTACATAGTAGAACCGTTTGATCACTGTTTCTACACAGGGGAGAATGACAGGTGGCTTGTTTACATAAGCCCCCTGAATTTCTCCCTCTCTACCGACGATCGCCGAGTGACCGGCGGACATCGGGTCCGACGGTCACACGCACTGACTTCCCTGTGAACGAGCCGCGGCGGGCGCGCGCCTCCGCGGGCGTGCGCTCGCCCGCTATAGGCTCACAAGGAAGTGACAGGCAAGTGACGTAGATCTACGTCACTCTGCCTGGCCGGGGCTGACCGCCTCAGTAAATAGTCGTGCGGCGGTCGGCAACCGGTTAACATTACTGACATGAATAATAGAGGATAAAGTGCAGCGCTATGATATGAAGGAACTACAACAGTTCTCAATATTGAAGAAAATAACAATAAGGTAAATAGACGTTTAAGTCTATAAATAAATAAACAAAAGTTCATAATAAAGTTCCAAATAGTAAGTGCAAGTTGGAGATTCCAAACAGGAAGGTGAATCGTGATAATGATGTCCCGTCAACAACAATGTCCCATCTCTGCAAATGATGGACTTTGTCCTTGGACTCTCCCCTTTCACAACCGTGGTGATGAAGTTTGACCCCCCTTACAAGAGACTGCCTTGCCCTCTCTTATTTCATTTGGCCTGCCTCTAATTCCCCCCCCCTTTTTTTTTACCCTCCTCCTTTCCTCCTCCCCCCTCCCTCTCACCTTCCTGCCCTTACCTTCCTAGTCCCTTCCTCCAACGTTCCTGCTGGGTGCACACTTGCCACCGGGTAGGCAAGCACCCCTTGTCCTATCCCCACACCCAGAGCCTGGTTTCTAATAAACTGACAACTCACTCTTCCCCGTTCCTGGGTGCCATACACCCAGGGTGTGGGTTTACCCTAGGACCTGTCCCAAGCACCCTGACATTCTCCATAGGAGGCCTCCTCGCTCTTCTTGGCCTTCCCTTCCTTTCTTTCTACCTTCTATACAGACAAGCTCTAGCTCCTTTCCCCAGTCTTTTTTCTTCTTTTTTTTTTTCCTTTTTCCTTTAGAGTGATAGAAGGCTCGGGCTTGGCTCTTTTCTTGGGCGCTCGGTCTTCACAATTGTTTTAGCCCTTGTGGATCATCATGACTATTTTCCAATTTTTGTAGTCATCCTTTGTCCACATCAGGTCCTTACTAGATATCCGTATATCTCATGCTGGATAGTTGTCCTCTGTTAGATCTGTTTTCTTTTTGAACATATGCTTTGTTACACTTGTATTCTACTGATGTTTGTATATTTTTATACCTCAATAAAATTGTTTTAAAAAAAAAAAAACACATGTCACAGCAATAATGAGATGAGAGACTCCTTAAGGATTAGCATTCCTGGATGGATGCTGGGGTTTGCCGAGGGTTTTTTCTTTTTGACAAACCCCAGCATTCATCCAGGAATTGATGGCCTCCCTATTCTTTCCATGCGTTTGTGCTGATGGGGGAAAGATATCTGTGGACTGACACCCTTTATTGAGACAAGCGTTTTTGGACCTTACTGTTGTGTAGGTCTAATTGTGAGGTGAAAGGCCAGAGTGTGAGGTGGCAGTACACTGTGTTGCAAAAGTGTGGTTTTGGAGCACTTCCTTCATGCAGAACTCTGCTGAAATTTATTGATCGCTTATATATATGTTACCAGGTTTCCCCATTATTCATGTAGAGATGATCATTATTGTTTTTTTTTTTTTTATTATGCCGTTGTGGTTGCGCTGCACTTTGTGATTTTGATTTTGGCTTATAGGTTATGGAACACACTTGTGTGCTTGGCTGCACCACTTGCGAGTATTCACTTTTATTTGTTTTTGGTAAGTGTGGAGCAATTGTTTTTTTTATTTATTTTTTTTTTTTATTTGGAAAATAAGTTTATGTGTGCTGCAAAAATACAATACAAAAACACATTAACACGTGAGTTACACACTTGTGAAACACTTTAAAGTGAAATAAGTGAAACGAAAAATATACCTTCACCATACAAAAGAAAAGCTACAATGATACAGTGTTATAAATATCTCACTCAGCCGCACCCCGCCCTGGTAATATATCAATTACACCCTGTCACTATGAGCTATAATCAAACAATTATATCCATACCCCGGCTCCACCACCTCCCCCCATCCCCCAAAGACTTCAGAAAAAGTAAAATCACAAAAAATGTATACATTAAATGTATGAGTACTCTCTAACCACCGACTCCAGATTTTATCAAATTTCTTGGGACACCCCCTGTGTTTATAAATCAACCGTTTATAATGAAGAGCAGAATTTATTTCCGTGATCCAGTCCTGAAGAGTAGGGACTGAATCACGCATCCACAGTCTGGCTATAAGCTTGCGAGCGCTAAAAATAGATTCCTGAAGAAAAATGGTAAAAAATGTGTCAATGTCACAGTCAGGAAACAAACCTAACACACAGGACAAAACATCCAACTGTAAGGGGGAGCCCATATGATCGTGCAAAAACTAATAACCTGTGTCCAGTAAGCCTGAATATCCGGGCAAGACCAAATAAGATGTATAAACGTACCCGGTTGCAGGGGGCAACGAGGGCAGGAAGGGTTGTATGACCGCCTATATTTCGATATTCTGAGCGGAGTAAGATAAGCTCTATGCAAGATGTAGAGCTGGGTCACACGCTCTGAAAGTTTGGGCGAAGACAACCTAGGGCCCACCAAGATATCGTCCCAATCCATCTCATCCAGGGGACCCGTATCCACAGCCCAACGAGTCTGTATCCGGGTCACCTGGCGATCGTCTTCAACACCACGCAATTCAATATATAAGGATGAGATAAGACCCTCATGCGTGTCGCCCAACAGCACCTCTAGCAGAGGGATATCTTGTAAAACGGGAAATTGTGTCAAGAATTGTGCATGTAATGCGTGACGCAACTGTGCGTATCGAAAAAACATATGCGGAGGGAGATCATACTCAGCTTTAAGTGATTGAAAGGAACAAACTCCTGAATCACAAAGCACCTGGCCCAGATACAGTATGCCCCTAATTGCCCACGACTGACATTCCGGGATAGATAGAAGCTCTCGCAGGTCTGAGTTATACCATAAAGGGGTCCTGGTGTGTATCTGAGGGTAATTTAACTTTATTGCCGCTATCGCCCAGATCTTCCGGTGATGGAACAACTAATTATTCATCACCATCGCTCGAGGCAAAGGACCACATTTTCCTAAAAGTACCTGCATAGGGGTGTAAACAGCTTGAGGAGATCCATGACAAACTAAGGTTTGGTATCTAGTAGCCTCCAATTTATTAAAATAAAAAAAGTGGGAAAGTTGCGACGCAAGGTAATAAGATTGAAAATCCGGTATAGCCACAACCCCCTTATCCGTAGGGTTTTTAAGTGACGCCCATGTTAACTTATGGGGCTCAGGTCCCCAAACAAAGGAATTCAGGATACGGTCAATCATTTTAAATAATTTCAGGGGGATTGGGACGGGGGAGTGCCAAAAAGCATAAAGACATTTTGGTAATAAAATCATTTTAATAAGATTCACCCTACCCATTAATCCCAATGGCAGCCTAGCCCATGTTTGAGTGCGTTGTTTAAAGCGGAGTTCCGGGCACAGATCTCATTTTTTGCTGAACATACCCCCGGGACAGTCAGGGCTAGCACATTCCACAATGGCTAGCCTCTGATCTGTCCCGGTTCGCACTTACCTGCAAGAAGAAATACTTACTTTGAAAATTTCTTCCACAGCGTTTCCATCTCTCTTGTGGGCAGCTGAAGCCGGCGCGGTCCTCTTCAGTGTCTTCTTCCGCATCTTCTTCTCCCAGAATGCACCGCACCGGCCCCTCTCGTCACTTCCGGTGCGGCGCCGCATTCCTAAACAGCTTCTGGGCATGCCCAGAAGCTGTTTAGCAGGGGAATGCGGCGTCGCCCGGAAGTGACGTGCGGGGCCGGTGCCGTCGCATTGATTCCTGGGAGCGATGATGTTCAGCTCCCAGGAATCATCGCGAGGCAGGAAGTGACGGGGTGAGCCGCGGCGCTGGAGGAGGAAGTACCCTGAGGTGAGTATTTACGATCTTCGATTACAAGGTGAGTGTACAAAAAAAAAAAAATAACTATCCAATTCCTTTTCAGGTTATGTGTAGCTAGCGGAGGGGCACAAAAAAAAAATACCGATTTTGTGCCCGGAACTCCGCTTTAAGCATATCAATTAGGGGTTCAATATTGTCCCGCACATAGTCTGTAGGAAATTTGGTAATCGTAACCCCAAGATCCCGAATCGCCGCAACTCGCTGCAAAGGGAGGGAAGCAGAAACTTTTGAGGGTGGGGATGGGTCCAGTGGTAATTTTTGGGATTTAGACCAGTTGATACGTAGGCCTGAATGGGATACAAACTGTTCTATTATACGCAACGTGGAGCATAGAGAGTCATCCGTGTCTTCCAAGTATAGGAGCATATCGTCCGCGTAAAGACCGATCTTTTCAGTCAGGTCCAAATGACACAGTCCATGGACATCAATGTGACCCCGAAGCTGGGAAGCCAAAGGATCCACAGCCAATGCATAAAGCAAGGGTGATAAAGGGCAGCCCTGTCTGGTACCTCGGCCTAGGAGGAAAGAATCTGATGTCCATCCATTGACCGATATCCTGGCTACAGGTTTATAATAAAGTACTTGGACCCATCTAATAAATTCTGGACCAAATCCAAAAGCACTCAGGCATTCCCATAAATAACTCCACTCAACTGAGTCAAAGGCCTTGGCGACGTATAGCGCCACCAAGGCTCTAGTACCCACCCCATCATGGGCAGCCTGCAGATTCATATATAAACGGCGAATATTCATTGCAGTATTTTTGCCTGGCATAAAGCCAGTTTGATCAGAGTGTATCAAAGAAAGTATGGCCTTATTTAGGCGAAGCGCCAACAATGTAGCAAAAATTTTAATATCCGCCTGTAGTAGGGAGATGGGACGGTAGGATTCTAGATATAAAGGGTCTTTACCAGGTTTTGGCAGAATAATAATATTGGCTTCTCTCATAGAGTCTGGCAGACGGCCAATGTCATGAACATGGGTTAAAAGGGAAAGGAGCGCCGGGGATAAGGATTCAGAAAAAGTTGCATAAAAATCAAGGGGTAAACCGTCGGAACCCGGGGGCTTTACCCATAGCCAAAGAGGAAATGGCAGTGGCAATTTCATCTACTGATAAAGGAGCATCCAATTCCGCACGCTGGGCTTCGGAAAACTGGGGCAAGGATATACTGTGAAAAAATTCTCGGGTGTCCTTGGTTGCAACCGACGATTGGGAAGTATATAAATGAGTATAAAAAGAACAAAACGCAGCAGCCACCTGCGGCGGTTCAGAAATAAGAGTGCCATCAGAGTCACTAAGCTGAACCACAACCAGAGGTTTAGTATCCAGGTGGGCTAGGTATGCCAAAAGTCTACCTGCCCACTCTCCCTGTTCAAAAACCCTTTGTTTACTGAAAAACAACTTCTGTTTAGCTTTCTCATATAACATCTGGTCTACTAGTCTTGTCTGAGCTTTCAATGCAGAAACATTATCAGGTGACGGGTCAACAGAACAACTATTAGTCAGGGAAGTCAAATGTGCTTGCGCAGCAGCCAGAGCAAACAGGGCTCAAATCCCGAATCCCGGAGCATAGGAAGTAAGGAGTTTGAAACTATAATAAAATCTATACGTGACATCGTGGAGTGGGTGGCTGAGAAGCACGAGTACAGACGTAAATGGGAATGCTGGTAACGCCAGGTATCCGTCAGGGCAAAATCCCTGAACAGACGTCCCAGCCGGGTGAGGGGCTGAGACCCCAGAGCCGTCACAAAACATTGACGGTCAAGGGCCGGAGCCAATACCATGTTGAAGTCCCCCATCCAAACAGCCGGGACATCAGGGTGCTGAGCCAAAAAGGACAAGCCCTCCTGAACCACCTCCGAGCTGTAAGGAGGGGGACATAACAAGCCAGAAGCAGATACTGCTTGTTGTATAAAACCACATGCAAAAAAACAAACCTGTCCTGGGAGTCCAACCGAACAGAAATAAGGGAAAAATGCACATGCTTAGAAATCAAAACCAAGACCCCTCGGGAAGCAAAAGTGTAGGTGGCATGGTACGTCCATCCAATCCAGGGACGCTTAAGCGCAAGCTGGAGTTGTCCAGTAATATGCGTCTCCACCAAAACTACAATATCCACTCTATATGTTTTAAGACAACTAAAGATGGCGGAACGTTTCACTTTGTCCCGGAGGCCTCTCAGATTAGCCATCACAGCGTAAAAATAAAAAAGAAAAACAGCATATATGTGCGGGGAACTCCCAAGGCAGGTGTATACATCACATTATATTTAGAAAAGGCATGTAATATAAAATGATCATTGTATCCATTAAACAACCACATCAAGTGCATAATAAGTGAATTAAACTGTGAGAAACCATAAAAAACGACAACTCCCCCCGCCCCGCTCTCCACAACCTCAATTGTGTGGGAGCATAATACCCCAACCCCATGAAGAGCAGGCATATAAAACAAAACATAAATGGGGCTATTGCCTGAGCAAAAAGCACTTGACTAAACATGCAATGAGCTCTCTCAACTGCAAATGTGGCAGAAAAGGCTTCCCTGCTAAAGTGCTTTATCAATAAGTTCTCCAAAAATGTGGCAGCATTCGAGCCCTGTGCACCTTCAGGCAACCCGATAAAACGCCGATTACTGCGGCGTGCCCTATTTTCCAGGTCGTCCTGCTTCTGTGCTAATTGCTGGAGCTGACGCTGCATGGAGTCTGCAGTATGCTGAAGGGGGTGTAAAACATCCTCAGCTCTGCTAATTCTGGTCTCCGCCTCAGTCACCCTGTCTCTCAATTTAGCCATGTCTTGCCGGATAAGTAATACATCTGTTTTTACCTCCTCAATCTTAGTTGTGAGTATGGTTTGACAGGTAGCTATGGCCTCTAGGACCCGGGCGGTATCTGCAGCAGGAGTCTCCGACGGAGCAGCGCCATCTTGGGCCTCTGTATCCCGATCCAGGCGGCGAAATTTGTCGAGCTGTTGTACAGTCTCATCAACAGTTAATGCCGGTGTATAGGCAGTTTAAGGCACACAGGATAGTAGCTCAGGATGTAGCAGGAGCAGAGCTCAGCTCATGTGTGTCCTACACCATTGCCGTCCAGGCCACGCCTGCCGCAATTGTTGTTTTTTAACTCACAATCATTCAGCTATCCCTGCCAGATACAGTTTTCTAAATTTGATAATGTCTTGGAATACCTACAAGTTGCATTCTGGTAACTTGTACCTTATTGTCCAGTGTTTGAATGAATACAAATTTGAAATAATGGGTCTAATCCACCTCCGGTACCTTCTAGGGTAGTCGTGTTTGGGCTTACAATGCTGCTAATTAACTGATATAGGTAAATATGTCCTTATTCTGGTTGTACTATTATCAGCTCAGGAGTTATATAATACATTGAAGTTTGGACTCTTTTCTAATAACAGCCAGCCAAAAATGCCTTTTTGGTCATTCCACCATCTGAGCTATTTATAACACATGATGAGTCTGAGACTAGGACAGATATCTGTTAAGACTCTAATTACTCAAGCCTGAAAGCTTTCTGGTTTTATGAGGGCCAACTGAGTGAGACTGAATTGTGTATTGTGTTAATTTCCATCAAGAGGTTGTGATTAGAGAACAGCGAATGCGAACTTCCGCAAATGTTCTCGAACGGGCGAACCGGGCGAACCACCATAGACTTCAATAGGCAGGCGAAAACCCACAGGGACTCTTTCTGGCCACAATAGTGATGGAAAAGTTGTTTCAAGGGGACTAACACCTGGACTTTCAGATGCTTCTCCCGGCACTGTGTGGTGGTGGCAAGCAAGGGTGGTCCCCATAAGTCGCACCTGTGATCCCTCATGTTTGCACTTTCATTGCTCTATGCACTTTATACCTATGGACTTTATGGACTCCTATTGATTTGATTTCATGCTTTTATGTATTTATGATTTTATGCTTATATTTATCACATCTGATTCAAATATTTTGGTATATGTTATCATCCTATTTATTTGGTAAGAGGTTATCACCATCCCTGCGCTACTGAAATTCAAATGAAAAAGACAGTTCCTGTTATTTTCTGGATGAATTTTATTTTTTATTATAGGAAAAATTAAATAAATTTTTTATCTGCAAAGTGTTGTGCCACCCTATATGAGTGGTGGGCAGTGGGCACAGTACAGTCTGTGGACCTGACACTCACTGGCAGGCAACTGCAATTATATTACAGAGGAAAAATGAAATGAATGTTTTATCTGCAAGGTGCTGTGCCACCCTATATGAGTGGTGGGCAGTGGCCACAGTACAGTCTGTGGGCCTGACACTCACTGACAGGCAACTGCAATTATATTACAGAGGAAAAATTAAATTCATTTTTTATCTGCAAGGTGCTGTGCCACCCTATATGAGTGGTAGGCAGTGGGCACAATACGGTCTGTGGGCCTGACACTCACTGGCAGGCAACTTCAATTATATTACAGAAAAAAATGAAATTACTTTTTTTATCTGCAAGGTGCTGTGCCACCCTAAATGAGTGGTGGGCAGTGGGCACAGTACAGTCTGTGGACCTGACACTCACTGGCAGGCAACTGCAATTATATTACAGAGAAAAAATAAATGATTTTTTTATCTGCAAGGTGCTGTGCCACCCTATATGAGTGTTGGGCAGTGGGCACAGTACAGTCTGTGGGCCTGACACTCACTGGCAGGCAACTACAATTATATTGCAGAGGAAAAATTAAATGAATTTTTTATCTGCAAGGTGCTGTGCCACCCTATATGAGTGGTGGGCAGTGGGCACAGTACGGTCTGTGGGCCTGACACTCACTGGCAGGCAACTTCAATTATATTACAGAGAAAAAATGAAATTACTTTTTTATCTGCAAGGTGCTGTGCCACCCTAAATGAGTGGTGGGCAGTGGGCACAGTACAGTCTGTGGACCTGACACTCATTGGCAGGCAACTGCAATTATATTACAGAGAAAAAATGAAATTACTTTTTTATCTGCAAGGTGCTGTGCCACCCTATATTAGTGGTGGGCACTGGCAGTGGGCACAGTTCAGTCAGTGGGCCTGACACACACTGGCAGGCAACTGCAATTATATCAAAGGGTAAAAATTAAATTTCTTTTTTATCTGCAAGGTACTGTGCCACCCGATATAAGTGGAGTGCACACAGTACAGTCTGTATATATATAGAAAAAAATAAATAAAAACAGACTGATATACCAGCCCTAAAAATGGCTTTTAAGGGTGATGTCGGGATGCTGTCCTTACAGCAGGAGTGGACACAGAACACTGGCCTAGCTAATGATTTCCCTATTAAGTCAGCAGCAGCAGCAGCACTCTCCCTGCTCTAACTAACTCTGCAGCTTCAGAATGAATCTAAGATGGATGCTGTCCTTGCTTTTCTATAGGATGTGGGAGGGTCTGGGAGGGAGGGTATGCTGATTGGCTGTAATGTGTCTGCTGACTGTGAGGTACAGGGTCAAAGTTTGCTCAATGATGATGTATATGGGGCGGACCGAACATCGCATATGTTCGCCCGCCGAGACGAACGCGAACAAGCGATGTTCACCAGGAACTGTTCGCCGGCGAATAGTTCGGGACATCTCTAGTTGTGATTATAGGAGATGTCCGTCTTGGGTTTATGGAAAAGGAATCATTGCTTTTATGTGTCCCTATTCCACAAAAGTGTCTTGGCTGACTTAGGAATTCTGTACAGTATGGCTGCCCTGTGCCCTCTCACACAGCCCTGCCCTTCCTACACCACCCAGAGAGCAAGAACTGCCAAAACCACCACATACATTGGGAACTCATGGAACACATCAGGCACAGTCTCTATTCACTAGAAAAGGGAAATGTCAGCAAGGAGGCACAGACAGAGGAAAATCTGGGGTGTGGATGGTCGGTTGTTCAGATTTTATATCATGCATTAAGCATTGACAATTGACCCAATGGTGGAAACTGCATGGTCAAAGCTATAAGAAACATATTATTTGGCATTGTAAAGTTGTACCATAAATGTGTGGGAGGTTTTCCTTTGTGTGATATTTTTTGGAAAATAACACATAACAAGGCTGACATTTTTACAAACATCATCAGCAAATTAAAGGGGGCTCACTGGATGATCTAATATTGAGTGCTCACAGCTACTGAGAAAAAACAGGAAACTAGCCCTGAATCTCTTCCATTTCATTTTCTAACTGTCCGTGCTTGTTAATAATAATGTTAAGCCAGCAGTGTAAACAGAAAGATGTAAGTAACAACAGCTTATATGAAAAAAAATTCCAATTATCAAATGCTCTGGGTGATAAATGATGATTATTTGTTACACTGAATAGAACTAGTGACAGGAAAACTATACATTAGCAAACTCACTGTGAGTATGATTTTCGCAACTCTCCAGTTTGCCCTTTTTTCCTGTTATCTCACTTATTACCCATTGTGTATGATGAGAAAACACTTCCTGACAGACTGTGGGTAAAGAAATTGATAGGAGGTGTCAGGATCACAGAAGAAAAGAGTCGTCAAGATCACAGGAGAAAACAGGCATCCATTATAAACCTAAAATCCATTTTTTTTGTGAGGAAACACAAATAACTTACGCTTTAGGTCAAACAAAATAGGTTCAGCTCCCTATCAGCGCAATACGCAGTATTAATAATGACGTACAAGTGTGCTTAGTTTCAACCCATGTTGGAAATTCAATAGAACAATCTAACCAACCACCAAAGTTTAAGTCAAGTGTCTTTAAGTGAGGTCCAGGCTGCACACAGGTCTCCTCTCTCCAGACACCAACCACCCCCCTCCCTCTTGTCACCTGATTAATAAGCAGGGTTCTAGTGGAAGTACCTGCCCTCTAATGGCACTTTTCCACTGCAAGTACCGTCTCGGCTCTACTCGGCCCTGCTCGGCCCTGCTTGGCCCAGTTTGCTTTTCCACTGCTGGTACCGCAAGGTACGGTGTTGGAACGGTTCGGTACGGTACGGTATGGTTTGCTTTTCCACTAAAGTAGTACTAAAGTTAAGTGGGTGGGATAACAACGGGGTGGGTGGGATTCTCTGACCAATCAGTGGCTAGTAGTGACTGCATGCAAAGGATTGTGGGATATGGTACCGGGTATGGTACCTGTTGGAACCACAATCGAGTAGGTACTGTTTTTGAGAGCTGTACCGTTCGGTTCCATGCAGTGGAAAAGCGCCGCCGTACCGTACCAAACCGTTCCTACACTATACCATGCGGTACCAGAAGTGGAAAAGCACAAAAGCGAGCCGAACCGTTCGGTTCCATGCAGTGGAAAAGCGCCATTAAATTACCCCCTCACATAGGTGTGCGCACAGGGTATGCCAGGTGTGCCTGGGCACACCCTAATTACCCTGTGTGGTGCAGATTCCCCCTGTTTAAACCTCTGGTATTCCACCAAAGCCCCCTAACAGGACTCCTAAAAAAAGGTTTGTAGAAATCTAAAAAAAAAATAAAAAAAAAAATTTAAATTATAAACATAAAAACTACTGACAACATCCACTGCCCTGCTGACACCAATCCCTGCCCTACTTACACCACCAGTATAAATACACATGTACACACACATATGTGTTTGAGCTTTCAGGTGCACACCCTAATGCAATAGGCTGTGCACACCTATGCCCCCCCCCCTCCCCTCAACCCTGATCCTGGCTGACTCTCTACAGAGGTCATAAAAGGTATATTGGGTCATGTGTGAGCCCAATACAAATTGCATAATAATAAATAAATGCTGTGCAAATAATTTTACAAAAATCAACACAAATTTGTAAATATACATGTTAGGCAAACCCCGGCATCTGGGTTAAAAAATACATTCCCAATAATGGCCAACTACTATCAAAGAAAAATATGCTTTATATTCCTTCGAGGGAAAATTAGTGTGTAGGCGCTACAACTTCCCACAGGAAGCCCTACCCAATGCTCAGACCTTGAGGTCGCCGACATCTCCAAAGTACCAGAGTAAAGCTGGCCATACATTATGCAATTTTCTTGTGCAATTTTCCTTTAGATTTACCAAAACAATCTAATATGAGGTCAAACCTAAACATTTTTAATTTGTATGCAATCAGGCAGGCCCTTGCACTGCACAGTTTAAGTTATATCTAAAGGAAATTGAATAAGAAAATTGTATAATGTATGGCCAGCATAAGGAAAGATATGGTCGGCACTCAGAATGACATCCAAAAAATGGTATTCCTTTATTGAAAAAATATGTACCAAGCTGTAAAATCAGCCTACATGTTTTTGACATTAGTCCTCAGTCAGGGCTGATAAAAAAAACTGAATAAATAACACTTAAATAGTATATAAAAGGTCACATGATTAACAAGCACAGGTGAATTAAAAATACTAAAGGGAAAACCCGACATGACCCTGTGCAATGGAACACATAACAGAAGATATAGACATATGAAAACCCAGGCATATAAAAAGGGACCCCCAATAGAATGCAAATTTTATATTATTTGAAAATAGAACATCATACCATTAGTGGGTGCTTCAAAAAGATAATACTCCCTAGACACGAAATTAATACGAATCATTTAAGAAACACATTTAAAAAAAAATGATAAGCATATGAAAAGCCAGACATATAAAAAGCAAACCACAAAAGCATGCATAGTTTAAATTATTTCAAAACAGAACATCATGACATTAGTGGGTGCTTCATAAAGATGATACTGCCTAGTCATTAAATTAATAAGAATAAGAAGAAACACATAAAAGAAAAACAAAAAGTATGCATGTGAAAAGCTAGGCATACGTAAAACAACCTACGTACCTACGTAGTTTATAAACCCAACATTACTCCGTAAAATAGGACACATCACAGGAAATGTAGACATATGAAAAGCCAGGCATATAAAAAGCAACCTACAATAGCATGCATTGTGATGAAGCACCAACTAATGTAATGATGTTCTGTTTTGAAATAACATAAACTATGCATGCTATTGTGGGTTGCTTTTTATTTACCTGGCTTTTCATATGCTTATAATTTTTTTGGGGGGTTTCTTAAATGATTCTTATTAATTCAGTGTCTGGGCAGTATCATCTTTATGAAGAACCAACTAATGTTATGATGTTCTATTTTGAAATAATATAAGCAGTGTATGCTGTTGTGGGTCGCTTTTTTTTATGCCTGGTTTTTTATATGCCTATATCTTCTGTGATATATTCCATTGCACGGGTCATGTCAGGTTTTCCCTTCTGCATTTTTCATTCACCTGTGCTGGTTAATCATGCACCCTTTAAATATACTATTTAAGTGTTACTTATTCTGTTTTTTTATTAGCCATGGCTAAGGACTAATGTCTGAAACGCGTAGGCTGTTTTTACAGTGTTGTATGTGTTTTTTCAATAAAGGCATAGCATTTTTCGGATGTCAGCCTGGGTGCCGACCATCCCTTCCCTGTATTTTCCTTCTTCCAGGCTTGTATTAATTGTTCAAGGCCTGTGTTATGAGACAGCTTTGACCCAGTTATGCATAATGTGTTATGTTAATATGCATAGTATGTAGGTGTCTTTTGAAAGATATATAATACTATAACATTGTATATCTTTCATTTTCTCAAGTTCTTAACTAGCATGCAATCCTAGAATATTGAAATCAGTTGCTGGAAAGCATGGTTTCCTGTGCTCATATTTTTTTATATTGTAGATCCAAAGTGGTTTGAGAGCAAAAATTATGACTTGTACTCAAGAAATAAAACAAAATAATTAGCAATATCTAGTGAGATATAACCTCCTATACTGGAACTCAATTAAATCTTGACCTTTTCCAGAAATGAAGGATACGAAGAGACATTGTTTCCAACTTTCCTCAATTAAATTAGGTCTCTAGAGACAAAGATGAAGAGATAGCAAAAGATACTCTTAGCCGTTTAACTTTGATTGTCAGTCACAAATTTAAAGATTTCTATAATTTGTCTATTGCTCTGCATTGCTCTGAAAATGCTTCACATTTTTATAGTCTACTAAAAAAAAACAAAAAAAAACTTGTCATGGAAAAAATGCTTTAGCTGTAATGTGTTGAATGAAATGCTGTACATGATTCAGAAGATGACTTGGGCATCGGACAATCAAAGAGAGGAAGAGTGCCTATGGCAGTGCTGCAATAATTTACATTTTCATCTTCAAATGTGTTTTGCAATAAAAAATGTTAATTTAACTATTTTATAATTTATTATTTTTTACATAGAATAGCTGACTTTTACATTTTACAATGAAAAATGCTTTTCTCATTATTAATTGTTAAATGTATTTTAGATACTGTAACAAATCTTACAATTTTTTTTACATTAAAGTACAAATAAAGGCAAAACATTTTTTTTTTATATAATCCTTGTCAATAAAATAAAATAAAGAAATAGTAAAACACAAACTGAAAAATTCTACTGAGTAGCGCTATAATCAAATAATTCAAAAACTCCAAATAATGGATTTTTTTATGGGCTGAGGAAGAAAAAGTGCTTAAGTGCAATAAAAAAAAAAAAAAAATGTGCAATACATGAATAAATATATAAACAAACAATGAACCACCATGAAGCACCATGAAGTTCAATAAATAAAGTTCATATTACTGTAAAAATTATATCTTCAAAGTAAACACAGTTCAGATGCTTCAGGTGGTACTCTGTAATTCCTCTCCCAACAGAAACTCTCACCAGAAAATGTGGTCAGCAAAAATAGTTTAGAAAGGCTCTCCTCATTGGAACAGTCTTATAAACGTCCTTATTCATAAGGAAAGCCAGATTCTTCTCCGCTCCATAATTTAAACCATTAAGAAAACAAAGCAACACAGTAGTGTAATTCCATAACAACCAAATTAATTGTATTAAGCAACTCAATCTACTCACATATGCCTCTGCCACAAGAGCACTGTAATCACATAATACAGAGCTGCCAGTCCCCTCACACACTCTACTGGCAGGCTGCCAGCAAAAGCTGCTGATGTGTTTGCAGCTCCAAAAGGAAGCCCATCCCTGTGACAGACCATGCCATCAACCGAATTGGCCATGCCAACATACATTTTGCTGGCCATGGACCTTTTCAAGAGGATGGCTGCTTTGATGTACAGTATCTCACAAAGTTGAGTACACCCCTCACATTTTTGTAAATATTTTATTATATCTTTTTATGTGACAACACTGAAGAAATGACACTTTGCTACAATATAAAGTAGTGAGTGTACAGCTTGTATAAGAGTGTAAATTTCCTTTCCCTTCAAAATAACTCAACAAACAGCCATTAATGTCTAAACCTCTGGCAACAAAAGTGAGTATGCCCCCAAGTGGAAATGCCCAAATTGGGCCCAAAATGTCAACATTTGTGTGGCCACCATTATTTTCCTGCACTGCCTTAACCCTCTTGGGCATTGAGTTCACCAGAGCTTCACAGGTTGCCACTGGAGTCCTCTTCCACTCCTCCATGATGACATCACAGAGCTGGTAGATGTGTTGTGTTGTCACATGAAAAGGTATAAGGTTTATACCAAAGCCACATAATCTTCATCACCCCCCCCCCCCCCACACCCCCAGAGATGCTGAGAGCTTACATAGTGAGACTACCTAAACAAGGGAAAGATCACTACACCAGCCAACTTCAGGCTGATATCACTTCTAAATTCAGATTTTAAAGTGTACGCTTTAAAGTTACTGGCCAAACGCCTAACAAATGTTATCCCCTCTTTCATACAATGCGACCAGATGGGATTTGTGAAGGGGTACCAGACCTTAGACACCGCTATGCTGAAAAAACACAAACGCCTTCTCTGTTACTTTCCATAGATGCAGAGAAGGCGGGTGCACTGGAGATATATGTCCTTGGTCCTCTCCAAATTTGGATTCCAATGCCCTATCTTAAACGCGGTGCTAGCACTATGCTCCTGCACTACTGTGCAGGTTTATACATCTGGCCTCCTATTTACTCAAATAGGTTTCAATTACATTTTAACATAAAGAAAATGATAGAGCATTAAAATACAATATACAGATGTTCCAGCAAGTTGGAGTACAACAGGTTTACATGCAGTATTAACAGGTCAGAATCCTTTTCTGGATATCAGCTGTGTACCTGTAAGAATCTATTTTTAAATTTTCACAACTGGATGAAAGGCGGAGGAGTGTGGGAGGGGGGAGGTATAGGGGGAGGAAGAGGAACCTTCACTGGCCTCCTATTTAATATCTTTAACATTTCTAATGGGACTCAGTAGAGTTGCCCCTCTCTCCATCCATCTTCAATTTGATGATAGAGCCCCTCATGGAAGCGATATGCCCACACCCCTTAATCACATGATTCCAGTTTGACTCTCACCCACATGTAATCAACCTATTTGCGGACAATGTTATTCTCCTCTTGACAGACCCGCTCACATCTCTTTCACACGCCCATAAGGTCCTAACAGACTTTGGTAACATTTCTTACTATAAGACCAACTTTGATAAATCCTTCGTCCTAGATTTAGGAGTACAGAAGCACAACAGGCAAAAACTTAAGCAAACCTCCCCCTACAAGTGAAATGACCATGGTATACCATACCTAGGCATAACACTAACAGCCAAAACATTATCCATGTCGAGTCTCATGTGGAAATTTATCGGGGGGGGGGGGATAAAAGAGCAAGATGACCATGCCCTGACCTCTTTACCCACAAACAAGCAGGAGGAGCTGGACTGATAGATATCTGTGACTACTTTTGGGCTGTTAGATCAGACCAACTTACCGTAGATAGTGGTTCGATACAGACAATGAACCATTATGGGTGGAGCTGAACAGATCCCTAACCCCAATGAAAGACTTAATGGCATTTCTAGTAGGAGACTTTTGGACACCATGGGATACTCCGGAGCTCTCCCCCTCCATACAAGTTTCTATACAAGCCTAGAGGCGTCGAAAAAGCCATGGTGGTACCAAATCCTTTATAGTGGAATACCAACTCCCACTACATATACTAGAAGCCAAAATTCCTATGCTATCTACAAAACCATTCCAACGATATGGTATCACCACAATGCAAGACTTACTTTCCAACTCTACTGCAAAGAGTGGAAAGTGACTAATATCCGAATATGGTCAGCCAAGAAACTTACACATCCCCTGTACATGTGTATAACACTTCCTGGGCAAATACCCCATCCCAGAGATGCAGCTCCCTCCCAAAATCTAGCAATTTTACTCCTCCCAGGACCTTGCATTTACAGCGGACCAGTGGAAGTCAGCTTTCAGGGGAATCTCCAAAGCTTCCCATTTGATCAGCCATTGGCAAATGATGTATAGTATTTAAAATAGATGGCAATATACTCCCTATAGATTAGCAAAAATATTCCCTAACACATCCCCTCTCTGTTGGCGCAACTTCTACATGCCTTCTGGGGATGGTCAAGCCTTAAAAGCTTTTGGAACCAAGTTTTCCAACTAATATCCTCAACATGGGATGTATTACACATCCCAACCTTGAACCAGCAATACTCCACATTGGCATTGAGAAATTCCCTTCAAATTTCAGACCTATTATTTCCCATGTGCTATTGGCCACTCGAACACTAGTGCTTCAAAACTGGAAGGGTAATAAAACTGTTAATATATCAGAGGTAAAGACATTACTTTAACTAAACTATACCTTTGGACGCCTACTAGCTATCAACTATCTGTCATGCTCATCCTTCGACAAATCTTGGACAATTTGGACTGAATATTGTGCAGGCCCTCAGCCCTAAATATTTGTTTTTTATGTCACTATGGTTGATATTGATTTTATTTTCTATTCTATGTTTAATGATAAGCATGTATCCACAACTGTGTGTTCCCTTTTCTTGTTTTTACTTCTCTTTAAAAACAATAAAAATCTATTGGGGGGGGAAGTAAACACAATGCTGGTGCTTCAGGTGGTTCTGTGTTCCTGGAAGATTCCTCTTCCAACAGAAACTCACGCACTAAAATAAAGAAATTGCCTTCCTGGTAACAGATCAGCAAAAACAGCATAGAAAAGTCCTCCTTATTGGAATGGTCTTAAAATATTCATATTTATAAGGAAAGCCCAATACATTTCCTCTCCATAACTTAAACCATTAGGCAAACAAAGCAACACAATATTGTAAATCTGTAATGCCCAAATGAATGTTATTAACCACTTCAGCTCTCATACCTTTTTACCCCTTTTGGACCAGAAAAACTTTCAAATTTCTGCTAGGAGTCTTTTTATTCTGCGAAAATGTTGTCATTACTTAACATAACAAGGTAATACATACATTGTTTTTTTAATGACATACAATACTTTCTTACAGTACACTTACCGCCCGCCCACCGTCATATGACGGCGGGACGGTGCGGCTATTATCCTGTGCGATGTTGCCGCCATTTCTGCCTGCCGAATCGCGGTAACATCGCGCAAACAACGCATGATGCCCAAAAAAGGTACAAGAGCTTCTTTGGGGCGTCATGCGTTGTTTGCGTGATGTTACCGCGATTCGGCAGGCGGAAATCGCAGCAACATCGCACAGCATTTGGGGTGCTATTGCAAATCACGGGCAGCGCACAGGCGTCCCGCAATTTGCAATGATTTCTGGATCGCGGGCGGAATCACAGTGATTCTGCCCATGATCGCTACGCTCACATGTGAACGTAGCCTAAAGTTCACCGGTCACCAGAGACTGCCATCAGTACCGCCGTGCACCATCGCCCGTCACCTGTCACCCATCAGTGACCATCGCCCGTCACCTGTCACCCCATCAATCACCGTCACCTGTCACCCCATCAGTCATCGTCATCTGTCACCCTATCAATCATCGTCACTTGTCACCCCATCAGTGATCGTCACTTGTCACCCCATCAATCATCGTCACATGTCACCCCGTCAGTGATTGTCATCTGTCACCCCATCAATCATCGTCACTTGTCACCCCATCAATCATTGTCACTTGTCACCTCATCATTCATCATCACCTGTCACCTCATCAATCATCATCACCTGTCACCTCATCAATCATCGTCACCTGTCACCCCATCAGTCATCGTCACCTGTCACCCCATCAGTCATTGTCACCTGTCACCCCATCAGTCATTGTCACCTGTCACCCCATCAGTCATCGTCACCTGTCACCCCATCAGTCATCGTCACCTGTTTGCCATATACATGCAATCACTTACTGACTGCCTAACGACTATATGCGTCGGCCATTAAAAGCTAAATACTGGGGTTATGACAGCCCCCATAACCCTGGTATTTTTTGAAACGGCAGGCGGTCGGCTTTCAGATAAGGGTGGTCCCAGTGGCAGATTCGCCGCGGAATTACCCTTACGGTGCAGGGGAAGAGGTGCCCCCCCCCCCTCCTGCTGCGTCCCAGACGTTTTCCCAGCTTACCAGACCCGCCGGCAGCGTGGAAAACTATCCGGTCCCGGATCCTCAGAGACAGGAAGTCGAGTGAGGGCAAGATGGCCCTCACTCGACTCTATGGTCTTGGAGGACCGGAGCTACGTCAAAAGACGTTGCCTAGCAACCGGTTTAAAGGGCCACTTTTTTTTTCTTTTTTTTTTTTCCTCTTTCAACAATTTTTTTTTTTCTTTTTTAGTGTAGTTGTGAGGTGTGAGGTCTTTTTGACCCCCAGATCTCACAATAAAGAGGACCTGTCATGCCTATTTCTATTACAAGGGATGTTTACATTCCTTGTAATAGGAATAAAAATGATCAAAACTTTTTTTTTTTAAACTGTGTAAAAATAAAAAAATAATAAATAAAATAAATAGAAAAAAAAAAAAAATTAAAGCGCCCTGTCCCCATTAGCTCGCGCGCAGAAGCAAACGCATACGCAAGTCCCACCCACATATGTAAACGGTGTTCAAACCATACATGTGAGATATCACCGCGATCGTTAGAGCAAGAGCAATAATTTGAGCCCTAGACCTCCTCTGTAACTCTAAGCTAGTAACCTGCAAAAATTTTTAAAATGTTGCCTATGGGGATTTTTAAGTACCAATGTTTGGCGCCATTCTGTGAGCATGCGCAATTTTTAAGCATGGCATGTTGGGTATCTAATTACTCGGCGTAACATTATCTTTCACATTATGGAAAAAATTGGGCTAAATTTACTGTTTTCTTATTTTTTAGTTCAAAAAAGTGAATTTTTTTCAAATCGCATTTGGAAGACTGCTGCGCAAATATGGTGTGATAAAAAATATTGCAACAATCTCCATTTTATTCTCTAGGGTCTCTGCTAAAAAAAATATATAATGTTTGGGGGTTCCAAGTAGTTTTCTAGCAAAAAAAAATGATTTTAGCTTGTAAACACCAAGTGTCAAAAATAGGCCCAGTCTTAAAGTGGATAAATGGACAACTTTGTGTAAAGCGCTACTTGGATGTTAGGCCTATGTATGTGGCCAGGCTGTGAAAAAGTGTTACACATGTGGTATCGCCATACTCAGGAGGAATAGCAGAATGTATTTTGCAGTGCAATTTTTGCTATGTACATGCTATGTGTTAGAAATATTGCATAAATGGACAGCTTTGTGTAAAAAAAATGTGTTTTCATTTTCTTTCCACATTTTCCAAAAACTTGTGGAAAAAAATGACATATTCAAAAGACTCATTATGCCTCAAAAATTATACGTTGGGGTGTTTGCTTTCCAAAATGGGGTCATTTTATGGGGGTTTCCATTGTCCTGGTGCTCCAGGGCCTTCAAAAGTGCGATAGGTTGTCAGGAAATTATATGTGTAATTTGTGCTCCTAGAATGCCGGACGGTACTACTTGGATGTTAGGCCTCTGTATGTGGACAGGCTGTGAAAAAGTCTCACACATGTGGTATCGCCATACTCAGGAGGAGTAGTAGAATGTGTTTTGGGGTGTAGTTGCAAGTATACATATGCTGTGTGAGAGAAATAACCTGTTAATACGTCAATTTGTAAAAAAAAAAAAATCTTCATTTTGCAAAGAGTTGTGGGAAAAAATGACAACTTCAAAAAACTCACCATGCTCCTTATTAAATACCTTGGAATGTCTACTTTCCAAAAAGGGGTCATTTGGGGGGTATTTGTACTTTCCTGACTTTTTAGTGTCTCAAGAAATGAGATAGGCCTTCAGTACATCAGGTGTGGTCAAGTGTGATCAATTTTCAATGAATAGCACCATAACTTGTGGACTCTCTAACTTTCACAAAGACCAAATAATATACACTTATTTGGGTTATTTTTACCAAAGATAAGTAGCAGTATAAATTTTGGCCAAAATTTGTGAAGAAAAATTACTCATTTGCTAAATTTTATGACAGAAACAAAGAAAATGCGTTTTTTCACAATATTTTCAGTCTTTTTTTATTTATAGCACAAAAAATAAAAAACCCAGTAGTGATTAAATACCATCAAAAGAAAGCTCTATTTGTGTGAAAAAAAGGACGCAAATTTTTTATGGGTACAGTGTTGCATGACTGAGTAATTGTCATTCAAATTGTGAGAGAGCTGAAAGCTGAAAATCAGTCTGGGCAGGAAGGGGGTGAAAGTGCACTGTAGGCAAGTGGTTAACTAAACATTAGGCAATTTTTTTTTAAAAACATAAATAGTGTTACTGCACATAAAAAATGTGTATTTTATTCTGTAATTTGTCCTGTTTAAAACAACACTAAAATTATAATTTTGGTACAAAGCAGTGCAAAGGTATTTACAAATTAATTAAAGTGGGTTTTTTTTCGAATCTGGGCTTTTTTCAGTCTGATATGTGTAAATATATGTAAAGAGTGTAAAAATATTGAATATGAAAAAAGCAAACAAAAACAGAAAAAAAATTAACTATTAGTTAATAAAATAGAGAGAAAAAAATCATCAGGAAAATTACAATTAAATGGAGAAGGAGAATATGAAGTTATTTAGTGATGATCAGAGTAAACTAGGAGGTTAATAAGGGGTTTACCAGAGGAACCTTTGCTTGAATCTCATCCCTTTGATCTGTAGATAACAAAACACAGAAAGTTACAAATGATACGTTTTAATGTAACTTTCTGTATTTCCGTCTGAGCAATGTTGTTGATAAACATTGCCAGACTGCTTTTTTTTTTTTCTTTTTACTTTGCATTTTAAAGCAGCAGAGCAGAAGGATTGGACGTACTAGACACCCTCTGTGTACAATAATGACTTGTTTTTGGGCGTGTCTAGTATGCCCAGAGTCTGCAACTAGGTAAGTAACTCCATCTACTCACATCAGCCCCTGCCACAAGAGCATTGCCACTCCACTGGCAGGCTGCTGGCAAGAGCCTCCATTGTGTGGCTCCAAATGGAAGCTCAACACTTTTACAGACTACACCACCCAGCAAATCAGCCACACCCCAAAGCATTTTGCCCATCATGGTCTTATGGTCTTTGTCAAGAGGATGGCCACTGTGTAGATTTCCACTTATTACTGTGAACCCAATGGAATAAAAAGTACTGCTTGTATATAATGTGGACATCTACAGTATCTCACAAAAGTGAGTACACCCCTCACATTTTTGTAAATATTTTATTATATATTTTCATGTGACAACACTGAAGAAATGACACTTTGCTACAATGTAAAGTAGTGAGTGTATTCATGGTGGTATTTCCCCATCCTTGGGGGATGATTGGAACACCAAGCCTTTCTGTTTAGGACCTTAACTACCTTATCTGACCCTCTTTTACCGGACTACAAAAGGCCTAATCTAATCTTAATGATTATTGTACAGTCCTCTTGAGGCCATACATGGTAAAACATCTATACCATCTAATTGCAGCTCCAGTTGGACAGGATTATATTCTCATAGATACTTTAACAATCACATCCTGATTTTACCTTGCTGGCTCTTCCGATCATCCCCCTCAATTTACCTTTTTGTAAGCCCCCTTACAGAGTGTTGAACCAGAGCTCCAGATAAAGCTGAATTGCGAAACATGTCAACCTATCTCACACTCCGTCAACTTTTGGCATCTGTGGCAATCTTATCTACTGATCCCCAAGAGGGGAAGTGGTAACTTTATGCCTCCTTCTGGGGGATATTTACATTTTTATTAACGTCAAAGAGTATATGTATATCTATATGCATTTTATAATGTGGTAGTTTGCAATTACCTTTTTTTGTACTGTTTTGTTTTACTTTTTTGTTTTGTCTGAATATTTTTATGTGCTGGCAATTGTTTGCCAACTATTTTTTTTGTATTTTAACTTACCAACAATAAATGTTATGTTTTATATTTATGCCAGTAAAGTCAACGTTTTCCGTATTCCAATTCTACCTGCATATAATGAGGTTTCCGTATCTCATGGTAGCTATACGTTTGAACAGTTTGCGTAAGAAGCGAAGTTGGTGGGGTTTGGTGTGTAAACTGCAACTAGGGTGTATGGCTGCCAGTTAATGTCCACTGTGATAATGATATATCAGCCTCCTTCATCTAAAAAGGCTTCTTTAAGTTGGAATGAGAGTGAGTTTCTTAAAGCCATTAAGGTGCCCCCTCTTTTGTGTCCAGGAGTGGTAGCTAAAAAGATGTATGGGTAGTCTCTGTGGGGGCATTGGGGTGGTTTTTGAAGTTTGAAAGTGAGTCTCTTGTATATACAGGATTTCCACTTGTTGTTTCCTTGCCTCTCTCCATATAGAATACCTTTTTGCAGGGTGGTTAAGTCCCTGTGCATTTGGGGATAGGCACTGATGGGCATTTGTGGATTATGTGATGTTGGGCGAGGGTGAAGTTGTGGTACTCACTATGTAGGCGGTGTTTTTCCCTGGGCTCCAGATGGCTCCTCTGATGTGTCTGGTGGGTGCCTCCTTGTTTTCTTAGGTGCAAAAAGCTGGTTGCATAGATGCCAGTATGTGCATGCATTGAGTGTAGAGCACTTGTGTGTGTGTCAAACATAAAGTAAAGAGAACAACACAAAAACAAAATTAGTAGCAAGAACATTGGTACAACCACAAAAAAGAGGGAACTCTTGGTAGATCTGTCAGCAGGAATTCCTGCCTAAAGGATATGAGGGAACTAGAAGGAACATAATGGTCTTCTGAGACTGGAGAGAAATTGTAAGGATTGATACATGTTGGTCAGGAGCCTCTATTAGTGTGTTTTTTGTTGGGGCGTTTATGGGATACCACTTACCAATCCTCCTGAAGTGTTGGCAATTGCTGGGTCTGTGTGGAAGTTGGTGCCTAATGTTGGATAATTCCCCATTGGCGCATACAGGGACACTGCATTTTCAAATCTGCGAGATACGAGTACAATTTGTTATTTTACATGGTAAAAGTGTACCCTCAGTAATGTATCTCTGGATGTCTCTTCAGAAAGGAATGAAGGCTTGAGCCCCCTATTGATCCTGTCAATTAGGAGATCTTGATCTGACAGGGATGGCACCAATGTGGAGAAGAAGAAGGCCTGGGCTATTGTTGCAGCTGTGTGGCTAGGACAGATTCCGGAATGCCTCTGATTTTATTGTTGGTCCTTCTTGATCTGTCTTTGAAGTCTTTTAACCAGGCTATTTCCTCATTCTGAGCGGTATGTGCGTCTACCTGGGTGTTAAATGAGGAGGTGTATTCTCCCATTTTTTGTCCGACGTGGTCGACTCTATTGCCTATGGGTTGCACTTCAGCTTGGCATTTATTGATCCCTGTTATATGTTGGATTGCAGGAATGCCCTTAGGGATAACAGCATGCCTTTGAGGGTAGTTTTGGATATCGGCTGATCTGAGGTTGGGAAGTTAGCCATGGGGTCATTTGTGAGGAGAGGGGCAGCTTGATTATCAGTGAGGGCCCACTTACCTTTATGTCTGGCTCTGGCTGCAGCTAACCCAGGGAGTCCATACGTGACTTTTGCTCCACTGGGCTTCTTTTAGATGGAGTTGATGCTCCTGAGGAGGATCCACTCTGGGTGGCGATCTTCAGGGGTGATTTCTGAGGGTCCCCGCGCCCGGTGATGAGGCCTCAGCTTTGTTGTTCTGCTGTGGAGCTCTGGCGCCACCACCATTTTGTTGAAGCCCATGCATGGCTGAGGTAAAGAAACCTAAAAGTTAGCAGGGCTGCTGTGAGTTTTTTCACTGGGTGGCAGTGGATGTGGCACAGAAGCTCTGATTGATAGCGATTCTCTCCGGCGGCCATCTTGGTGCTCGGTGGCTGCACCCCCTAGCATTGTGTTAAATTTTAATATATAGTTTTTACTGCAATATGAACTTTTTTAATGAACTTCACATTGTGCAGAATCGTTTGTTTATTTATTTATTGCACTTAAGCACTTTTTTCTCAGCATGTATTATTCTATTATTTGGAGTTTTTTAATTATTTGGTTATAGCGCTGCTTAGTAGAATTTATAAATTTGTGTTCTACTATTTTATTTTATTTATGAAGGTGTTTTAGAGTAGCATCACAAATACAAACATGTATTTACATCTTGGTTCTAGTAGGTGGTATGGAGTGGGCTGTTTCTTTAATTTTGATAAATATAATCCTTGTAAGGTTTCATAGCCATCTGTGTCCAATTGTGAAGATTATCCTACGTTTTTGGTCTCATACTCATGACAGGAAATAAGAGAATATCCATTCAAAGTGAAAAAAAAAATCTCAGGGAGTCACCAGGGTAAGCAGAACTGGAATCCCCATTTGAAGATTTCTCCCATTTTTCTGTTCTGGTGAACAGTCAAAATTTGGGATTTTCTTTCACTTTCAGTAATAAAATGCACTGGAGCAGCAAAAAAAAAAAAAAAAAACTGAAAGGTGTTTTAATGCCTCCCAACCCTATCCAAAAGCTAGAACAAACAAAAAAGTTTTTCCTTCAGCCACACTTTATTCTTAATTGGTAGCTCATTGCAGCTAATATCTATTATTGATTCTAAACGAAACATAGAAATAAAAAAAAGGACCCCCAAGAGCCACTAATTATTATCAATTGATCTATGTTTGCAAATGATTCATGTAAAAAATAACACAATATAGACATGATAAATGTGTACCCATGAAATACTTAAATTGTACACTTGTACCCACATTATTATTTCAATAGATTATAGATGTTGAAATCAGTATAAAGCTGTTATTTTCAACACTATTGAAATGTACTAAAAACAGAGGATGATTGAGCTGCATGGTCCTTAGTGGAATGTTGGGCTATATATAACTATCTGTACTTGCAGTGTCTATAGTAGGGATGATCGAACTTTTGAAAAGTTCGGTTCGACCAGAACACCCGAATTTTCCGAAAGTTCGGTTCGGATTTCAGAACCCTATTGAAATCAATGGGACCCGAACTTTTGTAATCAAAAAACACAATTTTGAAGCTTTGGATTTAGTGTCTGGGGGTCTAAAGGTGTACCTATGAAGTTTCAGCTCTGTAGCATGTCCAGAACCAGAAAAAAAAAGATAATTTTTCTTAGAATTTCAGTAGCGCAGGGATGGTGTTGCCCTCCTTTCACACCTGGGCATTTTTGTTTCAGGCGTTTATTGGGCATTGTTTGGGCGTCTTTGGAGGCAGGCATGACATCTGAACTTCTGTATAGGGGTATATATATATATATATATATATATATATATATATATATATATATATATATATACAGACACTAAATCCAAAGAAATCTCATTTTTGTTTTTTTCAATAATTTTTTTCAATAATTGGCTCTCTATCACAAACGACAATATATATATATATATATATATATATATATATATATATATATAAATATATATATATATATATATTTATATATATATATCTCTATCAAAAACGACAATTTTTAAGAACTTTTTTGTGTGATTAATAGTCCTTGGGGCATGACCCAGAACCCTAGGCCCTTGTTAGGGGCATTTATTGGGTTTTAGGGCTTCAAAATGGTGTTTTTTTATTCCATATATATATATATATCTACATTACGGTCACCCTGACATGGAAGAGTTTGGTCACCCTGGCATAGCAGAGTCAGTTCACCCTAAACTACATTACAGTCACCCTGACATGGAAGAGTTCGGTCACCCTGGCATAGCAGAGTCAGTTCACCCTAAACTACATTATGGTCACCCTGACATGGAAGAGTTCGGTCACCCTGGCATAGCAGAGTCAGTTAACCCTAAAATACACTACGGTCACCCTGACACCTAAAGCTTTCCCTACAGAAACTAGATTATTGAATCTAACTATAGTGATATATAGTACCCTAACTACACTGCATATCCCTTTCCTCACACTAATAATTGCAAAATGACACTGGAGCAGCAGGAGTAACAGAAATGCTTCCACTCTATTCCACAGCCTCTCTATTACAGTGCTAGAGATTTGGCGGGGCTATGTTATATACTGGGGGGTGTATGGGGGGCGTGTTCACTCCTGATTGGCCTCTGGACCCCCTAGTCACTCCAATCGGCTTTTACTGATGTTTCTGGGCCAATTACAGGCTTTTAAAGCCCAGTTCCTGTCCTATTGCATTTTGGGCGGTTCTGGTAGCCGAATTCAAAACTTTTACCGCAAAAAGTTCGAAATTCGACCGAATTTAGAACAGCCAATGTTCAGGTCGAACCGATGGTTGACCCGAACCGTTCGATCCTCCCTAGTCTATAGCAGAGAGAAGTCTTCCAGCACTGATTTCCTTCAGAGCTATGGGATGTCTTGTGACCAAATTCAAAGATCTGCAACGTAAGTCAACGCTAAAGTGTCCCTCTGCTGGACACTGTAATTGCAGGTCCTAACAGGGAAAAATAGCTATATAATGCTCGCTGACTGAGATCAGAATGTTTACCCCTTTGCACTCTCAACAGTCTAGCTTGGTAGGCTCCTTTTCTCTTCCTCCACAATCCAGCCTATTTTTTTTCTCCCTCCTTCAAAACCCAGTTCTGCTATCTCTTGTTCTTTTCTATTTCACCTCAAACCCCTCCTTCCACTATGGAGCCCCTTTGCCTCTCTGTCATGCCTCTACAATCCTGTGTTCACGCAGAGAGCCAAGCCGAGTCTCTACGTCACACATATGTGGTTTGTTGCCATGGCACACAAAGGAAGTGGAGCAAAGGCTGCTGTGACTTTGAGCAACCCTGCACTAGGACAGAAGAACATATCTGAGGGCTAGGTGGTCATTTGTTAATTGCAGTGAACTTAAAGTGCATTTATAACTTTAGGTCTAACATATTCCATAAATTATACTTCTTTATTATAACATTTTATAGAAAACCAATTTACTTGTTTTGCAATGTTCTTTATAGATGCTTCCCCAAGAGAAGGATTTAATTTAGTGCAATGTTTATTAAGTTTTGCCTTTGTACAACTGACAAAACTGGGAAATGTATTTGTACGTAAGAAAACTGAACTATTCTCTGATGATGGCATGGTATTTTAATATGTTTTTTTTTGTTTGTTTGTTTTATTAGATTTAGGTGAGTGTATATATTTGAGAATGTGTTCCCTATTACATTCTGGTTCTGTGATTTGCTGCACCAAGCCTTATGCACCAAGGTTAGTCAATAACCTTAGCACAATGGTTCTAAGCTTGCTAGGCTTTATGCAAAATACATTGTACATGACTTCACGCACTAGACTTGCCATACTGAGCTTGGGTTAATTCTTTAGCAAATAAGAATGACTAGGGAACATGACACATTTTGAGTATGAACACCTATGGTAAAATAAAATAAAACCATTATTCAAAAAAAAATCTTTAAAGAATATGCAAACCTAACATTTCCTATTCTTGATATGTGCCTGCTGTGCCATGTACTTGTATGAGAAAGTAGCCTGTTCTCTTTGTTTTCCTTCCTTTATGTGAAATCCCTGGTGTTTCTGCAAGCCCACTGTTTTCCTATCAAAAACTGACCACACAAGGTATCACCTATAAAAAAGGGATAAAAAGATATTGTTAATGTTTTTTTTTTTATCTATACCCAAATGATTTGCCTTTCATTTATAATTTAACCGCTTCCCGACCATCCACCGCCATTTTACTGCGGCAGGGTTGCTCTCCTGCGCGAATTGACGTAGACCTAGGTTGGTCGCGCACAGGCAGCTAGGGGGCAAGCGCGCGCCGCCGGCTGGGGGGGGGTCTCGCCCCCATTCTGCAGCGGGGAAGGCGATACATGGGTCAGGCGGCTCCGATTGCCACCTGACACCTGCGATTGTTCCCTACTGAGTGTTTTAAACACAGCTGACCGTTCTTCTCCCTGGAATGATCACAGAGCCCCTGTGATCCTTCTATATAGGATCACAGGTCTCTATGATCATTTCACAAGCCATGCCCCCCACAGTTAGAATCATTCCCTTAGGCTCACATTTAACCCCTTGATCACCCACAATGTTATCCCCTTCCCTGCCAGTGTCATTTTTACTGTAACAGTGCATATTTTTTAGCACTGATTATTGTAGTAATTTCACTGGTACCCCCAAAAGTGTAAAAAATGTCAGTTAGGGGTCCAATCTGTACGCCGCAATGTCGCAGTCCCGCAGAAAATCGCAGATTGCCGCCATTACTAGTAAAAAAAAATATTTTCCGTAGTTAGTAAACGCAATAACTTTAATAATATGTAGCAGAAAACGAATTGGCCTAAAATGTTAAAAAATTTTGATTTTTAAATTTTTTTTTTGAGAATTTTATATAAAAGAATGTGAAAAATATTGTTATTTTTTTCAAAATTGACACTCTTTTTTTGTTTATAGCGCAAAAAATAAAAATCACACAGGTGATTAAAAGAAACCAAAAAGAAAGCTCTATTTGTGGGAAAAAAAGGACGTCAATTTTGTTTGGGTACAGCGTCGCATGACCGTGCAATTGTCCGTTAAAGTCACGCAGTGCCCAATCGCAAAATAGGGCCTGGTCATTGAGCTGCCAAATCCTCCGTATATATCCTCTATATATATATAGTGCAAAATGACTTGTAAAGTCTTTAATATATATGTGCATTATGAAGTACATTGAATACAACATTTAAATGGTTTTTATTGTTCATGACAGAATTCATCACAGTAATGTGAAAAGGCAGTTGTTTTGGGCTGGCAGCAGTGTCTGCCAACAATCCACTCATATGCGGCTTGCGACCCACTGGGTAGTGAGCTACAGTTTGGGAAGTCCTGCCCTAACAGGCTGAAGTAAGGCAGGGTGTAGTCTCTGCTCTCTGCAGATCTATTGGGACTTGATGGATTACAGTGCAGTGTATTCTTATGTGAGAAATGGTGGAATATTGTCTGATAGAGAGCACAAACACAGCTCTTATCAGGGCACATTAAAGGGGACCTCTGACCACACTATTAAAGGGGACTCTGACCACACTATTAAAAGGGGACTCTGACCACACTATTAAAAGGGGACTCTGACCACACTATTAAAGGGGACTCTGACCACACTATTAAAAGGGGACTCTGACCACACTATTAAAAGGGGACTCTGACCACATTATTAAAGGGGACTCTGACCACACTATTAAATGGGACTCTGACCACACTATTAAAGGGGACTCTGACCACATTTTTAAAGGAGACTCTGACCACACTATTAAAGGGGACTCTGACCACATATGTTCTAGCGCCCGTTAATTTAACGGGCTTAATGTCTAGTATATAAATAATGTGATAAACATGATCATAATAACAGTGCAATAATACATATAAAATAAGTGTCCAAAAAATAAATTAATAAAACAGGATCGTTAAGTGCATAATTCATATATTGACATATGAATAAAATAACTAAAAAGTCCAAGTTCATATATAAAAAATTAAAAAAGAGTCCATAAATAAGTGAATGGATTAATATCGTATCATGTCTGAAAATTGTGCAAAATATGGTGATAAAAACAGACAAATTCAGTGATCAAAAAGCACCATAAATCCCAATAAATGTGAAGGAGAAGATGATCACCAATCCACCTTGATAGAGACAACCATCAACACTCAAATGGAAAAAACAGGATGGCCGCTTACCATCCTGTTTTTTTTTTATCTTGATTCCTATTATGTGGAATAACAGACTAAGTAAAGAAAGCTCTCAGACAATAAAGACAATACATGTTTTTCCTCATGATAGTGACAGAAGGCGCAATTGTTATGTTTTGTTTTTTTTGCGTGTGTTCCTGTTACAGATTTTGTACTTACGTATTGTGTGGTAACATATCAGCGGAACTGAAAGTGAGGAGAGACGAAGAGATGAGACATGAACTCAGATGCTTTTTCACTTTATGATATACTACCAACAGAATTTTTTGGCTTTATATACACATTAATATAAAGTCTAAAAAAATAAATGATAGACAGGAGAGCTGCCAACATAGTCTGTACACTGTTCAGTATTATTGCTGGGGAAAGAATTTGAAATTACTAGGGAACAAACTGTCACGTTGGATGCTGGAAAAACTCAACAATGTAAAAAACAATGGCTTTAGTTATGCCACTAGGGTGAACACAGACAAACAATTTATTAAACACGAAGAGGCTTTGTAGGAGAAATACTACTGCGGTATATCTTGGTCAAGTCGCTTATCTAATGGATTATTGTTTCTAACTTGCACAAAGCACAATCACTACTAGTAAAAGGGCAAAGAAATGTGTTATGGATGATATGTTTCTTTAAATGCAACTCTATGGTGCATCTCTGTTGTACTACTTCCTGTGTTGTGTTTCCTTTTCCTGTTGGTTTACTTCAGTAAAGCATGGCTTCTGTACAGTAATGGCTTGTGCTGTCTCCTTCCATATATCACATCAAACATGGTGTCAGAAGATTTCTGGATCCATACTCCTTCTACACATTTGATGCTGAGAGCCTGCTAGCCTTGATGTGAGTGTTCTTAGACCTGATTGTGCTTTCTAACACTTGCAGTCCTGTCCTGGATACTGAGTATTTGCAGCAAGGAGAACAGCATCATGGCAGCTAACAGCATTCCACTGCCTGAGACAATGAGGGTGAGTGGAGATGTCAGCAGTAACTGGGACAATTTCAGGGCTGAATTTGAGGACTACTCCCTAGCCACAGGGATGAATGAGAAGCCTGCAGCAGTGCAAGCAGCCACACTGAGGAGGGTGATGGGCAGTGAATGCCTCCATGTGTACAAGCATAATCTGAACCTCACAGAGGAGGAAAAGAGTGACACCAAAACCATTCTGAATGCATTGGAAGCTTTCTTCAGACCCTCTAGAAATGTAATTTATGAAAGATATATATTTGGCTGCTGTGAGCAAGAAGACTGTGAATCAATAGACAGGTTTGTCACACGGCTAAGAGAAAAAGCTGCAAGCTGTGAGTATGGCTCTCTGAGAGATGAACTTATTCGTGATAAAATAGTTTTGGGTATCACCAGTGAAAGCACACGTCGCCACCTGCTGAGGAAACATGATTTAGATCTACATACAGCAATTGAGATATGTCGCACTGCAGAAATTACTGACAAACATATGAAAGCTATGGAGCAGGATAAACTGGTTGACAATATCCATGCAGCCTCTAAACAACAGCAAAACTTCAGAAACCACCAGCATAAGTTTCAGCACAAGGGTCACCTACACAACTCACCTGGGAGGAAGCCTGCATCATGCAAGTATTGCGGCAATGTGCATGTACAAAAGAAAGAAAAGTGTCCTGCATATGGGAAAATTTGTACTGCATGTGGTAAACCAAATCACTTTGCAAGGGTGTGTCTCTCCAGTAAAATGGAAGCAAGGAAGCTGCACATAATTGAGCAAATATCCGATCCGGAGGACGCACACCTGCTTAGCACTGATATGGTTTACTCCTCAGAATGCATTGGTGCTGTAAACACAAAGGGCAAAAAATGGTTTGTAAACCTCAGATTAAACAATATAATCCAACCATGCCAGCTGGACTCGGGTGCAACGTGTGATGTCATGAGTATAAAGGACAAAATGAAACTGGCACCCAGAACACCCCTTCAGCCTAGTAGCACCAAACTAAAATTGTATTCAGGGGAACTAATGGAATCATTGGGGCTATTCCAAACAGAATGCAGCATACGTGATTGTATACACAAACTGAACTTTGAGATTGTAGACGCGGATCAGCAACCTCTATTATCGGGTTCAACATGTGAGCGCCTTGGACTGATGCTGTTCACCATTCCTGCTGAGCTACATAATGTGGATAAGCAGCCTGCAAAATCTCTGACTAGGCCACTGACAAAACAGCAAATTCTTCACGCCTACAGTGATGTGTTTGAGGGCCCGATAGTCTCTGTTCCAGGAGAGGTTCGTTTTGAACTGGATCCTACCATTCAACCTGTACAATGTGCCCCTCGCAATGTGCCTATCGCCATTAAGCCACAGGTTAAAGCTCAACTAGATAAATATGAAGCTGAAGGACATCTAACTTCAGTATCAGAGCCTACAGATTGGATCAGTAACATGGTCGTTATCAGAAAGCCTGAGAAGATCAGAATATGCATTGATCCCAAGTTTCTGAATATGGCCCTGAAACGGTCACACTACTTAATGCCAACGCTCGATGATATTTTGCACAAACTTCCTAAAGCGCGTGTCTTCACACTTGTTGATGCTAGAGATGCCTTTTTGCAGTGCAAACTGGATGAAAGGAGTAGCTACATGACCACGTTCTGGACTCCTTGGGGCAGAAAGAGATGGCTCAAACTACCATTTGGAGTCTCTGTAGCACCTGAGGTATACCAGCGAAAGCAGCATGAACTATTAGGTGGTCTTCATGGAATTGAGCCAATAGCTGATGACATTCTTATAGTTGGCTGCGGTAATACTGATAAGGAGGCTGAGCATGACCATGATGAAAAGTTAATAGCGCTACTGGATCGTTGTCGGCAGGTGATGCTGAGGCTTAGTGTAAAGAAATTGCAGTTCAAGGTGGGAGAAGTTCGTTTCCATGGACATATCCTGTCTTCACAAGGCTTAAAAGCTGACCCGGATAAGATTAAAGCCATTGTGGACATGCCACTGCCTGCTGATGCCAAAGCGGTACAGAGATTTATTGGCTTTGTTACATACCTGGCAAAATTCCTCCCACACTTATCTGAGGTGTGTGAGCCATTACGACGACTTCTGGACAAAGATGCAGTTTGGCACTGGCTTCCCAAGCATGACCAGGCAGTAGAGGACATAAAACGCTTGGTCACCTCTGCCCCAGTGTTAAAATACTATGATGTCACAAAGCCTGTTACGATACAAAGTGACTCCAGTAAAAATGGTCTAGGTTGTTGCCTTTTGCAGAAAGGTCAACCAGTTGCATATGCATCCAGAGCTCTTTCATCAGCTGAGCAAAATTATGCTCAAATTGAGAAGGAATGTTTAAGCATTGTATTTGCTTGCCAGCGTTTCCATCATTATCTTTATGGAAGGGATTCAATTACAGCTGAAACTGATCACAAACCTCTGATAACCATATTCAAAAAGCCCCTTTTGTGTGCTCCCAAGCGTTTGCAGAGCATGATGCTTACATTGCAGCATTACAACCTCAATGTTGTCTACAAGCCAGGATGTGATATGTATATCAGCGATACCCTGAGCAGAGCTACGTCAGATGATGTGGCACCTGGAGGTGAGCATGAGCATCGTACAATTTGTCTGCTGCAACGGGAACAAAATTTCTTTGCTGATATCAATCAAGCGGACTATCTTAATGTCACAGATCAGCGATTACATCAACTCATACAGCACACTGACAGTGATGCAACTTTACAAGCTTTGAAGTCTATTGTTTTGAGTGGGTGGCCGGATGTAAAAGAGGCAGTACCTGGAATTGTAAGGGAATATTGGTCCTTTAGAGATGAGATCAGCATACAAAATGGTATCTTGTACAAAGGTCCAAGAGTCATCGTGCCAAAGTCACTGAGAGCAGAAATGTTATTGCGCATACACTCCAGCCATATTGGTGGTGAAGCATGCTATCGACAAGCTCGTGATACCCTTTACTGGCCCAACATGCATGGTGAGATCAAAGACTTTGTCAGTAATTGTCCCACCTGCAATGAATATGCCCACTTACAACAAAAAGAAACCATGATGTCTCATGAGATACCTACACGTCCGTGGCAGATTATCAGTATGGACTTATTCAACTACGCAGGCAAGGAATACCTGCTATTAGTTGATCATTATTCAGACTTCTGGGAAATAGACCTTCTTCCCGACTTATCCACGGAATCTACAATTAAGAGGTGCAAGGCACAGTTTGCACGTCATGGCCAACCAGATACAGTGATCTCCGACAATGGCCCTCAATTTGCAAGCCTACAATTCAGAAAATTTGCTACTGAATGGGAGTTTGAGCATGTTACCTCCTCACCCCGTCATCCACAGGCTAATGGCAAAGCAGAATCAGCTGTAAAGATTGTTAAAAATTTATGCAAGAAAGCACAAAGTGATGGTAAAGACCCATGGAAAGCCATTTTACATTGGAGAAACACTCCAACTGAAGGCATGGATAGTAGTCCGGCACAAAGACTTATGTCAAGGAGATTGAAGACCTCCTTACCAGTAGCAAATAGGCTGCTTGAACCCGCTGTCATACAAGGTGTCCCAGAAAAATTAAGGATTAAGAGACAAGTGTCTAAGGCACGATATGACACGTCGGCCAGAGATTTGCCAGAATTGAATCTGGGGGAACGAATCCGTATGAAGCCATTGCCTGGCGATCGTACAGGCCGTTGGAGAATAGGTACTTGTCTGCAAAAGGTGGCACCACGCTCCTATCTTGTGGACGTTGACGGTACTCGTTATCGCCGCAATCGAGTGGATTTGAGAGTGGCAGAGCAGCCTGAATCTCAGTATCCCGTTGGTAGTTCAGACTCACCCATTGACAGTGAGGAGTGTACAGAGGCACAGCCTCATACCAGCGGCAATGACAGTTCTGGGCAAGCAAGTATGCCTGACGACCGTCAAGCGCAGAGCATACCAGTACCTGATGAGAGAAGCCCAGTAAATTCAGAGAGGGCTAAAGGAATCCTTGCACAAGGGCCAGTCTTCACCCGTAGTGGTAGATGTTCAAAACCACCTATGAGACTTAACCTATAGAATGTGTTATTACTGTGTCTCTATCGAATTTCACATGTTCATTTATTAATACTAAAAGGGGGAGATGTTATGGATGATATGTTTCTTTAAATGCAACTCTATGGTGCATCTCTGTTGTACTACTTCCTGTGTTGTGTTTCCTTTTCCTGTTGGTTTACTTCAGTAAAGCATGGCTTCTGTACAGTAATGGCTTGTGCTGTCTCCTTCCATATATCACATCAAACAAAATGCTGCACCAGTATGTACCTAAAAGCATATATGCCTACCCCTGTGTTCCCAAACATAAATACTAATATAAAGGTGCAAAAACACTAATAAACAGGTGAGTACAGTAATATATAGAACAATCAGGCTATAAGCCACACAGTAAGCTATAAAACTATGAATAAAAAATATAAATAAAAATCATGTTATCAAAAATGTAAATACATTAATAATAAAATAAGAATAAAGGGCCATGTCCTAGCCGCAGAGCTGCATGGCAGCCGGGGAAGGGAGCTCCGATGAACCCCAGCCTCTCTCAGCAACCCTAAGCAATGTCATCCGACCAGGCACCTGCCACTACCTCGGGTAACATCACTCCAAACAAAGAGGGACCACCCAGGGGGAAACCTGGGCCTGTGCAGCCCCATAAACTAATGGACTGCTTCCCCAGGCCGCCTGAGGAGGAGATCCAAAATGGCGCCAGCACAAGGAACGCCGCAGCCCCAGCTTCATGGCTGCTAGTTCCAAGAGACACACAGGAGGGCCCTGAGCTCGCTGAAGACATTACAGACCTCCAGTCTTCCCAGAAAGGCCCTCTCAAGAATCCAGCTTCCTCACCGCTGCATTCCCCATACTCCCAGACACACATGAGTAAAAAGCTAAACGTATACCCTGCACAGTCACCATAGCCTCTCACAGAGCCTGACACTCTGACACTGCTTGAAGAATTGCCTGTCTCAGACTGCCCTGCATCTAAGTCAGAGCTTATGCTGCAATCCCTCTATAAGGGTATTTAATCTAACATTGACAGAGTAATTGGCCATACACAGCCGCAGTTAAAACACATCGAACAAACTGATGACTTGGAAAGAAAAGTGGGGGAAATTGCAACAGCTCACAATTACCTGGTAGATACCTACCAGGGTCAATCACTGGAAATTCAGCATCTTAAACACAAGGTTTCAGACTTTGAGGATAGATCTCGTAGGAACAATGTCAAAATTAGGGGTATACCCAAATCTGTGATGCAGTCAGAGCTAACCATCTATCTGCAAGCTCTGTTCAAAAGGATCCTACCATCAGTCTCAAAACAGGATCCCCTCATTGATCAGGCACACCGCCTTGTTAAATCTAGCTACCTCCAAGCCTCAGTACCACAAGATGTATTTGCACGAATACATTTTTTTCACATCAAGGATATGTTCATGTTAACTGCTGGGAAGTTAAAATCACTACCTGAGCCATTCTCCCACTTTGCAATCTTTGCTGACATATCCCAGGCCACTGTAGCTAGATGGCAGGAATTTAGACCCATAACTGAAACCTTATGAGCTTAACAAATTAAATACAGTTGGTGTTCACCCCACAAAACTCCTAGGAACATATCGGGATAAACTCATTCCCATAATGATGTCAAACTATGGCCTTAAATACCTAACCCAATGGGGATTCCAAGCAACAAACCCTGCATCCAATATGAAGGTACACTTGCTTCTCAGGGTATCTGTTGAAACATTTAAGAAGAAATCTAGGGGCATGTACATTACTTCTGGGCTCCCATGAACTTTCCTCAGGTAAGTACCCATTTCCGCTTTATACGGTATTGGACCTGTCTTCCCCTCTTTCGGCAATCCAGGATGGCTTCTACCTCAAACTCAGTTTCCCCAAGCAATGTGATGAGAGGTGGATCTTCTCTTCCTGCAAAGGACCAGAAGTGGCAGAGGGTTAACTTCTTTCTTTATCACAAAAGGGCCAATGAAACTTGCACCCAACTTTGCGAAGGGCAGGATAATTCAAGGTTTGCTGTGGAGAGCCACACTTTGTCACCGACCTTCAGGACTGGATTATTTTTCTTTATCTTGTTGTAATATTTCTTGTAATCTCCTTGCGCCTTTCTCATGGTTTCCTGAAGATTTCTATGTGCCAGTGGTGAATTTCTATGTGCCTGTCACGGGGTAATGTGGCAGAGCCTGACGTAAGAGGAGTGGCTTACCGGGTAACTGGCGTGGCACAGGTTCACCAGAGGCGCGGAGCCTAAGTGTTAGCCGGTTTTCACCAGGTCCCCAGATGGTGGGGATGGATTTGGCTGCTTGCTAACACCAGGTCGCGGCCCCCCGGATTCCCTGGTGGAGCCAGTATCAGGTCCAGGACCAATAGCCGGTAGCGGATAAACAGATCAGGATCAGGCAGGAGAATAGTCAGGACAAGCCAAGGTCAAGGCGGGCAGCAGGTAATCAGAATCCAAACACAAGCCGGGTCAGGTAAACAGGAACAGCAGAATGCAAACAGGCACAGGAAACAGGAGTATAAAAATGGGGATATTGCTGCGCTAAAATGTAAAGATAAAAACATACATGAATAAAAAGTCAACAGACCAAATGAAAGCAGCCAGCACCTGATCTAGAATCAGAAATACCAGATCTAAATAGCAATATAGAATGGGATTGGTGCAGCGCTAACACAATTGAATCCACAGTCCATACAAATGTTCAAATGGATCAAATACAAAAGTGCAGTAAACAAAAGTTCATCAGAGAGTGCTCCAATAAAGAAGGGAAACTGTCCACCACTTCAAACTTGGAAAAAGCCCCGAGTGCAGGAACCGCCACCAAGATAATAAATGGCCTCTTACCAAATTGCAATGACCCCCATTACAAGGATCAAAGACAGCCTGTGTGAACAAATCAGTGCCCAGATCGACATGTATCCATTCCCAGTGTTCCCTCAGCAGCTCCGACCGGAACAAGTGAACATAAGGAAAAGAGGGACAACTCCAATAGTGAAGTACGTTCACAGGTTTATTCAGTAAAAGCAGAGTGGCAACTCACGTTTGCATGAAGAAATCACAGCATGTCTCGGAGCTATACTCTCAGAACCTTTGTTTCCAACCAATAAAATGGCCGCCGTGTCTCCTTGCTGACCTCAGCACGACGAACCGCAGGCTCCTCCTCCAGGAGGAGGAGCCTGCGGTTCGTCGTGCTGAGGCCAGCAAGGAGACACGGCGGCCATTTTATTGGTTGGAAACAAAGGTTCTGAGAGTATAGCTCCGAGACATGCTGTGATTTCTTCATGCAAACGTGAGTTGCCACTCTGCTTTTACTGAATAAACCTGTGAACGTACTTCACTATTGGAGTTGTCCCTCTTTTCCTTATGTTCACTTGTTCCGGTCGGAGCTGCTGAGGGAACACTGGGAATGGATACATGTCGATCTGGGCACTGATTTGTTCACACAGGCTGTCTTTGATCCTTGTAATGGGGGTCATTGCAATTTGGTAAGAGGCCATTTATTATCTTGGTGGCGGTTCCTGCACTCGGGGCTTTTTCCAAGTTTGAAGTGGTGGACAGTTTCCCTTCTTTATTGGAGCACTCTCTGATGAACTTTTGTTTACTGCACTTTTGTATTTGATCCATTTGAACATTTGTATGGACTGTGGATTCAATTGTGTTAGCGCTGCACCAATCCCATTCTATACAGGAAACAGGAGAGCTGAAGATAACACAGCAACTTCCTGTAGTGACAGCTGTGTTTAAATAGGCCAATTTGGTAGCCTCGAGCTATACTGAGGTAGCCTCTAACTATTCCAAGGTAGCCTCTGACTATTCCAAGGAAGCCTCTGACTATCCCAAAGTAGCCTCGAACTACTGCAAGGTAGCCTTGAGCTATTGTAAGGTAGCCTCTAGCTATTCAAGGTGCCTCTTCGTACGCGCAAGCGCATAGGCATTCACCAGTTGGCGGCGCCAGTGCGCCTGCGCAGGGTATTGATTCCCTGACATTGCCCCCCCCCCCCTTAAGGGCCACCTCTGGGTGCCAAAAAGATTCCTTTTGTGGGGATGGTTGCGGAAAAAATTTCGGATTAATTCTTGGGCATGGAAATTCTGTACCGGTTCCCAGGAGTTCTCTTCGGGGCCGTAGCCCCTCCATTTAACCAAGTAAAGGTTGGTAGTGGCTAACCATACCAGGTTGCCCGGTTGAAGAACCAACTCACCTCTCCTCCTTTTGTCAAAGGCCTCTTTATTGGCGGTCTGAGCCCTGGTCATGGCATCCTGTAACAATTTGTTGTTCTCTTTAAGGAACTCCATGATATCCCGGACTGCTGGCACCGTAGGTTCAGGAACAAAGCAGGGCAAGAAGGATGGGTGAAACCCATAGTTAGCATAGAATGGGGACTGACCTGTAGCCGAGTGTTTGGCATTATTGTATGCGAACTCCGCTGACGGAAGTAACGAGACCCAGTCATCTTGAACAAAGGTGGTAAAACATCGGATATATTGCTCGAGGGTCTGGTTGGTCCTCTCAGTCTGCCCGTTAGTCTGGGGATGGTATGCGGAGGACATTGACAACTTGATCTTCAATGACTCACATAAAGCTCTCCAGAAGCGAGAAGTAAATTGAACACCTCTATCCGACACAATGTCCATTGGAACCCCGTGGAGTCTTACAATCTCTTTGATGAAGACCTGCGCCGTCTCGAGCGCGGAGGGTGTGCCCTTTAGTGGTATGAAATTAGCCATTTTCGACAGACGGTCCACTACCACGAAGATTGCAGAATAACCATCTGAAGGAGGAAGTTCCACAATGAAATCCATGGCAATCATCTTCCATGGTCTGTCAGGGACTGGTAGTGGTCTGAGCAGGCCCCATGCCTTGTTTCGGGTTGTCTTGCTTTGTGTGCAGATAGTACAGGAGGAGACATACTGCTTACAACATTTCTCTAAGTCAGGCCACCAGAACGTGCGTTGAACCAGATCTAGGGTCTTGTGGATCCCAAAATGAGCAGCCTTCGGGTGGTCATGACAAAGTCCCAGGATGGACACCCGGGCACTTTCTGGAACAAAAATTTGATCTCCTCTCCATAGCAATCCATTTCTGGGTACCAGTACAGTTCCAGGATGATGGGGAGCATTTATTGAGGTAAGAAGGTCAGACTGTAATAGCAGGAAATTACCTTTGGTTAAGATGGTGTCAGGTACAAGGATTCCTTTAGAACTGTCGTACATTCGGGAATTCGGGAGAGAGCATCGGGTTTCGTATTCTTGGAACCGGGTCGGTACGTTATATAGAATAAAAACCTGGGGAAAAAAAGTGCCTATCGTGCTTGGCGAGGTCTCAAGCGTTTGGCCGTCCTCAAATACTCCAGGTTCTTATGATCAGTGTAGATAAGTATGGGATGTGCTGCCCCTTCCAACAGATACCTCCACTCCTCTAAGGCGGTCTTGATGGCAAGGAGTTCCTGGTCCCCTACATCATAGTTCCTCTCTGCAGGAGAAAGTTTACGGGAGAAAAAAAGCCACCGGATGGATTAGTTCCTTGAGGCCTTGACGCTGGAAAATGACTGCTCCTACTGCGATTTCCGAGGCGTCAACTTCGAGGATGTAAGGTAGGGCAGGATCTGGGTGGCTGAGGATAGGGGCCGAAGTGAACAGCTCCTTTAGAGTTGTAAATGCGACTTGAGCCTCGGGAGACCAGTGGAAACGGGTACCCTGTTTGGTGAGCAGGGTAATAGGGGCGATGATAGAGGAAAACCCCTTGATAAATTTCCTGTAGAAATTTGGGAATCCTATGAAATGCTGAATCCTCTTCTTATCCACAGATGCGGGCCAATCCAGAATGGCGGAGACCTTCTGAGGGTCCATTTTGACCCCTTCAGAGGAGATTACTAGACCGAGGAACTGGATACTCTGCTGTTCAAACTCGCATTTCTCAGGTTTTGCGTAGAGTCTGTGTAGCCGGAGTCGGTGGAGTACTCTTTTAACGTGTTCTCGGTGCTGGGCCAGGGAGGAAGAAAAGACCAGGATATCGTCCAAGTAGACAATCACAAAGATGTCCAGATAGTCTCTGAGGACATTGTTAATGAAGTGCTGGAAGGTGGCCGGGGCATTGCAGAGCCCGAAAGGCATTACCAAGTACTCATAATGACCGAATCGTGTGCGGAATGCTGTCTTCCATTCGCCCCCTCCCTGATACGGACCAAATTGTAGGCTCCCCGCAGGTCCAGTTTGGTAAATATAGTGGTGGTTCTTAATTTCTGGAAGAGTTCAGGAATCAAGGGTAGGGGGTATCGGTTCTTGACCGTAATTTTATTTAATTCGCGGTAGTCCACACATGGCCGAAGTGAATGGTCTTTTTTCTCTACAAAAAAGATCCCAGCTCCTGCCGGAGAAGTAGAGGGTCAGATGAATCCCTTCTCAAGATTCTCCGTTACATAGTCCTTTAGGGTACCCAATTCCCGTTCAGAGAAAGGAAAGATACGTCCGAAAGGTAAGTAACTCAATCGGACAATCATAGGGGCGGTGGGGGGGGGTAGAGTCTCGGCCCCTTGTTTACTGAAGACATCCCGATATTCATGATAGGGTAATGGGACAAAGGAATGTATCTCCTTATCAGTGTCCATACAAAGCTAGGAGCACTGTAGCGTACTAGCAGGCAATGATTCTGGCAGTAAGGGGACTGGAACTTGACGTCTCCAGAAGTCCAATTTATTTGCGGGTTGTGCGCTTGTAACCAGGGTAACCCCAGAATAACGGGGAACAAGGGAGAAGAGATGGCATCCAGGCACAACAACTCCTTGTGACCTTCGAGGGTGACCACAGGCAATGGAGGGGTTTCTTGAGTTACTGGCCCAGACTTGATGTGGGACCCATCCGCTAGGAAAATGGAAAGTCCTTGCGACTTGGGTCAAATTGGGATGCATTGTTGTGCAGCAAAGGTGAGGTCAATGAAGCAGCTGCATGCCCCGGAATTAATTATAGCAGTGACCGGGATCAGGCCTTCTGGAAGCTGGAATGAGATAGAGAGAGCCAGGTGAGTGGTATTGTTGCCAGAAACTGGGTAATTTGAGGGAGATATAGAAAGACACTTACGCATCTTCGTTGGGCATGTGCATACAAAGTGTCCGGCTTCTCCGCAATACAGACACAGATTGTTCTGACGTAGCCGTAAGCGTTCTTCTGCCGATAAGGAGGGACGCATGAGCCCAAGTTGCATCGGCTCTGAAGTATCCGATTCAGGAGTAACCGCAGCTGTGCTGCTGGGACGGGAACCAGAGGAGAAGGTGTGGACGGGATTAGGGACCCGTGGCATCATCCAGACCGGGCGGGTCTGCTGCGTGGACCTCTCTGCCCTGCATTCACGGAGCCGGCGGTCTATCTGTATGGCCAAGGCGATTAATGCCTCCAGGGTTTCAGGTAGGCCCAATCGGGCCAGCTCATCCTTCAAACTTTCTGACAGACCCAGGCAGAACTGATGTCGCAAGGCTGCGTCGTTCCAGTGAGTGTCCGTACTCCATGCCTAAAGTCAGTGACGTAATCTTCCACGGCTCTACGGCCTTGTTGAAGTGTGGTGAGTGCGGTTTCTGCGGTAGCATTACGTTGCGGATCTTCATACAACTCCACTATTGCATTAAAAAAAGCCGACATGGTGTCCAGCTGGTTACTGCGCTCTTCAAGCAGGCGGTGAGCCCAGGACTGAGGTTCACCTTGAAGCAGGGATATAATGAACCCCACCTTGGTTGCTTCCAGGGAGAAGAAAAGAAATTTGTGTATAATCGCGCCTAGGTGCTGAAAAATATATAATTCAATGTCTATGGGAAGCAGCAAAGTAATCAGGTGCACTAAAAATAGTGATCTGGGAAAATGTGAAGGAGAAAAATACTGCGCTACTAATGGGAGAAATGTTAGATTTAGCCATGGGAGGTAACTATTTTTGGCATGAGGGACAATACTATAGACAACACAGAGGCGTTGCAATGGGGGCAAAATATGCCCTTAGTGTTGCCAATATATTCTTAAGTAAATGGGAACATGAAGAAGTATTCCACACAATTAACCAGAACCTTATAATCTATAAAAGATATATTGACGATATTTTTATTGTGTGGTCTGGAACTGAGGAGTCTTTAAAAGTTTTTATGGAAAATATGAATATTAACAACTATAAGATAAGTTTTACTGGAACATACGACAAAAAGGAAATGAACTTTTTAGACATGACTATTTATATAAGAGAGGGTAAATTTTATACTAAAACTTTTTTTAAGAGTACAGACCGCAATGGATACATACCAACCCACAGTTGCCATCACCCCAGATGGATTGAGGGAATTCCTAAGGGTCAGATGTTGCGAATGAGAAGAAATTGTAGGGACGATAGGGATTACATAGAGCAGACCAACACCCTTATAGCAAGATTTTCAGATAAGGGATATGACACACAAAAACTAATTTCATTGCGAGATCAAGTAAAAAATAAGGATAGAAACATCTTATTGCAAGATAAACATAAGAATAATGATCCAAGCACCAGCCACTTTAACTTAGCCTTCATCATCAGCAATATCACAGAAATTATAAACAGGTAGAAAAAGTGTTTAAACAACATTGGCACATACTCATGAGAGATAATACCTTAAAAAGTATATTACCACCCAAGCCACAATTTATATACCGTAGAGTGCCTAATCTGAAAGATAAGTTAGCCCACAATATTCCTGACCCACCAAAGCGGATGGTATCCACTTTTTTGGACTTCAAAGGTTTTTATGCATGCAGAAAATGCAAGGCATGTAACACAGTGAGAACGAAAGCTAGAAAACAAACTTCCTTTGTATCCCATGTCACTTCTAAAGAATATGAAATTAAAAAATTAATTACATGTGCAAGTACCCACGTCACATACCTGGCCACATGTCCATGCGGCCTACAATATGTAGGCCGCACTACCAGAAAATTGAGTACAAGAATAGGGGAGCACCTTGGCAATATCAGGAGAGGATACAAGAAACATAGCCTCTCTATGCATTTTAGGACCCACCACAACAGGGACCCTTCACTATTACAGTTTTGTGGTATAGATATGGTAGATCCACATTGGAGAGGAGGAGATAGAAAAATTGCCATATCCAAGAACGAAACTTTTTGGATATGTGAATTAGGTACTTTACAACCCGGTGGAATGAATAAAGATTTAGATATAAACTGTTTTATAACCAATTTTTAAAATATGCCAAGGGGTATTTAATGTTTAATTAATTATTCTAAAGGGATTTTTTATTTATATAATATATTTTAGATATTTGGTATCATACTTTTTTGATTGAATGAACCAAGCCTCGAGCTATACTGAGGTAGCCTCTAACTATTCCAAGGTAGCCTCTGACTATTCCAAGGTAGCCTCTGACTATTCCAAAGTAGCCTCGAACTACTGCAAGGTAGCCTCGAACTACTGCAAGGTAGCCTTGAGCTATTGTAAGGTAGCCTCTAGCTATTCAAGGTGCCTCTTCGTACGCGCAAGCGCATAGGCATTCGCCAGTTGGCGGCGCCAGTGCGCCTGCGCAGGGTATTGATTCCCCGACAGTGCCAATCTACAATTCTGCTGGGCATTAGTAGATGTGCCAGTTCTTCTGCGGGCCGTTCCCTGATACTAAGCAACCGATAAACAGTGGCGCTGTTAAATTCCCAGCATGGTCACCTCGCTTTCTATTCCTGAAGAAGTTCCGTGGTCTTCTTTAAGTGATGTCACTTCAGGTCCCAGTCCTTAATTGGACGTGGTGGTTTTTATATGCTTTAAATGCTGAGCAAGAGTCTGTGACTCCCTATAACACTGGGATCTGAACCTTCTTCCTCCAAGTGACCCATGATTATCCAGAGATTGGTGGATGACCATTGATGACTGACAGTATCAAGCGCATTTAGACTTGTTAAAGGTCTAATAGTAAGGTGAGCACACATTGCTGGTGGTGGTGCATGGAGGGATTGAACCAGGAACCATGGGAGCTAATACACATTTTATCACTCGGAGTGATGTGGGACACGTTTGAGCACTTTAATGCAGCACTTTCATATTGACCTTTCTAGGCTTGATGCAGTTTTCATGTATATTTAGTTATTTATTAATGCACAATTTTTTTAAAAGATATATTTGATTCAGTATTTTTGTAAATATAATGTGATCTCATCATGACTTTCTATATTACATTTATGTTTGGTGATTTATTTTTATTTTTTTCATCTATACTGTGTTAGTAGGGCATTATTGTGTTTACTACCCCTTCTTTTGGTAAGTGGTATTCTTTTTATTCACTTTCACTTTAACTTACTCATGATATACTGCTCATCTAGGTTTAGCACATGGTACTAGTAGGGTAGCAGGGTGTTTATTTATTTTTCATCGTGGGTGATACTTTGATTCATTTGGAGGTAGTGGTGTTTAAGTTTATTGTATTGCATATATCCAGCAACATTCATCACTGTTTCTAGTTGTTGTTAGCAGGCAAACACTAAGGAGGCTCCATCCCCAAGCCTATTTTTTCAGAGTGGAGATCCTGTTTTGCATACACAATATTATTTCTAGCAACTCCTGCCCAGATAGCAAACAATAGTGGTGCAAGTTTGAAAATGACTTGCTAAGCTATTTCTAAAAGGCATCAAAAGTTTTTTGTACAATTGCAGCAAGTCTGCATTGCATGACTCTAGATCAACTTTCTTTGCAAACATTCTGCAGGTCTGCTGCAAGTTCTGGTTCACTTATGTTGTAAAATAGTCATCCCACCACAAGGGTCTCTGTAGGCTAAAATTTCATGCTGAAGACTTCCAGAGCTCTTGCTGTAGATTCACCACTGCAACTTTGCTCTAGCTGGAGACTTGCCACGCAAATTTGCTACAAATTGTAAAAGTGTCAACTAGAACTTGTGCTTCAAGTGTTCTGCAAGTGTGCAACTTGCCAGTGAAAATGTGCAGCAAATTAAAAGAGTTACAATGCAACACTGTCACAAATTTGTGGCAAATTAGCCTTGCCATCTGGGTGCTGGCCTAACTTTGACACATACGTCTGGGAAATTAAAAAGAAAAATAAACATTACAAACATGTTAGGAGCCCGCCAATTCTTAAAATCAAATTTTTCCAAATTTCAACCTACAGCATTCTGGGTTGGGAAAAATTAAGGACTTTTATAAAGTCTGATACTGAAGTCTAAACAAAGCAGTTAAGCCATGCCCCTGTGATGCTTTTCACCCCACTTTGAGGTCGTTGACTAAAGTTCATAGTGAGAAATTTGTGGAAGTATGGCCTTGTACATTTTTGCTATATGTGCCAAGCAGGAGGAGCTTATCAAGCCAGCACTCAGGGTGGAGGGGGACCAGAGGAATATGCTTTGGACTTGGAACAGTGTAATCTTTTCTTTGTGTCCACAATTCTGGCTTGAGGTTACAATACTGCCTAATGCTGTCTATACATGGATCAAATTTCAGTGGATTCCTACAGATTCATACAGAACTACACCTGCTTTAACCACTTTAGCCCCGGAAGATTTGCAGGCCCTATTTTGCGATTCGGCACTGCATGATTTTAACGGGCAATTGAGCGGTTGTGCGACGCTGTATCCAAACTAAATTTACATCCTTCTTTTCCCACAAACAGAGCTTTCTTTTGGTGGTATTTGATCACCTGTGTGATTTTTATTGTTTGCGCTATAAACAAAAAAAGAGCGACAATTTTGAAAAAATAACAATATTTTTCACATTTTTTATATGAAATTCTCAAATGTAAAAATCAAAATGTTTAAACCTTTTAGGCAAATTTGTTTTTTGCTACATCTTTTTGGTAAAAAAAAATCGAAATAAGCGTATTTTGATTGGTTTGTGCAAAAGTTATTGCGTTTACTAACTACGGGAAAGATTTATGTCATTTGTATTGTTTTTTTTTTAACTAGTAATAATGGCGATTTGCTTTTTTTTTTTTTGCGGGACTGCGACATTGCGGTGAACAGATCGGACCCCTGACTGACATTTTTGACACTTTTGGGAGTACCAGTGACATTACTACAGTAATTAGTGCTATAAATATGCACTGTTACTGTAAAAATGACACTGGCAGGGAAGGGGTTAACTTTATTGGTGATCAAGGGGTTAAGTGTGTCCCTAGGGGCATGATTCTAACTGTCAGGGGGCGTGGCTTGTAATGTAATCACAGAGACATGCGATCCTACATAGCAGGATTGCATAGCCTCTGTGATTACTTTACTGAGAATGACAGACGACTGTGTTTACATCAGCCATCTGTCCTTCTCTCACTGCAGCGGGAGATCACGAGTGGCCGGCGGCCATCAGAGCCGCCGGTCACACGCACTGACTCCCCAGCCGATGAGTGGTGGCGGGAGCGCGCTTTCGGCGGCGCACAATGGCCCCCTAGCTCCTACCAGGCTAGCGGCGTACATGTACGACACTTTGCCTGGGAGCGCTAGATTGCCGCCTTACAACTGCGGCGGGCGGTCGGCAAGCAGTTAAATCAGATGCAGGAAGTGTTTGGGTATTCTGACAGTACAGGTGCAGGCTGTCAGAATATTTTGGGAGTTTTTGTAAATAGGAAAAACAAAACATCCTGTAGGACATCATCATATTTTTGATTTAAAATAAGATCAAGTTTGCAGCCTCACACATAAGATAGGGGATAAAAATGACAGCAATTTACTACAACGTAAGTCCAAGTGAATTTACACATTAAACGCTATTTGACCTCCAGGTTGTAATGAATTTATGAGTTTTAAACCTTTTCTGTAGTCCATTAAAGTCAAGCCATATTACACATAATAAATGTATAGTGATTGTTGTACATATTCAAAGTCAAAATTGATATTTATATGTAAATCTTGAAATTGATGCCTTTATTGCAATATACAGTATATTAACCTGTATATAGGCGGCATACAATTTTGTATAAAATCCTTTTTGGGCAAAAAATATGCAATTGCACGGGGACTAGTAGGTGTTTGTGCCCTGGTTGTGATGTCACACCAGTTTTAAATGATACAAAACTATTTTCCTGAAGAAGCCACATACTCAGCAAAACATGTTGAGAATATAACATTGTTGTAACATGGAAAATGTAATTTCAATGTAATTTTCTGTCAAAAAAAAGACAATGACATTGCTATTTGATTTTGAATAAAATTGATTGATGATTTTATTGAATATTTGCACATATTAGTGTTATTCAAGCACATTAAAGTATTATGTTTATTTAAATTCAAAAAGCACATTAAACATTATGCACATTAAAGTATTAAAGCACATTAAACATTATGCACATTAAAGTATTATGTTTATTTAAAATTAATTCAAGCACATTAAAGTATTATGTTTATTTTTAATTTAAATCATTGGGATGTGGTGCCTGGTATAACTCGTCTCCTACCTAGATCATACAGTTTGTATATTACTTTACTTACTTTATTTAAGCTACCTTTATTCCTTTTGATAAATAAATACCAGTGCAAAAATGTAAGTGATGATTACTACAATAAAAAAAGTTTTACAGCGGAAAACTTTGTGTCTCAAATCTTTGCCAATTGCTGTAGAAATGGCTGAACTTCATGCCATTGGTGGCCCTGTCAGTACCACCAGGCTCAACAAAAGTCAATGTAAACATCAACTGAGCCAGGTGAAAAATTCTTGGTCTAACAGTGACTTCGGCCTATCAGTTAAAGTCACTGTTCATGTATTCCTGCAGCCATAGTTGTTGCTGCTATCTGAACACAATTGCAAGCAGCAAAGATCCCTTGAAACTGTTAGCATAGCTGGGGGAATCTTTTCATTTTCTCAAATTCAGCTCACAAACATTTGTCAAGTTAATAATGCCCATTTTCTAGGCTAATAGGTAAGGTTCCCCCCTAAAAAACCATATCAGACCCCTAATCCAATCCAATCCTGATGAAGGGGAAGTTCATTTGGCCCACGAAACATGGTGACTGTCTTTTCGCTCAATACCAATAAAATAAATTGGACTCTTATCTTTTGGGCTGGCGCTCCTTCCAAGTACGCATGTTTTTTCTGGTAATCTGCTGAAGGGTATCCTTGTCTGTCATGAGCAGCTTAACCTGAGTCAGTGGGCTGTTTTATCCATTCACCACTCTTAGATGCCTGGCTGACCAAAAAAGGAGAGGGGCAGTATGTTTTCCCCCTCCTTAAACATACCAGGCCACATGCTCCCAACATGGTGGCAGGGGGCCCCCTGGAAAAGCACCTTCTGCCCATGTTGATGAGGACAAGGGCCTCTTCCCCACAACCATTACTTGGTTGTTGTGGGAGTCTGTAGGTGTGTTTTTTTTTTTTAATCTGGAATGAGTATCCCTACTTATTCACAAAGAAAGTTGTAACCTAGAACTAAAGACACAAAAACATTTGACAAGTTCTTTATAAAAAATAAAAAATACCCATAAAAGTCCTTCATTGTAAATTCGTCATCAATCAGGTCATCCAGTGATGCCGCTCCATGTCAATTATGATGCCTGATGGCCAGCGACCCATCAAAAGAAAAAAAAAGGCTCCGCCAAGACCAGTCCCACTTCACTTGTCACTTACTGAATGTAAAGATTGGTTAATGACAGTTATATCAAAGGGAATGGGGTCTCACTGTGATATCATTGACCATACTGTATTTGGGCATGGCCTCAATAGAATACTCCCTTTGCTTTCCTGGCCAGGGATTATTGGCCATGTAGGGGAATAGGACCAGTGATGTCACTGGCTGTTAAAGCCTTTGTTACCCCAAAAAAATAAAGATTCTGTCCCTTTAACCACTTGCCTACAGTGCACTTTCACCCCCTTCCTGCCCAGACCGATTTTCAGCTTTCAGCGCTCTCACACTTTGAATGACAATTACTCAGTCATGCAACACTGTACCCATAAAAAAATTGTGTCCTTTTCTTCACACAAATAGAGCTTTCTTTTGATGGTATTTAATCACTACTGGGTTTTTTAAAATTTTGCAAATTAGTAATTTTTCTTCACAAATTTTGGCCAAAATGTATACTGCTACTTATCTTTGGTAAAAATAACCCAAATAAGTGTATATTATTTGGTCTTTGTGAAAGTTATAGAGTCCACAAACTATGGTGCTATTCATTGAAAATTGATCACACTTGATCACACCTGATGTACTGAAGGCCTATCTCATTTCTTGAGACACAAAAAAGTCAGGAAAGTACAAATACCCCCCAAATTACCCCTTTTTGGAAAGTAGACATTCCAAGGTATTTAATAAGGGGCATGGTGAGTTTTTTGAAGTTGTAATTTTTTCCCACAATTCTTTGCAAAATGAAGATTTTTTTTTTTTACAAATTGACCTATTAACAGGTTATTTCTCTCACACAGCATATGTATACTTGGAACTACACCCCAAAACACATTCTACTACTCCTCCTGAGTATGGTGATACCACATGTGTGAGACTTTTTCACACCCTGGCCACATACAAAGGCCTAACATCCAAGTAGCACCGTCCGGCATTCTAGGAGCATAAATTACACATATAATTTCCTGACAACCTATCGCACTTTTGAAGGACCTGGAGCACCAGGACAATGGAAACCCCCATAAAATGACCCCATTTTGGAAAGCAAACACCCCAACATATAATTTGTGAGGCATAATGAGTCTTTTGAACGTGTCATTTTTTTCCACAAGTTTTTGGAAACTGTGGAAAGAAAATGAAAATGCATTTTTTTTTTTACACAAAGTTGTCCATTTATGAAATATTTCCAACACATAGCATGTACATATCAAAAATTGCACCCCAAAATACATTCTGCGATACCACATGTGTAACACTTTTACACAGCCTAACCACATACAGAGGCCTAACATCCAAGTAGCACTTTACACAAAGTTGTCCATTTATCCACTTTAAGACTGGGCCTATTTTTGACACTTGGTGATTACAAGCTAAAATCATTTTTTTTTGCTAGAAAACTACTTAGAACCCCCAAACATTATATATATTTTTTAGCAGAGACCCTAGAGAATAAAATGGAGATCATTGCAATATTTTTTATCACACCATATTTGCGCAGCAGTCTTCCAAATGCAATTTTTTTGAAAAATATTCACTTTTTTTAATTAAAATATAAGATAACAGTAAATTTAGCCCAATTTTTTTTCCATAATGTGAAAGACAATGTTACACCGAGTAATTAGATACCCAACATGTCATGCTTCAAAATTGCGCACGATCACGGAATGGCGCCAAACATTGTTACTTAAAAATCCCCATAGGCAACATTTTAAAAATTTCTACAGGTTACTAGCTTAGAGTTACAGAGGAGGTCTAGGGCTCAGATTATTGCTCTCACTCTAATGATCGCGGCGATACCTCACATGTGTGGTTTGAACACCGTTTACATATGTGGGTGGGACTTGCGTACGCATTCGCTTCTGCGCGCGAGCTAACGGGGACAGGGCGCTTTCATTTTTTTTCCCTATTTATTTTATTTATTATTTTTTTATTTTACACAGTTTTAAAAAAAACAAATGTTTTGATCATTTTTATTCCTATTACAAGGAATGTAAACATCCCTTGTAATAGAAATAGGCATGACAGGCCCTCTTTATTGTGAGATCTGGGGTCAAAAAGACCTCACACCTCACAACTACACTAAAAAAGAAAAAAAAAAATGTTGAAAAAGAAAAAAAAAAAAAAAAAAGAAGCGGCCCTTTAAAACCGGTTGCTAGGCAATGACTTTTGACGTAGCTCCGGTCCTCCAAGACCATAGAGTCGAGTGAGGGCCATCTTGCCCTCACTCGACTTCCTGTCTCTGAGGATCCCGGACCGGATAGTTTTCCCCGCTGCCGACGGGTCCGGTAAGCTGGGAAAACATCTGGGACGCGGCGGGAGGGGGGGGCACCTCTTCCCCTGCACCGTAAGGGCAATTCCGCGCCGAATCTGCCACTGGGACCACCCTTGTCTGAAAGCCAACCGCCCGCCGTTTAAAAAAATACCGGGGTTATGCCAGCTATCTGCTGCCATAACCCCAGTATTTAGCTTTTAATGACCAACGTATATAGTCATTAGGCGGTCGGTAAGTGGTTGCATGTATATAGCAAAAATTGCACCCCAAAATACATTCTATAAAGGAAAGTGTACAGGAATAGTCCGAGTCCATCTCCGATCCGCTACTATTAGCGATTTCAAATTCCGAATCGGATTTGGATATGGATTCGGATACTGATGAGAGCTCCCCGGTGCTCTCATCAGTCATGGAGAGGACCTGAAGGACCTCCTAGTTGCTGTACATCCTTTTTGACATGCTGGCTGTGATGGGCTGTGCGACGGGTGATGGTTGACTGCGGATGATCACTGATGGGTGGCAGGTGACTGATAGGTGGCAGGTGACGGTCACTGATGGGTTGACAGATGACGATGACTGATAGGGTGACAGGTGACGATGACTGATGGGGTGACAGACGATGATGACTGATGGGGTGACAGACGACGATGACTGATGGGGTGACAGATGACGATGACTGATGGGGTGACAGGCAACGATGATTGATGGGTTGACAGATGACGATCACTGATGGGGTGATGGGGTGACAGGTGACGATGATTGATGGGGTGAGAGATGACGATCACTGATGGGGTGACAAGTGACGATGATTGATGGGGTGACAGATGACGATCACTGATGGGGTGACAAGTGACGATGATTGATGGGGTGACAGGTAACAATAACTGATGGGGGGACAAGTGATGATCACTGATGGGGTGACAGGTGACGATGACTGATGGGGTGACAGGTGACGATGACTGATGGGGTGACAGGTGACGGTGATTGATGGGGTGACATGTGACGGGCGATGGTCACCGATGGGTGACATGTGACGGGCGATGGTCACCGATGGGTGACATGTGACGGGCGATGGTGCACGGCGGTACTGATGGCAGTCTCTGGTGACAGGTGAACTTTAGGCTACGTTCACATGTGAGCGTAGCGATCATTGGCAGAATCACCGGGATTCTGCCCGCGATCCGGAAATCATCGCAAATCGCGGGGCGCCTGTGCGTTGCCTGTGATTTGCAATAGCATCCCAAACGCTGTGCGATGTTGCTGCGATTTCCGCCTGCTGAATCGCGGTAACATCGCGCAAACAACACATGACGCCCCAAAGAAACTCTTGTACCTTTTTTGGGCGTCATGCGTTGTTTGCGCGATGTTACCGCGATTCTGCCCGCGATCGCTACACTCACATGTGAACGTAGCCTTATGGGTGTCAATTTCTGGGCACTGATGAGGTGACTGTTGGGTGACAGGTGCAATTGGGGGGGCTGAGGACTGTGTGGGGACAAGTTTATTTGTGTGCTTTTACATTGACAGGTGTACAGAGCAGTAACTCACTGTTTCTGGCTCTGCTCTCCTCACACTGGAAACTGTGTGTGAGGGGAGAAGAGCTAGTAACAGTGAGTTACTGCTCTGTGTTTACATTTTGTGATCGGCTGTGAATGGATAGTACAGGATCTAAAATTTGCTGTACTATTTCCATTTTCTAATTGCTATAATCATTTTCTCTATGTAGAAGGTTCCTCGGACTAAAATCTAAACCACCCCCTGTATGTGACAATCCACATTACCTCTGCCTCTGAGGAGTCTTCAAATAGGCACTCTGATTTTAGGCCCTCAATAATGAATAAACAATTTTCATAATTTTCACACCCAGTGCTAGGACAAGGTCATCCAGTGCCCAGGGAGAACATTCCAAGCCAGGAAAATAAAACAATCCACCCTTGCAGTGGGGCACCCTACTCATTTAGTCTAGGGGCAGAGGAATAAAGTGATTGTAAAGGCAAACTTTTTTTATTATACTGGTGGTCATAGTATGTAAAAATCAATTAGAGCCCTTGCTTGCTGCCACACCAGCTATATGACGATGCTATGCTGCACTGGTGACAGTATGTAAACCTTTTTAAAAATGTGAAAAAAATAATTAATTTTTAATTTCTTCATTTTCCAAAAATAGTGACAAAAAAATTAAACTTCAAAATACACACTCTTACTAAATAGCTTGGACAATCTACTTTTCAAAAAGGGGTCATTTGGGTGATATTTGTCCTTTTTTGGCATATTTGGGCCTCAGGAAATGAGAGCCGTCAATACAGCATAATAATCAGTTTTCAGATATACAGTATATACCATGTGGACTCTATAACTTTCCTATAGACTAAATAATATACACTGATTTGGATTATTTTCACCAAAGAAATGTAGCAGAATACATTCCTTTTTCACTTTTTTTATTGTTACCACCCAGAGTTAATAAAAAACAGAGGAGTCTCCTAGTCATTCCATATTAAATATTAAAAAAAATGAAATCAATTCCACTGTAGGTCAATTGATTGATTATCTTTCTTTACATGAAATTTAGGCATAGGATGTAGAGGAACAGTAGTCACTTTCTAATGATTGCAAATGTAGCATCTTTATAAAGTATACATGTGTTTGCATTGTTTAACTGTGGTTTAGTGCTATTTAGATGGATCAGAGGTACCAACAAAACAAGAGCTTTTTTTGGAAAGCCTAAAGATTGCCATAACTACTTCTGGTTTAACAATAAATACTATTTACACAGCGGAATTATAACCATGGGTGCTACATTTTTACCAAGCATGGTCAAATTCTTTATGGGTAAATGAAAAAAGAGGGTAATTTTTCATAACACTTGGCCCCGTAATAATTCATTAGGGTAGATATATAGATGATATTTTGTCTATTTGAAGTGGGGACTTACCATCTTTATTGATTTTATGGGAGAGTTAAATATGAATAATCTTAATACTAATTTACATGAATCCAATTTATTAGCTGATGGACCAATGGTACAGGATACCAAGAATATGGATTTTGCATTTAACACAGGGTTCTCTACATTGTATTATGAGGCCAGTTAATTATAGAAAAGTCCCCGGTGCATGAGACTCCAGCCTTTAGATGCAGGTAGCATGCACAGGTGCACTGTTCACTGATACTAACATTTAGGGCAGTATGTACCCAGGAATAAATGCTCAGAACACAGCTGCTTGCATTTTGGGCATTCATCCCTTGGGCTCATACTATACTGCACTGAGTGGTCCATCCAGCTTTGTCCAGCCACAGCAGCTCTCAGCATCTTATAGAGTTTTACAGGCTGCCAGTAATGGGGCTGAGTGGAGTGCCTGTGCCTGTGCTGGGCTAAAATTCCCAATGTGCATGATGTCTTAATGAACCTCTTCGAATCTAATTTAGTCACACAGCCAAAGAATACTATTTTTTTTTTCACCTGAAAGGATTTTATCCCTGCACAAATGTGCTACATGCAATAAGAGAGATAAGTGCAATGGGGCAGGAATAAACTACTACTACAAAAAAAAAAAAAAAAATCAATATTATTTGTAGCCCTGTATTTGAAGTGTATGTACTTGACACTGAAAGTGTGCTTGTAAGAGCATTTCAATAATACCAGGCATGAGTTAAAAACACACATCGCTAGATTTTTGTTAAAAAGCACAATAAGGACTCTGCAGGGATCAAAGTTGTGTCTATAAATACAGCTTGCAATAGAAAAAGGTAAATACCCAAGAATGAGACACACTGCATTTAATAAATGTAAAACGTATGCCCATCACAAATTAAATGTGGAGTGAGGTGCAAATTACTTTATTGATAATTTGTAGCTGCTGTTTTACCAAAATGTATTTGCGTAAAAATAATATATCCCAATTAGAATCTGCTAATTTTAGGGTATAATTTGGTTGCACAAATATTTTGTTCTTTCACAGATACAATGTTACTTTTAATGGAGAATATTGCTTGAATAATTGATCTGCTGTGCCATTCATAATTTTCGATCTGCAGCTTAAGGGAAGGGGTTCATCGTTTTATGTTTCCACATCTGCTCTGCAACCCCTGAAGATTGTAATGAAGTAAATGATGCTTGATATTTTTTATATTGTTCAGACTGATATACTTGAGGCCTGAACATTGAAGTCCACATTTATGGGTGTTTTTTTATTCAATCAGAAGTATGAATGATATTTTGGACTATATAATTTATTTATTTTTTTGTCACTTTTTTTGCCATCCACAAAAGTCCATTTAACTGGCCATATTATGACTGGTTATATGCAATGGTGCTACAAGGAATCTAAAGAGGTGAAAAGTGGAGGTACACCCTTATCTGTAGTAGGTGTAGAGTAATGTGATAACCAGGGACCAGAATCTGCCACCATAAAAAAATAAACAATATCAGGACTTCTGTTGAGAGTTTTGAATATTTATTTTTTCATCTTCACGGTTTAATGACAGCTTGCTTGAAAGTGCTTTTACTACTTGTTAAGGGTATGAAAATCAAATAATGTGCATAGTCTAGGCACAGGTTCACTTTACACAAGAACTATACAATGAGGGGAAAATTATTTGCTTCATGGGTACATCAGATAGGGATCATATTAATATTTACTGTACATCTAACATCCTTAAAAACTGTCTTTCAGCTTCTAAGTGCATTTGCTCAACTTCAATTCCATGTAACTTCATTTATTTTAAAGTACCTATTAATTTCTTACAGTACATTGTTAGTCATGTTATCTTCGTATATCTTATTGTATTTTATTTTATTAGTTTATCCACAGAAAGATACCTATATTAACAACACACAGTAACACACACTAATTCAGCAATACACCACTCTGTAACTAAAGTACACTTTCAATACAGTATCATATTAAAAAGACCTTTGTTTGCAATTTATAGCAGCTCTTGCCTAAAGGGAAGAAAAAGAATAAAGCAGTTGTGATTTTTGCTTATGGCTAAATGTGGATCAAAAGCTGAACTACTTCTTCATGTTTTATTTGAAAGCAATTAGAATGCTTGTTTTCTCAGGCTGGTAGTTGCTGTCTAAGTTTGTCCACTGTATGTTTCATCATAGGACTGGGATATTGTTCCTGTTGTGCAGCAAACTGAATAAAGACCTGTAAAAGTACATGGCAAGGTTAATATTTTTAGCAATGCAGAAAAAATGCATAATTATAAAATGAAAAATATTCAGTTAAGATATTTAGGAACTCAGGGTAATATAACAAATAGCAGACGACTAATATAATAATTTTACTAGTGATAAAAGGCATACTCAGGACTTTCAGTTAGGGAGAGGAAGTCTAAAAGTGAATAGCTTTTGTTGTGTAATGCTTTCTGAATTCAAAGTATGAACGGATCCCTACAAAGCAGAGAGATAGAAGAGGCAGTGTAAATCCCTATTAAGTGGTTTGTAATTATTTAACAACCAACACCAAAAAGATCAGGTCCCAATATGAGTGTGTGTAACACGAGTTTGGGGGAATAGTCAAGCCGATTGTCCATAGCTGCTAGAGAAAAAGTCCTTGGGAGGAAGGAGTCAAATAACTATCGCACAAAAAATTCTCTATGAAGCGCTTTGGACACGGGCGTTGTACGTGATGGCACTGGTATGAAAGATGGTAATAAGCCAACTTGCATAATAAGAAAAGTTTATTAACTATAAAAGTTATAAGAGCTCCAACAATTTTAATAGATAAATATCATTATTGCATTACATGTAAGCCATGTGTGAAAAAACTCCACCAACCACATTGACAAAACCAGTGCCTAAGGCTCCGTTCACATCTAGGCGTTTTGGGGCGTTTTTGGGGCGTTTTTCTGCTCTAGGATCAGCTCTCAAAACGCCCAACAACACAAATCCTATTCATTTCAATGGCCCCTGTTCACATCTGAGCGTTTTGACGCTGTATACAAAACGCCCAACGCTCAAAAAAGTACATGAGCTTCTTTTTGGGCAGATTACAGGCGTTTTCCATTGATCTCTATTCAATCTAAAAACGCCTGCACAAAAATCGCGGTAAAAAACGCCGCAAAAATCGCGGTAAAATCGCGGTAAAAAACGCTACGCTCAGGTGTGAATGTAGCCTTAAAGAACCTACTTGCCCATGGAAGGAAATATATTGTCAACAAACAAACAAATTCTCCTGCGCTCAACAGAGATATGGCAGCGGTAGGTCTCTATGGCTCCGGGTATATGCACAGATTTTGCTGCCCTCCTGGGGTCAGGGAAAACCCGATGAAACACTGTATAAAGAACAAAAAGAGGGCACACTGACCTTGTGCATTGCCCAAATGGAGTTTATTGAAATGAAATAAGAAGAGATATACTCACAAGCACAAAAATTGTTAAAAGCATATCGATCCACAATGGACCCAAAGCAACCAGGTCACCAGGACAGTGTCCAGCACACCGTAGGACCTTCCAAATGGCTGACTCGTTTCGAGGGGAGGTCCCCTCTTCTTCAGGGCCAGTCTATAGTGATGCATTGACACATATGATATAGGGGAAGGGGCTTGTCACATGGTCTCAAAGCCCCTCCCAAAAGTAGGTGGACATGGGAGTGGTGTCAAGGCAAAACCTACTATAATAAATTAAAATAATACAAATTGAGGAGGCTCAATTATGCAAATATTGCCTCAGAATTGCCTCTAATATCTCCATCCTTTTTGTTAACCCTTTAGAACCTTTTGGAATGTAATCATAAATAATAATAAATAAAATAATAATAAAGAGCTAATAAAAAAAAATCTTTTAACAATTTTTAAAAGCTTTCTATAAGTAAACAGTTCAATTTCATGACATACAATATGAAAAAAAAGGAATTAAAACCAGAACCACATCAAGTAGCCCAACAAGACCTATCATCTGGTACCATATAACATTTATATAACAGTTTCTCATTCAAGCTGTTGGGCGATAAAGTATTTAACCTAAAAACCCAGAATGTCTCCTTTTTACATATTAAAGAATATTTTTTGTTTGCCACCCGCGATCGTTCAGAGCAACGGTGGTCTGCCTTCCTCACAGTTAGAAAGCACACCCTAGGAGCACACTTAACCCTTTGGTTGCCACTGATGTTAACCCCTTCCCTGCCAGTGTCGTTTATACAGTGACAGTGCTTTTTTTTAGCACTGATCACTGTATTAGTGTCACTGGTCCTCAAAAAGTGTCACTTAGTGTGAGATTTATCTGCTACAATGTCGCAGTCCCATTAAAAATTGTTGATCACCACCATTACTAATAAAAAAAATTAAAAGTTCATAAATCTATCCCATAGTTTGCAGATGCTATAACTTTTGCGCAAACCAATCAATATATCCTTTTTGGGACTTTTTCTTATCAAAAATATGTAACAGAATACAAATTGGCCTAAACTGATGAAGAAATTTGATTTTTTACATTTTTTTTATTGGATGTGTTTTATAGCTGAAAGTAAAAAATATTGTTTTTTTTTTTTTTCTAAATTTTCGGTCTTTTTTTGTTTAGCGCAAAAAATAAAAATCTTAGAGGTGATGAAATACCACCAAAAGAAAGCTCTATTTATGGGGAAAAAAAAGGACATCAGTTTTATTTGGGTACAAAGCCACAATTGTCAGTTAAAGCAACACAGTGCCGTATCGCAAAAAAAAAAGGACTGGTCAAGAAGGGAGTAAAACCTTCTGGGGCTGAAGTGGTTAATAATAAAACTATTAACATTTTTATCAGGGAAGGAGGATTTACCATGGGAAATGAACTGGCACATGGTCAAAGTAGGACCGGGTATACATGGGCCGTACTTTATTATGATTATCAGTTTACTTTGACCTACGGTACCACCCGCTGCCCAATAACTTTTAGAATGGGAAAAACTCTTAAACACATTGTTTGCCCCGAGTAAACTGAATGGCCCATGGATATACGGTCCTACTTTGACCATAGGACTGGGATATTCCAGTCCTGATCCATGGAATTTTGTTGCCGCGCTATAAAAAGGGCTAACTTTTCCAAAAAGCAGGATTTTTGCTGACAGCACCGGCATCTCTGTGACCAACCCCAAGATTGCCAATATACAGTCAGGTCCATAAATATTGGGACATCAACACAATTCAAATCTTTTTCGGCTCTATAATGAATTTGAAATGAAACAAACAAGATGTGCTTTAACTGTAGACTTTCAGCTTTAATTTGAGGGTATTTACATCCAAATCAGGTGAAAGGTGTAGGAATTACAACAGTTTGTATATGTGCTATTTACATTTGGAATCTGTTGCTATCAACTCTCAATATGAGATCCAAAGAGCTGTCACTATCATAGTTACATAGTTACATAGTAGGTGAGGTTGAATAAAGACAATAGTCCATCTAGTTCAACCTGTGTAGGTGTATGTGGCCGTAATCATCTCTCATACCCCTGAATGTTCTGATTCTTGAGATGTACGTCTAAGAGTCTTTTGAAATACTTCCTGCAGAAACCACCTCTTGTGGTAGAGAATTCCACAATCTTGTAGCCCTAACAGTAAAGAACCCCCCGCGTTGCCTGAGGTTAAAACGCTTCTCCTCTAATTGCATTGTATGCCCTCTAGTCCTCATGCAATCCTTTTGACTGAATAGCTTTTTTTCTATGCTGAGATCACCATTGATATATTTATAAATTGCTATCATGTCCCCTCACAGGCATCTCTTCTCCAGGCAGAATAAATCAAGCGATTGCAGACACTCTTCATAATTAAGGTCCTTCAATCCCCTAATTAGTTTTGTTGCCCTTCTCTGGACTCTCTCCAGCTCCAACACATCCCTCCTGAGGACCGGTGAACAAAACTGGACATAATACTCCAGTTTTATAAAGTGGAAGGATTATAGTTTTATCTCTGGAATACATCCCTTCCTTTATGCATGCTAATATTCTGCTGGCTTTGGCAGCTGCAGCTTGACATTGCATGCTATTGCTTAGTCTATCCTCTACCAGAACTCCCAGATCTTTCTCCATTTTTGATTCCCCCAAAGGTTCCCCCCCTAAAGTGTATTGTGCTTTTATGTTTTTAGACCCCAAGTGCAAAACCTTACACTTCTCCACATTAAACCTCATTTGCCATGCCGTTGCCCACTCTGTTATTTTGTCCAGGTCATTCTGTAGGATATCTGCTTCATGCTGTGCAGTCATTGCCCTGCCCAATTTTGTGTCATCTGCAAAAACTGATATAGAGCTACTGATCCTGTCCTCAATGCTGTTTATGAATAAATTAAACAAGGTTGGTCCCAGGACTGAGCCTTGGGGGACCCCACTTACCACCTCAGATCAGTCTGAGTATGCGCTGTTTATTACCACCCTTTGGACACGCCCTTTTAGCCAGTTCCGTATCCAAGAGCAGACCTTGTGGTCGATGCCTGCAGACCTTAATATATAAATTAAGCGATTGTGTGGAACTGTATCAAATGCCTTAGCGAAATCCAGGTACACCACATCCACTGGTCTCCCCCTATCTAGCTCACAGCTCACCTCCTCGTAGAATGTTAAGAGATTGGTTTGACAAGAGCGCCCATTTGTAAACCCGTGCTAATTACTGCTGATGATGTTGTTGTCTTTAGCAAACTTTACGATATAGTCCCTTATCATCCCCTCCAGAAGTTTACATACCGATACACAGAGTTGTATAAAGTACTCGAAACCCATACTTGAGTAAAAGTAAAAGTGCTCGATCAAAAAGTGACTTGAGTAGAAGTGGAAGTGCTCAATCAAAAAGTGACTTGATTAGAAGTACTAAAGTATTCAACATTTTTTTTACTTAAGTATTGCAAGTAGTTTTTAAAAAAAATTTTGCTACTTAAGTACTGAAAGTAAAAGTACCAGTAGTTTTGAAAAAAAATTGCTACTCAAGTACTGAAAGTAAAAGTACAAGTACTGTGTTATGAAGTTATTAAAGAAAGAAGTCAAAAGTTTGAACATCATATTGTTTTTTATTATTTCAAATGCAGCTTTTATTTATACATACAGGAGCATTTATTTTCGTATGCGCTGATAATACACATGTTTTGAGCTTCATGAAACCTGCCATCTACTGTTCTGGCAGTGGTAATTTTTATAATTGTAACAAGTAACTATGCAGCACAAAAAAAATATCGGAGTAGAATTATTGAAAACATTGAAAAAATGTAGTGAAGTAAAAGTGGAAGTAGGAGAAAAAAATTCTACTCTAGGAAAGTACAGATACCGCCTATCGGTACTTAAGTACAGTAGTGAAGTAGTTCTACTTTGTTACTATACATCTCTGCCGATACATACATATCGGTGTCAGACTAACAGGCCTATAATTTCACGGGACATGCCTCTGCCCTTTTTTGAATATCGGTATCACGTTTGCTTTCCTCCAATCCCCTGTTACATTTGCTGTCATAATACTGTCAGCAAAGATCAGGAACAGTGGTCTAGATATAACCTCACTAAGTTATTTGAGTACTCTCGGATGTACGCCATACGGTGATTTATTTGTGTTAATTTTTTCCAGCCTTTCCCTAATTTCTCCCTCTGTTAGTCATAGCGGCAAGTCCTGTGTATTACTACTAATCATATAGTCGTGGTCAGTGTACCCCTCCTTTTCCTGAGTAAAGACTGACGAGAAAAAGGCATTCAGCACCGTTGCCTTTTCAGTGTCGTCTGTAACCATCCTCCCATCATCGTTAATTATGTGTGCAATATGTTCTGCCCTAGTTTTTTGCTGTTTATATATTTAAAGAATTTCTTTGTGTTATTTTTACTATCCTCCTCTATTTGTCTCTCAAAGTTGATTTTAGCCATTTTGATTTCGTATTTACTTTTCTTATTTGCCTCCTTGTATTGTTTGAAAGCCGATACTGTGCCCTCTGATTTATATTTCTTGAAGGCCATTTTTTTACCCTTAATACGTTTTTTAACATTATGGTTTAGCCAGCCAGGTTTGGCCTTGTCTCTTCTAAATGTATTTCCCATAGGAATACACTGCGAGATGCATTTGTTTAATATGTTCCTAAAGCATTCCCATTTTTCCTCTGTGGTCAGTGTTCCTAGGGTTTGGTCCCAGTTTACCCTTTCAATCAGTGAAAAAAGCCATCATTAAGCTGAAAAAAAAAAACCCATCAGGGAGATAGCAAAAACATTAAATGTGGCCAAATCAACTGTTTGGAACATCCTTAAAAAGAAAGAACGCACCGGTGAGCTCAGCAACACCAAAAGACATGGAAGACAACGGAAAACAACTGTGGTGGATGACCGAAGAATTCTTTCCCTGGTGAAGAAAACACCCTTCACAACAGTTGGCCAGATCAAGAACACTCTCCAGGAGCTAGGTGTATGTGTGTCAAAGTCAACAATCAAGAGAAGACTTCACCAGAGTGAATACAGAGGGTTCACCACAAGATGTAAACCATTGGTGAGCCTCAAAAATAGGAAGGCCAGATTAGAGTTTGCCAAACAACTTCTAAAAAAGCCTTCACAGTTCTGGAACAACATCCTATGGATAGATGAGACCAAGATCAACTTGTACCAGAGTCATGGGAAGATAAGAGTATGGAGAAGGAAAGGAACTGCTCATGATCCAAAGCATACCACCTCATCAGTGAAGCATGGTGGTGGTAGTGTCATGGCGTGGGCATGTATGGCTGCCAATGGAACTGGTTCTCTTGTATTTATTGATGAAGTGACTGCTGACAAAAGCAGCAGGATGAATTCTGAAGTGTTTTGGGCAATATTATCTGCTCATATTCAGCCAAATGCTTCAGAACTCATTGGACAGCGCTTCACAGTGCAGATGGACAATGACCCAAAGCATACTGCGAAAGCAACCAAAGAGTTTTTTAAGTGAAAGAAGTAGAATGTTATGCAATGACCAAGTCAATCCCCCCACCTGAATCTGATTGAGCATGCATTTCTCTTGCTGAAGACAAAACTGTAGGGTAAATGCCCCAAGAACAAGCAGGAACTTTGATTTATGATTGTTAATCTGTCCCATTACTTTTGGTCCCTCAAAAAGTATGAGGCACATATACAAACTGTTGTAATTCCTACACCGTTTACCTGATTTGGATTTAAATACCTTCAAATTAAAGTTGAAAGTCTGCAGTTAAAGCACATCGTGTTTGTTTCATTTCATTTCAAATCCATCGTGGTGGTGTATAGAGCCAAAAAGATTAGAATTTTGTCCATGTCCCAATATTTATGGACCTGACTGTATTTACATTCATGGGCGAGTAGGCTCTTTCAGTCACTGGTTGTGTCAATGTGGTTGGTGGAGTTTTTTACACACGGCTTATATGTAATGCATTTATGATATTTACCTTTTAAAATTGTTGGAACTCATGACTTTTATGGTTAATAAACATTTCTTATTACGCAAGTTGGCTTATTACCATCGTTCATACCAGTGCCATCACGTACAATGCCCGTGTCCTAAGCACTTCATAGAGAACTTTTTGTATGATAGTTTGTAATTTTGTGTAGTGTTGAGCGAACACGGACTGTATTATTCGTGTTCGTACCGAATAATTGGATTTTTTGTACCCGAACACGGACACGGACACTTTACTGTATGTTCGGGTAAAAATCCGTGTTCGGTCGTTTTATTTCCGGGTTTTGCATGCTTTGGCGCTCTTTTCATGGCGGGCTTTCAACAGCCAATCAACAATCGTTTAACTGGTGTGCCTTAAGCCATCCCAGCCATGCCTGCAAATGTCTCAGTAGCTGTGATTGGCCGTCTGAAGCATGTGACCAAGTCTTTATAAGTTCCAGGCAGCCGCAGCGTCTTCATTCTGCTGCTTAGATCAGGGACAGAGCACACATCAACGTGCTGGCTGCTGATTAGGGAAAGACAGGCAGGAAAAAACCATTTGTGTCCGGATAGAATTGAGGGACAGGTCGGAGTGTTTAGGCAGGGCGAGTTGTAGGCATTTTAGGGATAGAGTCTGCTGAATTATAGGGTCAGTGTCTTCTACAAACTACAATCGATATTGCTGTGTGGGGGGTGGGGTCTGCACTCAATCCTGATCTACGATCTCTTCTCAATCCTGTAAGGGAGAGGCTGCTGCTGAATTTTAGGGTCAGAGTGTTCTACAAACTACAATCGATATTGCTGTGTGGGGTCTGCACTTAGTCCCGATCTACGATCTCTTCTCAATCCTGTTAGGGAGAGGCTGCTGCTGAATTTTAGGGAAACTGTGTTCTACAAACTACAATCGATATTGCTGTGTAGTGTGGGATAGGAGATAGGCAGGTGTCAGTGATCCACATCCATTTTTCTGTGTGTGAGCTGCAGTGAACACAATCTTTTTGGGCTGCAGTGAACACAATCTTCTTGGGGTGCAGTGAACAACGTCCTTTTTGGGGTGCAGTGAACAAAATCTTTTTGGGGTGCAGTGAACAAAATCCTTTTTGGGGTGCAGTGAACAACATCCTTTTTGGGGTGCAGTGAACACAATCTTTTTGGGGTGCAGTGAACAAAATCCTTTGTGGGGTGCAGTGAACACAATCTTTGTGGGGTGCAGTGAACACAATCTTTTTGGGGTGCAGTGAACAACATCCTTTTTGGGGTGCAGTGAACACAATCTTTGTGGGGTGCAGTGAACACAATCTTTGTGGGGTGCAGTGAACAAAATCCTTTTTGGGGTGCAGTGAACACAATCTTTGTGGGGTGCAGTGAACACAATCTTTGTGGGGTGGAGTGAACAAAATCCTTTTTGGGGTGCAGTGAACAACATCCTTTTTGGGATGCAGTGAACAAAATCCTTTTTGGGGTGCAGTGAACACAATCGTTTTGGGGTGCAGTGAACAAAATCCTTTGTGGGGTGCAGTGAACACAATCTTTGTGGGGTGCAGTGAACACAATCTTTTTGGGGTGCAGTGAACAAAATCCTTTTTGGGGTGCAGTGAACAACATCCTTTTTGGGGTGCAGTGAACAAAATCCTTTTTGGGGTGCAGTGAACACAATCTTTTTGGGGTGCAGTGAACAAAATCCTTTGTGGGGTGCAGTGAACACAATTTTTGTGGGGTACAGTGAACACAATCTTTGTGGGGTGCAGTGAACACAATCTTTGGGGGGTACAGTGAACACAATCTTTTTGGGGTGCAGTGAACAAAATCCCTTTTGGGGTGCAGTGAACACAATCTTTGTGGGGTGCAGTGAACACAATCTTTTTGAGGTGGAGTGAACAAAATCCTTTTTGGGGTGCAGTGAACAACATCCTTTTTGGGGTGCAGTGAACAAAATCCTTTTTGGGGTTCAGTGAACACAATCTTTTTGGGGTGCAGTGAACAAAATCCTTTGTGGGGTGCAGTGAACACAATCTTTGCGGGGTGCAGTGAACACAATCTTTTTGGGGTGCAGTGAACAAAATCCTTTTTGGGGTGCAGTGAACAACATCCTTTTTGGGGTGCAGTGAACAAAATCCTTTTTGGGGTGCAGTGAACACAATCTTTTTGGGGTGCAGTGAACAAAATCCTTTGTGGGGTGCAGTGAACACAATCTTTGTGGGGTACAGTGAACAGAATCTTTGTGGGGTGCAGTGAACACAATCTTTGGGGGGTACAGTGAACACAATCATTTGGGGTGCAGTGAACAAAATCCTTTGTGGGGTGCAGTGAACACAATCTTTGGGGGGTACAGTGAACACAATCTTTTTGGGGTGCAGTGAACAAAATCCTTTGTGGGGTGCAGTGAACACAATCTTTGTGGGGTGCAGTGAACACAATATTTTTGGGGTGCAGTAAACAAAATCCTTTTTGGGGTGCAGTGAACAACATCCTTTTTGGGGTGCAGTGAACACAATCTTTTTGGGGTGCAGTGAACAAAATCCTTTGTGGGGTACAGTGAACACAATCTTTGTGGGGTACAGTGAACAGAATCTTTGTGGGGTGCAGTGAACACAATCTTTGGGGGGTACAATGAACACAATCTGTTTGGGGTGCAGTGAACAAAATCCTTTGTGGGGTGCAGTGAACACAATCTTTGGGGGGTACAGTGAACACAATCTTTTTGGGGTGCAGTGAACAAAATCCTTTGTGGGGTGCAGTGAACACAATCTTTGTGGGGTGCAGTGAACACAATCTTTTTGGGGTGCAGTGAACAAAATCCTTTTTGGGGTGCAGTGAACAACATCCTTTTTGGAGTGCAGTGAACACAATCTTTTTGGGGTGCAGTGAACAAAATCCTTTGTGGGGTGCAGTGAACACAATCTTTGTGGGGTACAGGGAACAGAATCTTTGTGGGGTGCAGTGAACACAATCTTTGGGGGGTACAGTGAACACAATCTTTTTGGTGTGCAGTGAACAAAACCTTTTAGGGTGCAGTGAACACAATCTTTGTAGGGTGCAGTGAACAAAATCCTTTTTGAGGTGCAGTGAACACAATCTTTGTGGGGTGCAGTGAACACAATCTTTGTGGGGTACAGTGAACACAATCTCATACTTCTGAAGATTTGAGGGTGCTGCCTGTTCCATACTCCTCCTCCTACGGCTCAACCATCCTTTAAGGGGTACAAACAATAGTAATTGGGGCCTAGTGTGGTGGTGTACGTGTGAGATACATACACTTTCTTTTTGATCATATTTTCTATTCCGCTATTCAATTAAAACCTTTGGGGATCAATTAAATTGCGTGATAGTCTGTGTCGGTACGTGTGAGATCCACCTTTCCAAGTTTTTGGGGTTCATCTCATACTTCTGAAGATTTGAGGGTGCTGCCTGTTCCATACTCCTCCTCCTACTGCTCAACCATCCTTTTAGGGGTACAAACAATAGTAATTGGGGCCTAGTGTGGTGGTGTACGTGTGAGATACATACACTTTCTTTTTGATCATATTTTCTATTCCGCTATTCAATTAAATCCTTTGGGGATCAATTAAATTGCGTGATAGTCTGTGTCGGTACGTGTGAGATCCACCTTTCCAAGTTTTTGGGGTTCATCTCATACTTCTGAAGATTTGAGGGTGCTGCCTGTTCCATACTCCTCCTCCTACTCCTCAACCATCCTTTTAGGGGTACAAACAATAGTAATTGGGGCCTAGTGTGGTGGTGTACGTGTGAGATACATACACTTTCTTTTTGATCATATTTTCTATTCCGCTATTCAATTAAAACCTTTGGGGATCAATTAAATTGCGTGATAGTCTGTGTCGGTACGTGTGAGATCCACCTTTCCAAGTTTTTGGGGTTCATCTCATACTTCTGAAGATTTGAGGGTGCTGCCTGTTCCATACTCCTCCTCCTACTCCTCAACCATCCTTTTAGGGGTACAAACAATAGTAATTGGGGCCTAGTGTGGTGGTGTACGTGTGAGATACATACACTTTCTTTTTGATCATATTTTCTATTCCGCTATTCAATTAAAACCTTTGGGGATCAATTAAATTGCGTGATAGTCTGTGTCGGTACGTGTGAGATCCACCTTTCCAAGTTTTTGGGGTTCATCTCATACTTCTGAAGATTTGAGGGTGCTGCCTGTTCCATAATCCTCCTCCTACTCCTCAACCATCCTTTTAGGGGTACAAACAATAGTAATTGGGGCCTAGTGTGGTGGTGTACGTGTGAGATACATACACTTTCTTTTTGATCATATTTTCTATTCCGCTATTCAATTAAAACCTTTGGGGATCAATTAAATTGCGTGATAGTCTGTGTCGGTACGTGTGAGATCCACCTTTCCAAGTTTTTGGGGTTCATCTCATACTTCTGAAGATTTGAGGGTGCTGCCTGTTCCATACTCCTCCTCCTACTCCTCAACCATCCTTTTAGGGGTACAAACAATAGTAATTGGGGCCTAGTGTGGTGGTGTACGTGTGAGATACATACACTTTCTTTTTGATCATATTTTCTATTCCGCTATTCAATTAAAACCTTTGGGGATCAATTAAATTGCGTGATAGTCTGCGTCGGTACGTGTGAGATCCACCTTTCCAAGTTTTTGGGGTTCATCTCATACTTCTGAAGATTTGAGGGTGCTGCCTGTTCCATACTCCTCCTCCTACTGCTCAACCATCCTTTTAGGGGTACAAACAATAGTAATTGGGGCCTAGTGTGGTGGTGTACGTGTGAGATACATACACTTTCTTTTTGATCATATTTTCTATTCCGCTATTCAATTAAAACCTTTGGGGATCAATTAAATTGCGTGATAGTCTGTGTCGGTACGTGTGAGATCCACCTTTCCAAGTTTTTGGGATTCATCTCATACTTCTGAAGATTTGAGGGTGCTGCCTGTTCCATACTCCTCCTCCTACTCCTCAACCATCCTTTTAGGGGTACAAACAATAGTAATTGGGGCCTAGTGTGGTGGTGTACGTGTGAGATACATACACTTTCTTTTTGATCATATTTTCTATTCCGCTATTCAATTAAAACCTTTGGGGATCAATTAAATTGCGTGATAGTCTGTGTCGGTACGTGTGAGATCCACCTTTCCAAGTTTTTGGGGTTCATCTCATACTTCTGAAGATTTGAGGGTGCTGCCTGTTCCATACTCCTCCTCCTACTCCTCAACCATCCTTTTAGGGGTACAAACAATAGTAATTGGGGCCTAGTGTGGTGGTGTATGTGTGAGATACATACACTTTCTTTTTGATCATATTTTCTATTCCGCTATTCAATTAAAACCTTTAAGGATCAATTAAATTGCGTGATAGTCTGTGTCGGTACGTGTGAGATCCACCTTTCCAAGTTTTTGGGGTTCATCTCATACTTCTGAAGATTTGAGGGTGCTGCCTGTTCCATACTCCTCCTCCTACTCCTCAACCATCCTTTTAGGGGTACAAACAATAGTAATTGGGGCCTAGTGTGGTGGTGTACGTGTGAGATACATACACTTTCTTTTTGATCATATTTTCTATTCCGCTATTCAATTAAAACCTTTGGGGATCAATTAAATTGCGTGATAGTCTGTGTCGGTACGTGTGAGATCCACCTTTCCAAGTTTTTGGGGTTCATCTCATACTTCTGAAGATTTGAGGGTGCTGCCTGTTCCATACTCCTCCTCCTACTGCTCAACCATCCTTTTAGGGGTACCAACAATAGTAATTGGGGCCTAGTGTGGTGGTGTACGTGTGAGATACATACACTTTCTTTTTGATCATATTTTCTATTCCGCTATTCAATTAAAACCTTTGGGGATCAATTAAATTGCGTGATAGTCTGTGTCGGTACGTGTGAGATCCACCTTTCCAAGTTTTTGGGGTTCATCTCATACTTCTGAAGATTTGAGGGTGCTGCCTGTTCCATACTCCTCCTCCTACTCCTCAACCATCCTTTTAGGGGTACAAACAATAGTAATTGGGGCCTAGTGTGGTGGTGTACGTGTGAGATACATACACTTTCTTTTTGATCATATTTTCTATTCCGCTATTCAATTAAAGCCTTTGGGGATCAATTAAATTGCGTGATAGTCTGTGTCGGTACGTGTGAGATCCACCTTTCCAAGTTTTTGGGGTTCATCTCATACTTCTGAAGATTTGAGGGTGCTGCCTGTTCCATACTCCTCCTCCTACTGCTCAACCATCCTTTTAGGGGTACAAACAATAGTAATTGGGGCCTAGTGTGGTGGTGTACGTGTGAGATACATACACTTTCTTTTTGATCATATTTTCTATTCCGCTATTCAATTAAAACCTTTGGGGATCAATTAAATTGCGTGATAGTCTGTGTCGGTACGTGTGAGATCCACCTTTCCAAGTTTTTGGGGTTCATCTCATACTTCTGAAGATTTGAGGGTGCTGCCTGTTCCATACTCCTCCTCCTACTCCTCAACCATCCTTTTAGGGGCACAAACAATAGTAATTGGGGCCTAGTGTGGTGGTGTACGTGTGAGATACATACACTTTCTTTTTGATCATATTTTCTATTCCGCTATTCAATTAAAACCTTTGGGGATCAATTCAATTGCGTGATAGTCTGCGTCGGTACGTGTGAGATCCACCTTTCCAAGTTTTTGGGGTTCATCTCATACTTCTGAAGATTTGAGGGTGCTGCCTGTTCCATACTCCTCCTCCTACTGCTCAACCATCCTTTTAGGGGTACAAACAATAGTAATTGGGGCCTAGTGTGGTGGTGTACGTGTGAGATACATACACTTTCTTTTTGATCATATTTTCTATTCCGCTATTCAATTAAAACCTTTGGGATCAATTAAATTGCGTGATAGTCTTTGTCGGTACGTGTGAGATCCACCTTTCCAAGTTTTTGGGGTTCATCTCATACTTCTGAAGATTTGAGGGTGCTGCCTGTTCCATACTCCTCCTCCTACTCCTCAACCATCCTTTTAGGGGTACAAACAATAGTAATTGGGGCCTAGTGTGGTGGTGTACGTGTGAGATACATACACTTTCTTTTTGATCATATTTTCTATTCCGCTATTCAATTAAAACCTTTGGGGATCAATTAAATTGCGTGATAGTCTGTGTCGGTACGTGTGAGATCCACCTTTCCAAGTTTTTGGGGTTCATCTCATACTTCTGAAGATTTGAGGGTGCTGCCTGTTCCATACTCCTCCGCCTACTGCTCAACCATCCTTTTAGGGGTACAAACAATAGTAATTGGGGCCTAGTGTGGTTTTGTACGTGTGAGATACATACACTTTCTTTTTGATCATATTTTCTATTCCGCTATTCAATTAAAACCTTTGGGGATCAATTAAATTGCGTGATAGTCTGTGTCGGTACGTGTGAGATCCACCTTTCCAAGTTTTTGGGGTTCATCTCATACTTCTGAAGATTTGAGGGTGCTGCCTGTTCCATACTCCTCCTCCTACTCCTCAACCATCCTTTTAGGGGTACAAACAATAGTAATTGGGGCCTAGTGTGGTGGTGTACGTGTGAGATACATACACTTTCTTTTTGATCATATTTTCTATTCAGCTATTCAATTAAAACCTTTGGGGATCAATTAAATTGCGTGATAGTCTGTGTCGGTACGTGTGAGATCCACCTTTCCAAGTTTTTGGGGTTCATCTCATACTTCTGAAGATTTGAGGGTGCTGCCTGTTCCATACTCCTCCTCCTACTCCTCAACCATCCTTTTAGGGGTACAAACAATAGTAATTGGGGCCTAGTGTGGTGGTGTACGTGTGAGATACATACACTTTCTTTTTGATCATATTTTCTATACCGCTATTCAATTAAAACCTTTGGGGATCAATTAAATTGCGTGATAGTCTGTGTCGGTACGTGTGAGATCCACCTTTCCAAGTTTTTGGGGTTCATCTCATACTTCTGAAGATTTGAGGGTGCTGCCTGTTCCATACTCCTCCTCCTACTCCTCAACCATCCTTTTAGGGGTACAAACAATAGTAATTGGGGCCTAGTGTGGTGGTGTACGTGTGAGATACATACACTTTCTTTTTGATCATATTTTCTATTCCGCTATTCAATTAAAACCTTTGGGCATCAATTAAATTGCGTGATAGTCTGCGTCGGTACGTGTGAGATCCACCTTTCCAAGTTTTTGGGGTTCATCTCATACTTCTGAAGATTTGAGGGTGCTGCCTGTTCCATACTCCTCCTCCTACTGCTCAACCATCCTTTTAGGGGTACAAACAATAGTAATTGGGGCCTAGTGTGGTGGTGTACGTGTGAGATACATACACTTTCTTTTTGATCATATTTTCTATTCCGCTATTCAATTAAAACCTTTGGGGATCAATTAAATTGCGTGATAGTCTGTGTCGGTACGTGTGAGATCCACCTTTCCAAGTTTTTGGGGTTCATCTGATACTTTTGAAGATTTGAGGGTGCTGCCTGTTCCATACTCCTCCTCCTACTCCTCAACCATCCTTTTAGGGGTACAAACAATAGTAATTGGGGCCTAGTGTGGTGGTGTACGTGTGAGATACATACACTTTCTTTTTGATCATATTTTCTATTCCGCTATTCAATTAAAACCTTTGGGGATCAATTAAATTGCGTGATAGTCTGTGTCGGTACGTGTGAGATCCACCTTTCCAAGTTTTTGGGGTTCATCTCATACTTCTGAAGATTTGAGGGTGCTGCCTGTTCCATACTCCTCCTCCTACTGCTCAACCATCCTTTTAGGGGTACCAACAATAGTAATTGGGGCCTAGTGTGGTGGTGTACGTGTGAGATACATACACTTTCTTTTTGATCATATTTTCTATTCCGCTATTCAATTAAAACCTTTGGGGATCAATTAAATTGCGTGATAGTCTGTGTCGGTACGTGTGAGATCCACCTTTCCAAGTTTTTGGGGTTCATCTCATACTTCTGAAGATTTGAGGGTGCTGCCTGTTCCATACTCCTCCTCCTACTGCTCAACCATCCTTGTAGGGGTACAAACAATAGTAATTGGGGCCTAGTGTGGTGGTGTACGTGTGAGATACATACACTTTCTTTTTGATCATATTTTCTATTCCGCTATTCAATTAAAACCTTTGGGGATCAATTAAATTGCGTGATAGTCTGTGTCGGTACGTGTGAGATCCACCTTTCCAAGTTTTTGGGGTTCATCTGATACTTCTGAAGATTTGAGGGTGCTGCCTGTTCCATACTCCTCCTCCTACTCCTCAACCATCCTTTTAGGGGTACAAACAATAGTAATTGGTGCCTAGTGTGGTGGTGTACGTGTGAGATACATACACTTTCTTTTTGATCATATTTTCTATTCCGCTATTCAATTAAAACCTTTGGGGATCAATTAAATTGCGTGATAGTCTGTGTCGGTACGTGTGAGATCCACCTTTCCAAGTTTTTGGGGTTCATCTCATACTTCTGAAGATTTGAGGGTGCTGCCTGTTCCATACTCCTCCTCCTACTGCTCAACCATCCTTTTAGGGGTACAAACAATAGTAATTGGGGCCTAGTGTGGTGGTGTACGTGTGAGATACATACACTTTCTTTTTGATCATATTTTCTATTCCGCTATTCAATTAAAACCTTTGGGGATCAATTAAATTGCGTGATAGTCTGTGTCGGTACGTGTGAGATCCACCTTTCCAAGTTTTTGAGGTTCATCTCATACTTCTGAAGATTTGAGAGTGCTGTCTGTTCCATACTCCTCCTACTCCTCATCCATCCTTTTAGGGGTAGAAACAATAGTAATTGGGGCCTAGTGTGGTGGTGTACGTGTGAGACACATACACTTTCTTTTTGATCATATTTTCTATTCCGCTATTCAATTAAAACCTTTGGGGATCAATTAAATTGCGTGATAGTCTGTGTCGGTACGTGTGAGATCCACCTTTCCAAGTTTTTGGGGTTCATCTCATACTTCTGAAGATTTGAGGGTGCTGCCTGTTCCATACTCCTCCTCCTACTGCTCAACCATCCTTTTAGGGGTACCAACAATAGTAATTGGGGCCTAGTGTGGTGGTGTACGTGTGAGATACATACACTTTCTTTTTGATCATATTTTCTATTCCGCTATTCAATTAAAACCTTTGGGGATCAATTAAATTGCGTGATAGTCTGTGTCGGTACGTGTGAGATCCACCTTTCCAAGTTTTTGGGGTTCATCTCATACTTCTGAAGATTTGAGGGTGCTGCCTGTTCCATACTCCTCCTCCTACTGCTCAACCATCCTTGTAGGGGTAAAAACAATAGTAATTGGGGCCTAGTGTGGTGGTGTACGTGTGAGATACATACACTTTCTTTTTGATCATATTTTCTATTCCGCTATTCAATTAAAACCTTTGGGGATCAATTAAATTGCGTGATAGTCTGTGTCGGTACGTGTGAGATCCACCTTTCCAAGTTTTTGGGGTTCATCTGATACTTCTGAAGATTTGAGGGTGCTGCCTGTTCCATACTCCTCCTCCTACTCCTCAACCATCCTTTTAGGGGTACAAACAATAGTAATTGGTGCCTAGTGTGGTGGTGTACGTGTGAGATACATACACTTTCTTTTTGATCATATTTTCTATTCCGCTATTCAATTAAAACCTTTGGGGATCAATTAAATTGCGTGATAGTCTGTGTCGGTACGTGTGAGATCCACCTTTCCAAGTTTTTGGGGTTCATCTCATACTTCTGAAGATTTGAGGGTGCTGCCTGTTCCATACTCCTCCTCCTACTGCTCAACCATCCTTGTAGGGGTAAAAACAATAGTAATTGGGGCCTAGTGTGGTGGTGTACGTGTGAGATACATACACTTTCTTTTTGATCATATTTTCTATTCCGCTATTCAATTAAAACCTTTGGGGATCAATTAAATTGCGTGATAGTCTGTGTCGGTACGTGTGAGATCCACCTTTCCAAGTTTTTGGGGTTCATCTGATACTTCTGAAGATTTGAGGGTGCTGCCTGTTCCATACTCCTCCTCCTACTCCTCAACCATCCTTTTAGGGGTACAAACAATAGTAATTGGTGCCTAGTGTGGTGGTGTACGTGTGAGATACATACACTTTCTTTTTGATCATATTTTCTATTCCGCTATTCAATTAAAACCTTTGGGGATCAATTAAATTGCGTGATAGTCTGTGTCGGTACGTGTGAGATCCACCTTTCCAAGTTTTTGGGGTTCATCTCATACTTCTGAAGATTTGAGGGTGCTGCCTGTTCCATACTCCTCCTCCTACTGCTCAACCATCCTTTTAGGGGTACAAACAATAGTAATTGGGGCCTAGTGTGGTGGTGTACGTGTGAGATACATACACTTTCTTTTTGATCATATTTTCTATTCCGCTATTCAATTAAAACCTTTGGGGATCAATTAAATTGCGTGATAGTCTGTGTCGGTACGTGTGAGATCCACCTTTCCAAGTTTTTGAGGTTCATCTCATACTTCTGAAGATTTGAGGGTGCTGTCTGTTCCATACTCCTCCTACTCCTCATCCATCCTTTTAGGGGTAGAAACAATAGTAATTGGGGCCTAGTGTGGTTTTGTACGTGCGAGATACATACACTTTTTTTGATCATATTTCCTATTCCGCTATTCAATAAAAACCTTTGAGGATCAATTGAATTGCGGGATAGTCTGTGTCGGTACGTGTGAGATCCACCTTTCCAAGTTTTTGAGGTTCATCTCATACTTCTGAAGATTTGAGGGTGCTGTCTGTTCCATACTCCTCCTACTCCTCATCCATCCTTTTAGGGGTAGAAACAATAGTAATTGGGGCCTAGTGTGGTTTTGTACGTGCGAGATACATACACTTTTTTGGATCATATTTCCTATTCCGCTATTCAATAAAAACCTTTCTAGGGCAAGATCTTAAATTACAGAAATATGAGGAGACCGTCAAATAAGGGCCGTGGCCTGGGTCGTGGTGCTGCTGGTAGAGCTCCTGTTGCAAGGAGAGGACGTGGTCGATCTGTGCCAGCTACACGCACAAGTGAAACACCTTCCTCAAGTGTGAGTAGGCGACAGAACCTGCATCAGTATTTGGTAGGGCATCATACGCCCCTAGAAGTGATGAGGCCAGAACAAGTGGAGGCGATAGTAGATTGGTTTGCTGCTGACAGTGCCTCCAGTTCCTTCACATTGTCTCCCACCCAGTCTACTGCAGAAAGGTCACAGTTGGCACCTGCAGCCGATGTCCAACCGTCTTTCACCTCACCCCCTTGCAAATCAGGCAAGCAGTCTGAGCCCCAAGCCATACAGCAGTCTCTTCTTCTTTTTGATGACTCTGTCAGCAGGGTTTCCCAGGGCCATCCACCTAGCCCTGCCCCAGAAGTGGAAGAGATTGAGTGCAGCGATGCCCAACCACTTATTTCTCAAGATGAGTACATGCAAGGATCATCGCAGCACGTCTCCGATGATGACGAAACGCAGGTGCCAACTGCTGCGGCGTTCAGCATTGTGGAGACCGACAAGGAGGGCAGGGGTGAAGACTGGGTGGAAGATGATGTCTAGGACGATGAGGTCCTCGACCCCACATGGAATGAACGTCATGCAGGTGACCTGAGTAGTTTGGAGGAAGAGGCGGTGGTCGCACAGAGCCACCAGCACAGCAGAAGAGGGAGCAGGGTGCAGAAGCGGAGCGGCCGTGCCCTAGACACTACGCCCGCTACTGCCCAACGCAGCAAGGGAACGAGCGCACCAAAGTCAGCTCAAAGGAGTTCTCTAGCGTGGAAGTTCTTTAGAAAATGTGCTGATGACAGGACACGAGTGGTTTGCACCCTGTGCAATCAGAGCTTGAAGCGAGGCATAAACCTTCTCAACCTGAGCACAACCTGCATGATCAGGCATCTAAGTGCAAAGCACGAGCTGCAGTGGAGTACACACCTTCAAAACCAAGAAACGTCTCTGGCTCATCCTGCTTCCTCTTCTGCTGCAGTCTCGGCCGCTCCAGCCACATCTGTAGTGATACCGGCACCTGCCACCCCGCAAACAGACGATCTGTCAGCAACACCACCACCTGGGTCACCAACAACCATCTCCACAATGTCCCGTGGAAGCGTTCAGCTTTCCATCTCCCAAACACTTGAGAGGAAGAGGAAGTACCCCCCTACCCACCCGCGATCCCTGGCCCTGAATGCCAGCATTTCAAAATTATTGGCCTTTGAAATGCTGTCATTCCGTCTGGTGGAGACGCACAGTTTTAAAAACCTTATGTCGGTGGCTGTCCCACAGTACGTCGTGCCCAGCCGCCACTACTTTTCCAGGCAAGCCATCCCTTCCCTGCACAACCAAGTGGGGGAAAAAATCAGTTGTGCACTGCGCAACGCCATCTGTGCCAAGGTCCACCTAACTACCGATACGTGAACCAGTAAGCACGGTCAGGGGCGTTATATCTCCCTAACGGCATACTGGGTAAATGCAGTGGCGGATGGGCCTGAGGCGGATAGCAATTTGGCGCATGTCCTTCCACCACCGAGGATTGCAGGGCGCTTCAGTTTGCCTCCTGTTCCTAACTCCTCCTACTCCGCTTCCTCATCCTCTACCGCCTCCTCATCCGGACAGCGTAACACCTTCACCACCAACTTCAGCACGGCCAGGGGTAAACGACAGCAGGCAGTTTTACAACTTGCCTGTTTGGGGGACAAACCACACACCGCGCAGGAGTTGTGGAGGAGCATGGAACAGCAGACAAATGAGTGGTTGCTGCCAGCGAGCCTCAAGCCCGGCCTGGTGGTGTGCGATAACGGGAGAAATCTCATAGCAGCTCTGGGCCTAGCCGGTTTGACGCACATCCCTTGCCTGGCACATGTGCTGAATTTGGTGGTGCAGAGGTTCCTTAAAAACTACCCCGATATGTCAGAGCTGCTGCAGAAAGTGCGGGCCGTTTGTGCGCACTTTTGGCGTTCTCACCCTGCTGCTGCTCGCCTGGCAGCGCTGCAGCGTAACTTCGGCCTTCCCGCTCACCGCCTCATATGTGACGTGCCCACAAGGTGGAACTCCACCTTGCACATGCTGGAAAGACTGTGCGAGCAGCAGCAGGCCATAGTGGAGTTTCAGCTGCAGCACGCACGCGTGTTTAGCTCTGCGGAACAGCACCACTTCACAACCAATAACTGGGCCTCCATGCGAGACCTGTGTGCCTTGTTGCGCTGTTTTGAGTACTCCACCAACATGGCCAGTGGCAATGACGCCGTTCTCAGCTTAACTATCCCACTTCTATGCCTCCTTGAAAAAACAATTCGGGCGATGATGGAAGAGGATGTGGCACAGGATGAGGAGGAGGAGGAGGAGGATGAAGAGGTAACATTTCCAAGGCTTTCAGGGCAGTCATTCGCAAGGGGCTCCGAGGGTGGGTTCCTGCACACACAAACGCCAGGGACACAATTGTCCAGCAGGGGCACAGTTCTGGAGGATGAGGAGGATGAGGAGGAGGAGCTGGAGGAGGAGATGGAACCATGTTCACAGCAGGGTGGCACCCAGGCCAGCTCATGGCCATCACTGGTGCGTGGCTGGGGGGATACAGAGGACACGGACAATACACCTCCCACAGAGGACAGCCTTTCGTTGCCTCTGGGCAGCCTGGCACACATGAGCGATTACATGCTGCAGTGTCTCCACAACGACCGCCGAGTTGCCCACATTCTAACTTGTGCTGATTACTGGGTGGCCACGCTGCTGGATCCCCGTTACAAGGACAACGTACCGTCCTTAATTCACTCACTGGAGCGCGATCGCAAGATGCGCGAGTACAAGCGCACGCTGGTAGACGCCATGCTGCTGGCATTCCCATCTGACAGCGGGGCCGCAGTGGAAGCACAAGGCAGAGGAGGAGGAGGAGGAGGTCGCCAACGCAACCAGGGCACCGCCAGCACCTCAGAAGGCAGGGTTAGCATGGCCGAAATGTGGAAAAGCTTTGTCAGCACGCCACAACAAACAGCAGCACCAGCAGCTCAGATGGAACGTCCTAGCAGGAGGCAGCATTTTACCAACATGGTGGAGCAGTATGTGTGCACACGCCTACATGTAGTGAATGAGGGGTCTGCCCCCTTCAACTTCTGGGTCTCCAAATTGGGCACATGGCCTGAGCTTGCCCTTTACGCCTTGGAGGTGCTGGCGTGCCCTGCAGCCAGTGTATTATCTGAACGGGTATTTAGCACGGCTGGGGGCGTTATAACAGACAAGCGCAGCCGCCTGTCCAGAGACAATGTGGACAAGCTCACGTTCATTAAAATGAACCAGAATAGCAATGGATACCGACCTTACCCACCCATTGTTCCATTTTTGCTCTTTCTCACTCTTTTGGGGTGTACCCTGATTTAAAATTTGTGAAAAGAAGCAGTGTTGGCTACCTCGTCCTCCTCCTCAGGGCCAGATTAACGTAGGGGCTATTGGAGCTGCAGCTCCAGGCCCCTACCTTTTATATAGGCCCCGGGTTGGCCATATTCACTGTTACCGCTCTTCTGTCACTTGTAAACACAGAAGTCTGGCTTCTATGCTCGCTTCCCCAGGCAGCACCCTCAGAACCTCCCCACACAGCGCGAAGGCCGGACAAGGAGGGACAGTTGCCGATGCATGGATGTGTTTATGGGCTTCAGAGACAGCATCCCATGTTGAATTAGGCATGCATGGCTGCACCCTTCCTCCTCTGGGTGCATGGCAAGGCACGGCCCTTAAGTTCCTTCAAAATCCTCAGCACCAAGCCCATGATGCTCTTAATCCGGCCCTGGTCCTCCTCCACCGCCGCTTCCACCTACACCACCCATAGGTGTGCGCAGCCTATTGCATTAAGGTGTGCACCCCAAAGTTGAAATACACATGCATGTGTTTGCCAGCAGGGAGAGTAATGTATCGGGGCCATGTACCTGTAGGCAAAGAGAAATAGAGCAGAGCAGGTCCGAGGGAGATCTTTCCCATCTCCTCACTGGCAATGCTATGTGCCCTAGGTGATTAGGGTGTGCCCAGGCACACCCGGCACACCCTGTGCGCATGCCTATGTCACCGCCACATCCACCACCACCTCAACCTCCCTCCTACTCCATATGGGCCTCGTCCTTCAGAGATGAAGAAGAACATTGTTTTATTTTTCTGTTTTTTTTTGTTGTTTTAAGTTATTTCCCTATCCACATTTGTTTGCAGAGCACTTGCCATGCTCTTAAATACGTTTTGCTGCCATTTGCAGCACTCTAGCCCTTTCCTTTGGTGTTTTAGAGCCATTTTAGTGCCTTAAAGTTCGGGTCCCCATTGACTTCAATGGGGTTCGGTGTCCGGGAAAAGTTTGGTAAAAGTCCGGGACACGGACCCGGACTTTTTTTTAAAATTCGGCCGAACCCGTCGAACACGGACATCTAGGTGTCCGCTCAACCCTAATTTTGTGCCTAAGCTATTGTGCTCAGCAAATATCTGTTTTTTTTTTTTTTTTTTCAACAATACAATTAAGATTACACTGTTAAACACATACACATGTTATTTCATGAATGCATGCATGACAAACAAACGGCTGCTTTTATCTCTATAGATGGTGTTCCCTAATGTGCCACTCATAAGTTATGAGCACCACAACACCAATCCCCACATTGCAAGGGTTAAATGCTTGTTAAGTTCAGGGGGTTGCAGAATAAGTTGCAATATTTTTTTTTTTTTTACATTGCTCCAGCAGAGTCTATCCAGCTGTGTGACTAAACTGCTGTCAGCCTTAGCCATACTCTGGCTCTCACCCCATTCAGTACAGGGTTAAGAGGCGTTTTTTGCACCTGAGGACATTAAGGGTCTGTCTACAGGCCAGAGATTAGGGGGAAATAGAAAACCACCTGTGTTGACTAGAATAGGGGGTAAGGTAAGTAGTTGCAGCCACCAGAATTGTATGTACACTTCACAAGCTGACTTTTGGATTTCTAATGAAAGCAACCTAGTTGTTGTCTAACTGCCACCTTCTGTGACCCCCCCAGAGTGACTCCCCACCTTGCTTACCAGGCACTGTTCTCCCACCTTCAGGCCTAGGATCTGCATGGTGGGTGTCACTAGGTGGAGGGTAGGGAGACCAGTGAAAATCTATACGCTGATTCCTCCTAGCTAGAATCAACCAGGAAGCACCATGTTCCAGTTTCCAGTTCTAGTTTCTGGTGTCACTTTCCCTGACCCTTTCAGCCAAGGAAGAAGCTAATGGAAGACACATTGCATTCCACTAGCTTCAATGAAAGGCAGGTGGGACATCAGGGGTTTAAAATACCCCTGATCTCTCAATAAAGAGAACCTGTCTTAAAATACTACATCATATAGGAGACTTTTGTCAACTATGTGATATACAGTAAATAACATTTTAGAAAAGGTCAACGAAAAATTAAAAAAAATAAAATTACACCCAAGCACTTAACCCCTCCCCCCCAAAAAAATGTTTAACCCACCGTGCTCCCAAGTATGCACACATGCAAATGTGCATGCACCAGTCAGGGGCACCTGTGTATGAAAACGTTGCTTGTAAAACACGTGTTACATATCACTCCACATGCTATAGCGAGAGAAAAAAAAAATCTAGGCCCATTATTCATAGTTAAATGTATGTGTATATCAGTGCTGCTCTTTTTTTACTCTATGATATGTGAATTAAAACCATTGCAATAAATGTGCAAAATTAATAAATATATGACATACTCACACTGATGTCCCTGCGCAAAATTAAATGATATAACCTAGTCACCAATATACCTCTATAGTAATTAAAAGTGACTGTAAAATTAACATATAAAGTGAAATAGTATACGAAATCTTAATGTGCTAATTATAGAATGGTGGTTGTCACCTCGCAACGACCACCACTCTGCAGAAAACAATATTAAAAAGTGCAAACATATATAAATGACAAAACAGTATTTAAAGTGCCATGTGACAGTAAAGTGGTATACTCTCAAATAAATATACTATAATAAATGCAATTAAATAAATTATAAATAAATCCTATATAGCCCATCAAACATAGTGACAAGTGCCGTGTGCAAAAATCATACGACTGCTCTTTAATGTGTCAGGTGCTTCATTTACTGAATGAATCCTATACAGTCATCAAATAAAATGACAGGTGCTTGTTGTACAACAAAATCACACAAGTGCTCTCCACTGTGTTAGGTGCTTCACTCGGTGTGCCCCTCTCTCATCCCCACTCACCGGATGATGGGAAGATATGAGCCCAATATGTATTACACAAGCAGCTCCACAATATGCCTCCTTGAGATATGCACAAGCAACTCCACAGTATGTCTCCTTAAGGAATGGATACTTCTGGACTCCGGGACTTTACATTCTCCTCATTCTCATTCAAAGCATGCCATAAAAAAGAATCCTCCCATAGTGAAGTATTTAAAATAACTTTTAATTAATAAATCGCAATAAAACACTTACAGACTTCTCCGCTCTATTCGCGCTCTTCCTGTAGTGGTGGATGCCGCACTCAGCTTGCGTTGCAACCACCAGATGCGGAAATTACGTCAGACGCGCGACTCACAGCTTGACGCGTTTCGCCCCTCCCACTGGGCGCCCTCTCTACACTAATGACCCATAGGAGCTTTTAAAGTTTCGCCCATGGAAAATAGAGGGTACTAAAGTTTGTTGTCCTTTTGCAGGTGCATACAAATTTGAAGCTTGACATTTTGGGTATCATTTTACTCAGCACAACCTCAACTTTTATATGTTCTTTAACATTTTGTTTGTATGCCCTAAAATTACCTACCACCATTTTACTATCCAGGGTCTTTGCTTTCAGAAAACATATAATTTCTAGGTGTTTTAACTAATCTTCAGGCATAAAATTATTTTTTAAACATGCGAGCGAAAAAAGCACAAAATAGCTCTGGCAGCAAAAGGGTTAATTTATTCACTAAAGTAGGAACTACCTTACTTAATTTATAGCTGCATTCTGGTTAGTATTTTTCCCCTAATTCCAGCCCATAAACAGATAGAAAATGTGCATATATATATATATATATATATATATATATATATATATATATATATATTTTTTATTTTTTTTTTTTTTTTTTTAGTTGACCTTGTTTCTTTGTAATTAACTTTGAAAAAAAATCTATGACATCACAAATAATTACTATAGCTGATCCTCTTAGGCACTACATCCCTATAATAGCATATTAGTAAAAAAAAAAAAGAGTAAAGGAGCTTTTAAGGTGCTGTAATATTTGCCCCCACGAATAAACTCAAAAGTCCAATAAAACACAGATGCTTTTTTTTACACTGTCCCTTTCATTTTTTTATCACTTTTACTGTTATCACAGGTAATATACAGTGCCTCGAAAAAGTATTCATACCCCTTGAACTGTTCCACATTTTGTCATGTTACAACCAAAAACTTAAATATATTTTATTCGGATTTTATGTGATAGGCCAACACAAAGTGGAACATAATTGTGAAGTGGAAGGAAAATAATAAATGCTTTTCAATTTTTTATACAAATACATATCTGAAAAATGTGGCGTGCATTTGTATTCAGCCCCCTTTACTCTGATACCCCTAACTAAAATTGAGTGGAACCAATTGCCTTTAGAAGTTGCCTAATTAGTAAATAGAGTCCACCTGTGTATAATTTAATCTCTGTATAAATACAGCTGTTCTGTGAAGCCCTCAGAGGTTGTTAGAGAACCTTAGTGAACAAACAGCATTTGAAAAGCCAAGGAACACACCAGACAGGTTAGGGATAAAGTTGTGGAGAAGTTTTAAGCAGTGTTAGGTTATAAAAAAAATATCCCAAGCTTTGAACATCTCACAGAGTACTGATCAATCCATCATCTGAAAATGGAAAGAGTATGGCACAAATGCAAACCTACCAAGACATGGCCGTCCACCTAAACTGACAGAGAGAGAGCATTATTTAAAGAAACAGCCAAGAGGCCCATGGTAACTCTGGAGGAGCTGCAGAGATCCACAGCTCAGGTGGGAGAATCTGTCCACAGGACAACTATGAGTCATCCACTCCACAAATCTGGCCTTTATGGAAGTGTCGCAAGAAGAAAGCCATTGTTGAAAGAAAGCCATAAGAAGTGCCCTTTGTGGTTTGCATGGGGAGAAGCCATGTGGGGGACACAGCAGACAATCTGCTGCTATAAAGAAAAATACTGTTGTTCAAATAGGTTTTTGCTTTTTTCCCTGATACATAAAGGGGCACATTGTGAGCAGTGTTGTTCACATAAAATGAAACACGTTAACACAGCTCATTATAGAAGCCAAGTGTAACACATTAACACAGCTCATTATAGAAGTCAAGTGTAAAGGCCCTGGAAGCAGGTGTTGCATAGACTGAAACAGTCGTAACTGCAGTTGAAGTGAGTGCACCTCTTGTGAAAAAATCCAGAATTGCCCAAAAAAGATTTTCTGATCGGTAAGTGCCAAATACAGACTCATAAAAGTGCAAGAATACTTGAAGTACCAATTTTAGGATGTTAATATGTTTTGGGAAACCAATGGGGATGAAACTCTGGGTAAGGAGGGCAAGTGTTCAGGTTATTGGGCTTGTGGTTTCTGGTGTTGCTCCCATCCAGTCAAATGCTGACCCTGCACCAAAAGATTATGGAGTATGGCCAGAAGACTGCTGTGTTTATGGCCGCATGGATGGTGTTTTTTAAGAGTTTCGCCACAACTGTTGCAATAGTCATTTTCTGTTCATCTCTCCTTATTTTGAGTGCTCATGTGTCACTGAAGGTACAGAACACTGGACACCATATGCATAGTAATTGATGCATCCCTGGGTGTTTCTTGACAGCCATGTGGGTAGCCATGGTCGGTGTCTTGATAGGCCTCAGTAGGTTTTATAGCATATGAGGGTTTATTGTCTCATGGAGCTGGAGCTCTCTAGAGGTGCTGCCACAGCACTGGGAGCCAGAACTTGTGGTCCTCTTTTTTTGGACATTTTTACATGTAAATGTAATTATAATATATACAGCTTTATTATGAATTATTATATATGCTTTACATATTGTATGTACAGAACATAAACAGGGATTTTTTTAATATAGATTTTATACAGAATACATTCGTAATCATGAGCATGTTTAATAGATATTCCAATTTTCAGAATCCTTCAAGCAAAAAGTATCCCCTCTTCAAACTCTAGGCTGCTTCATCTCCTGTAAGGTGGAAAGTATTACTGAGCATGTAGTTGGTTATGCTGATCACAGATTGCCATGCTACCATGCTAACATTCCACTTAACATTATATGAAATATGATTAGAAGCTAATCTTCTCCACTTCTTTAGCCTTTTTCTTTCTCATATGTTCTAAGAAGGATCTCTTGGAAACCAACAATGTGGGGCAGAGCAACCTGAACATAGAATGATCACAAATTTCCAAAATAGGTTAAAACACAGACTTGGGGACATATTTTTAAAGCAGTGAATGTAACACTTAAAAAATACTTCAGATGAATCTTCCTTTGCATGTGTAAATGGCACATTCACTGCTTCAAAAATATATAACTTTGTCACCAGTTCAGAACAAATTCAGTTTTCTGAAACTTAAAGGAATTCTGTCACAAGAGACATAAGAATGCTGTCTTTGCTGACTTAAGAATATTATTTACTAGGTTGTCTCTAGCTTCAATAGTCTTTAATTCAGACTAAGATTAGCACTCACTATTGAAGACACAGGATTTATCTGACAACCAAACAGCCAGAATTTTCAGGAGGAGAAGGTCTACAAGTATAGACTCCAACATATTCATAGGTTTCTTTTAAAAGAATGGTTTAAAATAAAGAGTTTTACATTTTAGTGACTTAATTCTCTAGTATTGCTCATTATACAATGTACATTATGATCCTAAAATATCTAAGCATCCTTTGACTATGCTTTGCTTAATTAGATACAGAGTATCACTTTTACTGTAAGTTAATTGCCTGACACTTAAAAGCAAAAAAGGAAGAAAAAACTACAATCTAGATATGTGCCACTTATATTCAGAAAATTCTAATTAGCTTCTTAAACATTTGGTTTCAGACATTATCTGCATTATCTTTAGCAGGCACGGTGTTATCTTGTCTCAGTAGGTAATTAACTTGATTAAAAGAAAATTATAACAGAAAATGAAATTTTCTTGACTAAAACACCAACAAAAATGGATTTTATAACAGTTAAATTAGATTTTTTTTATAACTTCTTCAGTTCCAGAAAGGAAAATTTCTTTATGATAGTTCTATGATAGGGTGTGTTATTTTCAAGATCATGTGTGCATTTACTTTAAATAGTTGACAAATTATACCAGACAGTCAACCATAAACTGAAGTGCTGCTTATCTTTTCACCCCTAGTCCATAACTACGTTTCAACCTTTTTTTTTCCAGGGAGCTGGTACCTAGGTGAGGGTGAAAGTCAGTTAGGTCACTTTACACATCCCAAGAGGGTGCAGGACCAGTCTCACAAAGCTGCACGATCTTGCACATGTACAATGGGGATCCAGCTGTGAGACATCAGGAAGTCACAGCCACCTTCCACATCCAAAATTGCAGCAATGAGGTTCTGAAACCCTGAAAAGAATTGACTCTGGGGAAGACATCCTTGACTCCATGGGAGGGTAACTACCTGTTTGTTAAAAGTAGCTGCTGGCTTTTTATTTTCTGGAACAGAAGTGAAGTTCCTTTCTAAATGCTCAATTTACACATATGAACTGGAGTAAATAGGAAGCTTAGTGTAAACGCAAAGTCCTGACTCAGAACTTATTCTGGGCTAAAAAAATTCTCTGCCTGCCCCTACATGGTAGTGCTAAGCACTTACACAGTCAAGCACCAGTATTGTCATATAGGAGGAAGGCGGGTAGTCACATGCTCATCCTACCCAAAGTATGTGGTATTTATCTTATCTCCAAATGGAGCAGCAATGGAGTCAAGTTGATAAAGTAAAGATGTGCAGAAGTGGCTATTAGGTGTACAGAACCTGTGACTTTTCCTTGCATAGGAAAGCACAGACTCAATTTAACCACTTTCCAACCAGGCCATAGCCGAAAGACGGCTACAGCGCGTTTGTCTAGTTCTGGGAGGGCGTACATGGACGTCCTCCCAGAATCGCGCTCCAGCGTGCCCCCTGGGGCGCGCACACGGGAGTGTCTGTGCTCGCCGGGTCCCGGGGGCCCGACACATCACGGATCGCGGTAAAGGGCCAATGAGAGCGGTCCTTTACCACATGATCGCTCCGTCCAATGACGCTTTACAACAAACCGGCGCATGTCCGGTTCATTTCTCTCCTCTCCTTGCACACTGTACATAGCAATCGGTACAGCGTGCGAGGAGAGGAGAGAAACTGCAGCTGCACGCCTCCTCTGCCTCATCTGTGCCCTATAAGTGCCTCATCTGTGCCCCATCTGTGCCCTATTAGTGCCTCATCTGTGCCCCATCTGTGCCTCATCAGTGCCTCATCCGTGCCCCATCAGTGCCTTATCCGTGCCCCATCAGTGCCTCATCCGTGCCCCATCAGTGCCTCATCAGTGCCTCATCCATGCCCCATCCATGCCTAATCTGTGCCCCATCCATGCCTAATCTGTGCCCCATCCATGCCTAATCTGTGCTACCCATGCCACCTCAGTGCTCATCCATGCCACATCCGTGCTCATCTGTGCCACATCCATGCCACATCTGTGCCTGCCCATGCCACCTCAGTGCTCATCCATGCCACATCCATGCTCATCCATCCCACGTCAATGCTCATCAGTGCCATGTCAGTGCTCATCTGTGCCACATCCATGCCACGTCAGTGCTCATCCATGCCACACCTATGCCACTTCAGAGCTCATCCGTGCCACGTCAGTGCTCATCTGTGCCACATCCATGCCACGTCAGTGCCACATCCGTGCCACATTTGTGCCATGTCAGTGCCGCATCCATGCCACGTCAGTGCCGCATCCATGCCACGTCAGTGCTCATCCATGCCACATCCATGCCACGTCATTGCTCATCCATGCCACGTCAGTGCCACATCAATGCCACATCCATGCCAGTGCTCATCTGTGCCACATCCATGCCACGTCAGGGTGCTCATCTGTGCCTCATCCATGCCATGTCAGGGCTAATCCATGCAACATCAGTGCTCATCAGTGCCACATCCATCCCACGTCAGTGCTCATCAGTGCCTCACCCATGCCACATCAGTGCTCATCAGTGCCACATCCATGCCACGTCAGTGCTCATCAGTGCCACATCCATGCCATGTCAGTGCTCATCTGTGCCACATCCATGCCTCATCTGTGCCACATCCATGCCACGTCAGTGCTCATCCGTGCCACATCCATGTCACGTCAGTGCCACATCAATGCCATGTCAGTGCTCATCCATGCCACACCCATGCCACGTCAGTGCTCATCAATGCCACATCAATGCCACATCCGTGCCATGTCAGTGCTCATCTGTGCCAAATCTATGCCACGTCAGGGTGCTCATCTGTGCCTCATCCATGCCACGTCAGGGCTAATCTATGCCACATCAGTGCTCATCAGTGCCACATCCATGCCACATCAGTGCTCATCAGTGCCACATCCATGCCACGTCAGTGCTCATCAGTGCCACATCCATGCCACGCCAGTGCTCATCCGTGCCACGTCAGTGCTCATCCGGGCCACATCCATGCCACATCAGTGCCACTACAATGCTTATCAGTGCCCTACAGTGCCTCACAAAATTGTAATGGGAAGTCAGGAAATGACGGTGCTCCTTGCATGTTGGGCCTCTGTATTTGGCCAGGCTGTGGAAAAGTCTCACATATGTGGTATCCACATACTCAGGAGGAGTAGCAGAATGTATTTTGGGGTGTCATTTTTTGCCATGTACATGCTATGTGTAAGAAATGTCTTATAAATGGACAACTTTGTGTAAAAGTAAAAAAAAAAATGCCTTTTGGTTTTCTTTCCACATTTTCTAAAAACTTGTAAAAAAAAATGACATGTTCAAAAGACTCATTATGCCTTCTAGATTATGTGTTGGGGTGTTTTCTTTCCAAAATGGGGCCATTTTATGCGGGTTTCCATTGTCCTGGTGCTCCAGGACCTTCAAAAGTGTGATAGGTCATCAGAAAATGATATGTGTAATTTTTGCTTCTAGAGCGCCTGACGGTGCTCCTCGGATGTTGGGCCTCTGTATGTGGTCAGGCTGTGGAAAAGTCTCACACATGTGGTATTGCCATACTCAGGAGGAGTAGCAGAATGTATTTTGAGGTATAATTGCAAGTATGCCTGTACAGTGTTTGAGAAATAACTTCGTAATATGACCGTTTTGTGAAAAATATATATATATATATTTTTTTAAAATCTTCATTTTGCAAAGAATTGTGTGAAAAAATCACAACTTCAAAAAACTCACCATGCCTCTTACTAAATACCCTGGAATGTCTATTTTCCAAAAAGGGGTCATTTGTGGGGTATTTGTTCTGTCCTGACTTGTTAGGGTCTCAAGAAATGAGATAGGCCGTCAGTACATCAGGTGTGATCAATTTTCAATGATTGGTACCATAGCTTGTAGACTCTATAACCTTCACAAAGAACAAAAAATGTATACTTATTTGGATTATTTTTACTAAAGATATGTAGCAGTATAAATTGTGGCCAAAACTTATAAAGAAAAATGACTAAATTTGCAAAATTTAAAACCGAAATGAAGAAAATTGCATTTTTTTACAAAATTTCTGGTCTTTTTTCATTTATAGCGCAAAAAATAAAAAACCCAATTATGATTAAATACCACCAAAAGAAAGCTCTGTTTGTGTGAAAAAAAGGACGGAAATTTCATATGGGGACAGTGTTGCATGACTGAGTAATTGTCATTCAAAATGTGAGAGCACTGAAAGCTTAAAATTGGTCTGGTTAGGAAGAGGGTTTAAGTGCCCAGTGGTCAAGTGGTTAAAGCTATTTCTTGCCAACACAAATAAAAATGGGGTTTATCCCTTTTTTAGGATAGTGGGAAGATTCCTGCGTATAATTATTTCATGTTCTTTTGAATGTTAATCGCCTACATTTTTAATTCAATTTTTACAACTTGTAAGATGTTTAAGACTCAGCAATAGAGATGGGCTTGATGTTCAAGTCGAACGTAAGTTCACCTCAAACATCGGGTGTTCATGTGTTCGCTGAACACATGAACAAATTGGGCACTCGTGGGAAGTTCGCCCACCAACCAGCACCACATAATGCGATCTCGCAGTGCATTGATTGTTGATGATTGGCCAAAGCATGCACCTGACCTGTATGCTTTGGCCAATCACAGCACAATGTGCTGTGAGAGCCATGATTGGCCAAAGGCAGGGTGCCTTTGGCCAATCATGGCTCACACCCCACACTATGTAAGGCTGCTTACACGGCAGACATGTATAGTATGTGTTAGTAGAGATTAGGCAGGGTAGTTAATGGATTGTGTGTTTAGTAGGGATGATCGAACTTTTCAAAAGTTCGGTTCAACCAGAACACCTGAACTTCCCGAAAGTTCGGCCCGGATTTCAGAACCCCATTGAAATCAATAGGACCCAAACTTCGGTAATGAAAAAACACCATTTTGAAGCCCTAAAACCCAATAAATGCCCCTAAAAAGTGTCTAGGGTTCTGGGTCATGCCCCAGGGACTATTAATCACACAAAAAAAAGTTCTTAAAAATTGTCATTTTTGATAGAGAGCCAATTATTGAAAAAATTATTGAAAAAAAAAAAAAAAGAGATTTTTTTGGATTTAGTGTCTGGGGGGTCTAAAAGGTGTACCTGTGAAGTTTCAGCTCTGTAGCATGTCCAGAACCAGAAAAAAAAAAGTTTGTTTGTATTAGAATTAATATAGAACATGATGGTGGCTTCTCTACTTTTACACCCGGCTTTTTGTTGCAGGCGTTTTATTGGGCTTTTTTGAGGACATGTTTGGAGTCAGGCATGACATCTGAACTTCTGTGTAGGGGTATATACACACACACACACACACATGTATGTATATATACACATACACATATATAGGTGTGAAAGTAGCAGAAACCTATGCTTGCGCTAATGAAATAATTAACAGGCATATGTCTCAGCTCCTATCACACCTATATATGTGTTTGTGTATAAATACATATAAGTGTGTGTGTATATACCCCTATACAGAATTTCAGATGTTTTACCTGCCTCCAAAGACCCCCAAAAAATGCCCAAAAAAGACGCCTGCTGCAAAAACACACCTGGGCGTTTTTGTAGCAGGCGTTTTTTTGGGCATTTTTTGGGCGTCTTTGGAGGCAGGCATACCATCAGAACTTCTGTGTAGAGGTATATATACAAACACACATTTATGTATATATACACATACACATATATAGGTGAGAAAGTAGCAGAAACCTATGCTTGCGCTAATGAAATAATTAACAGGCATATGTCTCCGCTCCTATCACACCTATATATGTGTATGTGTATAAATACATATAAGTGTGTGTGTGTGTATATACCCCTATACAGAATTTCAGATGTTTTTCCTGCCTCCAAAGACCCCCAAAAAATGCCCAAAAAAAAAGGCCTGCAAAGGAGGAGAAATTCCAGAGAAGCTCCAGGGAATCCAGAGGTCGCCCAGGAGGAGCAGGCGGAGATTCCGAGTTGGCGACAGGTGTCTCTCAATCTGCGTCCAGGGGAAGTCAGAAGAGTCAAGAAACCAGGGCCTGAGCTGGTCCAGTCTCGTAGACCAGTAGTATAGAGAGATGTCGGGCAGCTTTGCTCCACTCAGACACTTAGGTTCTGTCAAGACAGAGGTAGCCACCCAAGCTCTCTTTCCGCACCAGATAAACTGGCGCAGTCCCCTCGTCAAAGCATCCAAGTATTTCGTAGGAAAAGTCAGGGGCACTGCTCTAAAAAGGTACAGGATTTGGGGCAATATCGACATCTTATACGCTGCCATCCTTCCACTCCAGGATAATTCAACCTTGGCAATTGAGGCCATCTCCTTGGTAATCTTTTTAAGGAGAGCGTCAATGTTTGCCGAGAGGAGAGACGAGACTCGGGGGTTAATGTTAATACCCAAGTATGGGATGTGGTCATCCGTCCAGGGGTAGGGGTAGGAAGATTGGAGAGACGCCAGAGTATGTTTGTCTATACCCAAATTGAGTGCTAAGGACTTAGTCGTGTTAACTTTATGGTAGGAGACAGCCCCAAAGTCTACTAGTATGCGGTGAACTGCCGGTAGAGATTGCAAAGGTTTCGTGAGGATTACCACAATGTCATCCGCAAAAAGGCTCACCGTGTGCGTCACATCGCCGACCCGAAGACCCACCACCTTGCTATGTGACCTAATGGCCTCATCCAGGGGCTCAATCATCAAATTGAAGATCGAGGGAGAGGGAGGACATCCCTGACGGGTACCATTAGTGATACGGAGCGGAACCGAGGTCGTACCGGAAGTACCTGGGCAGAGGGGCACGAATACAACACAAGGATTGAGGAACGAGACGCGCCAGCGAAACCAAATTTCTCCAACGTCATCCGCATGAACAGCCAATTAACCCTGTCGAACGCCTTCTCCGCATCCAAGGTGAGGAACAGAAAAGGCGTTCGCGTAGTCTCAGCCAGGTGGACAAGGTTGATGATCCTCCTAGTGGCATCGGACGTCTGACGTCCGGGCATAAAGTCCATCTGGTCTTGGTTGCTTAGGTGGGGGAGAATAGGCTGGAGGCGGGCAGACAGTATTCTAGCATAGATTTTAACGTCGCTATTGAGGAGGGATATGGGTCGATAATTGGCAGGTAAACTGGGGTTCTTACCCGGCTTAGGAATGGTGGATATGTATGCCGACAACATGTCAGGGGGAAAACGCGCCGTTGATGCAGCCTTATTGAAGTTGTCCCCAAGAGTAGGGCTAAGGAGAGAGACATGACGTTTATAGTATTCATTACAAAGACCATCGGGTCCAGGGGACTTCCCGTTTGGGAGCGTACGAATAGCCCCGGAGATTTCTTCCTGCGTGAAGGGAGAGGACAAGGAGGACAAATGGGATTCGGTCAGTGCGGGCAGATGAAGCTTGTCCAAGAACTGACGGACAAGTTCCGGGGTGGGTTGCATAGTGCTGGGGTCTTGGGCCAAATTGTATAGGGAGCCGTAAAAGTCCGCAAACTCATTGGCTATGTCTCGAGGATGTGACAACCTGGCACCGGTGGATTTGTGGGAAAGGTAAGAGAGACAGGAGGTGACCCGGCGTTGTTTTATTCGAAGGGCCGGGGTTTTACTGGCCCTATTGGCATGGGCGTAGTATTTAAGTTTAAGACTTTTGAGGTGACGGTCATAGCGGGACATTAGATGAGATTTTAGTGATTCCCTTTTTTGGGAAAGTTTCGAGAACACAATCTGTGTGGGCGAGGTCTTGTGTATGGCTTTAAGATCCCTGATGTCTGCCAAGAGGATGGCAAGCGTCTTGTTGTAGGCTTTCCTCATCCTTGCAGACTGTTGGATGCAGACACCACAGATAAACGCCTTGTGTGCGCCCCACAGAGTCCAAGGATCCAAGACAGAGGAGGTATTTAGATCAAAGTAAGTATGGACAGTTGGTCCGCGATAAATTTACCCGAGGAGGGATCTTGCAATACCTTAACATCACATCTCCAAATCGACGTCCATTCCCTGGGTCCAGACTCCTCCAGCACCATTTCAACTGCTGCGTGATCTGACCAGGTGATGTTCCTAATGGCGGAGGAGGAGACTTTACCCAGTAAAGGGAGGTCCGTCAGGAACATATCAATTTGCGAATAGGAACAATGTCTGGGAGAGTAATAGGAATAGTCCCTCTCTGAGCCATGGAGGCAACGCCAAACATCGTAAAGCTGTTCCCTCAACAAAAGAGAGTGGAGGGAGAGTTGTCGGCCTCAGGCGGGCACCGAAGCGTCAAGCCCGGGGTCGACCACCATATTCATATCACCACATATTACCAGATTACCATAAACATTTGAGGTGACCGTCTTCAGAAGCCTGTGGAGAAAACGCCTTTGGTGGCAGTTTGGAGCGTAGACAGCAACCAGGGTCAGGGGAGTGGAGTTAAAGTCACCTTGAAGGATAAGAAACCGTCCATGAGGGTCCTGGGTGAGGGAGCGAAGCTGAAACGCCACAGTGTCCCTTATTGCAATCATCACTCCCCTCTTCTTCTTGGGGGCACTAGAGAAGAACAGAGCAGGAAAGTTCTTGTGGGAGAAATTCAGCTGGCTGCCAAGTTTGAAGTGGGTCTCTTGGATAGAGACAACATCAGCTTTGCTGTTACACATTTCAGTCCACAAGGAGAACCTCTTGGCCAGATGGTTGAGGCCATTAACATTCATGGACAAAAACTTGATGGTCATGGCGGGTCCATAATACAAACTCGGGGCGTCTGGATGCTTGAAGCAGGAGACAGAGGTACAGAAAGCAGGCGTTCAGTAGCAAGAAACGACAGGAACCAAAAGGGAACTCCGGAGCAGCAAGATGGGAAAAAGGGTAGTTCACAAGGTGCGCAAAGCGCTGGGAGCAACATAAGAAAGAGTCCAAGGGCAGGCAAAGCCTGCAACAAAAAGACAGGGGCCATATAGGTCAGAGACGCTAACTAGGCCAGGGACAGAGGCAGTGCAAGCGGGGCATCTTTCTCTCCTCCAGGAGAGAAGTTCCTAGCGTTGGATCTCTTGCAGGATACGACATGCCAATCCCCAGAAGGTGCTGAGACGTGTAGGGGAGCCACAGGAGGGGGAGGATGTTCTGGAACAATTCCCCACCTGGTTAACAGAGACATACCCTCTTCCAGTGAAGAGATGGTCACTGTAGAGTTCTGGTGCGTAATGGTGAGCAAGGCAGGGTGCTTTCATTTATGGGGTATACGGTGGTTGCGCAGAGCCTTGGTAATGGTGGAAAGATTTCTGCGTTCCTGGAGCATGTGCCGAGAGAGATCCGGAAGGATTTGAACATTAGGAAATTCGCAGGCATAGCATGTAGTTGGCGGGCAGCTTGGAGGACCTTGTCCTTTGCCTGGAAAAAATGCAACAGAAGGAGGACATCCCTGGGTAGATCGGGGGATATAAAACCCGGCTTGGGGATCCTATGTATCCGGTCAATGTCCAGGTCAGAGGCTGATAGAGAAGGAACCAGTGCAGAGAAAAGATCAGTCGCTACTTGCCTCAGATTTTGCGGCTGGACCGACTCTTGGATCCCTCTCAACTTCAGATTGTTCCGACAGGATCTATCCTCCAGATCCGCCACTTTGTCCCTCAGCCATGCAATGTCCTCAGCATGACCGTTGTGAGCAGATATCATAGTATTGAGTGAGAGAGTACACTTCTCCATAGATGATTCCACAGCATCCACTCTGGTTTCCAACTGTCTCACCTCCTTTTTGGTCTGGGAAAGTCCTTGAAAAAGATCAGAATGAAGGGAGGACCATAGGGAATGGAGCATGTCCTTAAGCAAAGAAGCTGACACTGGCTGATCCCCAGCGGGGAATGCTGCAAAAGGGTCCATGGTGGGCTGTGCAAGGATCCCACCATGCAGGGAAGAGGCTGCAGACTGATCCATCCCACAGGCCTGATCAGGGTCCGGTGGTGGGGAGCTCCATCTGGGATTCTGCTTGGCAGGGCTTCTAGCCGAAGGCGAGGGAGGAGTGGAGGAGCCAGACGAGCTCCCACTGTCCAGATTAGCCACCTGGCGCGGTGGCAGGCTGGGATTCTCTCGCCCGCTGGAGGTATGCCATGCTGGCGGAGGCCCGCGCCGGAGGAGATGAGGAATCCGTCCATCCGATTGGACTGAGAGGAGCCCTTCTTCCCCTTCATGCTCCGGGAGGCAGCTGGCGCGTCGTGGAGGTAAGTAAACCCGCTGTGTGGGCTGCTGAAGGCTGAAGTCCCAGATGGCCGAGCGGAGCTGCCGGTCTAAGCGTCCATCTTGCAGCGCCACAGGCCACGCCCCCCAGCTGTATTTTTTTTTTAGAGAGAGCAGTGTCTTCAAAGATAGGTTACTGGTCTCTTTTCATTTATCTTCACCAGTTGGCGATAATCTGCCAAAAAGACATAGCAGCAGTTGCCGACTTGCAAGAGCAAATAAAGCCTTTCAAAGGGCTTCTAAACACTTATCAGTAAAATATTTGAAGGAGTCAATATCCTCAGTAGGAACTGTAAGGTGTTTATTGAGGACACAAATTAGTAGAAGTCACTACTAGAATAGACCATTTTTTAAAAATCCTTTTCCGTTGGATAAACATCAGCCAAAAGCTTAGGAGGAATATAAGCCATTTCAAGGCATAGCCAATCCTCAAAGTTTACAATCAATGTGTTTATGTATGGGAATTTTTCTTTAGACTTAGACTGTCTTTTAGTAACCATAGGGTTTGTTTTGGCTCTTGAGAATCAGATGCTGTTAGGCAAAGCCTAGCGTGCACCGCATCAATTAGTGTATACGCAGTGTAAAACATTTGGCACAGAGCCATAGCTTGTACCTCATAAGCTTCAAGGAGGGAAATTCCTCCACTGACTGTACTATAAAGTTGATGCCCTCAATACTTTCCCCCATACCTTTAACTAAAGTTGGTTATATTTCTGAGTCTGGACAAGGGTCAAAGATAAAAGATGAAATGTAGCCTTTTTGGCTTCTGGAAAGTAAAGGTTCCAGAATTGCCAAAGGTTTTCCAAATAATTCAAACATAGTGGTAGAGAATATAAAAATAATTGTGTAGCGCTAATGTCTTATGGAGTATATATTAAGTCCACATCACACCAAAGGGAATAGTAATGATCACTCCAAAAGAAGAAATCCCAAAAGGATGGTGCTCAGTTCACAAACAAAAACCAAAAATCTCCTTCGTACTGAAAACAGTGTAGAGGAAAGCCGCCACCATGAGGGGTCAAATAGCCTCTTACCAGAAGCCTGTGATCCTTTTTACAGGGATCACAGACAGCAGAAATCAGACTAATGTGGACATCATGGGCAGACCTCTCAGCGTTCTACTTGATCCATATACCTGGTGTCCCTCTCACAGATCATCAGGATATGTGGAAAATAATCAGACACTCCTCATGGTGCAGCACAATCATATAAGGTTTATTGCGACATAAAGTAATAAATGGCAACTTACATAGAGCCAAAAGATACAGAGCGAGTCATATTTCGTCCTATTCACTGGCGTGTGTATTGGTTTCTAACCATCAAAATGGCTGCCACGTCCCCCGTCCGTAGTTGTGTGTCGTACCGCAGTCTCCTTCCAACGTCGTCAGGGGTGTGGCCTAACGGCAAAGACACTGTATATATGTAGTACGGGGCGGGCGGAGCACATCATTGTGTTCCGGGACCAGGAAGTAAGCCATCAAGCGTTCCAAATACCGGAAGCCATAACACATATAGGGGTCAGTTCCCACAATATTGATACACAATCAAGGGTCAATAAAAATACCCCTTATATGTTTAGAAAATAAACACATTCCCAATTGGCAATCAAAAGGAATTTAGGAATATGCTAATTCCCTATATTATTAAATCTGCACAACAAAAAGTGGACAGCGGGAAGCAGCGCCATGCAGTGGACAGAAACCAAACTGCTAGGAGGAAACATAGCAAAGCTCATGAATCTTCTATATAATAAAACAATACATATGTTATAAAAGACTAGTACATATAAAGATATACATAAAACTTAAACATTTATATAATACAGGGCTGGAAAAGATGACCAAAGCCAAAACAAGAAATAATATAAACCACATAAGCTAAAAAAGGAAAAAGCAGGACACAAAATTTGGATTACAATCCAGCATATATGTAGATGAAACGCAGATATTTTCAAAGATACCAATATCAGGGGCCTACCCAAAGGTGAACTCCATGAGAATTCAGATTACCAAATATGGAATTAAGAATTATTAATAAATGAATTGAGATCCCATTCAATATTTAACCCATGGGGAGCATAGGATTTAATTTTGTATATCCAGTTCGTCTCGAGTCTAGAGACGCCTCTGGTCATGTTGCTGCCTCTCCAATTTCCGGAGAATTTATCATTCCTCAGGAAAGTGGTACCACTAGGGTTCCTCCCAAGACAGAGGTCATAGTGTCTTGACACACTATGCTTCGGGAAGCCCTTGACAATATTGGCAACATGTTCTTTTAGTCTTATATGCAACATCCGGATGGTGCGGCCCACATACTCGAGACCGCATGGGCACCTGATGAGATAAACCACATACTTTCATACAAGAGATGAGAGGTTTGATAGCAAAATCTTGTTGAGTATCATTAGAATGGAAAGACTTAACTCTTCTATCCTTATTTGAATTCAACTTGCAGGTAGCACATTTTCTACAGGGAAAGAACGCTTGATGGCTTACTTCCTGGTCCCAGAACGCAATGATGTGCTCCGCCCGCTCTGTAGTATATATATATATATATATATAGAGTGTCTTTGCTGCTAGGCCACACCCTTGATGATGTCAACGTATGATGAAACGCATTGGGAGGAGGCGGAGGTACGACACACAACTATGGACGGGGAACGTGGCGGCCATTTTGATGGTTAGAAACGAATACACACGCCAGTGAATATGACAAAATATCTTTTGGCTCTATGTAAGTTGCCATTTATTACTTTATGTCGCAATAAACCTTATATGACGTGCTGCACCATGAGGGGTGTCTTATTATTTTCCACATATCCTGATGATCTGTGAGAGGGACGCCAGGTATATGGATCGAGCGGAAGGCTGAGAGGTCTGCCCTTGATGCCCACATTAGTCTGATTTCTGCTGTCTGTGATCCCTGTAATAAGGATCACAGGCTTCTGGTAAGAGGCTATTTGACCCCTCATGGTGGCGGCTTTCCTCTACACTGTTTTCAGTACGAAGGAGATTTTTGGTTTTTGTTTGTGAACTGAGCACCATGCTTTTGGGATTTCTTCTTTAGGAGTGATCATTACTATTCCCTTTGGTGTGATGTGGACTTAATATATACTCCATAAAACATTAGCGCTACACAATTATTTTTATTTGCTTGATTTGATCTGTTTCCATATTCAGGATCAAGTGTTGGCTGCTTTTTTCAATAGTATTAATTAATTTATGTTATGATATCGATACCAATTAAGTGCAGCAAACCCTTTACCATTTCTTGTCTATTGAATCTGTTTAGTGCTGCAGCTCACTAGTCCCTTTTTGGGATTTGTTAGTATTTTTATAATTTTATATAACATTGGTACATTTATTGTTATATATTGTATTTTGCATATTTAATACAACTTTTATAGATATATTTGATTTTAGAGAGACCTACTCCATTCATTTTGAGGGTATATTTACAGCTACTGATGACACCTCTGACGATATAGGTGGTCTTTTCCTTAGACTAAAAAAACATTACGACCACGGAGCTACATACCCGTTGGGATGTGGCATTTTTTGAGAATTATCTGGCAGGTGGTATGGTACCCAGGAGTCTACGCTGGGAAGTAGCTCCCCAGAGTAACATCCTGGATACCAATGAATGGTTTCAGTTTTTAATAACGCTGGTTTAGAATTATTGAAATTCACGGTGACCAAGAAAAAACAAAATCTTTTACGATTGGATGAGGAGATAAATGCTATTAAAGGGAAGCTTGCTAGCTTCAAAAGTAGGAAAGATTATAAGAAAAAAATCAGACCATCTAAAGAAACATCTTGAGAAGGAAGATTAGGAGCAAAAAAACAAAAAAAGAAAACATTTCTCAGAGATGTGGGAGATTATAAAACTAAAGTGGTTTTCAAGAGGTAGCAGGGTGTGAATATAGGGCATTCAGTCAATGGCGGTCCTACTACATTGGTAAATCCAACATCTGCTCCTCCACCAAGCACTCCCTTAATGGCGGCCAGAGTAGATGAACCTTACCACTCCCCCTTCCCACATCAACCTATCAACAATGCCTGGTCTCAACCTAGGCGTGGTAGGGGACCAGGGAGAGGGAGAGGAAGAGGGCGACCTCCTCCCTCATATCAGCAGGGAAATAGTGTTATCACTTATAATAGGTTCGCACCCTTACAGAATGATGGTGAGAATGCAGAACAATACATCACCACACATCCTTTTGAGTGGGATTATGTTGCTGGTCAAAATTTTGGTCGGCCTTATCACACTCAGTTGGGAAATAATCCTTGGCCACAATATCAGAGAGAAGACCACTACTCTCAAATGAATGACTTCAATCATTATAATGATCAGAGGACCCACAATAAGAATTTTTTTGACGGGGGCACACCCAGAACAAAGAGATTAAAAGATGAAGGAGAGGGACCCGAGGGGGGAGGAGGGTCCACAACAAAAAGAAAGCGATTCTAAGAGATGAAGGACTTTTCAATTTAAGCTCTGTTAATCTCTCGAATGAGGAGAAGTATGTCCTCAATCATGGGCTTAAGTTTGCCCCCCCTAGGCCTCTTAAAAAATTCGAGACTTTTGTCGATTTGCAAAAATATGTTCGTAAAATGAACATAAAAAGGTGTCTATTAACTAATCCCATCTGCCTCAGAATTGAGTATTCTATGGGAGTGAAGAATACCCCCTTCTCCAACGCTTCACTTTTCAACCCGCCAGGACCCTTGGCACCTTCCCTTTCAGTTTTTAGGGATTTGGTGGCTAAGGATCTTGATCAGTTACAAATTAAAAAACCTCAAAGCAACTATATGTTCAAACAAGGGATGAAACTACTTAGAGAACGTAAAGATATAATAGTGAGGCCTGCAGATAAGGGGGGAGGTATAGTCATCTTAGATACTATCTCATACAATACCGACATGAATAGACTTTTGTCCGATCGGGAAACATATGCCCCCCTAAAGCTAACCCTACTGCAGCTTACAAAAAAGAACTAGTGGCCCCGGTAGATAATGGGTTCCAGAGAAAGCTCCTTACCAAGAACGAAAGGGCTTTTTTGGTACCATCTGCCCCAAGAATACCTATCATCTATTACCTACCAAAGGTCCACAAGGACCCGTACACCCACCCGGTAAGCCCATTATTAGTGGGATAAATTTGGTTACCTCCCGGGTGGGGAAGTATATAGACTTTTTCTTACAGCCCTTGGTGATCAAGACCACATCTTTTTTGAGGGACTCAATGCAAGTTATCAATGAGCTAAAGAATATAGAATGGAAGGACAGTTATGTCCTTGTTACCGTGGATGTTTCATCCCTATATACCATCATCTCCCATCATCATGGGAGGGAAGCGGTTTCATATTACCTGGGACAAGACTCTCTATTAAGTTTTCAAAGACAGTTTATACTTTCTCTCCTTGATTATGCAATGGGGCACAATTATTTTTGGTTTAGTGGTATCTAATACAGGCAGAATAGGGGTGTGGCCATGGGCACGAAGTTCACGCCCAGAATGGCCAATCTTTTTATGGCCAAGTGGGATGAGGATGTCATCGATAATAGACCAATGCCAGAGATATATCGATGACATCCTCCTCCTATGGGGTGGAGATTTTGACTCCCTTGATGAATTTATGGCCACACTTAACACCAATGATAGGGGCATTAATTTACAACATGAATACAGCAAAACAGAAATCCATTTTTTGGATCTAAGAATTAGGGTGGTGGAGGGTCAGATCGTGACATCCACATTCTTCAAAGAGACTGACAGGAACGGATTTATTAACACCACCAGTTGTCATTATGCGGCATGGTTGAGATCCGTTCCTGTCAGTCAATTTCTGCGATTGTAGCTGAACTGTTCGAATAGGACAGATTTCCTTCAAGAAGCCTATTCCCTTAAGACTAAGTTTCTTGAGAAGGGCTATAAAAGGAGGAACTTAAGAAAGCTTTGGTACGGGCCGACCAACGAAACAGAGAGGAACTGTTGCAACCTAGGGTACGTGAAACTAATAACTCTTTTCAACATGCATTTTTCTCTTCCTACAACATTTTTCTGTTAAAAAAAACCTACGCAAACACTGGCACATGTTGCGTAATGAAGGCCAGTTGGGCCCTCTCCTCCCTGATACACCTTTGGTGGTATTCAGAGGTGTTCCACCTCCTCCTAAAACAGTTTCCTTTTTTCAAAACAGGGGAGGATTATTTCCCTGTAGAAAATGTGCTATCTGCAATTTGAATTCAAATAAGGATATAAGAGTTGAGTCTTTCCATTCTAATTTTACGCAACAAGATTTTGCTATCAAACCTTTCATCTCTTGTACCACAAAGTATGTGGTTTATCTCATCAGGTGCCCATGTGGTCTCGAGTATGTGGGCCGCACCATCCGGATGTTGCATATAAGACTAAAAGAACATGTTGCCAATATTGTCAAGGGCTTCCCGAAGCATAGCGTGTTAAGACACTATGACCTCTGTCATGGGAGGAACCCTAGTGGTAACACTTTCCTGGGGATTGATAAATTCTCCGGAAATTGGAGAGGCAGCAACATGACCAGGGGCGTCTCTAGACTCATGACGAACTGGATATACAAAATCAAATCCTATGCTCCCCATGGGTTAAATGTTGAATGGGATCTCAATTCATTTATTAATAATTCGTTATTCCATATTTAGTAATCTGAGTTCTCATGGAGTTTACCTTTGGGTAGGCCCGTGATATTGGTATCTTTGAAAATATCTGCGTTTTATCTACATATATGCTGGATTCTAATCCGAATTTTATGTCCTGCTTTTTCCTTTTTTTAGCTTATGTGGTTTTTATTATTTCTTGTTTTGGCTTTGGTAATCTTTTCCAGCCCTGTATTATATAAATGTTTAAGTTTTATGTATATCTTTATATGTACTAGTCTTTTATAACACATGTATCATTTTATTATATATAAGATGCATGAGCTTTGCTATGTTTCCTCCTAGCAGTTTGGTTTCTGACCACTGGATGGCGCTGCTTTCCGCTGTCCACTTTTTGTTGTGCAGATTTAATAATATAGGGAATTAACATATTCCTAAATACCTTTTTTGATTGCCAATTGGTAACGATTGGCTTTTCTAAACATATAAGGGGTATTTGTATTGACCCTTGATTGTGCATCAATATTGTGGGAACTGACCCCTATATGTGTTATGGCTTCCGGTGGTTGGAATGCTTGATGGCTTACTTCCTGGTCCCAAAACGCAATTATGTGCTCTGCCCGCTCCGTAGTATATATATATATATAGAGTGTCTTTGCCGCTAGGCCACACCCCTGACAACGTCAGCGTATGAAAAATGTGTTGGGAGGAGCCTGCAGTACGACACACAACTACGGACGGGGGACGTGGCGGCCATTTTGATGGTTAGAAACCAATACACACGCCAGTGAACAAGACGAAAAATGACTTGCTCTGTATCTTTTGGCTCTATGTAAGTTGCCATTTATTACTTTATGTCGCAATAAACCTTATATGATTGTGCTGCACCATGAGGAGTGTCTGATTATTTTCCACATATCCTGATGATCTGTGAGAGGGACGCCAGGTGTATGGATGGAGTGGAACGCTGAGAGGTCTGCCCATGATGTCCACATTAGTCTGATTTCTGCTGTCTGTGATCCCTGTAATAAGTATCACAGGCTTCTGGTAAGAGGCTATTTAACTCCTCATGGTGGCGGCTTTCCTCTACACTGTTTTCAGTATGAAGGAGATTTTTGGTTTTTGTTTGTGAACTGATCACCATCCTTTTGGGATTTCTTCTTTTGGAGTGATCATTACTATTCCCTTTGGTGTGATGTGGACTTAATATATACTCCATAAAACATTAGCGCTACACAATTATTTTTATTTGCTTGATTTGATCTGTTTCCATATTCAGGATCATGTGTTGGCTGCTTTTTTAAATAGTATTAATTATTTTATGTTATGATATCGATACCAATTAAGCACAGCAAACCCTTTACCAATAGTGGTAGAGAAACCTGCTTTTGTCAGACAGGCCACATGGTATGTGCTTGAGAAGAGCTAGAGTGTTACATAGTTACATAGTTACATAGTTAGTGAGGTTGAAAAAAGACATCAGTCCATCCAGTTCAACCTATGATGTGTGTGTGTGTTTGCTTTTAACCGTACATTGTATACCCCTGTATGTTGTGGTCTTTAAGGTGTCCATCCAATAGTTTTTTGAAACTATCAATGCTCCCCGCTGATACGACTGCTTGTGGAAGAGAATTCCACATCCTTACCGCTCTTACAGTGAAGAACCCCTTACGCACTTTAAGGTTAAACCGCCTTTCCTCAAGTTTTAGTGAGTGGCCACGTGTCTTATTGTATCTCCTTTCTCTGAATAGTTTGTTCCTTATGCTAGGGTCGCCAGTACAGTATTTGTACATTGATATCATATCCCCCCTCAATCGTCTCTTCTCCAGAGAGAATAGGTTCAGTGCTTGTAGTCTTTCCTCATAGCTGATGTCCTCCATTCCCCTAATTATTTTTGTTGCCCTTCTCTGGACTTTCTCCAGTTCCAGCACATCCTTCCTGAGGACCGGTGCCCAGAACTGGACAGCATACTCCAGATGTGGCCGGACCAGAGTCTTGTAGAGTGGAAGAATAATCTCTTTATTTCTGGAGTGAATCTCCTTTTTTATACAACCCAGTATTCTGTTGGCTTTGCTTGCGGCGGCTTGGCATTGCATGCCACTGCCAAGCCTGTTGTCTACCAGTACCCCCAGGTCCATCCTAGACTCACCCAGAGGTTCCCCCCCTAGTGAGTAGCTTGCTTTCTGGTTTCTGGCCCCCAAGTGCATTACTTTACATTTTTCTACATTAAATCTCATCTGCCATGTAGTTGCCCACCCCGTTATTTTGTTCAGGTCTGCTTGCAAGATTTCCACATCCTGCATAGAAGATATTGGCATGCCTAATTTAGTATCATCTGCAAATACTGAGATTGTACTAGATATCTCCTCCTCTAGATCATTTATGAATAAATTAAACAGGATTGGTCCCAGGACAGAACCCTGGGGGACCCCACTTTCCACACCCGCCCAATCTGAGTACTCCCCATTAATCACCACCCTCTGGACTCTCCCCTGGAGCCAGTTCTCTATCCAGGTACTCACCTTATGGTCCATACCTACCTTCCTTAGTTTGTACAGTAAGCGTTTGTGGGGAACGGTGTCAAAGGCCTTTGCAAAGTCCAGATACACCACATCCACAGGCTTACCTTTATCTAAGTGGCAGCTCACTTCATCGTAGAAGGTTAATAGATTGGTTTGGCACGAACGATTTTTCATGAATCCATGCTGATTACTACTTATAATACCGTTTTCATTAGTAAAGTCTTGTCCGTGGTCCCTTATCATCCCCTCCAAAATTTTGCAGACTACTGATGTTAGGCTGACCGGCCTATAGTTACCCGGGATATATCTCGGCCCCTTTTTAAATATTGGTACCACGTTGGCTTTTTTCCAATCAGCTGGCACCATACCCGTCTGTAAACTATCCTTAAAGATCAAGAATAATGGTCTGGCAATCACCTGGCTGAGCTCATTAAGAACCATTGGGTGCAAGCCATCCGGTCCCGGGGATTTATTTATGTTAAGTATCTCTAGTTTAGCTCTAAGTCTATCCTCTGTTAGCCATGGCGGCACTTCCTGAGGTGTATTATTTAGTTCGGCCTTACAAGCGGGGTTCGTGTAGCCCCCCGATTCCTTTGTGAAGACTGAAGAAAAGAAATTATTTAACACTTCCGCCTTTTCTCTGTCCTCTGTGGCCATTTTTCCTTTATCATCTTTTATGGGGCCAATGTGCTCTGGCCTCGCTTTCCTACTGTTTATATACTTAAAGAACTTCTTGGGGTTCTTTTTACTCTCCTCCGCTATATGTCTCTCGTGTTCTATTTTAGCCGCCCTGATTTCGTCTTTACATTTCTTATTATACTCTTTGTAGTGCTTAAATGCTGCCAATGACCCCTCAGTCTTGTAGTGAGATGAGAAGAGCTGTGTTGATATTGTTACGGCACAAGGAAACAGATATCACCCTGAGCAGTGCTCTCTATTTCCTGTGTGCCCTCTGCAGAATGATATTAGGTCCATCTGTCCTAGCTCCCTTGTGCCTGTGACCTGCCATTGCTAATCAGGATAAAAAATAATTCAGTGGTTTAAAAAAAAAAAAAAACCCTTTTCACTTAAAGACACTAGCAAAAAATTGGAGCCTCATGGAGTGGTTAGGGTTATGTGGGATGTGGATATGCTCTACGAGTAGCCCTAGCAAAAGGTTTTGCCTCTGTCCAAGGTATCAGCATATAAGTCAATGCCTATTAATAACAGTCCTGTTTCCTCTACTGTACAATAGGGATAAATATTTATGGCTGTCAATATAAAAATTGGGCTATTAAATCACTGTGAAGAAACATTTTTTTTTTTTCATTTTAAATATTTTTAAGAATAAATTATATGTTTAGCCAGAACATTTATTGGGATTTATGTAAAGTATTAAAACTCCTGTCAGTTTAATTTTGTTGTCTGTTTCATTAATGATGATGACTTTCTGTCCTGAAGACAAAACAGAAGTGAGACAGTAGCTCTACAAAGTGAGAGAATCCCCTTCTCGGCAGTTGTCACCAGAGCAGTTCTCCCCAATGAAAGCTTTACCCTAAGCCATCTCTTCTTCTAATAACAACAGTAACATTTTGGATTTCCTATCACTTTCTGCCTTGGTGACAATGGTTACTAGGATAATTAGAGAGCGCAAATCCACTCGGGGATGCAGATAGCAATACAAACAAGTCATGGGTTCTAATTATTCCTTATGCAATCCAAAATGCAATAAAAGTTTTGGCTATACATACTGTGCATTTAAAAGCATAGTCCTAATGATCTTTTTGACTTTGTTTTAGGTAAATGCATATGAGGTAATAATCTACTAGAGATTTTAAAATCAGAAAAATTAGTTAATTGCTTTTTATGAAATGTTATATTTCCAATGTTGAACCTGCATTCACTTTAACCCTTAGAGCTGCCAGGTCCACCTGTCACACAGACCTGACAGCGGGGGGGTTTCACACACAATCCCAGTGGCTTCAGCCACTGGGATTGTGTGTAAAACTGACAGACAGACTCCTGCCTGTCAGGTGAAAGCATTCAGGCGGCTACGTTGCTGCCCAATTGCTCACACACAACCCTGGTTTCCGGCATGCCCCGTCATGGTTTCTGGCCTCTGCTTGCCCATCTGCGGGCCCGGGACCGACATGACAAGTGGAGGAGAAGGAGAAGAGCAGATACACGTCCAGTCTCCTCCACTTCTTGCTGTGACCCGGAAAGTAACGTCTATGCCGTCACTTCCGGGTCAGCCTCTCAGTGTCCCCGGCTAGCGTAGCCAGGAAGCATTGTTTTGCAATGTGATCTGCATTGCAAAGCATTCAGTGGAGTCCAGAGGAGACATTAAGGGTCTTTTAGACCCCTTCCTGGGGTGCCACATATATACCATATGTTCAATACACTTAGATTATATTTTACCCACACAAGACATTCTTCTGGGTTCTTCCACAATACTTTCTATTAGACTCCTGGGATATTATTCTGGTCAGTTAAGTAGCAGAGGGGGTTGGTAATCAGTTTCAGCTGCTTTGGTGTTAATTCAATTAAACAACAGGTGCAACAGGTGCACTAGATGGGCAACAACGAGACAACCTCCAAAACAGGAATGGTTTAATAGGTGGGGGCCACTAACTTTTTTTTCCCTACTCATCATTTCTGACAGTTTTTTTACTAGTTTTGCATTCGGCTAGGGTCAGTGTCACTACTGGTAACATGAGGCAATACCTGTACCCTATAAAGGTTGCACAGGTTGTCCAACTCCGCCAGGATGGCACATCAATATGTGCCATTGCCAGAAAGTTTGCTATGTCTCCCAGCACAATCTAAAGAGCATGGAAGAGATTCTAGGGGACAGGCAGTTACTCTAGGAGAGCTGGACAAGGCAGTAGAAGGTCCTTAACCTATCAGCAGGACAGGTATCTGCTCCTTTGTGCAAGGAGGAACAGGATGAGCACTGCCAAAGCCCTACAAAATGACTTCCAGCAGGCCACTGGTGTGAATGTCTCTGACCAAACAATCAGAAACAGACTTCATGAGGATGGCCTGAGGGCCCAACATCCTCTAATGGGTCTTGTGCTCACTGCCTGGCACCGTGGAGCTTGATTGACATTTGCCATTGAACCCCAGAATTGGCAGGTCCACCACTAGCGCCCTGTGCTTTTCACAGATGAGAGCAGGTTCACCCTGAGCACATGTGACAGACGTGAAAGGGTCTGGAGAAGCCATGGAGAATGTTATGCTGCTTACAGCATCGTTCACCATGACTGGTTTGGTGGTGGGTCAGTGATGGTCTGGGGAAGCATATCTATGGAGGAGTGCACAGACCTCTATAGGATAGACAATGACACCCTGACTGTCATAAGGTATCAGGATAAAATTATTGGACCCATTGTCAGACCCTACACTGGTGCAGTGGGTTCTGGGTTCCTCCTGGTGCAAGACAATGCCCTGCCTCATGTGGTGAGAGTATACAGCCAGTTCCCAGAGGATGAAGGAATTGATACCATTGAATGGCCCCATGCTCGCCTGACCTAAATCCAATAGAGCACCTCTGGAACATTATGTTTAGATCCATCCGATGCCACCAGGTTGCACCTCAGTCTGTTCAGGGGATCAGTGATTCCCTGGTCCAGATCTCGGAGCAAATACCCCAGGACACCATCTGTCGTCTCATTAGGAGCATGCCTTGACATTGTCAAGCATGCATATACAAGCAGGTGGGGGCCATCCAAACTACTGAGTACCATTTTGAGTTGCTGCAATGAAATTTCAGCAAAATGGACTAGCCTGCTGCATAATTTTTTCACTTTGATTTTCGGGGTGTCTTTGAATTCAGCCCACTTTAGGTTGATAATTTTCATTTCCATCAAACCATGTGGCATCCTTTCATTCCCAAAACACTACCCAGTCCATATCAGTATAGATATCTAGCATGGTATTTTTCTCCATTAAGATCTGATGTGTTTTCAAAGTGTTCCCTAAATTTTTTTTTGAGCAGAGTATAATAGAAATGGCATGCTTTCATATAAAAAGTAATTATATTAATTTTCACATTGTCTTTCATTTCACTTATTTCTAGCTTACTCCTATTAATCTGAGTGATGTCAACATTTGTAAACATACAATACTTTGTGAAGATACACACACATTTACTTCCTTGAATTCTTTGGCATATATTCACTATGCTCTGTAAGTAGGCACTGCTGTGTCATACATTTCAAAGAGCCTGCCTTCTGAACTACAGAGGTGCTAAGAGGAGGAGTTTCAGGAGGCACAGTGAATACAGGAATCACTGCTTGCAGGTAGCAAGCTACCATTGGATATGTAATACTTTGAAATCGAAGAAAACAGCAGAAGAGGAGATGCAACACATGCAGGGAATCCAGCAAGTTGTGGAATAGCCAGCGTACAGGCATAAATACACCATTAAAGGATATTTTTCAAGTAGGCTTATACTGGAATGTCAAAATAACTATCATTTGTATTTCTATTACAAAGCTGATGATTTCATTAAATTATTTTTATTAGAGAATATTTGTATAAAACAGAATAAGCCATTAAACAGTACCAAGGTATAAAACGAATAGCATACAGAAGATTTACAGCGTCCCTGGATAATTTTAGAGAACAAATCTATGCATAGCTGTCTTGGTATTCAGATATATTTCCAACATAACAGAAATCGTGTGAAACTGACACAAAGAGAAACAGAAAAAAGGGTTACAAAACAATGAGAAATAAAATACAGCTTAAGAGTGTAGGCGAGGTCTGACCGGTGTTTGGGAGGAGTCACGGGGGATGTTACTGAGGGGATGCTAATTGACATTGTTACATCCTAAACCAAACTTTCCATATAGACCATTGTAGGTCAAATCTGCTTCCATTACCAGATTTATTGGCTAGCAATAATTCATAGCTATGGTGTGTTTGTATGATGTTGAGGACTTTCAAAATATTTGGAGCTCTATTAGATTTCCTGCCTCTTGTTTCAAGTGATCTAGCCACTAGGAGAATATAAGTGACTACTGTACAGTGGTATGGGGGAAATTTGTCGATACCAAGATTTAGTATTGCTAGTGCGGGATTGGAGAGGGTAAGTATGATGTCAGAGATACAGAGAAAAATGCTGTTCCAGAAACTGGTAAGATTTTTTGCATGTCCAAAACATATGCTTGATATGTCCAACCGCTCCACAGCCTCTCCAACACAGCAGGAAGTTGAGTTTTGAAAATTTGGACATCTTATATGGTGTGAGGTACCATCTCAAGGCTATTTTTTGTGTGAGTTGCCAGTATGATACGCACCTGAAGGCTTTGTAGGTTGCCCCAAATGCGCACTGCCACTGGTAGTTAGTGAAACTTTTACCTATGTAATTTTCCCATTTTTTGGTATGGGGCGGATTTTGTAAAGTTGAGTTTACCTTGAAATAAGTTTTTAAAAGAGAGATATACCCTTATTGGGAGTTGTGTTTGAGGTGTAGATGTTCCATACCTGTTCCTGGGAGTGTATACAGGGGGACTTCAAAGATGTTAAAAAGTGGGAGCTTTGTAAAAATTTATAGTAGTCTGTGGGTGGGAGCTTAAATTCATCTTTAAGAATGTCAAAGTGTTTGAAGGTGGTGTTAGATCTATAGGTCATCTAATCAAGTAATTGCCCTTAGCATGCCAGTATAGGGACGCAATATTGGGTTTTATTTTCGTGAACATATTTATGGACACTGGGACCCTTACTGTTTTGGAGACTGAAGAGGTCAGCTTGTAGAGATCTCACCACGCTAATAAAGAAGCTTGTGTGGTTGGTGGGAGATATGATTAGTGGATTGGTGTCCAAATATCCAGGAGTAAGAGAGAACATAGATCTGAAACAAGGCTGAGGGCAGACTCAAAAGCAGTCCAAAGGGCTTTAGAGGGAAATAACTAACATCTGGGCAAGGATCGAGGCCCGGTGGTAGTCGCGAATATCGATCGTCCCCATACCCCCCGCAGATCTATGTTTGACCAATTGGGTCTTGGAAATACTGATGTTTTAAAAAGAAAGTTTATGCTTTGGTCATAAACCCCTTTAAATTAAACATTATGAATATAAATAATCATCATCATGATAATTTATTATCACCATGAATCATCATCCTCATCATTCATCACCATGAGTCATTATCCATCATTCATTATCCATCATTCATCATGATTCATTTTCATCATCGTCATCATCATCATCAATTATCATCATTATGATTTATCATCGTCATAATCATCATTCATTATCTATCATTCATGATGATTCATCAGCAGCAGCATTAAAATACCTGATCTAAAGTTGTCTGTGTAATGGAATAATTTTGAATTTGACGTTGTGTCTTCATACTTGTCAAAAGCTGAAACAATTCACTTAAACATCCATGTTCATTTGAAATATGGCATTCCAAAATATTTAGATGGTGATCCTAAAATAAATTGCAGACAGATATCAAAATTCCAAGAAATGCAGTTGTTTATTCATAAAAAAAAAAAAAAGGGTTTTATTATTAAATCTTTGTAAATGGTGAATGATAGAGGAAGGGGCAGCCCTTAGGTTCTCTGTATGCACATGTACAAACAAGGAGAATTTTGGAATTTAGAGAGAGCAGAGATGATGTGACCACTGACCAGTCTGCTGCTGCTTCTTTAATTTCAATTCACAGGCTTGGGACAAGGATGTGACCTAGCCATCTTGTCTAAATTATGTAGCAAAAAATCAGTTCACTAATCTACCTATGCTGACTGGAAGTCTGTGTATATAGCAGTGCACGATGGACAGAAATATAAACCCTGTATTTCAGTGGTTTATTTAGCTTTGCCTGGAGATCAGTTTTAAATACAGTTGCTTCTGTTTATCAATTTGCATCAATGTGGGACAATATTGTACTGCTTTCTTCACATAAAGCAAACTCATACATTTTTTTTTCAAGGTTCTGGAAGAATGCATAGTATTTTATGTATCATCTGATAAGCAAACTATTGAGATATGTGATACAGCCTGTACATTGTACTCATATAAAAGCACTACATTTAAATTGCAATCTGATAAGTTGCAAATTTCCTCTTTCAAGTTCACTATCTATCTCAGCAAGGGAACAATAGCAAAAAATGAAGTAAAAACAGGATACAGAAGTAAACCTTTAACAACATTTGCTATTACGTCAAGATGCCTACCTTTAGGCGCACTCCTGGAAAATGACGTTTAAAACAGGTAATGACAGAATGTGCACAGTCAAAGTCTCCATTGAGCCACAGAGTCACAGAATAGCCTTGTCCAAATCTAGACACAAAATAGGCAATTACACATTTTTCTTATATTATACAATGAGGTTAAAACATTGCTGCTGTTATGTTTTTAAACAAAACGTATTTCAATCCATCCTGCCGCACTGCCACATTATTTTCTTATTTTAGCCAGGTAATTATAAAATAGAGTATTGCACATGAATATTTCACATTTTTAAATTTAGATAGCAATTTAAGCTATCTCATGGATAATTATTTTCGAACTCTTAATAATTAAACACATGCACGCTAAATAATAGAATAACATTTTGCATAAACAAACAAATACAAATCAAGCTCAACCGTTAGCTAAAAGCTCAGATAAAATATGATGAAATAAGATAAAATTAAGCTGTTCTGTTTTTAAACATATTGTGATAAAAACGTACTAACTAAAAAAGATAGTTATGCTTGAATAAGTTAGGAAGGAAAAGGAGATGCCCAGCAATAAGGTGGCTGAATGGAATCACAATGGTTCATTCCTCTGCTATCTGCAAGAGTCAATTCTGACAGGTTTTCCTAACACCGGTGATAAAAAGGTGACATAGGGGGGAGCTTCAGCACATAGCCTGTGATTGACAGCCTCAGCTCTGTTCCTGTGTGCAGGGGATGTGTCCCTTCCCTCCAATAAGCTCTCACTGAGCTCTGCGGAGTGTAACTTCAGTTTTCTGCCCCCTGCATTCTGAAAACCCAGACAAGCTGTAAAAATTCTGCACTTTGACCTGATGAAGAGAAGAGAGGGTTGCAGATAAACAGGTTCAACTTATGTAGAGGGATTTGTTTAATCTCTGTGTATCACCTGAGACTAGTCACATCACTGGGTATATGTAAGGGTTTATAACCACTTTAAGACCAAAATAAAACACAGATCACTATGGAGTAACAATTGCTATGTGATAATCAGGAGCAGACATTGAATATGAATACTAAAAATAATGTTATTTATACACAAGATGTGATGGGAGGATTTTCATTAGTAGCTACACTAAGCCTACAGATGAGAATATGGTACTGCACTATCCGCTGATAACCTAAACCTCTGATAACAGCTTACAATACCTATCTCACAATTCTTAAGAGTACACTGTAACAGTGAATTTTAAATCACCCATTTCTGCAAAAAGTTCCTATTTTACTCTACAAGTCATGAAAGGATAATTTGTCTTCAACGTTTGCAATGTTCCCAATATCTTTATTGCAGTAGGCTTTTCACTACTGGGTACATCACAGATGTTCTATTAAGAAAGAAGCTACCCCCTTCCCCTATTTGCCCCTTGATCATATAGGAGCACCCCTCAGCAACCAAAAAACGTTGTACCTTTTTTTCCAGGTGTCTTCAGTCTAGTCAGGTGGCATAACAGGTCCACCTCACTAACTTCTTCCTTCAGAAGTGTAGATATCTAGATTGCACCACAAAATGATGTCTCTGTCCCTGTTGTCCTGTGAGTCCAGCCTTTAGGCAGGAAAAAAAATTGCCTCATTGAACATCAGGAGTACTTATACTCATGTTATGTCCTTCTTGCAAAGAAACATCTTTTACTATCTTTTTTTGCATCATCCTTATTGTCATTTAAGAACATTGGCCTTTGTCTTGGTACTGTCATGTAATCCAACAGCCTTAATAGCATAAATCTGCACTTTTTTGTGTACCTAATATCTAAATATAGTGTTTGTTAAAATCCTATTTTTCTTACTTATTCAGAAATTTCCAAACTAATTGAATGAATCTGAGTGGATTCTTCCCACTCATCTGCTAATTTGTGTTCATATTTCGGCCCCCTTTAACTTTTCGACCTTTTGCCACATTTCAGGCTTCAAACATAAAGATATAAAACTGTAATTTTTTGTGAAGAATCAACAACAAGTGGGACACAATCATGAAGTGGAACGAAATTTATTGGATATTTCAAACTTTTTTAACAAATAAAAAACTGAAAAATTGGGCTTGCAAAATGATTCAGCCCCCTTAAGTTAATACTTTGTAGCGCCACCTTTTGCTGAGATTACAGCTGTAAGTCCCTTGGGGTATGTCTCTATCAGTTTTGCACATCGAGAGACTAAAATTTTTGCCCATTCCTCCTTGCAAAACAGCTTGAGCTCAGTGAGGTTGGATGGAGAGCGTTTGTGAACAGCAGTTTTCAGTTCTTTCCACAGATTCTCGATTGGATTCAGGTCTGGACTTTGACTTGGCCATTCTAACACCTGGATATGTTTATTTGTGAACCATTCCATTGTAAATTTTGCTTTATGTTTTGGATCATTGTCTTGTTGGAAGACAAATCTCCGTCCCAGTCTCAGGTCTTTTGCAGACTCCATCAGGTTTTCTTCCAGAATGGTCCTGTATTTGGCTCCATCCATTTTCCCATCATTTTTAACCATCTTCCCTGTCCCTTCTGAATAAAAGCAGGCCCAAACCATGATGCTGCCACCACCATGTTTGACAGTGGGGATGGTGTGTTCAGGGTGATGAGCTGTGTTGCTTTTACGCCAAACATAACGTTTACATTGTTGCCAAAAAGTTCGATTTTGGTTTCATCTGACCAGAGCACCTTCTTCCACATGTTTGGTGTGTCTCCCAGGTGGCTTGTGGCAAACTTTAAACAACACTTTTTATGGATATCTTTAAGAAATGGTTTTCTTCTTGCCACTCTTCCATAAAGGCCAGATTTGTGCAGTATACGACTGATTGTTGTCCTATGGACAGAGTCTCCCACCTCAGCTGTAGATCTCTGCAGTTCATCCAGAGTGATCATGGGCCTCTTGGCTGCATCTCTGATCAGTCTTCTACTTGTATAAGCTGAAAGTTTAGAGGGACGGCCAGGTCATCGTAGATTTGCAGTGGTCAGATACTCCTTCCATTTCAATATTATCGCTTGCACAGTGCTCCTTGTGATGTTTAAAGCTTGGAAAATCTTTTTGTATCCAAATCCTGCTTTAAACTTCTCCACAACAGTATCTTGGACCTGCCTGGTGTGTTCCTTGTTCTTCATGATGCTCTCTGCACTTTAAACGGACCTCTGAGACTATCACAGTGCAGGTGCATTTATACGGAGACTTGATTACACACAGATGGATTCTATTTATCATCATTAGTCATTTAGGTCAACATTGGATCATTCAGAGATCCTCACTGAACTTCTGGAGAGAGTTTGCTGCACTGAAAGTAAAGGGGCTGAATAATTTTGCACGCCCAATTTTTCAGTTTTTTATTTGTTAACAAAGTTTGAAATATTCAATAAATTTCGTTCCACTTCATGATTGTGTCCCACTTGTTGTTGATTCTTCACAAAAAATTACAGTTTTATATCTTTATGTTTGAAGCCTGAAATGTGGCAAAAGGTTGAAAAGTTCAAGGGGGCCAAATACTTTCGCAAGGCACTGTATGTTTAAGATTAGCAGGGGCTATGCCAAAGGGGTGCTTCAGAGTGCTATAGCCCCCACAAAAATGCAGTTTGCAGCCCGGGTCTCCTGCAATTGGCTCTCCCACCCCCATGCCTGCCCCTGTGTGTACAGGTGCTTCTCAAGGAGTAAATAGCCACTTTCTCTAGCTGTACTCCACACCAGCCTGCCTGGATATTGACTAATTATAATAGAAGTATGCTGTATTTGTGGAGCAAATGTAATATTTGTGGTAAAGCAACTGTAATGTTTGAGGTGGAACAACTGTAATATTTATGGAGCATCATACTGTGGTGTAGCATCATACTGGTAGTGTAGAATATTGTAATATGTGTGGTGAAGCTTACTGTAATATTTTTTGGAGCAACTGTAATGTTAGTGGAGCATACTGTAATATTTGTGGTGGAGCTACTGTAATATTTGTGCTGGAGCACATTCAAATGTTTGTGATGGAGCACAATGAAATATTTGTGGAGCAGCATACTGTAATATTTGTGGTGGTGCAACTGTAATATTTGTGGTGAAGCAACTGTAATGTTAGTGGAGCAAATGTAACATTTGTGGTGGAGCAAATGTCATATCTGTGGTGGAGCAACTGTCATATTTGTGGTGGACCATACTGTAATGTTTGTGGTGGGACAAATGTAATATTTGTGGTGGAGCAAATGCCCTATCTGTGGTGGAGCAACTGTCATATTTGTAGTGGACCATACTGTAATGTTTGTGGTGGGGCAAATGTAATATTTGTGGTGGAACAACTGTAATGTTAGCAGGGCAACTCTAATATTTTTGGTGGAGCAAATGTAATGCTTGTGGTGGCACATACTGTAATGTTTGTGGTGGAGCAGCATATTGAAATATTTTTTTATATGGAGCAAACTGCCCATCAATAAAGAGGGACATGCCAGACATTCATTTAAGGTGGGGATGGGTTACAATGCATACCCACTGTGCCACAACCACTGAACGGAATACAACATGCCATTTAATGTCACTTCTGAAAAACAAACATCATGTCCGCTGCATGTAATGGGCTCCATCCCCTGTTCAGGTTGGCAGTCAGGACAAAACAAACATAGCTCAACTGCATGCTTTTACTGCCCTCTGCCACCAGTGTGGGAGAACCCCAAGAAGTCGCACTTACCACCAATGTAAAAGAGAGCATTGACCACCAATGTAAAGGGCACACTAAGCACTTACTACTAATGTAAGGGTTTATATTGAGCACCGACCACCAATTTAAGAAGAAGCACTGGCATCCATTGTAAGGGGGCACACTGGGCATCTAATAATGTACATAGTGCTGACACCCGCAATCTATATGCTATAAAGCCCTGACCTGATCACTCTATACGCTATGTTGTATGTTACACAATGAAAGGGACACACTGATCACATAGTCCACATTTAGTTTTTCCCTAGAATGCTGGCACCAGCATTCTTGCAGGTGTCACAATAGATATTCTCTCTTTTACCTTACAGAGAGTTGTACCTCGCAAGAATGGTATAATGACATTAACATCAACCTGAAAACATAACATATACATAACGTATACATAACGTATACAGTACGATCAGATTGATCATATATAAAAAAAAATGTACCTCATATTATAGATTACCACATGCTTTGTGGTATCACTTTTTTTTAAAACTCTGCCACTACACATACCTCATTTTTAAAGTTGGCAAATAATCTCTTATCTATAATCACAATACTGTATATCATTTACAATCCAGCAATAAGTAATGGCAAAGCCTGTAGCAAAACAGGCGCTGTCACTTAGTTCTTGTTATTTTTCGAAACAGCTATTAAACTTAAGTTGACAGTTTTTACTGACATAGCAGTAAGCCAGCTGTCAAACAGGTTCCAGGGTATGAATCAAGTTGTTCAGCACATATATTGATTTATTTCTTACTTAATCAAATCCACAGCAAAAGCATGAATGTGATCTTTCCAACTTTCCCAGGACAGCTTTTTAGTCTTGCATCTAAAAGTATCACCTCTGAGTGGTCTTGTGTTTTTCATTTAACTTACTAGCTATGCATGGCATAATGTTTTCCTTAAAGTAAACGTAAACCCTAATATTGAATTTCTCTTATGTACTCCTTTTGGTTTATTTAATATTCCATTGAACTTTTTTTTTATGTTATCTCAAGCAGTACTATCACCCCTTCTCTTCTGGGTTTGTATGGCAAGTCTCTTATTGGAGGAAATTGATGAGAATGTGAGTTCAGTGTGGTGTTGCAAAGGAAAAACAAAAACTTCTTGGCTGTAGAGAAAAGGTTTTAAGCCCACTGTGAGAAAGGGCAATGGTGTTTTTTTTCCTGGGGGAACATGGAACTGTTGACTGTTAACCCAGAGACAGCTCAGATTTTGCAGCGACAGAAAGGAAGAGAGGCTATAGCCAATTGAGACCCAATATTGATTAACAAATGAGAGTTCACCTGTGTACAGAGTGCTGGATTTGTTTGCCAAGTTCTGTGAGTCTTCCCCATTACTGTTAGAATCTGACTATGACAGCTGCCTGAGAGTCCAGAGGGTGGTGATAAATGGGGAGTACTCGGATTGGGCGGGTGTGGAAAGTGGGGTCCCCCAAGGTTCTGTCCTGGGGCCAATCAGGTTTAACTTATTCATAAATGATCTAGAGGAGGGGATATCCAGCACAATCTCAGTATTTGCGGACGATACTAAATTAAGCATGCCAATATCTTCTATGCAGGATGTGGAAACCTTACAAGAGGATCTGAACAAAATAATGGGGTGGGCAACTACATGGCAGATGAGGTTTAATGTTGAAAAATGAAAAATAATGCACCTGGGCATCAGTAATGCGAAAACAAGCTACTCTCTGGGGGGGAAACCTCTGGGTGAGTCTAGGATGGAAAAGGACCTGGGGGTACTGGTAGACAACAGGCTTGGCAGTGGCATGCAATGCCAAGCCGCTGCAAGCAAAGCCAACAGAATACTGGGATGTATAAAAAAGGGGATTCACTCCAGAAATAAAGAGATTATTCTCCCTCTCTACAAGACTCTGGTCCGGCCACATCTGGAGTATGCTGTCCAGTTCTGGGCACCGGTCCTCAGGAAGGATGTGCTGGAACTGGAGAGAGTCCAGAGAAGGGCAACACAAATAATTAGGGGAATGGAGGACATCAGCTATGAGGAAAGACTACAAGCACTGAACTTATTCTCTCTGGAGAAGAGACGATTGAGGGGGGATATGATAACAATGTACAAATACTGTACTGGCGACCCTAGCATAAAGAATAAACTTTTCAGAGAAAGGGAATACAATAAGACACGTGGCCACTCACTAAAACTTGAGGAAAAACGGTTTAAGGTAAAAATACGTAAGGCGTTCTTTACTGTCTGAGCAGTGGGGATGTGGAATTCTCTTCCACAAGCAGTCGTTTCAGCAGGGAGCATTGATAGTTTCAAAAAACTATTAGATGGGCACCTTAAAGACCACAACATACAGGGGTATACAATGTATGGTTAACAGCAAACACACACACATCATAGGTTGAACTGGATGGACTGATGTATTTTTTCAACCTCACAAACTATGTAATCAGACTAAACAGACGCAACAGTACATATTGGATAATTTGGATGACTTGGAAAACCAATTGAGGCGTAATAATCTGCGAGTAATAGCCCTATCGATATCCTTCAGTGCTGATTGCCTAACGGATATTTGCGCTGTGCGCATACCCAGAGTCCTGGGCATTTCTTCACCCTGCACTGTGGAAAGGGCCCATCATTTGGGAGCACCCTCCAATGAAAGGCGCACCCCTCGCCCTGTCATTGTTCGTTATTTGAACTATACTGACAGAATTAACATTTTAAAATCGTTCAGGAACTCTAAATCTCTACAGCTGGATGGTTTCAAGCTGCTCATGTTCGCTGATTACTCCCAAGAGGTCTCAAAGAAATGCAAAGCATTCCAGCCCATATGCAACGCTCTATTTCAAAAAGGCCTGAAATTCACCCTGGCATATCCGTCAACTTTGCCCTTCTCGGACCCCTCAGGAGACCCAAAGTCTTTCTCCCATCTGGAAGAGGCAATGCAGTACTTGGAAACATACCTCCACATCCCGATGGATACCCTGAGCCCAACTACTCCATCCCGCCCTCTCTTCTTAGGAGCCTATGTTCTCTTCTTATTTATAAGGTAGCCCCCCCCCCCCCTCCCCTTTTTTTCTGGTGTACCCCAATACAGAGGGACATATGTGTATACAAAATTTACTTTTAATTTTTAATTTTTAGCATATCGTGTGAAAGTCATGTTTCAGTACATCTATAGTAGAGGACGTAATAATATTCGTAATGTATATTTATGTTTAAAGCTGTTTGTATATGGATAAGCCCCAGTATGAAACCCACTATATTATTTAAAAGTGTTGTACGGACTCTCCAGAAGTGTTGGCTTTATAGCTGGTCTGCAGAGTATTGCGCCGCCCCTTGTGTTGATTGTAGTGTTAATTGATCGTGGACTGCTGTATTTAAACCTGGCACCAGGTGGCAGTCACTTACGCCTGAGGAAGGAGCCGAGTGCGCATGCTCCGAAACGCGTCGCGTCATTTCCGGGAGTCTGCGTTCCATTTGCGGCTTCCGGGTTACCCAGTCTCTGACCAGCTTCCTGTGACATCACCTCCGGACCGGTGGACGGCCGGATCGTGCGCTGGAGACGCTGCGATACGGATTGGAGCTTACTTTCATGTAAGTCAGTATGTATTTTGTGCAATAAACTTTCTGGCTAACTACAGTGGCGCCTGTTTTCTTTTCTACTCCATCCCGCCCTGGTAACCTGAGAGACCAACGCAGCCCAAGAAAAGATCATGCCAAAAAGCTGCGTCTCTCCAAATCCTTAGGCCAAAACAATGCTCCGCATTGATAAGTTGTTTTGGAATCCTACTACTTTCCACATTTTACTCCCTTTAGCCGGGAAGCCTAGGCATACAATACTGCCAGAAGCTATCTAAAGTGCTAACCATTTTAGTCAGTTTTTCTATGTTATATGCTATACTTTGACTATAGTTGTCTGTTAAGTTGATATCTGTTTATGGTTTCTTTGCACAGGTTCCACATTACCGTGGGGCGCCGTATTCTGTCCCTCCCAAATTCTATATCACCCAAGCTGTTTCTGGCTCCGTTTCTTCCTCTGCCTGCTTGGTCTCAATATTACTTGGAGTTCTTTAGTACTAGTTTTATGGTTATAATGTTTTTTGTTACCCCTCTCACAACCCCCCCCCCCCATCCTTTTTTCTATCCACTTGCCCCCTCACACTACCTAGACACTACCCCTTTGCCAAAACCTACATTTTCTCATCACAGACATCTCATTGTACCCCAACATGATAAGCCTTCCATCTTGACAATACTTTTATGAAAGTTATTTCTTGGAATGTAAAAGGGTTGTGATCGCCTAATACATGGCAATCCTTCGACATTTAAAACGTCTTAAAGCTGACATAGTGGTTCTACAGGAAACACACCTCACCCCCCCCCCCAACTTCTCTCGCATGCGTAAACTGTGGGTAGGCCAGGTTGTCGGATCTCCCGCAGTGAAAGGCAAAGATGGGGTCCTTCTTCTTCTTATACACAAAATACTTCCATGTGAAATAATACACACCCATGCTGACAGTGAAGGTCGTGTATTTACAGCACACTTGCAAACATTTAATGATGAGTGGACATTGACGAAGGTGTACGCGCCTAACTCCCCTACCAAATAATTTTTCTAAAAGCTGATGTCTCACTTGGCGCCCCATATTCATCTACCCTCCATGGTAGCGGGGGACTTTAATTCGGTTATCAATGCACAGGAGAACAAATCCCCAGGCGCCCACCGGATCTCACTACACTTCCCGCAGACGACATCCCACCTATTACAATTCTCCGACAGCCTGCAACTTTCAGATATTTGGAGGATATCACACCCAACAGAAAGGGAATATATTTATTTCTCTCAACCCCATAATTCCCTTTCTAGGATCGACCAAAGCCTCGGACTCCTGTATTCACGACATTACCATTTCAGACCATTCACCAATCTCAGTCACGCTGTCACCCCAAAATCCTCTGAGGCCATGGCGGGTCCTTTTGTACTTGGCACAATACGAAACACATCAACAACCTCAACCACTTTTGGGAAACAGGGAAGGCAGTATTGAGAGGCAAAATTATCTCATATGCCTCTAACCATAAGAAGAAAATCCAAAAAGGATATCTAGAGGCGAGAAAAACTCTGCACCTGGCCCAGGCTTCTCTGGCCAGACATAACTCAAACAATAACAGGGAAACATGGCGTAAAGCCAAAGAACATTTTGACTTATGGGCAGAGGCATTTGGCTTTTCAGGTCCTTTCATCCACCTTATACAAACAATGTATTCTACCCAGTCAGCTAGGATAATGGCAGCTGGTCCATTTCCAACATGATACGATTGTACAAAGGTACTAGACAAGGTTGCCCCCCTCCCCCTTACTATTCAATCTGGCCATAGAACCCCTCTCCAGATTCTTACTCTCCAACCCCGACCTTCATGGCGTCAGTGTGGGTTCTCAAAAACTTTGCACTGCGCTATTTGCAGATGACATATTGATTTTTACATCCAATCCCTCTGTAGACATGTTGCATATCCAAAATATTTTTAACACTTTTCGCCAATGCTTGGGCCAAAAATTAACTACACCAAAAGCAAAATTCTCTCGCCTTTTCAATCACGTACCCCAGAGTGGGCCGCGACGTCGGTTTTCTCTGTTGCCAAACAGTATATCACATACCTGGTAATAAAAAAAGGAAAATCTCCCTCCTCCTCATATCAACTGAACTTCCTTTCCCTCATACACAAAATTACTTCAGAATTGGAAAAATGGTCAGAGCTCCCCCTATCTCTAATTGGCAGGAGTCATCTTTATAAAATGGATAGTTTCTCAAAACTTTTGTATCCCCTCCAAACCATCCCCCTACTGTTGAAACACAAAGACCTACAGAAGTTACACAAGGCCCTGTTGACCTTCCTGTGGAAAGGTCACAAATCCCGTATAGCCCTACAAATATTAGAGTTACCCAAACATGCAGGAGGGGTCAATCTACCCAACATCATATATAATCTAGCATGTCTTTTGAGAGCGGGGGTTGGACTGGATTAACAAAGCCTCCAGACACTCAAACTACGACTTTGAATCCCAGTTGTCTAGTCCTTTTGAGATATCAGCATTGTTGCATTGCAGGATCAGAGATGTACCTCGGCACCTAAAACACAACCTCATTATCCGAGACACCATTTTAGCTTGGGGTGAAATTGCGAAATTGTTGAGGATTTTCCCTCACATGTCCAACCTTCTTTTAATTTGCGGTCATCCTCTGTTTCCGCAAGCCCAACAATACTTGCCTTTTGCCACATGGGCGCAACAGGGCCTCTCAAGATTCACCCAGCTTTTTGATACTTCCACAGGGAAACCTTTCCCCCACACACAGTCTCTTTCCAAGTTCGGACTATCTTGTTCACACCTACTCTACATTCTTCAGGCAACAAGCTTTGCGTCAACTATGTGTCCACCCAGAGACCTACGCTTTAAAGGTTCAATGTTTGACACCTTCGTGAACAGAGGCTTCCATAAAATCTCAGACCTTTACAAATCCTTATCCAACACCTTATCTGACAGTGACTATACCTTTCCTTGCACTTGGATTAAAAAGCTACAACTTCCGGATACCCACAGGCTCATCCTTTCGGGTTACAACACCACCTGCACTTTTGTATCCAATGAATTCTGGCAAGAGCAGCAGTTCAAAATCCTTCACCAAAGTTATATACCTTATTTGCGCTCTAAAGAAGCCCCTTAATGATCCCTTTGTCGGCTGTGTGGAATTCCCAAACCGTCTCTCCTGCATAAACTTTGGTCTTGCTCGTACATTCAAAACTATTGGAAACAAGTAGAACTTTTTGTCACGTCTGTCATTGGCCTTGATCCTCAAGATGACATCTATCTTCTTCTATTCGGTTCCTTTGACACAGTGAATCACAACCTTGCAGGCCCACAGCTCAGAATTCTCCGTCACCACAAAGCATGGCTTGTTACATATTACATGTCAGCCAGAAGGGCCATTCTCAAGAAATGGATCTCGCAGGACCCTCCCGACATACACAATGTAACAATGGATCTCACAAAACTCCTTGGATTGAAGAAACTGGATATCCTCTTCTCCAACCAGCATAAACATCTTAGATTCTGGCATAAATGTTCTCCATTCTTGGATAAATTCCCTCATGCTACAAACCACGCCATAAAATCTAGCTTCTTATTGCGCCGAGTCTCTCTTGGACTGCGGCACATACCAATTAAAGAACCTCTTCGAAGTCTCTCTGCAGTCCCTATTCCATCAATGCTAGGCTCTCTTGTCATCTTCCTATCTCTCCATCTTGAATTTTTTTGCTCTCCCCAAGTTTGTACCTTTTGTAGTTGCAATTGATCTGGCTGGACACAACCCGAACTAGGCCAGACCTAGTTTCTTCAAAGTACAGCTACCTCCATCCGCACTTAAATACATTGCTTAATAATTCATTACTTTAACTTAGTACATATCTTTAGGGGGCTCCTCTCACATGTATTCATGTTCTACTTTTTTATGCACTTATGAAAGCTCAATTGTTGGCATATTTTGTCTGGGGTTTACTTTGTCTGGGGTTTACTTTTTTTTCCCCTCCTCCCTCCTCACACTCACTTTCTTTCCTCCTTCCTTTCCTTACTTATTCCCATACATTATCCATTTTTCCCTACTTCTTTTCCCTCCTTCCCCTGCATATCCCTTCTTCCTTCCTTCCCCCCTCCCCTTCCACATTCTACCCTCCTTCCTTCCTTCCCTCTTGAACAGAGTCCCTTAGAGTATAGATTTAAATCATATGTATTGTTCACTTGTACATCAAGCTTGATTAACCGTTTGCTGTATGTGCAACTGTAAAAATGTAATAAAATTTATATAAAAAAGAAAAGAAATGCAAGCCAGGGCATGTCTACGATGGCGACCGGCACTGTCATCTGAGAGCTGAACTCTGCTGCTTTTGCTTATTTTATCTGCTTTTAATGGGGATTGCACCTGCTGCCCGCTTTCTTTCTGAGTCCTCACCTGCTACAGATGGCCCAGAGCAGGGTTTTGGCTGGGTGCAAGCACCCTCCAGGCTTCATGTCTGAAAAAAGAGCCCGATACTGTAAAAGTGCAGCGCTAAAAATGATAAAAAACAGATCAATGGATAAAAACGAGAGTCTTTAAATGGCACAATCAATCTTGAATAAATAAGGAAAAAGGAAAAGTCCAACATGGGATTCCAATAAAAAGTGCTCAGTGCTGGTAAACACAGGAAAAAAGTGCTTTCAATCGGTGCAATCCTTCACACATAAACATTGTGTTGAAACAATAATGCACTATGATCTGCCCCCTCTTTATTCTTTATGGGGATCATTGTGAATATCACCTGAGATGAAGGGATGTCCTCTGAGATTGCTGTCCTGGTCAGGAGATTCTCATTGTTGGGAGTGTTACAAGGCTGTTTAATCACAGCCCTCAGGTGAGAGGCTAGTATCTCTGGTGAAGGATTGCACAGATTGAAAGCACTTTTTTCCTGTGTGTTTACCAGCACTGAGCACTTTTCATTGGAATCCCATGTTGGACTTTTCCTTTTTCCTTATTTATTCAAGATTGATTGTGCCATTTAAAGACTCTCGTTTTTATCCATTGATCTGTTTTTTATCATTTTTAGCGCTGCACTTTTACAGTATCAGTTTCACATTGGGTTTTACTATTTTTACCTTGGTGTCAGCTGCTTTTACATTGTCATCTATTTGTTTTATTTCATGCTTGCGCTGATACAATTTGTGTTTACATTGAAAAAAGAGCCCGGCCAGATTTCCTGTGGTCAGGAAATCCAATATGGCATCCCAGACTGACGACAAGGCTGCTTCCGACCAACAGAACCTTTTAGCCCTCATGCAGGTGATTACAACATGTCAAATGACACTTACCACAAAGATGAATCACATACAGACTGACATTGGTCTGCTTCACTGGGATATAGCTAAATTTTGTGACTGGCTTGGGGAGACGGAACATCATATCAGGGAGGCCAGAGATTTGTTGGCTGTCTGGATGCTCCAACTAAAAGTGAATGCACTGGAATTGACGGTGATGATGTGGAGAACTGGAACCGCCGCAATAATCTTTGGATAGTGGGATTGCCTGAGGGTGCCAAAAGTCTAGTCCTGGTGGCCTTTACTGAGCGGCTGCTTCGATCCCTGCTCCCTCAGGTGCCATTTTTGGCCTTCTTTGCAGTTGAAGGGGCCCATTGGGCTCCCATCCCCATACCTTTATTTTTCACCTTCTTAATTTCCATGATCGGGATCTGATACTGTGGGAGACCAGGAAGTTAGAAGACCTGCGTTATGAGAACACCCAGCTGATGCATTTTCTGGATTATTCAACTGAATCGCAAAAACTTTTCCACACCTTTGATCATGTGAAACAGCAACTTTGTACTCTTGGGATCCAGTAGAGCATGCTTTTCCCTGCTCGTCTGAGGGTACAAGATGGTACGTTTTTTTTACTGTGCATATGGAGGCCCCCACATGGCTTAAATCACTACCATTGGGACATTAATTTGTTGCTTTGTGGGCTGATTACCCTCTTCTATGCAATCTTTGATACCACATGATGTGTTACTCTTCCTAGTGGGGGTAGAAGTGGGGTAAGCTGATGAGGGAGAGTTCTGTTGCTCCCTTCGGTCACTTAGATTCTGGGGGTGTTTTGGGCATATGTCCTGCTCTGCTACAGGGCGGTGAATGCACGCCTCAGAACCAGCCCCCCCCCCCCCCCATCTTCATCTGGACTGTCACATCACTCTACATAGTCACTACAGATTCCACTGACCTAGTCCTTGCTGGAGGACTGTTTCTGTACCAATTTTGCCTATGCCTGGATGTTCTCCCTTCCTCACCTGGTGCATCCTTTGAGACTAAGTTCAGTGAATCTGTTTGTTCAAATGTTTTGTTTGTAACCAAGATAGTACCCTCAGTGTTTCACTAAGTGAACTGCTGTCCCATTTTTTTTTTTTTTGCAGCATCTCCTAGGCTTAACTATTCATTTTACTGTTCTGGTTACATACTCATTTCACGACCCCAATGGGTTTTGTGCCTATAACTGTTTTGGAATCAAGCATCCCCATTTTTTAGGGGGTGCAGGGTGGGCTGGGGGGGAATTATTTCTGTTTGTGTTTGGGGTTAATTGATGTTTTATTTTTGACACACTACTGCTCTATTCAGGGCTACTGTACTTCCCTCTACAAGCTTCTCAGTCATACTGTATGGAATCTTTTTTTTTTAACGGTTCAATGGTTTTTATTGAAATTTTTAGCATAGTACAGATTTATGAACAATTTAACAGGTAACAAAACTTATAAAGCATGATGTAACATATCAGGTTCAAGCATAAAGACAATTAAATCAGAGCTGTAGTCATCTAGTGACCAGATCAAGTAATGCAGGCGTGGGAAGGTTTTCTATAGTGAGATTTAACAGGCCTAGTTCTGGTGTGGGTGGGATCTTTTGTTCTATTGTCAAGGATATTAGATTGAATACTTCCCTCCATAGTGCAAAGATTGGGAGGCATTCGCACAAGATATGTTTAAGTGTCCCTTCCCGGCCACATCCTCTCCAGCAGGTGGAAGGATGGTCTTTTCTAAATTTCGCTAATCGTGCAGGTGTGAGGTGCCACCTGGGAGATATCTTTTGAGTCAGTTCCCATAATGATGCGCTAAGTGTGGCTTTATATACTGATGCTAGTGCCTTTGTCCATTGAGATGGTGAAAATTGAGCTCCTAGGTCCAGTTCCCATTTCAGGATGGGCGGAGTTTTGATAAAAGAGTTTTTCTCTTTGAGTAATGGGTAGATTGTTGAGATACCTCTGGTTTCAATTTGGGGTGTTGTCAGATATGACCATATCTTGGTAGGGATCTGGTCTTGTAGTTGTGGGTTACGGCTTAAGCACGAGGCGATTTGTAGGTATTGGAACCAATCTGTGGGGTGTAAGTGGAGTTCCGATAGTAGCTGCGAGAATGGTTTCAAAGTATTATTACTGTAAAAGACATCTAATTGTAGGGGGGTTGTGGCAGTCTAGGTCTTTATATTTAAATCTGGGATGAGCTGGATCAGGCTGGAAATGGGCAGTTTTATGGGGGTTGTTGGAAGTTGGTGCCAGTTCACACCCAGTAGTCTCTGCCAGGCCAAGGCTGATGCTCTGACTGATGGAGAAAGGGAGGAGGGTAGTCCTTCTTCCTTTTTCCTGCTACACAGCCAGTTGGAGAGATGTCTGTGGGGGATGTTCTCCTTTTCCAAGTGTCCCCAAAGAGTACTCGGGGTCAGTTGGAACCAGTCTTGTAGTTGAGATAGAATAGTCGCTTGGTAATAATCTTCCAAGTCAGGCAGGGAGGCTCCTCCCAGGGATCTATGTTTTAGCAGCGTGGAGTAGGCTCACCTGGGCCTTTTAGATTGCCATAGGTAGAGGGATAATGTGGACTTGAGTGAGCGTAGGTAAGATTTGGGAATTGGAATGGGCAGAGATCTAAATAGGTATAGTAGTTTGGGGAGGGTAAACATTTTAAATGTTGCTAATCTGCCGGTCCATGATAGTTTGAATTTAGACAGTGTCTGAAGTTCTTTGGCCATTTGCAATTTAAATGGGACGTAGTTAGCTTGGAACAGATGTTTAGTGGACTTAGTGAGGGTTATACCTAAATAGGTGATGCCTGTATCTGCCCATTTGTATGGGAAGGTTTTAGAGATTAGGTTTCTAGTGGTTCCGTTTATTCCTAAATCTAAGCTGTATGGAATATTTTTACTGTATACTGGTCTTATTGCCTTTAATGGGTCCAGGGAGGTGTCCTATGGGGCTTTTCAGGTTTATTCCTCTGTTGCACTCATCCGTCATGAGGTCTTAGTATTTAACTACCTTAGTATTTAACTACCATTAATCCTAAAATCCCCATATCTGTATATTACAAGAGACCCGCCTGATGGGTAGTAGTGTGCTGAGTCTTAAGAAGCCTTGGGTAGGCCACTACTATCACTCTACATATTCGCCCTATGCTAAAGTAGTTAGCATTCTCATACATAAGCCTCTGGTACTTTCTCTACTGGACCTCAAGTTGGACTCAGAGGGCAATTATGGTATATTGCATGCTCTTGTAAATACAGTTGATATGCTGATTATTGGGGTTTATTTTCCACGACTAACTAGTACAGGCTTCTAATTTGCATAGGCTGACATCTCTCACAGCAGCTTACCTATCCACCAATGTTATATTCGCAGGTGAATTTAACATCCCACCCTGCCCTTGGGATGATAAGTTACCCCCTAACATGGCCACAGACTCTGTTCTGTCCAAGTGGGCCGCTCTGTAAGGGCTAAGAGATGCCTGGCAGTGGAAACATCCATCTGAGAGAGGGTTTTGCTTGTTTTTATTCTATGTACAATATCATGTCTCGAATTGATCTTATTTACAGTATCTAACAAAAGTGTGTGCACCCCTCACATTTTTGTAAATATTTTATTATATCTTTTCATGTGACAACACTAAAGAAATTACACTTTGTATTTTTACACAATGTAAAGTAGTGCGTGTACAGCTTGTATAACAGTGTAAATTTGCTGTCCCCTCAAAATACCTCAACACACAGCCATTAATGTCTAAACCGCTGGCAACAAAAGTGAGTACACCCCTAAGTGAAAATGTCCAAATTGGGCCCAATTAGCCATTTTCCCTCCCCGGTGTCATGTGACTGGTGAGTGTTACAAGGTTTCAGGTGTGAATGGGGAGCAGGTGTGTTAAATTTGGTGTTATCACTCTCACTCTCTCATACTGGTCACTGGAAGTTGAACATGGCACCTCATGGCAAAGAACTCTCTGAGGATCTACAAAAAAAGAATTGTTCTACATAAAGATGGCTTAGGCTATGAGAAGATTGCCAAGGCCCTGACACTGAGTGCAGCACGGTGACCAAGACCATACAGCAGTGTAACAGGACAGATTCCACTCAAAACAGGCCTTGCCATGGTCGACCAAAGAAGTTGAATGGACGTGTTCAGCGTCATATCCAGAGGTTGTCATTGGGAAATAGACATATGAGTGCTGCCAGCATTTCTGAAGAGGTTGAAGGGGTGGGGGATCAGCCTGTTAGTGCACAGACCATACACCACACACTGCATCAAATTGGTCTGCATGGCTGTCGTCAAAGAAGGAAGCCTCTTCTAAAGATAATGCACAAGAAAGCCCTCAAACAGTTTGCTGAAGACAAGCAGACTAAGGACATGGAGTACTGGAACCATGTTCTGTGGTCTTGTGAGACCAAGATAAACGTACCTATGTTATTGACACTGCATACTCAATGTGTCCCCTCTGATAGGCAGTAGTGACTATCCCGCTCCAGGATTTCAGAGGATAAGATTGACCCATTTGTTGCAGCGATGGTGCGGGAGTACTGGTGTCTGAACCAGGACTCTGCAGCACCAGCAACTGTCTGGGATGCCTTTAAGGCATTCGTTAGAGGGAAATACCAACTGATGATTACCAAGGTTCAAAGGCACTCTAGAACCACCTTGGAATCTCTTGAGGCTAGAGCTCAGATCCTTGAACAACAATTCACTGCCACCCGCAACTCAATAACTTATTCAGATATGCAGGCATTGTATCATGAGGTCATGTTACTTAGAATGGAGGTTTCTAGGAAGCAACAGCTTCATCAAACGCAGCACATCTTTGAGCAAGGGAATAAAACATGCCATCTGTTGGCCTGGCTCTCAAAGGAGCAATCTACAGTTGTTACCATTGCTAATATACACAGTGAGGACGTTACTCTTCTAACCACTCCAGAGGCGTTCAACGCCCGATTCGCATAGTTTTACCAAACGTTGTATTCTTCAAGGGTCCAGTATTCTAAGGCAGACCTCCACTTTTATTTAGATAGAATGGAGTTCCCCATCCTCCTCCTGCACAGTAAAGCCAACTGGATGCTCCTTTTCCGCTAAAAGAGGTCCAGCAAGCAATCTTTTCTCTACAGTGGGGTAAAACTGGAGTAGATGGTCTTCCATCTGAGTTTTGTAAGCTACACATTGAAGTCGCATGAGATGCTCCCTGCTGCGCTGGAGAATAGGTGCCTCCCATACTTTATGTCCCAAGCTGTTATAGTGGTAGTTCCCAAACCAGGAAAAGACCCAGAACTATTTTCTTCCTACCAACCAATATCCCTTTTAAATGTGGACTCTAAGATTTCTACTAAGGTCCTGGCTACCTGTCTTAATTATATTATTTTAAAAACTGGTACATAGTGACCAATTGGGCTTCATGCCTGAGAAGGGCACCAATATTAACCTCTGTCGCTTGTTAAACACTTAAGGACCGGGCCTATTTCTGACATTTGTTGTTTACAAGCTAAAATCTTTTTTTTTTTTTTGCTAGAAAACTACTTAGAACATTATATATTTTTTTTTAACAGAAACCCTAGAGAATAAAATGGAGATCATTGAAATATTTTTTATCATACTGTATTTGTGCAGCGGTCTTCCAAATGCATTTTTTTTTTATAATGTGAAAGATAAAGTTACGCCGAGTAAATAGATACCCAACATGTCATGCTTCAAAATTGCGCACGCTCGTGGAATGGCGACAAACATTGGTACTTAAAAATCCCCATAGGCGACACCTTAAAAATTTCTACAGATTACCAGCTTAGAGTTACAGAGGAGGTCTAGGGCTCAAATTATTGCTTTCGCTATCTGCTGCCATAACCCCGATATTTAGCTGTCAAAGTACTGATGTAAATCGACAGCGGTCGGTCGGTAAGTGGTTAACTGTACTGGCATTCTCAGAGTCTGAGAAACTCCTTGGGGTGATTGCTTCTTTGGATGCAGAAAAAGCCTTTGACTCAATGGAATGGACATATCTGTGGGAAGTGCTTCGCAGATTTGGTATTGGTCCACAATTAATTTCCTGGTTGCAGCGCCTATATGCTGCTCCCACCGCTAGGAAACGCACTGGTGCTATGTTTTCCCCTAAATTTAGATTATATTGTGGCACACTGCAGGGTTGCCCACTATCACTGAGCCTGTTTGTGCTAGCTATAGAACGCTTGGCCTCGACAGTGCTTCAGGGTGTTAGTGTGGGTCCCCTGGAGGAGCGGATTTTGCTTTAAGCGGATGACACTCTTCTCTAACTGAAAGATGCTTCCTCCATCCTACCTGCACCTTAACCTATATCCAGTGCTCTTCCAGTTGACTCAAAGATGTGAGGAAATCTTTGTCCTTGACTCCTGTGGGCAGAGTCAACCACATTAAAATGATTTTCCTCTCTAATTTTTGCATGTTTTTCACCAAACACCAGTTCCAATTCCCAAAAAGTTTTTTACTAAGCTGGACCATATCATAACTTAATTTATTTGGACAGGTGCTACCCCAAAGATAGCTAAGTCTACTCTTCATCTAATGCTAATTTTGGGGGGGTTGGCCCTCCTGTGCTTCCAAAAGTACTATTGGGCAGCAGTACTGGTAACCGTTAGATGGTGACAATCCAGTGATGGTTCGAAAAGCTGCCCTACTGGGCTCCTTCTCTGAATTGAGTAACTTGGTGTTTCAGGGGCCTCTATCTAGCCCTAATGATACAATATCTATGCACACCTCCCTTCAAGTGTGGAGACAAGTGGGTGTCAATTTCAAAGACACTAAACTCTGGTCCACTTACACCCTGCTCTGCGGAAACCAAAGCGTCCTCATTTTCTGTGCATAACTGACCCATCTATATGGGCTCACTATTATCTCCTAGGGTCTCCTTTGATAGGCTTAAGGCTATGCATAACCTACCTAATAAAATGTTATTCCGCTATTTACAACTTAGGCATGCTACTCAAGCCCAGTTTCTGTTTCCAGTTGCGATGGAGTCTCACATGGCTGAACGCCTCTTGATATCTGAAAAGCTGGATAAACCTCTCTCCTCTCTCTACCTGTTTTTGGCTCAAGGGGACACCTCTAAGGTGTCCCAGCTGTACCAAATTTAGCAACAAGATGCCCTGCATTGAGAGGAAGGTATCCAACAATATATCCCACTCATGATTTCAGCTAGGGATGGTTGAAACTAAAATTTCTATATAGAGCATATTATTTTCCTCAGTTTTCTACCCCCTGATAGACCCATCCAGCCCTAAATGTCGAACTGAAGTGGGTACATTTACAGTAAACCCCCCTCCATTGCGGGGGTTACGTTCCGGACCCAGCCGCGAAAAGTGAAATTCCGCGAAATAGAAAAACCCTATTAAAATGCATTGTAGGCATGATCTTTTTACTGTCACTGTACGTGTAGAAGCATTTTAAGGTCTTTAAACACACTTTTAAAACAATAGAAACTAATTTAAACACGTAAAAGATACTTAGAGACAGAGCAAGAGCTATGAAAAACACAAAAATCTTTCATTTTTAATGATTTATATAGTAAAATAACATTACAAAAAAAACCGCGAATTACCGGGACCGCAAAAACTGAACCGCGATGTAGCGGGGGATTACTGTATTCACATGGTTTGGTCTTGCCCTCTGATTCCGGCTTTGTACAGGGAAGTGGTGGCTGAGATTGGTGCGGTGGGGGGTCCTCTAGACCCGCTGCTATTGTTACTGGGCATCTGTGATACTTCAACTACCATTCACTATAAGCAAATCTTTCTGTTCTACATGGTATTTTATGCCAGGAAATTGATTCTAGTGCAGTGGAAGCTTTCAAATTCCCCATGATAGGACAACGGAGGTCCAGGATCAATAAAGTAAAGCCACTTTACAAGCATACATACCTAGGCCACAACTGGGATGGGTAAATATAATGTTGGGAAATTATATTTTCTGTTCCCTCTGCTTAACTACATCTTAATAATAACCTTGCCATGGTGCCCATTGGTGCCCTTCATGCTCCACCTCATCCCTTCCCCCCCTCTTTTCCTTTCTTTTCCTTCCTCTCTTTCTAACCCCCCTTCTTCCTTTTTCTTCACCCCCTCCCCCATGCTACCTCCACCATTTCTTCTGCTCCTCTACCTCCACTCTTTCCCTATTTATTTATTTTTTAGTGAATCTCAGCTCTACTTCCGGTCCCCTCATTCACATGTTTATTGATCTTCTTTATGGGTTAATTATAATAAGTGGGTCTGATGGCTGGGATTAGGGACACCATGGTTGACCTGGATGACTAGCACCATCTGTGGCGGTCTGTGGTCACATCTGGGATTAGGGGCACCATGGTTGAACTGGATGGCTAGCACCATCTGTAGTGGTCTGTGGTCACATCTTTGACATTTTGATGAGTGTGATAGTCCCATGTGAGTCAAATTGTGACATTGAATAAAGTAAAATTAAGTGAATAAGTATTTTGTGATTTATTACAGTTGTAAAAAAATCTATTCAAAATTCCTCTCAAAAAACCTCTTCAAAAATCTCAGCAGTAATAGAACAGATCTTCCTGAACCAATGTTGCAAGGCTCTATTAAAGATATTAATTGTTTTTTTTTTTTTTTAATTATATTTTTATTTGCGTAAAAGAATAAAAAAACACAACATAGGAATGTTATAACAGAAAAAGGAACATTCAGTACAGGAAGTGGTGCCCCCAAAATACAGAAATAAAACAGAAAACAACACAATGACAAATCAGTCAAATAGACAGTACATAACTGCAAAGTATGAGAAAAAAATCAGTAAAAACATAGTAAAATGTCCTTGTACACAATTTACACTTTAAGAAAAGAGCAATGGGATCAAGGGGAGCTTAAGGCATAGGAATCCCAAGCTTCCCAGACAGCATTGAACTTGGGCAGCTCATCATGCACCCTGGCCGTCAGAGACTCCAATTCCCGGATGTCAGCAGTGTTGGGGTAGTTACTCAAAAAATGTAATTAGTTACTAGTTACTTCTGTAAATTGTAACGAGATTACTTTACTAGTTACTGCATTTGAAAAGTAACTTCACTACTTATTACTTTACTTTCCTCTTCCTTAATTGACCGTGTAGAAGAAGATACATGACACTCTTTCTGCATAGAGTTTATTGTATAAACACAGGCTTTGGGAAACATGAGAACAAAAGCTGAAAAAATAGAATAAAACATAAAGTGCAACAAAAAGTCATAAACTTCATCCTTCTCTATTCTTCGAAATAACGATTGTATCGCACGGCTTGGGTAATGCAGGAAAGTGCGTTCCTATAGCCTAGTAAAGTAGTGCAGTTACCTCCTATAGCCTAGTAAAGTAGTGTAGTTACCAATATTAGTATTGTAACTAGTTACATTATTTAGTTACCAAGAAAAGTAATGTAGTTACTGTAATTAGTTACTTTGTAACTAGTTACCCCCAACACTGGATGTCAGAAACTAATTTCCAAAAAAGAGCCCTGTCCGGAGGAGTCTGCTGCAACCAGCACAGAGGAGTGGCCCTCCTAGCAGCCAAAAGGAGAAAGGATATCAGCTTGGATGCCGGCTTGGAGAGCCTGGGAAATGGCAGGCCGAGTAGACAATGTAAGGGGTCTAAACGCAAATCTAATCCCACCACGGCTTGAAGCGCGTCCAAAACCATTGACCAAAAGGGACATATAAGGGAACACGACCAAAAGATATGATAAAGAGAACCTGTATCCCCCCTGCACCGCCAGCACAAGGCTGAACATGAGGGATTCATCTTATGAAGGCACTCCAGGGTCCTATACCAAAAAAGAAGTATCTTAAGGGCAGTCTCTCTCTGCACCACGCAGTGGGAAGATTTAAAGGAAGACGTCCATATCCTATTCCACATGGGCAACGTGATCGGTCAACTCAGTATCCCAGACCACCTATGCATGTAAAAATGTGAGTCTTCAGTGAGTGGAACAGCATTGTGTAAAATGGTATATATGGAAGACACCAAATGTCCCTGATGGGGACCTCGGCCACACAACAATTCAAAGGCCGTGGGCCTCTCCAGGGTAAATGTCGGCGCCAGTTTCCGAAAAAAATCGCGAACCTGAAGATAAAAATAAAAGGATTGCTTTGGCAGGGAGATCTTCTCCCGAAGTTTCTCAAAGGTGAAAAGCGTTCGGGACACCGGGTTGACCAAGCTGCGCAACTGGAAAAGTGGTGGTTGAGTCCAAGCCCATAACCTACCCACCCGAAGACCGTCTGGAAGCAAGGGGTTAAATAGAATCGTGGTGAAGGGGGGGGGGGCATGGCGAAGAGAGAGAGTACAGACCAAGGCACCTACGCCAAACTCCCATGGTGACCAGCATTGATTTCAAACACATCCTCTTCAGGATATCATCCGTATGCAAGGCCGGTGACCACACCATCAAGCAGGGGTGCACCGGATAAATAAACCCCCTCTCAATCTCCGACCACCGGTTGGGGGCCAACCAGGAAGACCAGGAGGCCACCACCCGGAGGTGGAAGGCATAATAGTATTTCACTATATCCGGAGCACCCAATCCCCCCCCCTGCCTCCGAGGGGCAAAAACCACTGAGGAGGCCACTCTATGTGCCTTATTGTTCCAGATAAACCTCAGAAAGGAGCGTTGAAGGAGTTTGAGTTGTGAAAGTGGGACCGCTACAGGCAGGGTGTCAAACAGATAAAGCAATTTTGGCAAAATAGACATTTTTAAAACATTAATATGGCCAGGGGGAGGGCGGTCCATTGCTGTAGGGACACAGCTATCTCGCGGACCAGGGGAGTATAATTGGCCGTATAAAGCATGGAATGGGCAGGGGACAGGTTCATCCCCAAATACTTGAGTGACTGCATGCACCACCGATAAGGGTATGTATGCTGCAGTCAGAACAAAAGATCTGGGGAAACATGAAGGGGCATGGCCTTCGTCTTAGATGTATTGACCTTGTACCCAGAGATAGCACCAAAGGAATCCAGGAGGGCATGTAACGATGGCAAAGAAACTAGTGGGTTCCTCAAAGTCAACAATATGTCCTCTGCAAATAAGGAAAGTTTATATTCTCTATGTCGCATAGTGACCCCAGCAATATCTGGATGGGAGCGAATGGCTTCCGCCAACGGCTCCAGACACAAGACAAACAGTAACGGGGAGAGGGGACAACCCTGCCGGGTACCGTTAGACATGGGGAACACAGGCGACATAAAGGCAGACGACATACAGACCTGAGCCGTGGCGGGTGAATAGAAGGCTTCTAATGCTCTATAGAAGGGACCCCCGAAACCGAACTTCTGAAGTGTGGAAAAAAGATAGGGCCAACTCAACCTATCAAAGGCCTTCTGGGCATCCAAGCTGAGAACCAGAGCTGGGCGGTAGAGATGTATAGAACTGTTCGCCGGCGAACTTAGCATGTTCCCGTTCGCCGCTGCCGGCGAACATATGCGATGTTCGGTCCGCCCCCCATAAGACATCATTGAGGCAAACTTTGACCCTGAACTTTACAGTCAGCAGACACATTTCCAGCCAATCAGCATACCTCCCTCCCACACCCTCCCACCTCCTATAAATAAGCAAGGGCAGCATCCATCTTAGATCATTCTGAAGCAGTGTGTGTAGTGAGAGTAGGGAGAGAGCTGCTGCTGCTGCTGCTGCTGCTGTTAAGCTAGGGACAGTTAGTCAGTGTTCCTGGTCTTGCAGTGTTCTTGGTCCACTACTGCTGTAATATCAGCACCCCAAAAAGCCCTTCTAAGGGCTGGTATTTGTGTTTTTTTTTATATATATATATATATATATATATATATATATATATATATATATATATATATATATATATATATACCTAGCGTCCCCAAAAGCCCTTTTAAGGGCTGGTAATTGAGTTGTTTCTTCTTATATATATATATCTATATCTATCTAGTGTCCCCAAAAGCCCTTTTAAGGGCTGGTAATTGAGGATTTTTTTTATTTATATATATACATATATATATATATATATATATATAGTGTCCCCAAAAGCCCTTTTAAGGGCTGGTAAGGTAATAGAGTTTTTTCTTTATATATATATCTATATATATCTATTGTACACTGCAGTTGCCTGCCCGCTGTGTGTGAGAGGCCACAGACCTACCACAGACTGTACTGTGTGCACACCACACTCATTTCGGGTGGCACAGGCACAGTACCTGGCATTTTAAAAAATATTTTTTTTTTCCTCTGTCATAATTGCAGTGAGTGCTGTGTCAGGTCCACAGAGTGCACTGTACCCACTGCAGTGCACTGCCCACCACTGATATATATACGGTGGCACAGCATCTTGTTGCAATAAATTGAAAAAAAAAAATATTTTTTATTATTGCAGTTGCCTGGGCTGCCAGTTACTGTCAGGTCCACAGAGTGTACTGTGCCCACTGCAGTGCCACTGTGTGCCCACCCACCACTGATATATAAGGTGGCACAGCAGCTTGCAAAGTAAAAAAATATATATATATTTTTTAATTGCAGTTGCCTGGGTGCCAGTGACTGCTGTCAGGTCCACAGAGAGTGTACTGTGCCACTGCCCACCCACCACTGATATATAAGGTGGCACAGCAGCTTGCAAAGTAAAATAAAATATATATTTTTTTAAATTGCAGTTGCCTGGGTGCCAGTGACTGCTGTCAGGTCCACAGAGAGTGTACTGTGCCACTGCCCACCCACCACTGATATATAAGGTGGCACAGCAGCTTGCAAAGTAAAATAAAATATATATTTTTTAAAATTGCAGTTGCCTGGGTGCCAGTGACTGCTGTCAGGTCCACAGAGAGTGTACTGTGCCACTGCCCACCCACCACTGATATATAAGGTGGCACAGCAGCTTGCAAAGTAAAATAAAATATATATTTTTTAAAATTGCAGTTGCCTGGGTGCCAGTGACTGCTGTCAGGTCCACAGAGAGTGTACTGTGCCACTGCCCACCCACCACTGATATATAAGGTGGCACAGCAGCTTGCCAAGTAAAAAAAATATATATATTTTTTAATTGCAGTTGCCTGAGTGTCAGTGACTGTTAGGTCCACAGAGTGTACTGTACCCACTGCCCAACACTCCTATAGGGTGGCACAGCACCTTGCACTCATAGTACACAACACATTAAAAAAGAAAATGACAGGCAGAGGCAGGCCACCCCGCAAGGGCCGTCGTGGTCGTGGTGCTGTGATTTCCTTAGGCCCTAGAATAATGCCCAGTGTTCAGAGGCCACCACAGACCCTGAACTCAAAAAATTCTGAGGCCATAGTTGACTGGCTTACACAAGACACCCAATCGTCTACAGCTTCCGCTCGGAACCCTAATGCACCATCCTCCTCCAGCTCAGCTTCGGGCACCTCTCAATTTACCACTCGCCAGCCCGCCGGCACCACCACCAACACTAGCACCACAGCCGCTTCACTTGATCCGTCAGAGGAGTTATTTTCACATCAGTTGGAAGAAATAAGTGATGCGCAACTATTAGTGCCAGAGGATGTAGATAACGGGGATATGTCTCAGTCAGGCAGCATTATACACATGGACGTACATTGTGATGATGATGATGTTGTACCTGCTGCTGCTGCCTTTGCTGAGTTGTCAAGTGAAGCGGCTGATGATGACGATGTGTCTGTGGATGTCACCTGGGTGCCTGCTCGAAGAGCAGAAGAAGAGGGGGAAAGTTCAGATGGGGAGACAGAGAGGAGGAGGAGACGAGTTGGAAGCAGGGGGAGGAGGTCATCGCAAGGAGCTAGTGGCGCAGTCAGACAGCATGTAGATTCGGCACCCGGGGTCAGCCAGACAGCACGCCAATCAACGCAAGCTGTTGCCACCACCAGAATGCCGTCCTTGCAAAGCTCAGCAGTGTGGCATTTTTTTTGTGTGTCTGCCTCTGATATCAGCGATGCCATTTGTAACCTGTGCCAAAAGAAACTGAGTCGTCCAACACCCACCTAGGTACAACTGCTTTGCGAAGGCACATGATCTCACATCACAAACGCCTATGGGATCAACACATGAGTAAAAGCAGCACACAAACTGAAAGCCACCATCCTCCTCCTGGTCCAGCATCTTCAGCCACATCAACCACTGCTGTCCTCCATGCCCCCTATCAACAACCCGCCCCTCCGCCTCTCACCTTCAGCAGTTCCTGCTCGTCACCTGCCCACAGTCAGGTGTCTGTCAAGGAAATGTTTGAGCGTAAAAAGCCAATCTTGCAGTGTCCGCCCCTTGCCCGGCGTCTGACAGCTGGCTTGTCGGAACTCTTAGCCCGCCAGCTTTTACCATACAAGCTGGTGGAGTCTGAGGCCTTCAAAAAATTTGTCGCTATTGGGACACCGCAGTGGAAGGTACCCGGCCGAAATTATTTTTCACAAAAGGCAATCCCCAACCTGTACTCTATTGTGGAAAAGGAAATCATGTCACGTCTGGCACACAGTGTTGGGGCAAGGGTCCATCTGACCACTGATAGCTGGTCTGCAAAGCACGGTCAGGGCAGGTATATAACGTACACTGCGCATTGGGTAAACCTGCTGGCGGCTGCCAAGCATGGAATGCGTGGCTCTGCTGCAGAGGAGTTGGTGACACCGCCACGACTTGCAGGCAGGCCTGCTGCCACCTCCTCTACTCCTCCTACTCCATCCTCTTTGCTAACCTCCTCGGCTGAGTCCTCTTCTGCTGTTGCGTCTTGCTCCACACCAACTGCACCCCCCCAGCTCCCCAGGGGCTATTCCACATGCCGGATACGACAGTGTCACGCTGTCTTGGGGTTGACTTGCCTGAAAGCAGAGAGTCACACCGGACCAGCACTACTGTCCGCCCTGAACGCACAGGTGGATCAGTGGCTGACCCCGCACCAACTGGAGATCGGCAAAGTGGTGTGTGACAACGGGAGCAATTTGTTGGCGGCATTGAATTTGGGCAAGTTGACACATGTGCCGTGCATGTCACATGTGTTGAATCTGATTGTGCAACGTTTTGTGCAGAAGTACCCAGGCTTACAGGACGTCCTCAAGCAGGCCAGGAAGGTGTGTGGCCATTTCAGGCGTTCCTACACGGCCATGGCGCACTTTGCAGATATTCAGCGGCGAAACAACATGCCAGTGAGGCGCTTGATTTGCGACAGCCCGACACGTTGGAATTCAACACTGCTAATGTTCGACCGCCTGCTCCAACAAGAAAAAGCGGTCAACGAGTATTTGTATGACCGGGGTGCTAGGACAGCCTCTGCGGAGCTGGGTATTTTTTTGCCACGTTACTGGACGCTCATGCGCAATGCCTGTAGGCTCATGCGTCCTTTTGAGGAGGTGACAAACCTAGTGAGTCGCACTGAAGGCACCATCAGCGACATCATCCCATATGTTTTTTTCCTGGAGCGTGCCCTGCGAAGAGTGCTGGATCAGGCCGTAGATGAGCGTGAAGAGGAAGAGGAAGAGTTGTGGTCACCATCACCACCACCAGAAACAGCCTTACCATCGATTGCTGGACCTGCGGCAACACTGGAAGAGGAGTGTGAGGAAGAGGAGTCAGAGGAGGAATGTGGCTTTGAGGAGGAGGAACACCAACCACAGCAGGCATCCCAGGGTGCTCGTTGTCACCTATCTGGTACCCGTGGTGTTGTACGTGGCTGGGGGGAAGAACACACCTTCAATGACATCAGTGAGGACGAGGAATTGGACATGAGTAGCTCGGCATCCAACCTTGTGCAAATGGGGTCTTTCATGCTGTCATGCCTGTTGAGAGACCCTCGTATAAAAAGGCTGAAGGAGAACGACCTGTACTGGGTGGCCACGCTACTAGACCCCCGGTATAAGCAGAAAGTCTGTGATATGTTACCCAATTACCGGCAGTCGCAAAGGATGCAGCAGCTACAAAATAAGTTAAAAACTATGCTTTACACAGCGTATAAGGGTGATGTCACAGCACAACGGGAATCCAACAGGGGAAGAGGTGAAAGTAATCCTCCTCCTACCACCACAACCACGCCGGCAAGGACAGGACGCTTTACAGACGTCTTGTTGATGGAGGACATGCGGAGCTTTTTTAGTCCTATGCATCGCCACAGCCCTTCGGGGTCCACCCTCAGAGAACGACTCGACCGACAGGTAGCAGACTACCTTGCCTTAACTGCAGATATCGACACTCTGAGGAGCGATGAACCCCTTGACTACTGGGTGTGCAGGCTTGACCTGTGGCCTGAGCTATCCCAATTTGCCATTGAACTTCTGGCCTGCCCCGCTTCAAGTGTGCTGTCAGAAAGGACCTTCAGCGCAGCAGGAGGTATTGTCACTGAGAAGAGAAGTCGCCTAGGTCAAAAAAGTCTTGATTACCTCACGTTTATTAAGATGAATGAGGCATGGATCCCGAAGGGACTGACAGTGGGGGATGCATTTGACTAAAAAAGGCCTGGTGATGACTGAGATGCCTTGGCCTAAAAATGGTCCACACGCTGCTGTATATAATCATTCTCTGCATGCCGGATGACTTACGTGACGTCTCCGCCACCAACTACGGTTCAAGCCGCAATGTTTTAGTGCACTTTCTGCCTTAAAACCTCAATTTTTCAGGCCGCTGCTACAGCAGCGGCTGCAACAATACCTACTTTTTCATGCATGTGTACATGCCTAATTTTTCTGGCCTCTGGTGCTACACTGTGGCTGCAAAAAAACAAAAAAAAAGGCACATACATGTGTCAATTCCCCTTCGTGATCGTTACCTTGTCGTGGTGAAGGGGCTTGCGTATCACAATGAAGCGATCACCTCTAGGATTGTGTTGGCACACCCCAGATGATAAGGTCGTTGCTTCATTGTGTACAGACCAAAAGCGATCCGCAGGATAATTTTTCATAAAAAAAACATTCATTTTCTTTCATTCTTTCTGCGGAGCTGGGTATTTTTTGGCCGCGTTACTGAATGCTCATGAACAATGGCTGTAGGCTCATGCGTCCTTTTGCGGAGATGACAACCCTGGTGGTCAGTCGAACCCAAGGCAACATCATCGACCTCATCCCATATGCGTTTTTTCTGGAGCGTGCCCTGCGAAGAGTACTGGATCAGGCTGTAGATGAGCATGAAGAGGAAGAGTTGTGGTCCTCATCACCACCAGAAGCAGCCTTGTCGTTGTCAATTGCTGGACCTGTGGCAACGCAGAGAGAGGAGTCTGAAGAAGAGAAGTCAGAGGAGGAAGGTGGCTTTGAGGAGGTGGAATACCAGCCACAGCAGGCGTCCCAGGGGGCTTGTTCTCACCTTTCGGGGACCCTTGGTGTTGTATGTGGCTGGGTGGAGGAAGAGACCTTCAATGATGTCAGTGAGGACAAGGAACGGGACATGGCTAGCTTGGTATCCAACCTTGTGCAAATGGGGAGTTTGCGGTTGTGCAAATGGACTGACTGACTGTTAAACGGGGAGTTTGGTCTGTCAGAGTTTGGTCTGTCACTGTGAAGCGGGCGACGGGCGTAACCCTTACACTACTTGACCGATAAAACATCATACCTGATCGTATTCACACACTGGATGTTTTAGTGCTGGTTTACACTGCCGCTACCACTAAAGTAGCGTCGCTTCCAGTGCGACTTTGGCGCGACTTAGCGCGACTTTGGCGCGACCTCATCGCGAGGCGACTTTTTATTTGGCCAATCACAATATCATGTTTTGTGACCGTCACCTAATTTCCTTTTCCTGTTTTTTGTTTTACATATTTCCCCATGTGTGCAGTGTTGTCTGTGTCATAGCTCAACTGATAGGCATGTTTGCCTTGGCATATCATATTTCAGCTTGCCAGAAAGAAAAAAAGACAGCTGGAAAGACACTGCATTAGTTTTCTACTAAAAATCATAAGAAAAATGCTGTTTTTTTTGGGTTGTGGACATACTACAGAGCTGAAACTTGACAGGTACACTTTTTAGACCCCCCAGACACTAAATACAAAAAATGACATGCCTGCCTAAAAAAATGCCCGCTAAATGCCTGCAAGAAAAAAAGCCAGCCGCAGAGAAGCCATATTCCTGGAAATATAAGAAAAATGCTGTTTTTTAGGGGTTCTGGACATGCTACAGAGCTGAAACTTGACAGGTACACTTTTTAGACCCCCCACCCAGACACTAAATACAAAAAATGACATGCCTGCCTAAAAAAAATGCCCGCTAAATGCCTGCAAGAGAAAAAGCCAGCCGCAGAGAAGCCGTATTCCTGAAAATATAAGAAAAATGCTGTTTTTTAGGGGTTCTGGACATGCTACAGAGCTGAAACTTGACAGGTACACTTTTTAGACCCCCCCAGACACTAAATACAAAAAAATGACATGCCTGCCTAAAAAAATGCCCGCTAAATGCCTGCAAGAGAAAAAGCCAGCCGCAGAGAAGCCGTATTCCTGAAAATATAAGAAAAATGCTGTTTTTTAGGGGTTCTGGATATGCTACAGAGCTGAAACTTGACAGGTACACTTTTTAGACCCCCCAGACACTGAATACAAAAAATGACATGCCTGCCTAAAAAAATGCCCGCTAAATGCCTGCAAGAAAAAAAGCCAGCCGCAGAGAAGCCATATTCCTGAAAATATAAGAAAAATGCTGTTTTTTAGGGGTTCTGGACATGCTACAGAGCTGAAACTTGACAGGTACACTTTTTAGACCCCCCAGACACTAAATACAAAAAATGACATGCCTGCCTAAAAAAATGCCCGATAAATGCCTGCAAGAGAAAAAGCCAGCCGCAGAGAAGCCGTATTCCTGAAAATATAAGAAAAATGCTGTTTTTTAGGGGTTCTGGACATGCTACAGAGCTGAAACTTGACAGGTACACTTTTTAGACCCCCCAGACACTAAATACAAAAAATGACATGCCTGCCTAAAAAAATGCCCGATAAATGCCTGCAAGAGAAAAAGCCAGCCGCAGAGAAGCCGTATTCCTGAAAATATAAGAAAAATGCTGTTTTTTAGGGGTTCTGGACATGCTACAGAGCTGAAACTTGACAGGTACACTTTTTAGACCCCCCAGACACTAAATACAAAAAATGACATGCCTGCCTAAAAAAATGCCCGATAAATGCCTGCAAGAGAAAAAGCCAGCCGCAGAGAAGCCGTATTCCTGAAAATATAATAAAAATGCTGTTTTTTAGGGGTTCTGAACATGCTACAGAGCTGAAACTTGACAGGTACACTTTTTAGACCCCCCAGACACTGAATACAAAAAATGACATGCCTGCCTAAAAAAATGCCCGCTAAATGCCTGCAAGAAAAAAAGCCAGCCGCAGAGAAGCCATATTCCTGAAAATATAAGAAAAATGCTGTTTTTTAGGGGTTCTGGACATGCTACAGAGCTGAAACTTGACAGGTACACTTTTTAGACCCCCCAGACACTAAATACAAAAAATGACATGCCTGCCTAAAAAAATGCCCGCTAAATGCCTGCAAGAGAAAAAGCCAGCCGCAGAGAAGCCATATTCCTGAAAATATAAGAAAAATGCTGTTTTTTAGGGGTTCTGGACATGCTACAGAGCTGAAACTTGACAGGTACACTTTTTAGACCCCCCAGACACTAAATACAAAAAATGACATGCCTGCCTAAAAAAATGCCCGATAAATGCCTGCAAGAGAAAAAGCCAGCCGCAGAGAAGCCATATTCCTGAAAATATAAGACAAATGCTGTTTTTTAGGGGTTCTGGACATGCTACAGAGCTGAAACTTCACAGGTACACTTTTTAGACCCCCCAGATGCTAAATCCAAAGAAGTTTTTTATTTTTATTTTTTTTTAATTTTTCCAATAATTGGCTCTCTATCAAAAAATTATAATTTTTAAGAACTTTTTTTTGCGTGATCCCTCTCCGGCATGCCACAGTCCAGGTGTTAGTCCCCTTGAAACAACTTTTCCATCACTATTGTGGCCAGAAAGAGTCCCTGTGTGTTTTAAAATTCGCCTGCCTATTGAAGTCTATGGCGGTTCGCCCGGTTCGCCGGTTCGCGAACATTTGCCGATGTTCGCGTTCGCCGTTCGCGAACGGCGAATTTTAGGTTCGCGACATCACTACTGGGCGGGGAAACCTGTTAAGAAGGGAAATCAAATCCACAGTACGTCTAGTATTATCCCCGGCATGTCTAGAAAGAACAAACCCAACTTGATCCCTATCTATCAATCTTTTGGAAGAAGACCGGCCAACCTATTGGCCAAAATCTTAGTGAAAATTTTGTAGTCAGAATTAAGAAGAGCAATTGGTCTGTAGTTATCTGGAAGGGAGGCATCCTTACCCGGTTTGGGAATAACAGAGATATAGGAATGGAGAAAATGAGAATGAGGTGTCCTGCCCTCCAGCAAAGAAGCGTAGAGATCCAGGAGATGGGGACCAGGGTGGGCAGGAAAGTTTTGTAGTAGATATATGGGAGTCCATCCAGCCCCGGAGCCTTGCGAGAGGGCAGATCCTTAATCGTAGCAGCCAACTCATCCATGGAAATATCAGCGTTTAATTTTTCTAAATCAGCTTTAGAAAGACTGGGAACGTCTAGGTCCTGAAAAAAACTCTCAAACCTGTCAGCAGAAAAGTGAAAGCGATTCTCAGTAGTCAAACAATTATAAAGGTTGCTATAAAATTTACCAAATACCTCGGCCATGGCATATGGACAATGAGTGGGGCTAAGATCGGGCTGGAGCAGGAGATCGGGAACCGATTGGAAAGGTTTGGGGTTAAGCCTATTAACTAACATCCTGTGGGGTTTATTAGAATATTCATAAAATCTCTGCCGAGCCCACATCAAGGATTTAACCATCTTGGACATATCCAGAGCCTTGATACGGTCTCGGAGATTGACCACCTTCCTAAGTCCCGTCAGGGACGGGGAAGCCTGAAGACGCTCTTCAGCCACCTTAAGATCAGCAAAGAGGGAGCCAGGCTCTCTCTCGGCATCCCTCTTCAAACGTGAGCCCTCCGCAATGCATGTACCCCTGAAGAAGGCTTTATGAGCCTCCCATACAGTAGATACCTCAGACACAGAACCCTCATTAAGCTCAAAATATTCCCGCAGACCATCCTCCAACCGATCTCGGACATCCGGGATCTGAAGGAGTCTATCATTCAAGCTCCAATGGCAGGCCTTAGGTGTGGCCCCCGCCATGGAGACATCAAAAATAATGGAAGCATGGTCAGACCAGGAGATGGGAAGGATCTCCGACTGAACCATGCATGAAATGAGCGGAGCTGAAATGAAAAAATGATCTAACCGCGAATGCATTTTGTGGGCAGCTGAGTAAAAAGAATATTGCCTATGCGTAGGGTGTTTAATACGCCAGGAGTCAAAAAGACTGAACAAACGGATACACCTGCGGAAAGATTTAGCCTGACTCAATTGTCTACGGGAGGGGGTGTCTTGAGTTATGGACTGCCTATCCCTATATGGGGACATGATGAGATTCAAATCACGCCCAAACACCATAAAGGGCTGGGATAGATGAGAGATGGTCGAGAGGGTCCTATCTAAAAAAAGCCAGTTGACCCTCGTTAGGGCCATAGATGTTAATAAGAGTACAGGACGTGGACAGGTAATCACAGACCAAGGCTATGTATCTCCCATGAGGATCCAGGAGCGAGTCGCGGACCCTGATGGGACAAGACTTCCGAATTAAAATGGCAACCCCAGCTTTACCCGTCTTTTCAGAGGCCACATAGGCTGTGGCGAAATACCGGGCCGCAAACTTGAATGATCCGCCAGGGCGGAAGTGTGTCTCCTGCACCAAAATCATGTCCGCCCCAGAGGACCGAAAAGCCTTTAGCGCCAGCCACCGCTTCTAAACCGAGTTCAAACCTTTAACATTATACGACATAAACCTTAAAGCCATGGCATAACAAGACCCAAACATATATTGTATGCATGTGAGAAACTACCTCCCACTGTCAAAGCAGTGTCATAACCCTTCAGAACTACCTCAGAAGAAGACATCGATGCAGTCTGTACTCCATCCAAAGATAGAACACAGAGACACCAATCCGTGTGTGCGACATAAAAACGTCGGATCAAGGACAAAAAAGGTCCAACACAATAGAATGAAAACATATAAAAGTATAAAAGGAAAAAAAAACAAAGGAATAGAAAAACAGTATCTATTCAAAATCTCCAGAAGGAACCCTGAAGGATTATGAAATCCCAGGGAGCCCAGGGCAAAGCCCACGGGCAATACGGGCAACACGGGCTTCAGGATACAGTACTTCAACAGGGATGGGCAACCCGTTGACTCTCCAGCAAAAGTAAAAATAAAAATTAGGCTTCAAAAACTGAGAAAACAAATGCCCCATGGGGGGAAAAACTTAACCGGCCCAGCCGGACCGGTCCAGGAAAGTTACCAGCATGGCAGCCAGCGTCCGATCAGTCCGCCCTCAGGAAACCGGAGAGACCAGAAAAAACAGAACATCATGTAGAACCTTCATGAACATCAGGGTGGAAATCTGGAAGGCTTCTGTCGCTGAGGAGTGGCGCAGGACCTGCGTTGCGGTGTCTTATCCGGGATCCAGATACAAGCCGGAGTGGCTGGAAGCGGACGGCTTGGGGGGTGTTGTTGGGCTAGCAGGTCCTCTTCTGGAAATGGTGGAAGCCCTAGGCCTCTAATAAAAGACTCTGCCTTGTGCATTTCCCGCATAGCATGTTGAACGCCATCTTTGGTGACCACCAGGCGAAACGGAAAACCCCAGTAATAAGGAACCCTGTGTTTCTGCAGGTGTATCGTCACCCCGCGGAGGGCCCTCCGTTTATTCAAAGTGATGGGGGAGAAGTCATTAAAAATTTTAATTTTTGCGCCCTTATACTCCACCTGGGTCTTATTGCGGGTCGCCGAATTGAGGGCCTCCTTACTGTGATAATAGTGGAACCGGACAATCACATCACAAGGTCGTCCTCCAGAGGGTGGCTTGGGGCCCAGGAATCTGTGCGCCCTATCCAGTCTCCAGTCAATGTCCACAATGTTGGGGGCCAAATGATTAAAAAGGCCCAGCAGAAAAGAGCGCAGATTGTTATCCCCCACTGTTTCAGGGATGCCCTGAAACAGTGGGGGGATGCCCTTAAAGCGCAAGTTCTGACGCCTCTCCCGATTCTCAAGGTCTTCTTGCTGCAGCTGCAGTTGAGAGACCGAATGCTTTAAATAGGAATGTTCCTCCTCTAATACATGTACATAGTCCACCAGTTCATCAAATTTGGTCTCCAAGGTGTCTGTGCGTTCTCCTATATGCACTATTTCCCCCCTTAATTCCACTGACAACTTGCCCACCTCAGCAGCTATGTTGCAGGTTATCTGTACCAAAAGAACTTGCAATTTGGTATCCAGAATGTCAGGGGTTAAGATCTGCTGAGAGGTAGGGGGGGTAGTGGTAGATCGATCCAGTACCTGTGGCGGTGGAGGGTCTGCCTCGTTGTTCGCTTCCAATGGGGGTCCATCGCAGCAAACGGGTCCGCCTGTGAAATTGAGGCCAGGGATTGCGGCCTAGTAAGAAAGCGATCCATGGCGGCCTGGGTCCGGGACTCCTGGGGAGCGGAGTAGCCTTGCTTTTGCTGCCCAATCTTGCCCATGGGGACGCCAGGGATGTTAGGAGTGATGGCAGCCTGCTCCGGTGTACAAAAGTGCGGATAGATGCTTAAGCAGAGCGGCGGAGAGTCAGCGGTGCCCGGAGCTCACCTAAGATGCGTCCTCCATGTCCGGAAGCCGCGAATGCGTCCCACTAATTGTTTACTGTTGAAGAAAGTTGTAGAACATGGATACTTGTTTAAGTATATTGGATGTTCTAAGTGGCTTTTCCAGGAGAGGATATCATAATTTTAAACATATGGAGCCAACTGCACAGACTTTGGAAGTGTCAAATCTTTGCTGTGATGTGATCGCTTTAATATACTTTTGGCTGCTATTTTGAAGATCCATGGTACAGTGGCAATATATTCTTTAACCTTGTGCTATTTCCAGGAACCTGTATGATGGGAATATTTTATTGGATTCATGAACAGCACTAAACGCACCCCTTTAACTTGTAACGTGAAGGAGTGTAATTCTGTCATAAAAGATGGATAGCTCTGAAAGTAATTAAAGCCTCTATGGCTGATGTGATTTTTTTTATAGGAAACCCATTTCTGAAAAGATGGTCCCTGTTAATATGCATCAAAATGGGGGCTTGGCCTGGAAAGGCATGGTGTGAGGACTGGAGCACAGGTCGGGAGCTCTAATTGAGAACAATGCTTTTTCTATAATCTTGTAGCTTTTCTGTTTGTCTTCTACCTACCATGCACTACCAGGTCTCTTCCTCAAGCTGGCACATCATGTCTCCACTGAAGAAGGTGATGGATACCTTCTCGAATTTGGACAAATTCCAGCTCAAGTGGAAGGACGCTCTGGGGAAGATGGAGCCTCCATGCCTCCTACTAGTGATCCAGCTAGCCTGAAGGTTCTGGAGGCAATATCTACCTTCCAGAGCACCCTGACGAGCAAATTAGAGGAGGTGAAGATTGTTAACTCCTTTATTAGGCAAGACCTTCAGAAACTGAGAGAGCGGGTTACAAAGGCAGATAACCGGCTCAGCCATGTGGAGGATATATCAACAGCAAAAAAACTAGGGCAGAGCATATTGCACACATAATTAACGATGATGGGAGGATGGTGACAGAGGACACTGAAAAAGCAACCGTGCTGAATGCTTTTTTCTCGTCAGTCTTTACGCAGGAAAAGGAGGGGTACACTGACCATGACTGTATGGTTAGTAGTAATACACAGGACTTGCCACTATGGCTAACAGAGGGTGAAATCAGGGAAAGACTGGATAAACTTAACACAAACAAATAACCAGATCCGGATGGCGTACATCCAAGAGTACTCAAGGAGTAGTAAGGTTATATCTAGACCACTGTTCCTGATCTTTGCTGACAGTATTAGGACAGGAGATGTACCAGGGGATTGGAGGAAGGCTAACGTGATTCCGATATTCAAAAAGGGCCAGAGGCATATCCTGGGAAATTATAGGCCTGTCAGTTTGACATCAATAATATGTAAACTTTTGGAGGGGATGATAAGGGACTATATCGTAGAATATGCTAAAGACAACAACATCATCAGCAGTAACCAGCACGGGTTTACAAATAGGTGTTCTTGTCAAACCAATCTCTTAGCATTCTACGAGGACGTGAGCTGTGAACTAGATAGGGGCAGACCAGTGGATGTGGTGTACTTGGATTTCGCTAAGGCTTTTGATACAGTTCCCCACAAGCGCTTAATTTATAAAATAAGGTCTGCAGGTATCGACAGCAGGGTTTGCTCTTGGATATGGAACTGGCTAAAAGGGCGTGTCCAAAGGGTGGTAATAAACAGCGCATACTCAGACTGGGCTGAGGTAGTAAGCGGGGTGCCCCAGGGCTCAGTCCTGGGACCAACCTTGTTCAATTTATTCATAAACAGCATTGAGGACGGGATCAGTAGTTCGTTATCAGTTTTTGCAGATGACACAAAATTGGCCAGGGCAATAACTGCACAGCATGAAGCAGATATCCTACAGAATGACCTGGACAAAATTACGGAGTGGGCAACGACATGGCAAATGAGGTTTAATGTGGAGAAGTGTAAGGTTTTGCACTTGGGGACTAAAAACATAAAAACACAATACACGTTAGGAGGGGAACCCTTGGGGGAATCAAAAATGGAGAAAGATCTGGGAGTCTTGGTTGATGATAGATTAGGCAACAGCATGCAATGTCAAGCGGCAGCTTCCAAAGCCAACAGAATATTAGCATGCATAAAGAAAGGGATGTATTCCAGAGATAAGACTATAATCCTTCCACTTTATAAAACTCTGCTCCGACCGCATCTGGAGTATTCTGTCCAGTTCTGGTCGCCAGTCCTCAGGAGGGATGTGTTGGAGCTGGAGAGAGTCCAGAGAAGGGCAACTAAACTGATTAGGGGGTTGGAGGACCTTAACTATGAAGAGCGGCTGCAATCGCTCGATTTATTTTCCCTGGAGAAGAGACGTCTGAGAGGGGACATGATAGCAATTTATAAATATCTTAATGGGGATCTCAGCTTAGAAAAAAAGCTGTTCATTCGAAGGAATTGCATGAGGACTCGAGGACATACAATGCGATTAGAGGAGAAGCGTTTTAACCTCAGGCAACGAGGAGGGTTCTTTACTGTTAGGGCTACAAGATTGTGAAATTGTCTACCACAAGAGGTGGTTTCTGCGGGTAGTATGGTGACTTTCAAAAGACTCTTAGACTTACATCTCAAGGATCAGGATATTAAGGGCTATGTTAGATGATTACAGCCACACACAACTACACAGGTTGAACTGGATGGACTATTGTATTTATTCAACCTCACCTACTATGTAACGATGTAACTATGACCTGCCGCCATTGCAGGTTACCACTGAGAGACTCCAACATCAACTGCATGCTGTTCAGCAAAAGCAGGACGATATGGAGAACAGGCTCCGGAGCTGTAACCTTGGATTTGTGGGGCTGCCTTAGGGTGCAGAGGGATCGAATCACCTCAACTTTTTTGAGAACTTGCTTATTACTGTATTCAGTAGGTCTGCATTAACAGCAACATTGGTGGTGGAGCGGGCCCACTGCTTTGTGGCCAGACCTCTGCCACAAGGTGCACCCCCATTAAAACTTTATCACAAAGTTCCTCAATTACAGGGACACCATCTTGCGTCTTATTAGAGAGAAATGCAAAATCCCTTTTAACAACGGCAAAATATTAGACAACAGATGCAGTGCTCTAAACAGGGGAACCTCTGTATAAAGTTCATGGATGGAATCCACAGATGGATGCTCTGGCTCCGATGTCCTCCAGACAACAAGTGAGCAAACAAATCCAGTAAGTGAGCTGGAAACTCCAAATCCTTATAGAAAATGTATTCTTTACATGAAAAGAGTATACAGGAAGGCTAACATCTATCAGCAACCGCCTTGATCACAGCACAATAATGGTGTTTCCAGACTTCTCTGTTGGAGAACAGAAAAGACGGGAGCAAACGTCATCTCCGGATATGACACATTTCCTACGTTATGCTATTCCCAGATAGACTCCAAGTCGTGGGAGAAGACAAAGCTCACTTCTTCAAGGATTCTGAAGCAGTCTTTACCTGGTTGGAGCAACGTGAGGCACCCGGTCCAGCTCTTGCTTGATCATCTTCACCTCCCCAGATATACCTCATTGCTCCTGGCCCCTGCTTCATGAGTGTATTGGCCTGCTCTTTAGATACCCCCCTCAACATCTCAAGCACTGGCTGGTGTTCATAAGTTAACTCCACCCTCAAAACTGTCCCTCCATTCACCCTGAACTTTAGAGGCCCCTTCTCCTTATATCCCCCCCTTCTTATTTACATATATGAGCCCTTTTCCATAGCCTCCCCCGATGCAGTGGGTCCTGGGTTCCTCCTGGTGCACGACAATGCCTAGCCTCATGTGGTGAGACTATGCAGCCAGTTCCTGGAGGATAAAGGAACTGATATAATTGAATGGCCCCACAGCTCGCCTGACCTAATCCAATAGAACACCTCTGGGAAATTATGTTTCGGTCCATCCGACACCGCCAGGTTGAACCTCAGTCTGTTCAGGAGCTCAGTGATGCCCTGGTCCAGATCTGGGAGGAAATACCCTAGGACACCATTTATGGTTTCATTAGGAGCATGCCCGACATTTTCAAGCATGCATACAAGCAGGTGGGGGCCATCCAAACTACTGAGTATAATTTTAATTTGCTTCAATGAAATTTCAGCAAAATGGACGTGCCTGCTGCATCATTTTTTCACTTTGATTTCTGGGGTGTCTTTGAATTCAGCCCCCTGAAGGATGATCATTTTCTTTTCCATCTAACGATGTGGCATCGATGTAACCGCGCTAGTGAAAAAAATACAAACAAATGAAGCAGCTTCCAGTGAGATATCACCAAACAACAAATATTATAATATAAGCTGCGCTAAGTGATAATAATAATAAATGGATAAGTCAACCCCAATAAGCAAATAAGCATAAAACCGTGCAAATGATATATACACAAAAGTGTAAAAATGAATAACCAAATCATACAAATTATATAAGTGATATATAAGCCTCACCTTTATCACCATTGGGACTTTTCATTATAACTTATATAATTTGTATGATTTGGTTATTCAATTTTACACTTTTGTGTATATATCATTTGCACGGTTTTATGCTTATTTGCTTATTGGTGTTCACTTATCACAGCTTATATTATATTACTTTTTGAGACTTTGCCTGTCTCAATTCCTATGACCCAGCTACGTAATCTGCAGAGTTCCTTTACTAAATTTATATGACACTGTTGGGTGCATAGGATAGCCTGTACTGTCCTTTATTCTTTAATAGGGATGGGTGAACGGTTCGGCCCGAGCATGAGTTCAGATCAAACATTTGCCTGGTCGACCGATCAAAATATCCAAAAATACTGCTGGTGCTGTGGACAAGGTACAGGTCCTTAAGTCAGGTTTTTTGGACAATGTCCCTTAATACAACCATTTTGGCAGCAAGTACTTCAAGTGCTTCAACAAGTGTTAGATGCATCTTTAGCTTTATTCCCTATACAATGTCTACTTGGTCTGCCTTTTCCAGGAATGTCTAAATATGCAAAAACAAAAATAGTCACTCATATTTTGACAGTGGTTAAGCGACTGATTCCACCCTACTGGAGATCTACTGCAAACCCCACCCTTGAACCAACTTCACAGTGCCATTGCAGAATTTACACCATGCACACTGGGCTTAAAAAATGCTGGTTCCCTTAGCAGCAAAAAAAAAAAAAAAAAACCTCATATAGAGCATTTTTTGTACAGAGTTTAGGAGAGTTTTGCATTGTTTCTGCCAGAAAGCACCAATCACAAACACAAACCAGAAGGGTTTTTTCCTGCCTCTAAATGTTGAGCTTAAAATATGCCTGTAATAGTCCTAATGTGCATGGACACATAGGATAACTTTAACTGCTTCTACTGGCAGAACACAAAACTCCTGTAGTAGCAGCAATTTTTAGCCAGTGTGCATGGAGCCTTACATCGCCTGGAGTATCTCACAACAAAAAATTGATTTTTGTAAGATCTTACCGTAAAATCCTTTTCTCTTAAGCTCATTGACAGACGTAGTCTTCTTGATTCTCAAGAGCTGGGTTATGTTGTCTCCGCAGGAGTAGGACTAGGCAGAAAGACAAAACGTTCTGGCTCCACCTTAGGGGCAGTCCCTGAGGGTATATCCTCCCTCTCTCTGCTACAGGGAATCAGTTCTGTTCTAAAGCAGTAACAGAGAATTTAACCCAACCCAACTCAATGATAGAGGGGCGGGTACTACGTCTGTCAATGAGCTTAAGAGAAAAGGATTTTACGGTAAGATCTTACAAAAATCCACTTTTCTCTATCGCTCATTGACAGACGTAGTCTTCTTGATTCTCAAGAGCTGGGACATCCAGAAGCAGTGCCACAAATGAGGGGTGGGATTGACAAAAATCAAAATCCAATCTAGAAGGCCCAACCGGTGCCAAACTAGAAGTTTTAAAGGCTCATTATAAACAAAGAATGAGACTCAAAAGAAAAAATTTCCAACGGAAAAAACCCTCGAGGCAGACCACTGGTCTCCTCAAATGGCGGCCTGCAAAACCTTGCGGCCAAACACGGCATCAGATGATGCCATTACATCAACTTTATAATGTTTTGTAAAGGTATGCACCGATGACCAGGTAGCCGCCTTGCACACCTGGACCACTGACACCTGATGGCGAAAGGCCCATGACGCACTAAGTGCCCGAGTGGAGTGCGCCTTAACAGGGAACGGGGGCTCCCGACCCTTAATAGAATAAGCCTGTACCACCGTCTGTCTGATCCATTTGGAAATGGTCGCGGCAGATGCAGGCAACCCCTTTTTGGGTCCATCCGGGATCACAAAAAGTGAATCCGTCTTGCGAAACGAGTCTGTCGTTTTTAAGTATACCCTGATCGCCCGGACCACATCCAAGGAGTGTAAAGCAAACTCCCGAGGATGACTGGGCTTAGGACACAGGGAAGGTAATACAATTTCTTCATTCAGATGAAATTCTGAAACCACTTTTGGTAGGAAGGATGGATTCGGACGAAGAACCACCTTATCCCTATGAACCACCAGATATGGGGAACGACAAGATAAAGCGGCCAGTTCTGACACCCTGCGTGCAGAAGTGATAGCCACCAAGAAGGCCACCTTCTGGGACAACGTAGGTAGAGGAATCTCCCTAATATCTTCAAAGGGAGGTTTCTGAAGAACCGATAATACAAAATTAAGATCCCAGGGTGGTAACGGCGCGCGCACTGGCGGAGCCAGATGTCGCACCCCCTGGATGAAATTCCGCACCAAGGAATGAGTAGCCAAAGGCTTCTGAAAGAAGATAGCTAATGCTGAGACCTGACCCTTGATAGTACTCAAGGCCAGTTTCTGCTCAACCCCTTGTTGCAGAAAAGCTAATATTCGACTAACCGAATAAGACCGTGGACGGAACCCCAGAGGTTCACACCATGCAATGTAGGACTTCCATGTACGATGATAAATCTTTCTGGAAGTCGCTTTCCTTGCTTCAACTAGAGTAGGAATAACTGAAGCTGACAATCCCTTGTCCTTCAGCACCTGGGTCTCAATAGCCAGGCCGTTAAAGCCAGCGATCGTAAAGCAGGATGGAAGATCGGTCCCTGAGACAGTAGGTCCTCCCTGAGAGGAAGTCTCCACGGGACGTCCGCCACCAGTCTGACCACGTCGGCGTACCAAGCTCGACGAGGCCAGTCCGGAGCTACCAGAATTACTGGAATTCCTTCCTCCTCTATCCTGCGAAGAAGTCTTGGCAGTAACGCGAGAGGAGGGAAGGCATACATTAGCTGGTATTGCCCCCACGGGGCGATCAGTGCGTCTGCGGTCTCTGCTAGAGGATCGCGGGAGCGAGCCACGAATCTCTGTACTTTCTTGTTGAATCGTGATGCCAACAGATCCACATCCGGGGTGCCCCACCGTAGGCACAACTGGTGGAAAACGTCTGGATGGAGGGACCATTCCCCCTGATCCAGAGTCTGACGGCTGAGATAATCTGCCTGCCAATTCTCCACCCCCGGAATGAACACCGCAGAGATCGCTGGAACAAATCGTTCCGCCCAGCGAAGAATGCAAGCCACTTCTTTGGCCGCTCGGACACTCTTGGTGCCCCCCTGGTGATTGACATAAGCCACGGCCATGGCATTGTCCGACTGGATCCGAACCGGGCTGCCCTGGAGCTGCTCGGTCCAGTGAATCAGACAAAGTCTGATCGCTCTCAGTTCCAATACATTTATCGGCAACCTGGATTCTTCCGGGGACCAAAGTCCCTGGACAGATAACTGACCGAGAATTCCTCCCCATCCGGATAGACTGGCATCCGTGGTCACTATCGTCCAATATATTGGCAGAAATGACTTTCCCTGGCTGAGCATCGGAGACCGAAGCCACCAGACCAGAGACTCTCTGGTCTGTTTGCTCAATCGGATCTGATTGTCCAGGGATTCCGAATTCCGATTCCATCTGAGAAGAATCTCTTGCTGAAGAATTCGGGTATGGGACTGGGCAAATGGGACTGCTTCGAAGGAAGCCACCATCAACCCCAGAACCCTCATGCAAGTTCGAAGAGAAGACCAGCTGTTGGATAGTAACAACTGGACTGCTAATTGAATCTTCCGGAGTTTCCCTACCGGAAGAAAGACTCTTGTCCTGACTGTGTCTAGAATTAGACCCAGATATTCGAGCCTCTGGGTGGGAACCAGAAATGACTTTTGCTGGTTCACCAGCCACCCAAATTCCTGTAAAGAAATCATAGTAATTTCTACGTTTTGTAGCAAGGTCTGAGGAGACTCTGCATGAAGCAGAAGATCGTCTAGGTAACCAAGAATCGATATGCCTCTTTGGCGCAGTAGTGCCAATATTGGGGCCAACACCTTTGTGAAGACCCGAGGAGCCGTGGCGAGACCGAAAGGTAACGCCACAAACTGATAGTGGTTCTCTTCTACGGAAAAGCGTAGAAACCGCTGATGTCCTGCGAAAATGGGAATGTGAAGATATGCGTCCTTGATGTCTATGAACGCCAGGACATCCCCTGGATGAAGGAAGGCTGCTACTGTGCGAATGGACTCCATTCTGAATTTTCTTATGTTGACAAAAGAATTGAGTGCCCTTAAGTCCAGAATTGGACGCACTTTGCCCTCTTTCCTGGGTATTGTAAATAGGTTTGAATAAAACCCCTGAAAACGTTCTGTCCGAGGAACGTGGACTACCACTCCTTGTTGTAGTAAATCCGTGACTGCTCTCCACAGATCTTCTAAACGATCCGGGGATAGTCGAATATTGGAAGGGAAGAATCGCGCCGGTGGGAGAGATCGAAACTCGATCTTGTACCCTGACCTTATGACTTCGCAAACCCACTTGTCCGGGATTCTGGAAAGCCATGGATCCGGGAACCGGCGAAGACGTCCCCCCACCCCAGTTATGGGTGGGGGCGCACCTTCAGGCTTTGGACGGTTTATCTTCAGGTCTGGAGGGGGCGGGCTTTTGCTTGCCCGACCAACGATCCCTGACGCCTCCTGCAGGAGCTTTGGAGGACTTAATTTTTTCACCCGCGGGACGAAAAAACCTCTTGTGAGCAGAAAAAGAAGGCCCTCGTCTTTGACGAGTTCCTTTACCTTTAAAATTTTGCGGTAAAAAGGTGCTCTTTCCACCCGTGAGATCCTTAATGATCTCATCTAAGTTGGCTCCAAATAGACGCTCTCCTAAAAAGGGGATATTAGCCAATGCTTTTTTGGAACCTTGGTCGGCTAACCAACCTTTTAGCCACAGTGTACGCCTGAGAGAGAACCACTGCTGAGACTGATGCTCGCGCCAATAATGGAGTGCCATCTAACGCCGCATCACACACAAACTGTAACCCCTGTATCATTTGTTCCAACAAATCTGATACCGCCTGAGGGACCTCTTCTAAGTCCCGGCGTAACCACTTGGTCCATTCAGTTACAGCCTGCGAAACCAGACCAATAGCTATTATAGGTCTGAAAACTGATCCAATCAAGGAAAACATGGTGCGAGACATAGCTTCTATTTTGCGATCCACTGGATCTTTAAAAGATGGAGCGTCTTCTAGAGGAATAACCGTGGCTTTATTCAATCTAGCAATTGGTGAATCCACCACAGGTGGTTCTGTCCATTTCTTAATGAGGGTTTCCTCAAACGGATAACGCCTGTTAATGCGTTTAGAAATAGTAAAAGTGCGTTTTGGCAGACGCCATTCTTCTTCGATTGGATTGCCAAAACATTTGGGCAATGGAAAAACCTTCGCCACTTTGATGCGTTTTTTAGTCCCAAAAGGGATTTCAGTTTCAGCTATTTCCGACAGAATACCCTGTAATCTTAAGGTTTCTTGAACAGATACAATGAGTGCGTTTACCAACGCTTCCTCTCTGGCTATGGCTGATGCCGAAACATCCTCCTCGCTGTCTGAAGAGACAGTACCCGAGACACCAATCCCAGATGAAGTACCTGCAACTTCAGAAATAGGCTCAGAGTCTGAATCCGAGGTTTCAGATAATAAGGGGTTAGGGGGGGGGGTCGCTTTCTTGCGCCCTGTCCCTGACAAGCCACTTCCACCCGGGACACAAAAGTTTCCATAATAGCTGACAATGATTCAATCGTCAGTGGGGTGCTGGAGGATCCTGCAGACCCCTCGAGGGGATCCGGAGGAGATACATGAGTGGCAGGGTCCATGTTAATTCAGGACACCTTTGCCAGAAAAAACAAAAAAACTTTTCTTTTTTTTTTTTTTTTTTTTTATGTGTCTCCCCCTAGCGCAATAGCGCCCCTCAGAGTACCTGCTTCTCGATCCCCACAGAGAGAGAGAGGGACCCCCAAGGCTCACCAACCGATGCAGTGAAGTTTCCAACCAACTGCAGTCAGCGTCTGTCTTTTACAGACTGGAAGGAGCTGTTGCTTTTTCCCGGGTAGAAGGACGTGGCTCCGCCCCCTGTGTACGCCTGCCGGCGTTCCCAGCTCTCCACGAGGTAGCTGGGCTCATGAAACATGGCCGCCCCCATACAAGAGACATAAGACTCCAAAAACATGGCGGCCGGCGTGACCTGAGGACATACATGCACTTGGTCTACGGCAAAATGGCGGCGGACCGCCGAAATCGTTTTCCCAGCACATCCACCTGCATCTCTGCTAAGTGGCGATATATTGATCTACAGGAGATACACTACAAATAAGGTAGGATTATACCTCCTATGTCTGCTGTAATCTTACAGTCTGCTGGGTAGAGTGTTAGCTCTCAAACCAAGTCCACTTCCCACAAACACATACTGTATTTACAAGGGGGACTTTTTAGTGTCAGATATATACTGACCATGTATGGAGGGGCCCATAATTCATACTGCCTCATAACGAGGAAAGAAAAAAGGGAACGTTTACTCACCATACCAAACCGACAGGCACCCTCTCTTCACAATACCCTCTCCACCGGGGTGGGGGGTTGTGGACCACTCCGGACGCCTCGACTCTCTGGTTCCTGGCGTCCAAGCGAGACTTTTAACTCGCAAGGTCAGTCCCTCCACTGGGACTCCGTCGCGGCCGACCCAGCGCGGAGCTCTGGTCTGCACGCGCTCGTAGGCAGAAACCGGGGTGACCACTGGATCTCAACATCCAGCCCGTCGCCCGGCCCCGCATACTTACTTGAATGTGTCGCGGCCGACCAAGCGCAATGCCATGGTCTGCGCGCGCTCGTAGGCCGGCTGGGGTGACCACAAGTGTCACCCAGTCCGGCGTTTTTGCTTGAAGATCTCACAGGAAAAAAACACTGGAGAAAAACTACCTAAAAAAAAAGTTTTTTCTAAAGAAAAAAATCTTGCCAGGACCAAAAGATCCCAGCAAGGAACTTAGGTCCTTACTCCTGACTAGACCGAAAAAAACTGATTCCCTGTAGCAGAGAGAGGGAGGATATACCCTCAGGGACTGCCCCTAAGGTGGAGCCAGAACGTTTTGTCTTTCTGCCTAGTCCTACTCCTGCGGAGACAACATAACCCAGCTCTTGAGAATCAAGAAGACTACGTCTGTCAATGAGCGATAGAGAAATTAAAATACCAGCTAGATTTGTTTGATCGTATTTGGAACTACTGGAATAACTCACCTTATGGCATTCCAGACACTCGTCCCTCTCTTTCTGATGAATCCTCTGGTTCACACTAAATGGATTTTTACTAGCATATCCCCTAGAACAGTGATGGTCAACCTTGGCACCCCAGAAGTTTTGGAACTACATTTCCCATGATACTCAACTACACTGCAGAGTGCATGAGCATCATGGGAAATGTAGTTCCAAAACATCTGGGGTGCCAAGTTCACCATCACTGCCCTAGAAGGTGCAGTAACTTCATAACTTTCTGTTACATATGTTAAATTCTTGTTTTTCTTGTATTTTTTTCTTAACTGCAAGTGCCAAATTTGTGTTTGATATTGTTACTAAGCATTGCATTACTGTCTTATTCCATCGCTTACTTAGAACTGACAAAGCTCTGTATTTGTAAGCATGTTTATTGACCTTTGATGTTGACTAACGTTTAATGTCTATGCCAATTCTTTATGTTTTACTCATTGGGTACGCTTATTGTTCTAACTTTTGTTATTCTGTATGATTTGCCACTAAAATTTGATTTAGATTAACATCCAATAAAAAAAAAAAAACAACAATTATGAAAAAAACACAACCCTCAGGATTGCCTGGATGATGACAGCTGACAATTTAAAGAGGACCAAAAAAGAGTAGCAAATTGTAGTGTGGAGACAAGGTTGGGACAGCCTGGAGATCAGGGCTGGCAGCAGACAAGTTTATTGAAGAAATAGAAAGAACATCTGGGCAGGTAGCAAGCAGAAGAAAGCAAAAAAATACTCAAAAGACAACTAGAACAGCTACCTAAGGATAAACCAAAAGCAGACAGACACATGCAAAAGAACAAGTGAAGTCATAATACATTATTATATTTGAGCACACAAAAGCAGCATAGTGTGTCTGCATGCAAACATCTTTGATCAGGCAATCAAAGATTTCTGATCCCAGTTTAAACTCTTAATTGAGGCCAAGTGTTCAGCTGCAGCATGATTACACCACAGCGCTGCATATTCTCTAGAAAGTGGTGAAAGTAACAATATAGAACAGCAAGTCTAAAGTAGGCCATAGACTGTTCGAATCTCGGCTGATATTCAAACTATTAATGGCTAGGCTGAATGTGCTAAGTTGATTGATCGATCAAGGACAACCAGAATGCTGGATTTTACATGTGATTGTCGCTAGTGACTAGTATAACCCCACTAGCAATAATCACTGTCTTCTCCCAATACAGACACAATACAGGAGAGGTAAGGGGACAGGCTTTTGACCGGAAAGCAATGTGCTGCTGTGCGGTTGATCATTTCAAAACCATTGTGCTCCACGAATGTTTTTTTTTAGGGTGTCTGATGATACAATACTGTCTAAGCTCAGCCAGAGAGGTTCAAACTATGTATGGGCAGGCTGAATGTACCAAGTTGATCGATTGATACAACCAGCCTGCCGGATTTACTTGCGATTATCGGTAGAGGTTGCTATAGCTGCTAGGAATAATCACTGTCCCCACTGGGAAAATACAATGTCTTGGCAGGAGGGATTCCCTTTCAGCACTGTCCGTGCTGATGGGAAAATAGTGCAAATTTCTTTCCTGCAACCCATGGTTGCAGGAAAGAAATTTGCACTGTCTATGACCAGCCTAAGTATACATGAGAAAGGTTAGACAGGCACAGGCACAAGGACAATGCATTCAAGGTACAATGTAGTATGCAAATATCCACCAGAAAGGTGGCGTAATCCCATAATTTTCTTGGCTGGTTTACCTAGACTGAATTTTTTCTGCTAATAACATTCAACTGCTCTAAGTAAGGAAATGTATAGAAGAAAGGAGAAAGCCAAACTCATCCAATGCTTTCCCAATTTAGGTAGCCTTAATATATATGTTCTGTGTATCATGTAACCATTGATATTGATTTACAAATAAGTAAATAAATGTACCTGTTTTTTATGTGTTGTAGAGGTCCAATACATTTAAAACTTCCATTTACCATTATGGCAAGTCTTGTACATAAAGCTTCACATTCTTCCATACTAGCAAGATACAATACAAGGAAGGAATATTTAATGCAAATAGATAAATAATACCCATTGTAATTAGTGATGGAAGCAGAAGCAACTTTTAAAGGATTAATCAACCAAAGAACAAAAAATGTGATACATTGAAGCCTGTAAGTCTATAGATGTCTGCTTTACCTTCATTTATTTTTAGGCTAAGAACATTTTTAGCAAGTACAGAACTTACCTGTTTTTGTCAGAAATGTTCCTTGAAACTTTCTGTGAGATAAACTAGGTGTAAAAACAATGCTATCTTTGGTGTATAAACTACTGTACTAATCCCCCCATGTCATGGAGGTAAACAAAGGTAGACATGTTTGAAATCCAGTTTGGGTGGCAACCAAGCCTCTATTCATGGTTACAGTGGAGTGAGTATCCTCACCCAGGAACAGGAAACGTGTAATTTAAAGGATTGCCACATAAGAGTATAAGAAAAAGTGACCATACCACAACTACTGCACCTGGTAAACTGTAATACATTACATTTTCCCTTTTTGGCTTTAAAGCGGAGTTCCGGGCACAAAATCTATATTTTTTTTTTTGAGCCCGTCCGCTAGTTCGACATCACCTGAAAAGGAATTGGATAGTTAGGTTTTTTTTTTTTTGTTTACTCACCTTGTAATTGAAGATCGTAAATACTCACCTCAGTGTACTTCCTCCCTCAGCGCCGCGGCTCCGCCGTCACTTCCTGTCTCGCGATGATTCCTGGGAGCTGAACGTCATCGCTCCCAGGAATCAATGCGACGGCACCGGCCCCGCTCGTCACTTCCGGGCGACGCCGCATTCCCCTGCTAAACAGCTTCTGGGCATGCCCATAAGCTGTGGAGGAATGCAGCCCCGCACCGGAAGTGACGAGAGGGGCCGCTGCAGGCGCATTCTGGGAGAAGAAGACGCGGAAGAAGACGCCGAAGAGGACAGCACCGGCTTCAGCTGCCCACAAGAGAGATGGAAACGCTGTGGAAGAAATTTTATAAGTAAGTATTTCTTCTAAAAGGTAAGTGCGAACAGGGACAGATCAGAGGCTAGCCATTGTGGAATGTACTAGCCCTGACTGTCCCGGGGGTATGTTTGTTAAAAAATGACTTCTGTGCCCGGAACTCCGCTTTAAATATGCTTTAACCCTTTTACAGCCACCGCCATATATATCTTATGGCAATGGCAGCTGGGGCTTATACATACACTCCAAGCTGCAAAGCAAAAGAAAATGGTTGGCTTTCTTGTGAAAACAATCTGGTAAATGCACAATCACCTGATCACTTTTTGTGCCACTAAAAATGAGTGAAGGAAGGGAAGACAAGCAAACATCCATTAGCAGATCTCCTTTAGCTGTAAAAGAACTGTTTGGCGTGTTTAATGTTACTTATGGTTTCTGGTGTCACTTTCCCTTGCCACTGAAGACAGGGAAGAAGCCAATGGAGCATGATATGCACTCTATTACTTTAATGGAGGGCAGTTGAGACTTCTGAGGTCTAAAACACCTCTAAAATCTCTTTAAAAAGAACCAGTAACAAATAACTTATATCACACGGGGGACTTATTGCATTCTATGTGATATAAATACATTTTTAGTAAAAAAAATTGTCAAAAACGTTACACCTAAGCAATTAAAAACTTCCCCTATATTTGAGATAAGGACTATGATGGCCCTACTTGATGGCCCTAAATGAGGAAACCCTAGAATAATTTCTTAAAGCGTGGGCTATGTGGAATAACTCCACTTTTGGTTCTCTACCCTCACTCACCTCTAACTTTGCTCAACTTCCCAAAAATCCCTAAATATAAATATATTTAACAGGTTATTCTTTGTGCAAGATGTGCAAGTTACGTGTGGATAGCCAGGAAAAGGCTCTTGTGTGTAGACTCGATTCTCCCTATTTTCCTTTTTGTTATACATTGGTTTTTTATAATAATTTATTTTCTTCTGTTTTGTATAAAACCATTTAACAGGTTAGAAAAAGAAAAAAAAAACCTCCCCATAAAAAATTGTAAGCCTGCCCTAACCACACATTAACGTACACGTACAGTAAATGTAAAAACACCTATTGGGGGCACCTATCTACAAAAACGATGCGTTCATCATCACCACACACACACACAATGGAGTGTGAGCAATAATTCTATTTCCTAATCACGATCAAAGTGATGACCTGTAGGGACATTTTTAAAGCATTGTCAATGAAAAGTATAGAGTAATGAATTGCATTGTCTTCTTGTATTCAGGCACAATTTTAAAGCTTGACAAGCCTGGTATCTATTTAATCAGTGCTTTTTTAACTTCTATGTTTTGCTAAAAACTTGGGTAACATTGTACTTGTGTGCCCAGAAATTTACTTTAGTGTATTGTTTACTAAATTTGGTGAAGAAAGGGTTAAGTATGCACTTTTTTTTTTTTTTTTTTAAGTTTTGAAAATTGTTATAACCTTTCTACTTTTAAAGTACTGTACCTGTGAGTGGTAAAGACTACTGCACAACCATCATGAACTTCTTTTTTGATAGCTTCCCAAAGGTGACGTTTAGACCATGGATCCATTCCAGAACTGGGCTCATCCTAAAGAATGGGCAATAATTGTGAAAGTAAAAGGTGCACAAAACAAAAAATGGAAAGATGAAAGCAGCACTAGAAACGTATTAGTAGTGAAGAAATGGCAAATAAATAGTGCGCTAACAATGAAAACTAATTATAGGTCTATATAATAAATATGAAAGAAAAACGTAAAAGTTTCTCCAATAATGTGTCTTTTCTTGGACTTCTGAAAAAAATTTTTTCTTTAAGTGAGTCCGTGCCAAAGTGACGTAGTAGTATAAACATACACTGGTGTTTCACATAAACCAACGTGATAGATATAAAAAAAGAAGAACATAAAAGTCTCTCAAATAATGTGAATCAGCTTGAACATCAAAATAAGATAAATAAGTCCATGCCAAGGTGACGTGCCAATATGTGCAGACAATGGTGTCTGCATTGTCCTTTGACCCATGACCCATCCACCAGCTCCAATTCCAATAGACGACTCCTAAGAGGAAACGCGTCGGAGGGGGCTAGCTGCGTCACCATTAGCCACGGACCGTTCTGCAGGCGGCCGTGCTATTTTTACTTGAGCTTTTTTACATGTGTTTGTTTCTGTTTTTTGATGTAAGTGGTTGCCTTCTTTTTTAATAAATTTATATTGAGGGTAATGTTCCATCAGTCCCTTTTTTTCCTTTGGGTACTTTCTCTTTGGCCATTGCGCCTCAAGACACCGGAACCTATCACTGTGAAGTGGACCAGCTCCAGGATTTCCCAGCAAGAGTTTATTACTCTTTATTATGTACACATTGGATTTCCTCTTTTCCAGCAGTCCAAGCTCATATCTCTCTGATCTCTGGTAAGATTCCATCTTTATCACCGGGTGTTACCACCTTACCACATTTTCACCTCTACCACTTGAATGTCATTATAGAAGTTTATTGCGGTAAGAGGCCACCCTGGCATTAAGAACATCTGTTTGTGTGAAACACCATTGTCTGCACATATTGGCACGTCACCTTGGCATGGACTTATTTATCTTATTTTGATGTTCAAGCTGATTCAATTTATTTGAGAGACGTTTATGTTCTTTTTTTATATCTATCACGTTGGTTTATGTGAAACACCAGTGTATGTTTATATTACTACGTCACTTTGGCACGGACTCACTTAAAGAAAACATTTTTTTCAGAAGTCCATGAAAAGACACATTATTGGAGAGACTTTTACGTTTTTCTTTCATATTTATTATATTGACCTATAATTAGTTTTCATTGTTAGCGCATTATTTATTTGTCATCCTAAAGAATGTTTTCACATATTGAATACCTTAAAAGTCTAAACCCAACATTGTTTACATACAAAATTATTTTTCAGTTATATGCATGCTTGTGTTTAAGTACATCACTTCCAATGCTGAAACAGGTCACACATTTGCTAAGACAGGTGCCCTATTTGATGGTTACAAACCTGTTACTAAGTTTTTTTTTTTTTTCCAGCAACTTCAAATCCTATTCAAGACACTATCATTTAAAGGGGACCTTAACCTATATATAAAAAATTCTCCCACCCTCCACCCTTAAGCAATCGTTAAAAATGTATTTTTTTTTACACCTATATTTCTTCAACTAGATGAAGATGAATTTCCTGGCCTCCACTGCTTCCCTGGATGTCTACATTACACATCCAAGGAGGCAGTGTGCCAGATTTCATGCATGCACAGACATACTATGGGTTAGAGATGGCCTTGCGGTTCAACCAGCGGTCGGTTTGCCGCAAACTTTGCTCATTTGCTGTCCGCCGATCTTGCGAACATATGGCGATGTTCGGGGCCGCCATATTCTTTTTACATTGTGAAGAACTTTGACCCATGACACATCCATCAGGTGGTACAGGACAGCCAATTGAGACATTTCAGCACATGGACATACCCCCTCCCTTATAAATAGACCTGATCTGGCTGCCATTTTACATTCTGCCTTTTGTCAGTGTAGGGAGAGGTTTGCTGTGTGGAGCAGTGACAGATTGTCAGTGACACAAATCGCTAGCACATAGGTCCACAAAAGTACTTTTAAGGACTGGTATAGGTGTACTATTGTTTGGTCTATATTCTGTCTTTTGTCAGTGTAGGGAGAGGTTGCTGTGGGGAGCAGGGACAGACTGTCAGTGACACAAATTGCTTGGTAGTAGGTCCACAAAAGTCCTTTAAAGGACTGGTATAGGTGTACTATTGTTTGGTCTATATCAGGGGTCTTCAAACTATGGCCCTCCAGTTGTTCAGGAACTACAATTCCCATCATGCCTAGTCACGCCTGTGAATGTCAGAGTTATAAAATGCCTCATGGGACGTGTAGTTCCGCAACAGCTGGAGGGCCGTAGTTTGAGTATCCCTGGTCTATATTCTGTCTTTTGTCAGTGTAGGGAGAGGTTGCTGTGTGGAGCAGGGACAGACTGTTAGTGACACAAATCGCTAGGTAATAGGTCCACAAAAGTCCTTTTAAGGACTGGTATAGGTGTACTATTGTTTGGTGTGCAGTATATAGGGGTGTAATACACTTATAATATGCTTTCTAATATAGAAAGCATATTATAGTGGATTTGTATTGTGCAGCATTGTGACTGGTGAGAGGTTGCTGTGTGGAGCAGGGACAGACTGTCAGTGACACAAATCGCTAGGTAATAGGTCCAAAAAAACCTTTTAAGGACTGGTATAGGTGTACTATTGTTTGGTGTGCAGTATATAGGGGTGTAATACACTTATAATATACTTTCTAATATAGAAAGCATATTATAGTGGATTTGAAGCAGGGTGTTATATAACAATATACTTTCATAATAGTGTATTTGGGTACTGCAGAAATGTTGCCTCTTTCGCTGCGTTACCTCTGCTACACACAGTGAAACCGTTACTGGGGAAAAAAAGTATTATAAATGGTGTGATATAACAGTGGCCCCCAAAACGACAGATTGAAGCGGGTGTTATATAACAATATACTTCCATAATAGTGTATTTGGGTACTGCAGAAATGTTGCCTCTTTCACTGCATTAACTCTGCTACACACAGTGCCAAAAGTTACTGGGAATTTTTTTTTTATAACTGGTGTGATAGACCAGTGGCCCCCCAAAATGACAGATTGAAGCGGGGTGTTATATACCTTCTTCCACATATACTGCGCTTCTCTAGAGACTTTTGACAGGGTCATTTAAAAAATGACAGGCAGAGGAAGAGGCAGGCCCTTCTGCAGGGGTGGTAGGGGTAGGGCAGGAGCACCAGGCCAGAGCCAAAGTGGGAAGTTGCAGAAGGTGCATTTGATTACTTCAAAGGACGCACCAGACTTGGTTGAGTGGCTCACTCAGCCTTCCTCTTCTGCACCCTCCTCATCCTCTTTATCTGCACCCTCTTCACTTTCTGCTGTGTGCACCCCTAAAGACACCACCACCATATACCCTCCGCTTGAGTCACTGGAATTATTTTCCAATCCATCACAAGACATTTACGATGCGCAGCCATCGTTGGTACTGCCTACTCCGAGATCTTGATTGTTAGTGGTGGGGAAGGTGACGTGGATGATGACGTGTCTAAGGATGTCATGTGGGTGCCTACAAGAGAGGAAGAGGAGGGGAGTTCAAAGGGAGATACGGACAGGTAGGAGAGGCAGGCAGAACTTGCATTGCACAAGAGGTACAAAGCAGACTGCAAATGTATCAGGAGCGAGCCATCAACCATGTACAGTCACATCTGGCACTCCCAGGACGCCGGCACATGGCTCCGCAGTGTGGGCTTTTTTTAATGTTTCCATTGCTAACAACAGTGTTGCCATCTGCAGCCTTTTCAGTCAACGCATAAGTCGCGGTAAGCCCAAAACTCACCTAGGGACAACCACCTTAAGAAGGCACCTGAACTCCCATCACCGAGCCCAGTGGTAGCAACACCGTCAGAACCCACAAAGCCACACTCCAGGTGCTTACCGTCCAGCCTCTTCTCCTTCTCCTCTCTCCTCACAATTGTCCTCCACTCCACCTTCTATGATGCCGTCGTCACGTTGTTCTGGAAAAAGGCAGGCTTCTGTGGCCCAAATGTTGGAGCGGAAAAAATTATGATGCCGGATAACCCTCTTGCCCAAGGTTTGACTGCTGGCTTGTCGGAACTGATAGCCCGCCAACTACTGCCATATCAACTGGTGGACTCGGAGGCCTTTCATAAATTTGTGGCCATTGGAACACCACAATAGAAGGTCCCAGGCAGGAAATATTTCTCGCAGAAGGGCATTCCAGAGTTGTATGGCCATGTTCAGCGGAAAGTGAATATATCTCTGGCACACAGTGTTGGTGCCAAGATACATCTGACCACAGACACATGGTCTAGCAAACAGGGGCAGGGAAGGTATATCACTTTTACTGCCCACAGAGTGAACCTTCTGACGGCCGTCAAGCATGTAACCCGTAGCACCCGTGTAGATTAGGTTGTACCGCAATGGATTGCATGCAGGCCTGCCTCTTCTTCTCCTCCTCCTCTTCCATCCTCCCTCTCCACCTCGGCTGACTCCTCCTTTTCCGCTGCTACCGTCTCTTCCGCTGCGCCGCCCAAGATCCCCAGAACCTATTCCACATGCCAGGTGAGACGTTGCCATGCTGTGCTGCGTCTGTTGTGCCTGGAAGCAAAGAGCCACACTGGTCCTGCACTCCTTTCAGCTTTGCGTTCACAGGTAGATCAGTGGCTGACACCGCTCAATTTGACAGTTGGTAAAGTGGTGTGTGACAATGGTGCCAATCTGCTGAGCATGCTGAAACAGGGCAAAATAACACACGTGCCATGCATGGCACACGTCCTAAACTTGGTGGTGCAGAGATTCGTTTTACCAAATACCCTGGGGTCCAGGACGTCTTGCGGCAGGCCAGGAATATCTCGGGCCCTTTCAGAAGATCTTACACAGCCATGGCTCGCCTTGCTGACATTCAGCGGCGACACAACCTGCCCGTCAGGTGTCTTATTTGTGACTGTCCAACGCGATGGAACTCAACATTGCATATGCTTGATAGGCTGCTCCAGCAGAAACGTGCAGTTAACGACTACCTGTACGAATCTGCGGCAGGACAGGTTCTGGGGAGCTTGGGTTTTTTTCACCTCGCCAGTCTCTGCTCATGCGGAACGCATGCAGACTTCTGCGGCCATTCGATGAGATCACCAAACTGGTCAGTCACGGCCAGGGCACCATCAGTGACATCGTACCTTACGCCTTCTTTCTGGAGCATGCATTGCGTCGTGTCATTGATCAAGCCGTCGAGGAGCAGGAGCAGGAAGAGGAAGTCGCAATGTTGGATGAATTCCCAGTGGGTGCTACTCCATCTGAGACAAGTCAACAGCAGGAGTCTGAAGAGGAGTCAGAGGAGGATGGCGCTGGGGGGATGAGGAGGAGCAAGAAGAGCATGCTTTAAACCTTTCTGGGATCCCTGGTGTTATCCGTGGATGGGGGGAGGAGAAGGAGGACGACATTATCCTGGATGATGAGCTGGAAGCAGGCCACTACACTGCTTCCAGTTTACTGCAAATGGGGGCCTTCATGCTCCAGTGTTTTAAGGGGGACCCTCATATAAAAAGCAAAAAGGCCAAGGACCAGTACTGGGTGGCAATGTACTTAGACCCCCGGTACAAACATAAAATGGCGGAAATGTTACCACAATCACAGAGGGCGGATCAGAATGCAGCATTTCCAGGCCTTGCTGCTGGAAATGCCACATTCTGCTTTTGCGTGCGCTGGCAGAGGAATTTCCAGTCACAGAGAGACAGTTGCAAGTAGCAAACCAACAGTGCCTGCAAGAAGAGGGCAGTTTGAAGATGTCTTGGTCACTTCAGATATGAGATCCTTCTTTCAGCCGAACCATCGACAGCTGCACTCCGGATCCAGCATCAGGGAACGCCTAGACCGACAGGTGTCCGACTACATCGGGTTAACGGCTGATGTGGACGATATGAGGAGTGATGAACCCCTGGACTACTGGGTGGGCAGGCTTGACCTCTGGCCAGAGCTTGCACAATTTGCAATGGAAATGTTGGCTTGCCCCCCATCCAGTGTCCTGTCCAAAAGGACGTTCAGCGCAGCAGGGGGGATCGTGACCGATAAGCGCACTCGCTTAGCTCACGACAGTGTTGACTACCTTTTTATAATTATAACATTTATAAAAATGAATGAGGCATGGATCTCGGAGGAATTCAACACATGTGACCAGTAGACCATGTTTGATTCAAATTCCTCATGACAGGCCACAAATATTCGCCACCACCCATAACAATTCATGGTCCCTGTCTTAGGTAAATACAGTGGCATAAAAAGCCTTTTATGTCCATCGAATGCCTAATTGCTACAGTCTGTCCCTGCTCCACACAACAACCTCTCCCTACACTGACAAAAGACTTTTGTGGACCTATTAGCTAGCGATTTGTGTCACTATACTGTCTGTCCCTGCTTCACACAGCAACCTCTCCCTACACTGACAAAAGACTTTTGTGGACCTATTAGCTATCGATTTGTGTCACTATACAGTCTGTCCCTGCTTCACACAGCAACCTCTCCCTACACTGACAAAAGACTTTTGTGGACCTATTAGCTAGCGATTTGTGTCACTAACTCTCTGTCCCTGCTCCACAAAGCAACCTCCAGCCACAGAATACAAAGTTATTTGCTGTCAGGTGAACGCCTTTTGGCTAATTTTTGGGGCCTATACTGGCCAACACTTACTTCTGTATCCTGTGAATGCCTAATGTACCTCCAGCCACAGAATACAAAGTTCTTTGCTGTCAGGTGAATGCCTGTTGGCTCATTTTTGGGGCCTGTACTGGCCGATACTTACTTCTTTATCCTGTGAATGCCTAATTTTTCAGCCTGGAATTGAAAATCAATGGGTCTGTAAACGTTGGATGCAGACCCATTTTACAGACGTGTGAATGGACCCTATATGTATTTGACATGCATTTACCGGCTGCTGTCAGTTCTGGCTGATTTAGAAAAAAAAAAAATGTATGGCAACTTTTCCAATAGCAATACTTCTGGTATGTCAGTATCCATGTTGTGGGACTATGTGTGCACAGCTAGTAAGTATTTTGTGGCTGCAAATATGACCTGGAGGCTTTTCATGTTCGCCTGCCATTAAAATGAATGCGATTCGCGAACATTTTAGTGAGCTCGCCGATCGCATTCGCAAACCGTCCCGGCAGATGTTCGTCCATCCCTACTGTGGGTCTCTGCCAGGTCCCAGGAATCCAGAATGCTTCCTATTCATCATGGTGAATGCCAACATTTTGGAAACTTTTTCATTCTGGAAACTCATCTGTTAATAGTCTTTCTTGTTTCCTTATCAGATCAGACACAAATTGTTCCACACTGATCATTTGAGATTTGAGAATTAGTACTTTTAAGGATGTACCAACATTTAAAAACACTAAGGGGCGCATTTAAAAAGTAATGAATTCACTGCTTTATAAATATACACACTAATTATTAACAATAATCCATTCCATTGGTTTCACAATCTATAAAATATGTAAACAAACATTTATCCTTTTTGGTACATCAATATATACAAAAATACATTCTTATTGTCACTTGTGTACACCATTAACTGAACAGCTAGGAACAAGTTTGGATCCTTTTTTTTTTGTCTCCCCCTGGATAAATTCAATACTGATGTTCAGCAGGCACATACTAGCCTACTAGCACCAGCACCTTTAACCTTTTGAGTAACCACATTTAGGGACATAATTTCCCCTCCCCTAACAGACATATATCGCCCCCCCTGGCTGAAACCCCTTGCTGTAAACTGACAATGTTACCAGAAGAAGTATCTGTGGCTTCCCAATCAGTGCGATTGCCATCGACAGTTTTCTTTTAGTACCTCTGCTGTAGGTACCAACCAATTTATCTATGTAGTCCTCAAAATCTAAACGTTGAGCTAAAGCACTCGATATCTGCAAAAAAAAAAGCACAGGAATGCTGAGAATATGAATATATAAAATATATACACTGTATATAAAAAACACACACCTATAGTCTTAGCCCCTTTGTAATAGTGTTGAACACATAGCTACAGTCATTCTTAAGCCTTTCCTGAAGTACTTCCAAGAGTAAAATCAGAGCTACATTTGATTTACTAGGAAACTTAAAGACTACGTATCTGTTACAATGTGATCCAAGGACATGCTGCCAAAAATGTCAGCAAATTTGTCATGCATTTGAGAAGTGCTATATTATAGTCATGGTCCAGCCACACAGGTTAAACAGAAACAGACTCATTAGGTGGTTCAGGCCTAGTGATGGGCAAAACGGCCCAGGTTAGGTTCGGCGGAAAGTTTGACAAACCCATCATAAAATCTGCAAACTTTAATGCAAACCCTTTTTAAAATCAGTTCAGTCCAATTGCAAAATTAATAGTCAAAGAAATTTACAAACAAACGGCATAGGAAGCTGGGCACCGATGGGAGGGGGGGGGGCATATACCAATGCAAAAAAGAAAAAAGGTTAATAAAAATATCATTCAATGATAATACCGCACAATGAGATGCAAAATATTCTTCTGTTATAAAGATAGCAAGCAGGAACAGGTTCTGTTCTGATATGTTTCACACTCAACACAGTGCTTGAATAGAAGAGAACCTGTTCAAGCTGGCTATTTTAAAAGGAGAAGTAGAGCACTTAGTTCTGCATTCCTGTGACGCATATTCAGCCGGCAGCGCATAAAAATACCTAAAAAACAGCCCCACATTTCACAGAGGTCATTTTTATGAATAAATAGAAATGACAAAACCAAAGAGTAAGGGAGATATCCCATCTCGGAAACATTTTCACGGCCCATATCTGCATCCTATGATTCACAACGGTTGTCAGGGAGCCAGAACATATCGCAACACTGTACAACTACAGCCATACTATCCCCTCCCTTTTTTTAAATCCCTTTCTCTATTCCTACCTCACCATAACTTTATACTTGCCCAAAACGACCCGACACCAAGAGCTTTGTACCCTCTCTACAGACTTAACTAACGGAGACCATAATCTACTTGAGAGCGCATCTATACTCTAACTCACTGCCCCACTACTCTGTACCGCACTTTCACTCCTGTGCTGAAGGGCCCGGTTTGGTTATGTTCTATTTTGTTGAGCTTTGTCAAGATATTTCCCATTGTTATGTATTCTATATGCAAGACACCTCTCGAATCGAAGAGAGGTACTATTGGGCAAACTGTTACTTTATTATACTGTATTTTACCCTTCTCTTTATTCTTTTTGTATTGTTCTAATATTTCAAAAAAATATTTTTGGAAAAAAAAAAAGAAATTACAAAACCATTTTATATTTTAGAGACAATAATTCAAATATATAACAACGTAGCTTAAGAGTACAGTATGTAAGCATCTTGACTGGGCAGCAATGTGAAAAGGAGTGACAAAGCAGGTTAAAAAAAAAAAACTGTAAAAATTAAAATTTCAGTGAATATTGTCAGAGATAAGAGGCAGAAATATTGTAGATAAGTTGGAAATGATGTAAGCTTTTAAATTAGGCTTTATTTTAGGTGGCTAGCAGGTAACTGCTCTTGCTGCCTAATTTCATCCAGCAGAGCAGTGGCTGAGTATGACCACCTGAAGTGGCCACATGCTGTTTTGGTTTGCACAGGACATAATGGAAGCCATGGTACCTAACTAGAAACCATTGCACCTCAAGGTAGTGGATGAACGCCAAGGTCGGACAGCAGGTTTGTTCCATTGTTACAAAAAAAACCTTTCTAGTCTTGACATGATGGCGTGGGATCAGCTACCTAACCCTGCCATTGAAGAGTTGACAGAATATAGGCCCCAGTGTGTCTCTTGTCTCTAAGAAATAGTAGCTGAAAAGTGACAGCATTTTGCATAGGTTCCTAGTCACTTGGGTGGGAATGGTGCCTCTGAGGATTCCCAGAGGAGGCAAATGAGAAGGAGGAGTAGAGGTGACCAAGCTGTCACCACCAGATCCAGCAGTATGCAATGTCCTGCATTATTCCCAGCTGCCTACAAATTGACCCAGTAGGCCATGGAAATGTGACCTCTCTGCCCATGCTTTTTGGATATTGTGTCAGTGGTCATGTGGCTAGAGATGTCAGGGTGGGCTTAGGAAACACTGAGCACAGCTGAAGCCTGCGCTTGGCCATACAAAGTGTGGCCCCATGATGATTGTCTTCATGGCTTATAATTCCATAAGCTATACCACTCAAACACCTTGTCAGACTTCAATCCCTATAGCTTGAGGCAGCAGATGAAGCAGTGGATTTAAATAAATATTCATGTGTAGTGCTAAAATAGGTGGAAAGCGAGGGGTAGGAAGGATAAGGCTTAAGGGAATTTGGCTGCCAGCTGGTTTTATTTGTGTGCTGCTCCCACTAAGCTTTGTGGGGGACAGTAAAGCACTTTCTCATGCATGTGATACCAAAATTACTGGTAGAGTTATAACACTTTATAATCTGCAGGCAGAGGCTGCAAACTAATGTGGTGCCATGAGCATTATAAGTATGAACAAGTGTCCTGTGGTGTATACATAAGGATTCTGGGGGGCTGCACCTGTGGAGCAGTGCAATACAGTGGGATAGAGCTACCCTGCTACCTTCTCTCTTCTGCAAGCTGTACTTAGATGATGTTGTGCCTCCTCCTCTACTTGGCCACCCAGGTATTGCTGCCAAATCATTATTGTATCTTTCTCTCCTTGCTAGAGGAGAAGAATGTAAACAAAAAAAGTGTATGTTAAAAAAATGAAGAAAAAATAGCTAGAAAAAGGTTTGATCTAGGTCAGTGTCAGGGTTAGAATTAGGGTCAAGTTAAGGGCCAAAGCTTAAGCTTAGAGTCAAAGGTCAGGATTAGTATATTTTAGGTAGAATTTAAAAAAAAATTGTTTTTTTGTTTTTTTTTTTAATTAGCATCAGTAGTTAATTTTAGTGTAGATTTACCAAAACTGGTGCACAAAGAATCTGGTGCAGCTGTGCGTGGTAGCCAATCAGCTTCTAACTTCAACTTGTTAAATTAGGCATTGACAATAAAACCTGGAAGCTGAATGGTTTCTATGCAGAAATGCACCAGCTTTTGCACTCTCTAGTTTTAGTAAATCTCCCCCATTGTTTTTTAAGTAGGATCATAAAAAGCAAAATACGCACCATTGTTTCTGGGCCCTACTGTGTGTACAAACTACAAATAATATACACATATGTGGTATCATTATAAAAGTAGGACTCTGAAATGCAGAGTGCTCGTATAGACGAGGAGGGAGAGGGCTTGGTTAAACCAATTTGGGTGGGACTTTACCGGTACCAGTGAAAAAAGAACAGAAAAGTTAAAATGTTATAACTTTATTCATATAGTTAAAAAATTCATCTTGGTGAAAAACTTGATGAGTATTGTGATACATAGAAACATGAAAATCATACTGACAAACGATAATATCCTCAAACAGGAGGAAAAAGAGAAACGCATATATACATGAATAGTAGAATGTATCATATGAACAGACATGCATATAAATGTAGGACCATACAGCAACAATCAGCCAATAACTGCTCAAAGTGAATATGCCATTGTTCATCCACTCTGGCAGTATTCATCGCCCAACATGTTTCGCCGGAGGCTTCTTCAGGGGAATATAATGAGATATAATAATGGTCGTAATACTTAATAGGGACTTAGTAGAAGGATATCTTCATATGCAATACATTCTAATTATCATAGCATAATTTGTGGAAGAGAACGTGGGGGGGAACAGCTACCGAGGGCCTGCTAAGCAGGCAACAACTCTGCAAAAGATCACATATCTCTACAGCTGGTCTGGCAGTGCAGTGAACCGTATGCACGGGCCGAACAGGGACAGTCAGCACCGAGCTTCCAGTTGGACCCGGTCTCCAAAACGGAGAAAGAGAGGCGGTGTAGGCTGTCTGTCTCGTGTCCCCACGAACTGCCAGACCAGCTGTAGAGATATGTGATCTTTTGCAGAGTTGTTGCCTGCTTAGCAGGCCCTCGGTAGCTGTTCCCCCCACGTTCTCTTCCACAAATTATGCTATGATAATTAGAATGTATTGCATATGAAGATATCCTTCTACTAAGTCCCTATTAAGTATTACGACCATTATTATATCTCATTATATGCCCCTGAAGAAGCCTTCGGCGAAACATGTTGGGCGCTGAATACTGCAAGAGTGGATGAACAATGGCATATTCACTTTGAGCAGTTATTGGCTGATTGTTGCTATATGGTCCTACATTTATATGCATGTCTGTTCATATGATACATTCTACTATTCATATATATATGTGTTTCTCTTTTTCCTCCTGTTTGAGGATATTATCGTTTGTCAGTATGATTTTCATGTTTCTATGTATCACAATACTCATCAAGTTTTTCACCAAGATGAATTTTTTAACTATATGAATAAAGTTATAACATTTTAACTTTTTTGTTCTTTTTTCACTGGTACCGATAAAGTCCCACCCAAATTGGTTTAACCAAGCCCTCTCCCTCCTCGTCTATACGAGCACTCTGCATTTCAGAGTCCTACCTTTATACAAGTTAGGGATGTTGGTACCACAGCACTAAACCCCTCTTATATTGAGTTTATCTCAGACACACCTTAAATTCATTTTATATGTGGTATCATTGCAATCATAAGGAGCAGAAACATGTATTTTGTTTTTTTCTTTGGTGGTAAATTATGTTACATAGTTACATAGTAGGTGAGGTTGAATAAAGACAATAGTCCATCCAGTTCAACCTGTGTAGGTGTGTGTGGCTGTAATTATCTCACATAGCCCTGAATGTTCTGATCCTTGAGCTGTACGTCTAAGAGTCTTTTGAAAGCCACCATACTACCCTCAGAAACCACCTCTTGTGGTAGAGAATTCCACAATCTTGTAGCCCTAACAGTAAAGAACCCCCCACGTTGCCACGTTGCCTGAGGTTAAAACGCTTCTCCTCCAATCGCATTGTATGCCCTCTAGTCCTCATGCAACCCTTCGACTGAACAGCTTTTTTTCTATGCTGAGATCCCCATTGATATGTTTATAAATTTCTATCATGTCCCCCCTCAGGCGTCTCTTCTCCAGGGAGAATAAATCAATTGCAGATGCTCTTCATAATTAAGGTCCTCCAATCCCCTAATCAGTTTAGTTGTCCTTCTCTGGACTCTCTCCAGCTCCAGCACATCCCTCCTGAGGACTGGCGACCAGAACTGGACAGAATACTCCAGATGCGGTTGGTACAGAGTTTTATAAAGTGGAAGGATTATAGTCTTATCTCTGGTATACATCCCTTTCTTTATGCATGCTAATATTCTGCTGGCTTTGGCAGCTGCCGCTTGACATTGCATGCTATTGCCTAATCTATCATCAACCAAGACTCCCAGATCCTTCTCCATTTTTGATTCCCCCAAGGGTTCCCCTCCTAACGTGTATTGTGCTTTTATGTTTTTAGTCCCCAAGTGCAAAACCTAACACTTCTCCACATTAAACCTCATTTGCCATGTCGTTGCCCACTCCGTTATTTTGTCCAGGTCATTCTGCAGGATATCTGCTTCATGCTGTGCAGTTATTGCCCTGCCCAATTTTGTGTAATCTGCAAAAACTGATAACGAACTACTGATCCCGACCTCAATGCTGTTTATGAATAAATTGAACGAGGTCGGTCCCAGGACTGAGCCCTGGGGGACCCCGCTTACTACCTCAGACCAGTATAAATATGCACTGTTTATTACCACCCTTTGGGCACGCCCTTTTAGCCAGTTCCGTATCCAAGAGCAAACCCTGCTGTCGATACCTGCAGACCTTATTTTATAAATTAAGCGCTTGTGGGGAACTGTATCAAACGCCTTAGCGAAATCCAAGTACACCACATCCACTGGTCTGCCCCTATCTGGCTCACAGCTCACCTCCTCGTAGAATGTTAAGAGATTGGTTTGACAAGAACGCCCACTTGTAAACCCTTGCTGATTACTGCTGATGATGTTGTTGTCTTTAGCAAACTCTACGATATAGTTAGTCCCTTATCATCCCCTCCAGAAGTTTACATACTATTGATGTCAAACTGACAGGCCTATAATTTCCCGGGATATGCCTCTGTCCCTTTTTGAATATCGGAATCACGTTAGCTTTCTTCCAATCCCCTGGTACATTTCCTGTCCTAATACTGTCAGCAAAGATCAGGAACAGTGGTCTAGATATAACCTTACTGAGTTCTTTGAGTACTCTCGGATGTACGTCATCCGAGCCTGGTGATTAAGTTTAAGTTTAAGTGTTAAGTTTATCCAGCCTTTCCCTGATTTCACCCTCTGTTAGCCATAGTGGCAAGTCCTGTGTATTACTACTAACCATACAGTCATGGTCATTGTACCCCTCCATTTCCTGTGTAAAGACTGACAAGCAGTGTTGCCAACCGTCCGTAGATTTATGGACAGCCCGTTAAAACAGGGCACTTTTCTCCTGCCCGTAAATGCCCGTAGCAGGAGAAAAGTGCCCGTAAATCTACGGCGGCGGCGGCACTGTCAGAACTGCGCATGTGCGGCGCGCAGTTCCGGAGATCCCCGTCGGACGAGTGCCACGGCCCGCCTCTGCCTCCACCCCCGACGCCGCCTCCGCCCCTGACCCGGGGTTAATTACATCGGACGAGTCACTCTGCCACCCACGGCCCGCCTCTGCCTCCACCCCCGACACCGCCTCCGCCCCCGAGAGTTATTTACATCGGACGACGAGTGCCACCCACGGCCCGCCTCTGCCTCCGCCTCTCCTCATTTAAGTTTTCCCGCCTGTGTCCCTGGCCCTGTGTGATGAAGCCGGCCCGGGAGTCGGGACTGGAGGAGGAGTACGAGACTACGGGGGGCGTGAGCTATGGAGGGGGGTCACCGTCACCTACCTATCCGTGCTGCTGGGCACCATGCTGGCCACTGACCGACCGTCCGATCCGCCGCAGGGTAAGTCAGACTCAGACTGAGCCGGCTCCTCTCATCTGGATGGAAGGGTGAGGGGGGGGGCACACACTGGCCCTGGCATCACGAGAAGTTGGAGAAGATGTTTCATGTGTAACTTGTACTGCCTTGCAATGATATGAGGGGAGCTACTTACCTACCCGTGTAATATCAGGGGAGCTACCTACGGGTAGGTAAGTAGCTCCCCTGATATCACATAGGTAGGTAGATGGATGGGTATGCCCTTCATGTCCGCAGTGTCTGCCCACCCCCTTCACCATGTCCGAAGTGTCTGCCCACCCCCTTCACCATGTCCGCAGTGTCTGCCCACCCCCTTCACCATGTCCGCAGTGTCTGCCCACCCCCTTCACCATGTCCGCACAGTGTCTGCCCACCTTCTGTAACATGTCCGCACAGGGTCTGCCCACCTTCTGTACCATGTCCGCAGTGTCTGCCCACCCCCTTCACCATGTCCGCAGTGTCTGCCCACCTCCTGTACCATGTCCGCAGTGTCTGCCCACCTCCTGTACCATGTCCGCACAGTGTCTGCCCACCTCCTGTACCATGTCCGCAGTGTCTGCCCACCTCCTGTACCATGTCCGCACAGTGTCTGCCCACCTTCTGTACCATGTCCGCAGTGTCTGCCCACCCCCTTCACCATGTCCGCAGTGTCTGCCCACCCCCTTCACCATGTCCGCACAGTGTCTGCCCACCTTCTGTAACATGTCCGCACAGTGTCTGCCCACCTCCTGTACCATGTCCGCACAGTGTCTGCCCACCTTCTGTACCATGTCCGCAGTGTCTGCCCACCCCCTTCACCATGTCCGCAGTGTCTGCCCACCTCCTGTACCATGTCCGCAGTGTCTGCCCACCCCCTTCACCATGTCCGCAGTGTCTGCCCACCCCCTTCACCATGTCCGCACAGTGTCTGCCCACCTTCTGTAACATGTCCGCACAGTGTCTGCCCACCTCCTGTACCATGTCCGCACAGTGTCTGCCCACCTTCTGTACCATGTCCGCAGTGTCTGCCAACCTCCTGTACCATGTCCGCAGTGTCTGCCCACCTCCTGTACCATGTCCGCACAGTGTCTGCCCACCTTCTGTACCATGTCCGCAGTGTCTGCCCACCCCCTTCACCATGTCCGCAGTGTCTGCCCACCTTCTGTACCATGTCCGCAGTGTCTGCCCACCCCCTTCACCATGTCCGCAGTGTCTGCCCACCTTCTGTACCATGTCCGCAGTGTCTGCCCACCTCCTGTACCATGTCCGCAGTGTCTGCTTACCTCCTGTACCATGTCTGCAGTGTCTGCCCACCTCCTGTACCATGTCCGCACAGTGTCTGCCCACCTTCTGTACCATGTCCGCAGTGTCTGCCCACCCCCTTCACCATGTCCGCAGTATCTGCCCACCTTCTGTACCATGTCCGCAGTGTCTGCCCACCTCCTGTACCATGTCCGCAGTGTCTGCCCACCTCCTGTACCATGTCCGCAGTGTCTGCCCACCTCCTGTACCATGTCCGCACAGTGTCTGCCCACCTTCTGTACCATGTCCGCAGTGTCTGCCCACCCCCTTCACCATGTCCGCAGTGTCTGCCCACCTCCTGTACCATGTCTGCAGTGTCTGCCCACCTCCTGTACCATGTCTGCAGTGTCTGACCACCTCCTGTACCATGTCCGCAGTCTCCTACCACCTCCTGTACCATGTCCGCAGTGTCTGCCCACCTCCTGTACCGTGTCTGACCAGAGTCTGCAGACTCTGATGTAAGGGGGAACTCTGTGCTGGCTGGGTTATGGTAATATGTTTTTTGACTTTTGTTTAACTTTAACACATTGCTAATAGCACTAGCTATATGTTTATAGTTAAAATATTGATTTATTGGTTTAGCACTGAAAATTTTTATTTTAGGTACTTTTTTCAGTGTCCGTAAAAAATTGGTGCTGTCCGTAAATTTTGGACGTTCTGCCAGTAAATTTCCCTCCGGGGGGTTGGCAACACTGCTGACGAGAAAAAAGCATTAAGCACGGTTGCTTTTTCAGTGTCCTCTGTAACCATCCTCCCATCATTGTTAATTATGTGTGCAATATGCTCTGCCCTAGTTTTTTTGCTGTTGATATATTTAAAGAATTTCTTTGGGTTGTTTTTTACTATCCTCCGCTATTTGTCTCTCAAAGTTGATTTTAGCCATCTTGATTTTGTGTTTACTTTTCTTATTTGCCTCCTTGTATTGCTCGAAAGCCGATACTGTGCCCTCTGATTTATATTTCTTGAAGGCCAATTTTTTTCCCCTAATACGTTTTTTAACACTACGGTTTAGCCAGCCAGGTTTGGCTTTGTCTCTTTTAAATGTATTTCCCATAGGAATGCACTGCAAGATGCATTTGCTTAATAAGTTCCTAAAGCATTCCCATTTTTCCTCTGTGCTCAGTGATCCCAGGGCTTGGTCCCAGTTTACTCTTTCCATCAATGAGTACATTTTTGGAAAGTTTGCCCTTCTGAAGTTTAGGGTTCTTATGTTCCCCACTTGCCTTGTTATATTGTTATTTACACTAAATGTGATCATCCTGTGATCGCTAGAGCCCAGGTAGTCCTGGACTCCTACCTCCGAAATTAGGTCTGGGTCATTAGTGATCAATAGATCCAGGACTGCATTTTCTCTAGTCGGAGAGTCCACCAACTGTGACATGTAATTATCCTGTAAGGTTTCCGTGAATAGACGGGCCTTCTGTGAGTGTGTAGTCCCCTCTTCCCAGTCAATGTCGGGATAATTGAAGTCCCCCAATATGATGACTGATCCCAGTTTTGCCACTTTACCCAGTAGTGATAAAAATTCCAGCTCTACCTCCTCCCCTTGTTTAGGTGGCCTATAGCAAACCCCCACAATTACTTTTCCCTTTTCTCCTTCCCTGTGAAGTTCTACCCACACAGATTCTAAATCCATGCTCATTCCTTCCGTAATTTCACTCCTCTCAATCACCTTTACATTGTTCTTGACATAGAGACATACCCCTCCCCCTCTTTTTCCTACCCTGTCCTTCCGGTACACCGAATACCCTTGGATATTGGCCAGCCAGTCATGTGAGGGGTCGAACCAAGTCTCCGTTATTCCCACAAGGTCTATGTCATCCTCATGTACTAACATTTCCAACTCATCCATTTTATTAGCTAGGCTCCTGGCATTAGCATATACCCCTCTTAGTTTTACGGAAGTTAAACGTGATTGGTGGTTATGTTTATTCCTGTTTGGTCTGAGGTTTTCCCGCACAGACCTGCCAATAGCCGTTATGGACCTACTGTCGCTGCTGACCCTGCCACTGACTTCAGTCCTTTGCTCCCTCCTGACTGACTCTACTTCTGAGCCCTACCCCCCGTCACCTAGTTTAAAAGCCCCTCCAAATTGGTGGCCATCTTTCTCCCCAAAAGAGCTGTACCGTCCCCATTAAGGTGCAGCCCATCCTTACTAAAGAGCCGGTAGCTGACTGAGAAGTCAGTCCAGTTCTCCAGGAACCCAAACCCCTCCTTCCTACACCAATTCCTCAGCCACTTGTTAAGTTCCCTAATCTCCTTATGGTAATCTCTTATGGTAATATCAAGAAATATGTAGCTAACTTAAAAAAAAAAAAAGGTTTCCTTTTTTTTTTTGGCCCACTTTTTCTTTGATAAAAGAAAAACATCAGTAGATATAAATTACCATTTACAACCATCTGAAAGCCAATTTGTCCTGAAAAAAATGGTATAATTCACCTGGATACACTAAGTAGTTGCAATGATATATGCATTTTTACTAACACACGTCAAAGTTGCAAAATGGTGCTTTGTTTTTCAGTCCATCCTGAAGGGGTTAAAGGACATCACCCAGCCTCTTTGTTTACAAACATAACATAGCCGGCTGAGGAAAGTCATTTAGCGCCAATATTTTTTTAAATGTCTTTTTTGCTGTAGTACATCCTACTGATGCACCACCCACCATGCGGGTTTAAGGCATCACTCAAGCATGTTATTTAACCAATTGCCGACTGCTCCCCGCAGATCTACTGCGGCAGGCTGGTTCGGCTGCATGAATTTCCGTACCTGTATGGCGATCCGCGGGAGCGATCCTGGGGGTGCGCAAACGCCCCCATTAGCCAGCGGGGAAACTGATTCACAGGGACGGCAGCCTCCTGGCATTCGCGATAGTTCCCCATGGAGAGAGAACAGCGGTCTGCTGTTGAAATACAGCAGACCGTTGTTCTCTCAGGAATCAGCACAGAGCGCCTGTGATCCTCCTATTTAGGATCACAAGTCTCTGTGTTTATTCCACAAGCCCATCCCCCTCACTGTTAGAAAACACTCCCTAGGCATACACTTAACCCTTTGATCGCCTTCCCTGACAGTGTCATTATTACAGTAACAGTGCATCTTTTTAGCACTGATTACTGTAGTAATGTCACTGGTCCCCCCAAAAATGTCAGTTAGGGGTCCTATCTATCCACCGCAATGTCGCAGGCCCCCTAAAAATCACTGATCGCGCCATTACTAGTAGAAAATAAAAAATAAAAATGACATAAATCTTTCTCCTAGTTTGTAGACGCGATAACTTTTGTGCAAACCAATCAAAATACGCATATTGGGATTTTTTTTTACCAAAAATATGTAGCAGAATACAAATTGGCCTAAAATTATAAAAACATTTGATTTTGACATTTTTTTTATTGGGAATGTTATATAGTACAATGTGAAATTACTTGCAAAATTGTATAATAGAAACAAAAATATTTTCAAAATGTTTGCAAAAGCAAATCTTTTTTTGCTTATATCACAAAAAATAAAAAAAGCTAGTTATGGTCAACTACCACCAAAAGAAAGCTCTGTCTGTGTGAAAAAATGCTAAAAGTTTTGTTTGGGTACAGTGTAGTATGACTGAGCAATTGTCATTCAAAATGTGAGAGTGCTGAAAGCTGAAAATTGGTGTGGGCAGGAAGGGGGTAAAAGTGCCCTGTATTGAAGTGGTTAAAAATGTACTTGAGAAATTATTTGTGTGATTCTTTTAAACCATTATTTAAACCCTTATTTAACAACAAACCCATGTAAGTACTATTGAGTCCATTTATCAATGTTTTCACCCAAGACCTCACGCAACTTTCACCAAGCTCATTCATTTTTCAGATCAAATCATATGTGTAAAAGTATTGATAAGTATTGATAAATAGACCCTTAGGATTGATAAAAATATATGCTACTAAGCCTCATTTGGGACATATAAACACAACAAATACATTTAAATTATTGCTCAGTATTTTCACACATGATGTGTGATAGCCACTAGCCCTCACCAAAATAAATGAACTGTCATTGTATAGTAGCTCTGTTTACCAAGGAGATAACCATAGGCGGTCATAAATTATCTTACCTACAACGAAGTACTGAGAAAAAAAGTTGTGTCTCTCTGATGTACTTAAGTAAATGCTTAATATAATTGGTATTTCTAGGCTGTTATGTATTCAAAGATTATGCTACAAAGGGCTAATGCTTCAAAATAAACTAGAACTATGGGGTGGTTTTAGGGGTCAAGTCCTGGGAAAAAAAGTGTGAGAACTCAACCAAGATTCCCGCCACCTCAAAAATACAGGAGACAGTCAGAGACTGTACGGCCATGATACAGGAAATGGTCAGATACTGCGTGGCCATGATACAGGAGATGGTCAGAGACTGCACGGCCATGACACAGGAGATGGTCAGATACTGCGCGTCTATGATACAGGAGATGGTGAGAGACTGTGCGGACATGACACAGGAGATGGCCAGAGACTGTGTGGCCATGATATAGGAGATGGTCAGAGACTGTGTGTGCACATTGATACAAGAGATGGTCAGAGACTGTGTGTGGACAATGTGCAGACCACAGACAGGGTGCAGAGTCAGACCACAGAAAGGGTGCAGAGTCAGACCACAGACAGAGTGCAGACCACAGACAGGGTTCAGAGTCAGACCCCAGACAGGGTGAAGAGTCAGACCACCGACAGGCTGCAGAGTCAGACCACAGACAGGGTGCAGGGTCAGACCACAGACAGGGTGCAGAGTCAGACCACGGACAGGGTGCAGAGTCAGACCACGGACAGGGTGCAGAATCAGAACATGGACAGGGTGCAGAATCAGACCATGGACAGGGTGCAGAGTTAGACCATAGACAGGGTGCAGAATGACCCCGCTTCTCCTTCCCTTACTACAAGCAGCAGGAGAAAACGGCACGTCCTCTTTGAGCCAAGTGTCCTGCAGTGCACTCTGTGAGGTGTAATCTCTGCAGAGCACAGGCACCGGTGGACCAAGTCTGTGTGTGGTGTGGAGAACTACAACTCCTGGCATGCAATGTGATGCCGCCGCCGCCCACCGACTTTAGGGGAAGGCTAGGATGGTGCGGCAGCAGTAGAGCCTGCTATTGGCTGCAGGCTGCTTATGAGATGTTCTCCCTCATCATGTGAGGGAATCGGCTGTAAGCTCAGAGAAAAAGTACAGGAAAAAGTACAGGAACGCTGTTCCCTTGAATTCCTACAGGACTCAAACTCTGGGTAGTATGTTAACTGTTAAGTAGAAACACTGGTAATTTTAAAACATGGTCTTTACTAATCATTTCTATTACCTATTACAGTATACTTACCTCATATTTTTTAACAATGTCACCTAGAATTTATGTAAATTATTAATGTTGTTAATTCTATGAAGAAATGTTTTTGTTAGCAAATAGGTATAACTTCTTTCAGAAAAGTCAAGTTGTTCTTTGTATCCTATAGAAGTCAAACAAATAGTTCCTTTTTTACCAGCTATCCTTTTAACATAAATAGGAGAAACAAGAAGATCCCATAAATATCAGACATTTTTATGATCAGGGTCTAGTTTCCAGCAATGTCATTTCAATTTTAATTTCAATTTAACCTGACATTTAAAATATTACTTTAACAATTTTAGATAAAGTATTTATAGCTAAATTATATGTATGTAATATATGTATTTCTTTTTCGTACATCATGGGACATAGAGCCATATTCATTACCATATGGGTTATAAGCCACCTTCGGGTGAATGGACACTGGCAACCAATCAGACAGGAAGTCCCCCTATATAAATCCTCCTACACAGGGAGTACCTCCATTTTTTCGCCAGTGTCTAAAAGGTTATAGTCACGGTGGAGAGACTCTCCACACTGTTTTATGTTTTCTCAAAGAAGAAAAAAGAAGATTTTCAGTTTGTGACCCTGCTCCAAGAGTGTTCACAAAGATCCTAGCTCCAGTATTGGCCACTCTAAGGTCTCAAAGGATATCAGTGATAGGATATCTAGTTGATTTCTTACTAATAGATTGCTTTGGCTCTAAGCCGAAAGGTTTTCCAAACAGTACAGTTCTTAGAACGTTTGGGAGAAGTTTGTTCCATGCCTGTCAGCGGTCTTCATTCCAGGAATAGAAAACTGGCAGGCAGACTTTGAGTCGTCAACCGATGTTTCTGCGGGAATGGTCCTTACACCCCGGGATCTTTGCATCAATATGCCAACGCTGAGGGGTCCCAGATGTAGATCTGTTGGCATCCAAGTTCATCCACAAGTTGAAGAGATTTGTGTCCAGGACCAGGGATCCACTCGCAGTCAGAGTGGATGCTTTGGTGACTCCTTGGGAGGAGTTTCCCCTGATCTATGCCTTTCCTCCGGTTCAGCTGCTACCACGTCTGTTGCACAGAGTGCAGCTAGAGGGGAAACCAGTAAAGCTGGTAGCTCTAGCATGGCTGAAGAGGGTTTGGTATGCACAAACTCAAAAATTGGCAGTGACAAGGCCTTGGGTTCTTCCATGGCACCAGGACCTGTTAGCTTAGGGTCCGATATTCCACCCTGCTTTGCAGTCCTAAATTTGACGGCTTGGCTATTGAAGCCTTAATTTTTTAGGAGCGAGGTATATCTGGACCTGCAGTTTCTACCCTGATAAATGCTGAAAAAAAAAACAGTTTCTAAAAGCATTTATTACAGAGTCTGGAAATCTTACATTACCTGGTGTGAAACCGATCACTTTGCATTCCTTGGTTCAAACCTTCATCCAAAGGACGTTACGTATGCTTCAACCAGTGAAACCACCATTGTGTCCTTGGGATCAAAATTTGGTGCTGACAGTTTCACAGAAAAAGCCTTTTAAGTCTATGGTGCATATTCCCCTGGTTCTTCTGACCAGAAAACTGGTCTTTTTGATTGCGATAACTTCAACCAGAAGAGTATCGGAACTAGCAGCTCTGTCTTGTAAAGAGACATTCTTAATTTTACATCAAGATAGGGTGATTTTACATCCACACCCAGGTTTTTTGCCCAAAGCGGTGTCTGCTTTTCAATTGAATCAGTACATTATACTGCCTTCCTTTTTTTCAGATCCTCAAACAGAGGTTGAAAAGTTATTACATTCTCTTGATGTAGTACAGGCACTTAAGACTTATTTGGAAAGGTCGGCTCAAATTCGTAAGACCGATCTTTTGTTTGTCTGGCCAGAAGGGTCCAGGAAAGGGCAGGCTTTATCTAAGTCTACAATTTCTCATTGGATTTGCCAAGATTATTATTCCAGTGTATGGTTTAAAAGGGAAGGTTCCACTTTTTCCTGTAAAGGCACACTCCACCAGAAGAGTAGGCGCCTCTGGGGCAATTTGCCATCAAGCTTCTATGGCTCAGATTTGCCACAACTTAGTTGTCAGTACATACGTTCTATTGTGTGAATGTTAGGACCCAGGAGGAGTCTGCATTTTAAACAAGCAAAAAATTTGGGGGAGCATACCCATGTATTTCTAAAGCTGTTGCAGCTATGAACCAAAAGACATGTATATTAAAAAAGAATAGCGCACACATGCAAAAGAAGGAGTCTGCATAGGAGTCTGCATTTGGCTGCGGTGTTCTGCAGGCAGCTGTGTAGATATTTTGTGGTCTGATGGCGGTATTTATGATGCCCCCCCCCCCTCAGATACATTGCTATGGGATGCCCATATGGCAATAAATATGGCTCTGTGTCCCGTGATGTACGAAAAAGAAATATGGAATTTTTACTACAGCTTGCCTGTAAAATCCATTTCTTGGAGTACATCACGGGAAAAGGGAGCTCCCTCCCCTCTTGTATTGGGCCTTTTTATTGCTTGCTACAAAACTGAAGTACTTCCTGTGTAGGAGGGGTTATATAGGGGGACTTCCTGTCTGATTGGTTGCCAGTGTCCATTCACCTGAAGGTGGCGTATAACCCATATGGTAATGAATATGGCTCTGTGTCCCATAATGTACTCCGAGAAATGGATTTTACAGGCAAGCTGTAGTAAAAAATCCATATATATCAACATATTACAATAAACATATATACAAAACACACATTATACAAATCCATAAAACAGATAATATGCTATTGTTGTTTCTGACTTGCTTCTGAAAGTGAAAGTCATCTGGCTGTTATGCTAACCTATACACTTCAACAGTTTGAAAGTCACCAACTTTGAACAAGTATAAAGATTGAGAAAGCCAGTGTAAAGTCAGACGTTGTTATCTGCATTCTTGTGACTCACAGTACTGTAACAGGCAGCTCATCAAAATAGTGATATAGACAATTTTAACACTCAGAATAAATGGTCAATATTTGCAGCCTCCATGTTTATGCCTTCCATTAACTCAGTTTAAACACAGTTTAAATTAAACAAGTGCAAAGGTCGTTATGCACAATATCCAAATAGCTGTATTAAATGGAATTGGTAGTGATAGTGCTTATTGTAGCAACTAGTCAGGTGATTGGTTGCCAATATGTGAATTATTTGACAAAAGAATAGCTACAGGTACATTTTAACAAAACTACCTCCCACTATTCTCTGTTTCAGTGATGAGGGCCCTATGCTCTTCCTTTCAGCTCTATTGCCACTTTTGTGGAAGCTTCTTGCAAAAGTATTGTCTTTCTTTGTCAGCAATAGGGTGGTCATTGAAAATGTTAATCTCATGTAAGAACAATGAAGTTGGCAGCATGTGGCTCTGCTCTTTGGCATCTTATGTGCCAACATGCCTGTCAAATTAGGAGGCATGGCTGTATGTGTACAGCTCCTACATCCCTATTCAGTTAGATATGCTACCTGCATGCAGCTCCAGGTGGCACCAGCCATATAATCATCACTGTATAGGCCTCAACAGCCATGTGAATGAAGCTAAAAGTGCAAAAATGTTTTTTTCTGATATAAGAGATACATGTTGCATACATTTATAAAACAGTGAGTGTGATATTCATCAAACATTCACTGCAGGTGAAATTTACTGGTGCATGTGTTTTGAAATACAAAGATTGCTCCACCTGCAGTGAATGCTTGCTAAATGTCACATTCAAGGCTTTAAAAATATGCCCCAAAGTCACTCGTCCCGAAAATCTCTGCCTAATATGATTTTTTTGGACTTTAATAACAGCTTAAACCCTATTTCAAAGGTGTGTCAAACCACACCATTTTCCAGCACTGTTCACTGTCATGAATTTTAGTTGACTAAGATCAGATTTGAGTATTTGTTTATTTTTTTTAACAGGGAAGGAGTTTAACTGTACAATTTTACTTGGTGCAGAAAAAATCTGCCCACATGTGTTCAAACAAAACCCAGTTTCAGATAACTGCACAAAAGTGGTAAAGTTGCAACAGACACAGAACACATGCCTAATAGTGTACACAGCACTATTAAGATTAATACTTTAACCACTTCCCTACCAGCGCATTATAAAATGATAATGTCCCTTTGTCCCTCCGGGGGCACGCAGCACGGCGATCGTGGATGAGACATGTCCCTCGGGACACAGCCCATCCCCAATCAGTGTAAAATGGCTCTTTACCATGTGACTGGCTGTGTCCAATCACAGCCGGCTAACTAGCTGTTACCGGGCTCTTCTCCTCACACACCGATCCTGTGTGAGGAGGAGATTGCAATAACAGCTAGTTACCGATCAGAGTGCACACTAAAACACACTGATTGCCCTCCCCCCAATAAAGAGGAGCTGTCACTAGCCCATCAAAGTACCTGTCATCAACCCATCAAAGTACCTGTCATCAGCCCATCAGAGTACCTGAGTACCTGTCACCAACCCATCAGGGACTCTGATGACAGGTACTCTGATGGGCTGGTGACAGGTACTCGGATACTCTGATGGGCTGGTACTCGGGTACTATGAGCACCTGTCATCAGAGTACCCGAGTACCTGTAACCAGCCCATCAGAGTACCCAAGTACCTGTAATTGGAGTACCCGAGCACCTGTCATCGGAGTACCCGAGTACCTGTCATCAGAGTACCTGATTACCTGTCATCAGAGTACCTGAGTACCTGTCATCAGAGTACCCAAGTACCTGTCATCAGAGTACCCAAGTACCTGTCATCGGAGTACCCGAGTACCTGTCATCGGAGTACCCGAGTACCTGTCACCAGCGTAGACTGCTCAAATACCTATCTGCAGCCCATCAGATTACCCTAGTACCTGTCTCTAGCCCATCAGAGTACCCAAGTACCTCTCTGCAGCCCATCAGAGTACCCGAGTACATGTTATCAGAGTAACCAAGTACCTGTCACCATCCCATCAGAGTACCCGAGTACCTGTTATCAGAGTACCCGAGTACCTGTCACCAGCCCTTCAGAGTACCTGAGTACCTATCTGCAGCCCATCAGGGTACCTGGGTACCTGTCACCAGCCCATCAGGGGACCTGAGTACCTATCTGCAGCCCAATAGAGTATTCGAGTACCTGTCTCCAGCCCATCAAAGTACCCGAGTATCTGTCTCTAGCCCATCAGAGTACCCAAATACCTCTCTGCAGCCCATTATAGTACCAGAGTGCCTCTCTGTAGCCCATCAGAGTACCTGAGTACCTATCTGCAAACCATCAGGGTACCTGAGTACCTATCTGCAGACCATCAGAGTACCCGAGTACCTGTCTCCAGCCCAGAGTACCCGAGTACCTATCTGCAGCCCATCAGATTACCCAAATACCTGTCTCTAGCCAATCAGAGTACCCAAGTACCTCTCTGCAGCCCATCAGGGGACCCTTGTAGCTTTCTGAAGCCGATCAGCGTACCTGAGTACCTGTCTGCAGCCCATCAGAGTACCTGAGTACCTATCTGCAGCTCATCAGAGTACCTGAGTACCTATCTGCAGCCCATGCCACCTAGATTATGTGTTGGGGTGTTTGCTTTCCAAAATGGGGTCATTTAGTGGGCATTTCCATTGTCCTGGTTTTCCTTCAAAAGTGTAATTGGTTGTAATGAAATTAGATGTGAAATTTATGCTCCTAGAAAGCCTGAAGGTGCTAATTGGATGTTGGGCCTCTGTATCTGGCCGGTCTGTGCAAAAGTCTCACACATGTGGTATTGCCATACTCAGGAGGAGTAGTAGAATGTATTTTGGGGTGTAATTTTTGCTATGTACATGCTATGTGATAGAAATATCTTATAAATTGACAACTTATAAAATATGTTTTCATTTTATTTCCACATTTTACAAAAACTTGTGGGAAAAAAATGACATGTTCAAAAGACCCATTATGCCTCATAGAATATACATTGGGGTGTTTTCTTTCCAAAATTGGGTCATTTTGTGGGTAATTCCATTGTCCTGGTGTTCCAGGGCCTTCAAAAGTGTGATAAGTCGTTAGGAAATTATATGCGTTATTTATGCTCGTAGAGCACCCGAGGGTGCTCCTCACATGTTGGGCCTCTGTATGTGGCCAGGCTGTGCATATACTGTGTGTGAGAAATAACTTGTTATTATGACAATTTTGTGTAAAAAACAAATTAATTTTCTTAATTATCCCAAGAATTGTGGGAAAAAGTTACAACTTAAAAAAAAACTCACCATGCCTCTTACAAAATACCTTGGACTGTCTAATTTCCAAAAGGGGGTCATTTGGGGGGTATTTGTACTGTCCTGTCATTTCAGGGCCTCAAGAAATGTGATAGGCTGTCGGTACATCAGGTGTGATTAGATGTGATCAATTTTCAATGATTGGCACCATAGCTTGTAGACTCTATAACTTTCACGGAAACTAAATAATATCCACTAAGTTGGGTTATTTTTACTAAAGATGTGTAGCAGTATAAATTTTGACCCACATTTATGAAAAATAGGAGCTAAAACAACATTTATTTTTTTCAAAATTTTCAGTCTTTTTTTAACTTTTTTTAACTTATATCGCAAAAAAATAAAAACTCAGTGGTAATTAAATACCGCCAAAAGAAATCTCTATTTGTGTGAAAAAATATGTGGATAAAAAATTTGATTGGGTACAGTGTTGCATGTCTGAGTAATTATTATTCAAAGTGTGAGAGTGCTGAAAGGTGAAAATTGGTCTGGGCAGGAAGGGGGTGTCACTGCCCTGTATGGAAGTAATTAAATAAATATCTTTGGCTGAAAATGATTCAAACATTTCTCAGACCCACTAGTGTGTCCAGTACACTTCTACAATTTTGACATGTTCAGCTGATTTAACAACATATTATAAGCCATAGGCAAGTAACAAATAATTACTTTTTTTTGTAGTAACCAATTACAAATTGATTGGACTAATAAAGTAATATGCTATTAGACTTCCTAAGGAAAATTAAATACATCAAATTATATTTGAAGATTAGGCTTCTTCGCACTCTTTAATCAAATATAATGAGCTAGACTGACAGAATTTCATGTTCCTAATAGCAATGACTGAATACAAACAGAGTGATCTGGACAAATGTGCTTTAGGATATTCTTGCTGCTACTGTGATATGCTCCATTTGTGAATTATTATTTGTTTCCAAAGCATTTAGTTGTTTATTTAATGCATTTTATGTAAAACTTTACTATGTTCCAATGGTGACCTTTATTGTTTATTGTTGTATTGTCCTTACCATACCTATTTTAATAAGCTATCAAGATTGAAGACCCTTTAACGTTACATAATGAACAAAAATCTGTTGTTACTAAATTTCTTTACTACCAGATTTTTTTTGCATGTATAGCAGTATATCAAAACAATAGGGGTTACTAAAATTGGAGAGTAAAAAACCTGGCGCAGCTCTGCATAGAAACCAACCAGCTTCCAGTTTTTATGTCAAGGATTAACTGAACAAGCTTAAGTTAGAAGCAGATTGGCTACCATGCACAGCTGCACCAGATTTTGCACTCTCCAGTTTTAGTAAATCAACCCCATAGTGATCTCCTTATGCTCTCCAAAGAGGCATTAATATATTTTTTTCTACACAAGTATCATGACATTTTAACACTGCAATTAAAGCTGAACTGAACTTAAAGCTTTTGATACACTTTCCATGGTTCATTTGGGCCAAGCTGGCCCAAATGAACTATGTCCCTCACCAACATGTGAGGCTGCTAAATGTGTATGTAGCTGAGGCTACATACAGCATACAGCACTGTGCTCTGGGTAAGAGCCAAGACTTTCCTGTCTCGTGCCTGGAACAGAATAGAGTCTATCTCATTAGTGCTCAGCCATTTAGAGAAAGTGATGTATTCTAGCAATGAATACAAAGCTCCCTCTAAATGGAGTCAGAAGTTGTGACATCATCAGCCTGCCTCTTTGACAGAGGGAGATTTGTATTCATTGCTAGAATACATTTCTTTCTCTAAATGGTTGAGCTCTGATCAGATAGATTCTATTGTGTTCCAGGTATGGAATGTGTAGCGGTATGCTATGTGTAGCCTTAGCTACATAACATTTATACCACACATCCAGTGGCCTCACATGTTGGTGAGGGACATGGTTTGTTTGGGCTAGCTTGGCCCAAACAAATTATGTAAAGTGTATCAAAAACTGGAGTTCAGCTTTAACCACTTCCTGACCGCCCGCCCGCCGCAGTTATACTGCTGCAGGCAGCCCCCCCTGCGCAAACGTAGGTATACGTTGGTCATGCATCTGCAGCTAGGGGGCGAGTGCGCGCCGCCGGCAGCACGCTCCTATCCCCACTCGGCAGTGGAGATGCCGATGCACGGGGCAGGTGGCTCCGATTGCCACCTGACACCCGCGATTGCTCCCTGCTGAGAGAGGACGACTGGCAGCTGTTGTAAACACAGCTGACCGTTCTTCTCTCTGGAATGATCACAGAACGTCTGTGATCCTGCTATATAGGAACACAGGTCTCTGATTATTTCACAAGCCACTCCCCCCCACAGTTATAAACATGCCCCTAGGTAACCAATTAACCCCTTGGTCACTTACTGTGTTAACCCCTTTCCTGCCAGTGTCATTATTACAGTAACAGTGCATATTTTTAGCACTGATTACTGTAGTAATGTCACTGGTCCCCCAAAAGTGTCAAAAATGTCAGTCAGTGGTCCTATCTGTCCACTGCAATGTCGCAGTCCTGCTAAAAATCGCAGATCGCCGCCATTACTAGTAAAAAAAAAAAAGCAATAAAAATGACATAAATCTTTCCCATAGTTAGTAGATGCGATAACTTTTGCGCAAACCAATTAAAATATGCTTATTGCAATTTTTTTTACCAAAAATTTGTAGCAGAAAACAAATTGGCCTAAAATTTTAAAATATTTTGATTTTTAAACCTTTTTTTTGGGAATGTTATATAGCAGAATGTGAAAAATATTGTTTGTTTTTTTCTTTTCAGAATCGTCGCTCTTTTTTTTTTTGTAGCGCAAAAAATAAAAATCGCACAGGTGATTGATCAAATGCCACCAAAAGAAAGCTCTATTTATGGGAAAAAAAGGACATCAATTTTATGTGGGTACAGCGTCACACAACCGCGCTATTGTCCATTAAAATATTGCAGCGCCGAATTGCAAAATACTGTAAGACCCAAATATAGAAAAACCTAAAAAACCTTTCTGATGTTGTTGTAGGAGGCCTTTGATGCAGAAATTAAAAAGTTTTACAAAAAAAAATGTTCATGTATGTTTTTAGAGATATGTTGTAATATTGCAACATTGGGCTTTGTTGGGAGCAGAATTTCTGTATTTGTACTCAGATTGTCTGAACAACAATTCAGAACAACTAAGGGTTCATTTGCAGGTTTGATTGCTTACTTAGCCCCATAAATAATATATATATATATATATATATATATATATATATATATATATATATATATATATATATATATATATATATATATAACATTAATAATAATCAAACATTAGTCATATTTTTTATAAAGTCATTTATTTAAAATAAAATATTAAACATATAAATCTCTAGCCTTTTCTAGCAACTTCTTCATTCCTTTTTTTCTTTTCATGACTGACATTCATTGGCTGTGAAAGTCCCAAAAACAGTTCTTGTCCTCTGAAAAGCAAAGGCGAACATCACACTTGCTGCATTGCGTGTTGGTGTATCCTTTATTGCAGTGTCTGCAGCGTCCTCTCCCTGTCTTCCGTGGGAAATTTGCAACTAGGTCCTTGCATACATCCAATGGGAGAAGTGCACATGTCTTGGACGGTCTCTTCTGAGTATTCAGAGGGCTACTTGATGTCACTGTCTGTGTTGCTGGGCTCCCTTTGCCTGGAGATGGTCGTCCTCTCTTTGGAGTTTGATGTGTTGTGTTGACCAGGATGAGAGAGGATGCTAGCTGTGCCTGAAACTGTCTCCTGTTAATTGTCTCTTTGTTAGACATCTTGAGAGCTTTGCAGTCCCGCTTGTAGAGGAGCCAGGCATTGACCACAGCGAGGATGATGGTGTGCCAAAAGATGTACATGTACCACCGACGGGATTTGATGGGGAACTTATATTTGGCTGTAAATGAGTCCAACAAATCAACACCTCCCATGTACTTGTTGTAGGCACCAACAATGTAAGGCCTCTCAACTTCAATGTAGGCTCTGTTGACTTTGTCCCAGCGTTGAATCTTCTGCGCAGGTTCAGGTCCAGCAAACGATGACACAAGTGTGACAGCCCTGTTGTCATACCATTTGACAGCACAGATGTGATTCCCCTCCACTCTGACATCATAGCTTCCTCTCCCCTTTTTCTTCAAACTCTTCTCATCTTCAAGGTTACAGTTGGGTAAGCCCACCTGCCTGGCTGTTCCCACATAATGAATTCCCCGTTCAAGGAGCTTCACTAATAATGGAACACAGGTGAAGTAGTTGTCTGCATAGATTTTGTAGTTCTGACTTTCTGGAAGTGTGGAAGCAAGTTTCATCACAACATCACCTGACAATCCAAGTTCAGATTTGGCTCGTATTCCGTTGACACTGCCTTGGTAGACATCGAAGTCACACATCATGCCAGAGATTCCAGTTCTCACCCACACTTTGAATCCCCATGGGTTTGGCTTGCCTCGCATATATTGCTTGATGCTGCTGAACCTCCCCTTGAAAGGAATCATCATCTCATCCATAGAGTTGTGCTCTTCTGGTACCACCTTCAGGCATTTCTCTCTGAATGAATCAAGCCATGGTCTGAGTTTGCATAGTTTGTCTTTCTTTTCCGTCTCAGATACTGTCATGTTGTTTACAAAATGTAATGATGTCAACAGGGATTGGAATCTGTTGCGTGGCATCACATCAGCAACAGGGGAGTACCGTGTCTCTGTCTCCCATTACATACGGGTTCCAGCCATTTGTACTAGGCCCATCTTCAGGTACATGCCAAACATTTTTTCAATTTCCTTTACAGTGGTGTTTACAGATGTTCCATGTGTCTGAAAGCTGTACTCATTTGTGTTTTGTGTCAGAGCCTCAATCATGTCTTTGAACACAAACTTCTGGAAGTATTCCCATGGTGTGTGGAGGGAAATGTTATCTCCTGTGATATCCAGACCAGAAAAATCAGTGTTGGGACTGATGAAATCTTTTTTCAGCCAGCGATACCTGTCACGGGGCATGGTGTGTTTCTTTGTTTTTGGCTCGAGGGAATACAACCTGTTTGAGCCCACTGCAACAAGCCTGCTATTTTGACTACCACACTCATCCAGTGTTGTATAATTGCAACAAGTATATAACAAGCTCTAAATGAAATTTGATGAATTTATTACACAATAACTACATATGTACATGCTCTAGACATTATAATAAGAACCAAAAAAAAATATAAAAGACATTTTACTTACTTGAATCTGATGAATCCAGTCTTTGAAACAAAGAGATGTAGTTCTAAGGAAACCGTGAGATGTTGTGTGTGTTCATGGCTATAAGGCGGGACTTATAAATAGGGATGATCGAACTTTTGAAAAGTTTGGTTCGACCAGAACACCCGAACGTCCCGAAAGTTTGGGTCCGGATTCCAGAACCCCATTGAAATCAATGGGACCCGAACTTCTGTAATCAAAAAACACACCATTTTGAAGCCCTAAAACCCAAAAATACCCCTAAAAAGTGCCTAGGGCTCTGGGTCATGCCCCAGGGACTATTAATCACACAAAAAAAGTTCTTAAAAATTGTTGTTTTTGATAGAGAGCCAATTATTGAAAAAATTATTGAAAAAAAAAAAAGAGAGATTTCTTTGGATTTAGTGTCTGGTGGGTCTAAAAAGTGTACCTGTGAAGTTTCAGCTCTGTAGCATGTCCAGAACCAGAAAAAAAAAGATTGTTTGTCTTAGAATTGCAATAGAGCAGAGATAGGGCTCCGCTACTTTCACACCTGGCCGTTTTTGTTGCAGGCGTTTATTGGGTTTGACATCTGAACTTCTGTGTAGGGGTATATATAAACACACACATATATGTATATATACACATACACACATATAGGTGTGAAAGTAGCGGAACCCTATGCCTGCGCTAATGAAATTATTTGCAGGGATGTGGCTCCGCTCCTATCACACCTATATGTGTGTATATACATATATGTGTGTGTGTATATATACCCCTATACAGAAGTATACAATAAACGCCTGCAACAAAAACGCCCAGGTGTGTTGTTGCAGGCATTTTTTTGGGCATTTTTTGGGTGTCTTTGGAGGCAGGCATAACATCTGAACTTCTGTATAGGGGTATATATACACACACACATATATGTATATATACACATACACACATATAAGTGTGATAGGAGCGGAGTCACATCCCTGCAAATAATTTCATTAGCGCAGGCATAGGGTTCTGCTATTTTCACACCTATATGTGTGTATGTGTATATATACATATGTGTGTGTGTGTGTGTGTATATATACCCCTATACAGAAGTTCAGATGTTATGCCTGCCTCCAAAGACGCCCAAAAATGCCCAAAAAAATGGCTGCAAAAAAAACACCCAGGTGTGTTGTTGCAGGCGTTTTTTTGGGCATTTTTTGGGCGTCTTTGGAGGCAGGCATAACATCTGAACTTCTGTATAGGGGTATATATACACACACACATATATGTATATATACACATACACACATATAGGTGTGATAGGAGCGGAGCCACATCCCTGCAAATAATTTCATTAGCGCAGGCATAGGGTTCCGCTACTTTCACACCTATATGTGTGTATGTGTATATATACATATATGTGTGTGTTTATATATACCCCTACACAGAAGTTCAGATGTCATGCCTGCCTCCAAAGACGTCCACAAAAAAGCCCAATAAACGCCTGCAACAAAAACGGCCAGGTGTGAAAGTAGCGGAGCCCTATCCCTGCTCTACTGCAATTCTAAGACAAACAATCTTTTTTCTATGGTGGTCACTATGACATGGAAGAGTTTGGTCACCCTGCCATAGCAGTCAGAGTCAGTTCACCCTTAACACTTAACACTTTCCCTACAGAAACTAGATTATTGAAACTAACTATAGTGGAAAATAGTACCCTAACTACACTAGATATCCCTTTCCTCACACTAATAATTGCTAAATGACACTTTTGCAGCAGGAGTAACAGAACTGCTTCCACTCTCTTCCACAGCCCCTGTATTACAGTGTTAGAGATTTGGCGGGGCTATGTTATATACTGGGGGGCGTATTCACTACTGACTGGCCTCTGGACCCCCTAGTCACTCCAATCACATTCCTAGCATCCTCCTGCCCCCTCAATTGGCTTTTACTGATGGTACTGGTCCAATCACGGGCTTTTAAAGCCCACTTCCTGTCCTATTGCATTTTGGTCGGTTCTGGTTGCCGAATTCCGAACTTTTTCCCCAAAAAGTTCGGAATTCGGCCGAATTTCGAACAGTCATTGTTCGGGCCGAACCGATGGTCGACCCGAACCGTTCGATCATCCCTACTTATAAACAAATGTATGATCCAATAGCATTGTGAGACTGAACAATAGGACCCAATGACTATGTAAATGTGGTAAAAAAAAAAACATAAAATATAACAGATTGTTTTTAAGGATGGTTAAATAATTTTACAACAACGGGTGTTTTTAAGGGGGAAAATCTTCCGGTCCAGAAGTGGTTAAATCATGCACTTTAGCTTCTCATCATCTCTTCACTTCTCCTTCACAGGTAAATGGCTGCTGCTATTAAATATCCATCTTAACCATTTCCCTGCTGTATATGAATGAAAACGGATGCCTTGCTAGAACTTCCATTATGGCAATCTGCTGCTGCTTTTAAGCATTTATCTTAGGCTTCTTAGGTGTAACTAGTGTAAAATCACTGTTGCTGCCCTATGCAACGGGAGCTCCCGGTGCTGTGTACACCCATCAATACAGGTGAATTGCTGTATGCAGCCATACTTATGTAAACATAAATTTGTGAAATTCCTGGCACTTTTTCACACTCGGGGATCCATAGGTGCCTCATACAGCCGCCAATACAATTGTTAGGAATGTAGCTCCAGAGAGTGTTGAGTAGAGATGTCGCGAACCTAAAATTTGCCGTTCGAGAACGGCAAACGCGAACCTCCGCAAATGTTCGCGAACGGGCGAACCGGGCGAACCGCCATAGACTTCAATAGGCAGGCAAATTTTAAAACCCACAGGGACTCTTTCTGGCCACAATAGTGATGGAAAAGTTGTTTCAAGGGGACTAACACCTGGACTGTGGCAAGCCGGAGGGGGATCCATGGCAAAACTCCCATGGAAAATTACGTAGTTGACGCAGAGTCGGGTTTTAATCCATAAAAAGGGCATAAATCACCTAACATTCCTAAATTGTTTGGAATAACGTGCTTTAAAACATCCAGTGTGTGAATACGATCAGGTATGATGTTGTATCGATCAGGTAGTGTAAGGGTTACGCCCGCTTCACAGTGACAGACCAAACTCTGCAGACCAAACTCCCCATTTAACACACCGCAAACAACCGCAAACAGTCCATTTGCAGTGGGCACAGTACAGTCTGTGGGCCTGACACTCACTGGCAGGCCAGGCAACTGCAATTATAAAAAATATATATTTTTTTTAATTTGCAAGGTGCCGTGCCACCGTATATATGAGTGGTGGGCACTGCAGTGGGCATAGTACACTCTGTGGACCTGACACTCACTGGCAGGCCAGGCAACTGCAATTATAAAAAATATATATATTTTTTTAATTTGCAAGGTGCTGTGCCACCGTATATATATGAGTGGTGGGCACTGCAGTGGGCACAATACACTCTGTGGACCTGACACTCACTGGCAGGCCAGGCAACTGCAATTATAAAAAATATATTTTTTTTTAATTTGCAAGGTGCTGTGCCACCGTATATATCAGTGGTGGGCACTGCAGTGGGCACAGTACACTCTGTGGACCTGACACTCACTGGCAGCCGGGAGGCAACTGCAATTATGACAGAGGAAAAAAAATATATTTTTTAAACTGCAAGGTACTGTGCCACCCGATATGAGTGTGGTGTGCACACAGTACAGTCTGTGGTGGGTCTGCGGCCTCTCACACACGGCGGGCAGGCAACTGCACAATAGATATATATATATATATATATATATATATATATATAAAAAAAAAATTTGACTGAAATACCAGCCCTAAAAAGGGCTTTTTGTGGTGCTGTCAGGATGCTGTCCTTACAGCAGGAGTGGACCAAGAACACTATCTAACAACTGTCCCTATTAACAGCAGCAGCAGCAGCACTCTCCCTGCTCTCACTAACACACTGCTTCAGAATGATCTAAGATGGATGCTGCCCTTGCTTTTTTATAGGAGGTGGTGGGAGGGAGGGTATGCTGATTGGCTGGAACGTGTCTGCTGACTGTGAGGTACAGGGTCAAAGTTTGCCTCAATGATGAAGTATAGGGGGCGGACCGAACATCGCATATGTTCGCCCGCAGCGGCGGACGCGAACAAGCGATGTTCGCCGGCGAATAGTTCGGGACATCTCTAGTGTTGAGCAGTGGCCTGAAAACCTCAGGCTAGACACATTCTTAGTGGAACATACTTTTAACATACTTTGTCTACCGCCTGAAATACCCATCATCATTCTTGGTGGTTTTAACATCCCTGTTAATGCTAACAACGTAGCCATGTCTCAACTTGTCAACCTAACTTCATCCTTAAATCTAATACAATGGGAAAACATTCCCACTCATTCTGACAGCAACAGCATTGACCTTGCATTTTCCCGCCTCTGCGCTCATTGTAAGCTATCCAACATCCATTTCCCTCTCTTTGATCGCAACCTTATCAATTACATCTTCACCCTGTCTTCAAACTTCTATCCCTGCAACCAGAAAACAGTTACCTATAAAAACCTTCACTACTGAAGTATTTCTCTTCTCTCTTCTGCTACAGACTACCTTTATGACAAAATCTCACCCCTGTTTTGCTCTGACCTGACTACTTTTTTCTACAACAGCTCACTTTTTTCCTCCATGAACACACTTGCTCCCCTCACTACACACAAAAGGTGTTTAACAGAAGATTCAAAAGACATAACTGTGCTCTTGAGCAGGTATGGCATGAAATTAAATTCCTGCAAAACTTTGCCCTGTATAAATCTGCCCTCCTGTAATATAATTACTCCTTCCACAGACCTATTATATAATTTGCATTAACACCCTCTAATCTATTCTTTGCCTTCACTGTCCAGACACCATCCTCACTTCATCTTTTTTTGTTGCTTTTACAGGGGAGGTTGTTATATATTTCTCTGCTGCCCACCTAACCATATGCCCCCTGAACCCTATTCACCCAACTACTCTAGTCACCCTCCCGCTTTATTCTATGCACCCTAATTACCATCTTCAATTTCTCCCTCTCTTCTGGCATCTTCCATTTCCATGTGAAACATGCACCTGTGACCCCATACTTAAAAAAAAAAAACCCTTGTAGGATCCCTGAACAATTTAGGACCAATCTCTGCTCCCATTTACCTCCAAACATCTCAAAGGTCTAATATATTACTGTCTTAGCTACTACTTGAATGGGAAAAAACATTTTGACCCCTTACAGTCTGGATGCCGCAGGTGACACTGCCTTTCAAAAACTACTGACTGCCAAGACAACTACACCATACACATATTATTAGACCTTTCTGCAGCCTTTGATATAGTTGGCCACCCACTCCTCCTCAATAAACTTGACTCCCTTGGTCTCAAAGACTCTGCTGTTTCCTGGTTCTACTCCTACCTATCTAAGTGCTCCTTCAGTGTCACCTACAACTCCATTTTCTCCTCTCTTCTTCCTTTTAATTAGAGCTACTCTGAGGAACCCCTTCTTGTCTCTATCTACACCTCCTCCCTTGGTCAGTTGATAGTTTCCCTTGGCGTTGTGCTGAAGAAATACAAATCTATCCCTCTACTCCTTCAGTCTCCTCATTCATCACTAATTTACTAAATGGCATAGCAATATGGATATCACACCTCTTTCTAACAATCGTTCTTTCCAAAAAAAAAAAAAAAAAAAGCTCAAACTGTTGGAAATATATGTCAATTCTGTATACTATTTAAAAAATATATCATAATCCTGGTTACAATCAGAATTTAGAACAAAAAGAGACAGATTCCAAACACCTAGCCAAAAATAGGACATGGTAATGTTACCAATAAATTGAAAGAATGTATTTGTTTAAAAAAAAAAAAAAATATTATCAGATTAGGAGTCAGGGTTTAGAACCACCTCAAAAATATATATAAGCATATGATTCATAAGCAGTGAAAAATTATTATAACAATTCTAGTAATTGATTACTAGAAATAACCACTTTAACTGGAGAGTAAATCAATACTGTGCAGTGCTCATACATAAAAATAAGAATAGACTTACACTTAGCCTGCCTAACAATTAAAATGGTACTGTGCAGAGTCCAAAGAAATAAAATAAGAGACTGTAAATTACACTCAGCATATAGATTGGAATGAAGTAAGACTATGCAGTGTCCATAAATACAAAATAAGAACAGATAATGAAAACTACACCCACTCAGTATACAGAACAAGTATACAGAAAAAGAGAATTGATGTCCACACATATAGAAAAATAACAGATACCTATTAAACCTATCATATAGTAGAAAGGACATAATATTGTTTATAAAGAACAAAAGCATATACATATATTCACAAAAATGGAGGTATTCTACATTGTTTATATAAAACAGTGTTAACTTTTTATAAAGTGTAACAAAAATAGAAAATACACATTTAAATGTATCAGGAAATTATTGAAAACTATGGGACACCTAGCACATTTGCAGGGAAGAAGGCTGATCGTGTTTTTGGTGAATGAGAGGCATCTAAGGAAGATTTTTACATCATGTAGATAGACCAGGTGAGAGTGGTAAAAACAGAGGGACTCCTTGGATAGCTACACAGCAAGATTGTTGTGCATATTTGTGGCATTGGAGACAATTAGGAGCTGAATGTATTTAGATATGTGCTCGAAACCTGTCTGTAGAGTGGCTCACCTGTACAATGAATACAATGGGGTTTATTTACTAAAGGCAAATCCACTGTGCACTACAAGCTCACTTGAAAGATCTGAGGGATCTCCGGATCTGACAGCTAGAGTGAGAGGGGCCGAGATTCCCCCTTTGACGTCACCCGGGAGGAGGGGAGGAGAGGAGGAGAGAGCCAAGACATCAGCCGGGGAGGAGGGGAGCCTCGAGGAGTCATGTGACCGACGATCGGCACAGTGAATTCAGGTAGAAATAGGCATCTTTTTTTACAAAAACCATACACTGGATAGGAGGCTTTATAACAGAGGGGATTGTGTGTATGAGAACGTTCTCATCTATTCTTGGACTAATGATGGAATTGTCTGGTATACTGAGCTCTGGATGAGGTTTGGCTTTATATGGTGTTTGGTGGATATCGCGGCTCTCTGCAGACTGTGTGGACCACCTTGAGAGAGGCACTACGTCACCTGTAGAATCCATTGATGCCTTCACTCTTTGTTGGATGCTGACATTTATATGCGATCTGGTAAGCGCTTAGTGTATCTCTAGCATGCAACACTGACAGCGGAGGAATAAACAATTAATGGTGGTGGATTCCTTTTCCTGCACTCAGCACCCTGCACTGGATCTTTGCTGTTTGTTTGGACATTTGTTTATATTATCCATTCAACGCTTCAGCGTTAATATATTGGGACATTCATCTTATATTAATTTATCATTTATTATTTGTACATTCACTATTTGAGTTCATTGATTAGTAACCATCATTATATCACCTGCAGTTTTTTATTGTTAGTTTGATTCATAATCAACACCTTCACAATCAATTTAGCGCGGCTTTTTTTTATAATATATAATTTTAATGGTAGGTTTATTTTAACAATGAGAGACAGAATAACAACAAAAATATCCAGTAAAACGCATTTCAAAAAAGTTATAAATTTTTTTTTCTTTCTCATAAATCAGCCAGAACTGACAGCAGCCGGTAAATACATGTCTAATATATATAGGGTCCATTCACACATCTGTAAAATGGGTCCGCATCCATTCCACAATTTGGCAGAACCTTTACAGACCCATTGCTTTTCAAATCCAGTCTGAAAAATTAGGCATTCACTAGATACAGAAGTAAGTGTAGGCCAGTATTGGCCCCAAAAATTAGCCCACATGGGTTTGCCTGACAGCTAAGAGCGTAGTATTCTGTGGCTGAAGGTACATTAGGCATTCACAGGATACATAAGTAAGTGTCGGCCAGTATTGGTCCCAAAAATTAGCCCACATGGGTTTACCTGACAGCTAAGAATGTAGTATTCTGTGGCTGAAGGTACATTAGGCATTCACAGGATACAGAAGTGTTGGCCAGTATAGGCCCCAAAAAATAGCCCACATGGGTTTACCAGACAGCTAAGTACGTAGTCTTCTGTGGCTGAAGGTACATTAGGCATTCACACAGTATACAGAAGTAAGTGTCGACCTGTATAGGCTCCAAAAATTAGCTCACATGGGTTGACCTGACAGCAAAGAACGTAATATTTAATGGCTGGAGGTACAGTAGGTGTTCACAGGATACAGAAGTGTCACCCTGTATAGGCCCCAAAAATTTGCTCACATGGGTTGAACTGACAGCAAAGAACGTAGTATTTGATGGCTAGAGGTACATTAGGCATTCACAAAGTATACAGAAGTGTCGGCCTGTATAGGCTGCAAAAATTAGCTCACATGGGTTGAACTGACAGCAAAGAACGTAGTATTTGATGGCTAGAGGTACATTAGGCGTTCACAGGATACGCGGTACAACTAAATCTACACGGGTGCCACAGGTTACATGCTTAACGGCCGTCAGAAGGTTCACCCAGTGGGCAGTAAAAGTGATATACAATCAAGGGGGAAAACCCTGCACTAAATATTAACAAGACAAATGATAAAATGGTCCTAAATATTAGCAGCTAAATACTGGACCTATAGAAATCCAAACAAAATGTGTATCAAAATAGTGTAGCGATAATAACAACTAAAATAATAAATATATCACATTGGTCATGAGTGCAGTGATGAAAACAAAACCAAAAACAGAAAGTCCATAGGGGTCATGAATCCCAAAAATGGATAGTAGATGGAAAGTTGTAATCCAAAGATTGAGTCCCAAGATATGGTGAGCAGGAGGAAGACACCCGTGGTAGGTAAATGAGAAATGGCTGCTTACCAGAGGAAGTGGGCCCCCAACTTAATGGACAGGCCACAATGGCTATGGTAAAACCACTCAGAATATACTCTTGCCTCCACACACATAGGGATGTGGACATGGATCAAATGCGCTTGTAACCAATCTCGACATCCAAAGGTACAACACAATGCAGCAGTAAAGCTCATATACAGCTCCGGTATTAAGTGTCAACCTTATAGGAAGGAAGATAAAGGGAGACCATAGCGTAATCCAACATCAACAATCAAAGAGTTTATTTAAAGGTTCCACTTACATCAATGTAGACAAATACAGGCAGACTGCTTTAAAACTGCGGCGTCCCACGGAAGTATAGTGAGCCGGCGTTGAGAGGGGCGTGACAAACGTGGTGTCTGGTACCGCCCGACCGGTTTCGTCAGATGTGACATCGTCTGGGGCGTGGTTACCGGGCACCACCATCACGCCTATAAATCCCCTAGTAGTCCGACACTTCCGCTCTCTCAGCCAATCACTATTAACTGAGGGCGGAAGTGACGCAATAGCACCTCTGTCTGACAGCGAGGCTAGGCTGTTGCAGAGGAATTGAAGGTGGAGCGGGCTGAGCTGGACAGGGTGATGAAGCTTGAGGCTTGTCTCCCTGTGTGTGCAGTGATGTGCTGAGGAGCCGGACAAAGAGCAGCTAGTAGGAGCACAGAAGGGATCTGTTCCAACAGGACTGGCGAGGCAAGCTGCCATGGATTATTAAACTGCTGATGACCTAGCGTTTTGTGGTGAGTACATTACCACAAGGGGGAGTACACCCTGAGTGATCAACACAGAGGATTTATCAGCACTTGATTGGACATTTATGAATTGCTTTTTGCACAATATGCACAAGTCACTAGCACTTTGATGGTCATGTTTGATGATTATTTATTTATTAATTTATTTTTTGTGATCGGTGGTTTAGCAATTTGAGAAATTTGCATATCCCTGGTTCGCACATGTTCACACATGCATTGATATATTTGCACATATTTTGTTATTAATTGATTTTTAAGCAGCGCTGCAACACTGGTTTCACATTTTAAGGGCACATGCACTTTATTTGCAGCTAGCAGCTTATGATATATTTTGCACTCATATTTTGATTTTATCATTTTATATATTTATTCACAGATTGTTTATAACTTTATTTCATAATTTATTTAGACACACCAAAAGCGCGGGTTTTTTTTCGTTATACATATTCAATTTGTGTCATATGTTTCGGCCAAAATGTATTTAGCTACATGTCTTTGACAAAAAAAATTCTCAATGAGTGTATTTTTAACTGCTTTAAGACCGGAATATTTTACCCCATTCCTGACCAGGCCATATTTGCGATTCGGCACAGCGTTAATTTAACGGACAATTGCGTGGTCGTGCGATGCTGTACCCAAACTTAATTTATGTCCTTTTTTCCCTACAAATAGAGCTTTCTTTTGGTGGTATTTGATCACCTGTGCTATTTTTACTTTTTGCGCTATAAACAAAAAAAGAGCGACAATTTTGAAAAAATAACAATATTTTTCAAAATTTTTTATATGAAATTCCCCCCCAAAAAAAGTAAAAATCAAAATTTTTTAACATTTTAGGCCAATTTGTTTTCTGCTACATATTTTTGGTAAAAAAAATTGCAATAAGCATGTTTTGATTGGTTTGCGCAAAAGTTATCGCAGCTACTAACTACGGGAAATTTATGTCATTTTTATTGTTTTTTTTAACTAGTAATGGCGGCGATCTGCAATTTTTTTGCGGGGCTGCGACATTGCGGCGGACATTTTTGATACTTTTGGGGGTACCAGTGACATTACTACAGTAATCAGTGCTATAAATATGCACTGTTACTGTAAAAATGACACTGGCAGGGAAGGGGTTACCTTTATTGGAGAGGGAGGGGTTAATGTATGCCTGGTGCTTACTAACGTGTGTGGGGGGAGGGGACTGTGTGACACAGGCACAGATTGCAGGTTCAGCTATGCTGAATCCTGCAATCTGTCACTGTTTGTCACTTAGGAGATCCGCCCGCTTTGTTTACACAAGCGGGCGATCACCACACTCGATCCTGACGATCGGGGAAGAGCGGCGGTGATCACCGCCGCTCCTCCCCTGGCCCAACTCCTGCTGTGACTGAAAACAGCGGGAGAGAGCCTCCGGTGGCGCGCTCGCGCCGCCCACAAGGGGAGGAGTCCAGCGACGTAGGTCTACATCGCTGGACGATATCGAGTCACTTTGCCGCAGTACGGTCAACATGACCGGTCGGCAAGTGGTTAACAGAGCGATTTGTGTCACTGCAGATGACGATCTCTAACTGCCCCTAAAGCACAGACTGGATACCTGTCCCTATACTGAAGAGAAACTGGACCTATACCGAAATACCAGCCCTGAAAAGGACTTTTGTGGACATTAACAACAGAGCGATTTGTGTGACTGCAGCCAATCTCTAACTGCCCCTAAAGCAACGACTGGATACCTGCCCCTAAACTGAAAAGATACTAGTAGACCTATACCGAAATACCAGCCCTGAAAAGGACGTTTGTGGATCTTCACAGAGCTATTTGTGAAATCAATATACTAGTGTGAAGGCGCCTGGTTCTTGGAGGTAAAACCGTACTATACCTGCTGCCCCTTTAATTGTAAAATTACAATAACTAAACTGGATAAAAGGTAAAAAGGCACTGGTATCCCTGGATGTTATTATTAAATGTAATATACTGGTAGAGTGCTAGTTCTGTTGTCCAAATGTAGCAAAAAAAAGCTAGTATTCTGAGTTCTATTATATATTACAATTTTTTTGCTACATTTGCACAACAGAACTAGCACTCTACCAGTATATTGCATTTAATATTAATATCCAGGGATACCAGCGCCTTTTTACCTTTTATACAGAGCTATTTGTGTCTAGCAGACCTCTCCCTACACTGGCAGAAAGCGGAATGTGAAATGGCCGACAGCTCAGGTCTATTTATAGGGAAGGGGGCATGTCCATGTGATGAAATGTTTCAATTGGCTGTCCCTTTCCAACTGACGGCTTTGTCATGGGTCAAAGTTCTCCCCAATGTAAACTAATATGGCCACCGCGAACGATGCCATGTGTTCGCAAATTTGGTGGGTAGCGAACAAGCAAAATTTGCCGCGAACCGACCGCCGGGCGAACCGCAAGGCCATCTCTATTCACCATGGCCAAGACCAAAGAGTTATCTAAGGATGTCAGGGACATTATTGTAGACCTTCACAAGGCTGGAATGGGCTACAAGACGATCGCTTATCAGTTTGATAAGACAGTCACAACAGTTGGTACGATAATTCGCAAATGAAAGAAACACAAAATAATGGTCAATCTCCCTCGGTTTGGCTCTATGTAAGATCTCACCTTGTGGAGTTTCAATGATCTTGAGAACAGTGAGGAATCAGCCCAGAACTACACAGGAGAATCTTGTCAATGATCTTAAGGCAGCTGGGACCATAATAACCAAGAAAGCAATTGGTAACACACTACCCCATGAAGGACTGAAATCCTGCAGCGCCCCCAAGGTCTCCCTATTTAAGAAAGCATATATACAGACCCGTCTGAAGTTTTCTAAAGAACATCTGAATGATTCAGAAGAGAACTGGGTGAAAGTGTTGTGGGCAGATGAGACCACCATTAAGCTCTTTGGCATCAACTCAACTCAATGCTGCCTATGACCCGAAGAACACCATCCCTACCATCAAACATGGAGCTGGAAACATTAAGCTTTGGTGGTGTTTTTCTGCTAAGGAGACAGGACAACTTCACTCCATCAAGAGGGACGATAGACTGGGCCATTTTCCATCAAATCTTGGATGCGAACCTCCTTCGATCAGCAAGAGCATTGAAAATGGGTTGTGGATGGGTATTCCAACATGACAATGACTCAAAACACACGGACAAGGAAACAAAGAAGTGGTTCAAGAAGAAGCACATATACAGACCCGTCTGAAGTTTTCCAATGAACATCTGAATGATTCAGAGGAGAACTGGGTGAAAGTGTTGTGGGCAGATGAGACCACCATCAAGCTCTTTGGCATCAACTCAACTTGCCATTTTGGAGGAGGAGGAATGCTGCCTATGACCCAAAGAGCACCATTCCTACCATAAAACATGGAGCTGGAAACATTAACCTCTGGAGGTGTTTTTCTGCTAAGGGGACAGGACAACTTCACCCCATCAAGGGGGACGATACACTGGACCAGGTTCTGTCAAATCTTGGGTGAGAACCTCCTTCCCTCAGCCAGAGCATTGAAAATGGCTCAAAGCACATTAGGGCCCTAGGGTGGCCTAGCCAGTCTTCAGACCTTAATCCCATAGAAAATATGTGGAGGGAGCTGAAGGTTCGAGTTAGCAAATGTCAGCCTCAAAACCTTAATGAATTGGAGGGGATCTGCAAAAAGGAGTGGGACAAAATCCCTCCTGAGATGTGGGCAAACCTGGTGGCCAACTACAAGAACTGCCTGACCTCTGTGATTGCCATCAAGGGTTTTGCCACCAAGTTCTAAGTCATGTTTTATAAAGGGGTCACATGCTTATTTCACTCATTAAAATGCAAATCAATTTATAACTTAGTTTTTCTAGATTTTTTTGCTGTTATTCTGTCTCTCACTATTAAAATAAACCTACCATTAAAATTATAGACTGATCTTTTCTATGCCAGTGGGCAATTGTACAAAACCAGCAGATTATCAAACACTTTTTTCCTCGCTGTAAATGGCACTGATTGAATCACCACCAGTGAATTTTCAGTGAAAGGCACATTTACTATATTATACTATATTTACTATATTATAAATATGCCTTCTTGTGTCTTTCGATGCTCATTCACAGAATCAACATCTAAAAGATCAAATGTGCTCTAAAAAGTCAACAAAAACCTGTAGATGGACAATCTCTTCTTTTTTAACCACTTGAGTCCCAGTTGTCACTTTAAAACTGCATAGGAACAGGCAGTGGCTGTTTGTCCCAGAGAAGTTTTATTTCTGAGCTTAGGGTACAGTACTAAACAAAAAAGATGTACATTTATTTATTTATTTTGAAAAGGTAAACTCATCCTTTAAAGGGATTCTAATACCAAGTTACATATACAGAAAATATACATGAAAATCTATTAGAGCAATAGAATGAATGTTTACCTTATGTATATCCTTTTTTGAAATCCCATGAAGTTTACAATAATAATAAAGATGCTCCCGGCCTGTCAGAAAGTTATTTAAAGCATCATTCTGTGGGCAATATCCAATTAGGATATCTTCGTTGTTTGCAGATTTTATGCTCACTTCCTTTCTATAAATAAGATAAAAATATATTACTGCATTATCATTCAGGATCTAAATATGTCCAGTTAATCTGCATGTATAAAAGGTCATAACTAACACAATTTAGATGTGGAAATTTTGAACATAAAATGAGAAACCTACAAGTATAAAGTCTTAGCTGAAACTACTACTATGTTTTATTCCTTGTTCTATTCTCTCAGTGACAATATTTTTATATATACATTATCTTATATAAGTGAGTACACCCCTCACATTTTTGTAAATATTTTATTATATCTTTTCATGTGACAACACTGAAGAAATTACATTTTGCTACAATGTAAAGTAGTGAGTTTACAGCTTGTATAACAGGGTAAATTTCCTGTCCCCTCAAAATAACTCAACACATAATGTCTAAACCGCTGGCAACAAAAATGAGTACACCCCTAAATGCAAATTGGGCCCAAGGTGTCAATATTTTGTGTGGCCATTATTTATTTCCAGCACTGCCTTTACCCTCTTGAGTATGGAGTTCACCAGAGCTTCACAGGTTGTCACTGGGGTCCTCTTCCACTCCGCTATGATGACATCACGGAGCTGCTGGATGTTAGAGACCTTGCGCTCCTCCACCTTCCGTTTGAGGATGCCCCCCAGATGCTCAATAGGGTTTAGGTCGGGAGACATGCTTGGCCAGTCCATCACCGTTAACCTCAGAAAGGAGGGGATTATGTTCTGCTTCAGTATGTCACAGTACATGTTGGCAATCATGGTTCCCTCAATGAACTGTGGCTCTCTAGTGCCGGCAGCACTTATGCAGCCCCAGACCATGACACTCCCACTCCATGCTTGATTGTAGGCAAGAAACACTTGTCTTTGTACTCCTCACCTGGTTGCTACCACACATGCTTGACACCATCTGAACCAAAGAAGCTTTTTTTGGTCTCATCAGACCACAGGACATGGTTGCAGTAATCCATGTCCATAGTCTGCTTGTCTTCAGCAAACTGTTTGCAGGCTTTCTTGTACATCATCTTTAGAAGAGGCTTCTTTTGGGGACAACAGCCATGCAGACCAATTTGATGCAGTGTGTGGCATATGGTCTGAGCACTGACAGGCTGACCCCCCCACCCCTTTAACCTCTGCAGCAATTTTGGCAGATTTCCCAAAGACAACCTCTGGATATGATGCGGAGCCTGTTTTGAGTGGAACCTGTCCTGGTAAACTGCTGTATGGTGTTGGCCACCATGCTGCAGCTCAGTTTCAGGTTCTTGGCAATCGTCTTATAGCCTAGGCCATCTTTATGTAGAGCAACAATTATTTTTTTCAGATCCTCAGAGAGTTCTTTGCCATGAGGTGCCATGTTGAACTTCCAATGACCAGTATGAGAGAGTGAGAGCGATATCACCAAATCTAAAATACCTCCTCCCCATTCACACCTGAGACCTTGTGACACTAATGAGTCACATGACACCGGGGAGGGAAAATGGCTAATTGGGCCCAATTTGTACATTTTCACTTAGGGGTGTACTCACTTTTGTTGCCAGCATGTTAGGCATTAATAGCTGTGTGTTGAGTTATTTTGAGGGACAGCAAAGTTACACTGATATATAAGCTGTATACTCACTACTTTACATTGTAGCAAAGTGTAATTTCTTCAGTGTTGTAAAATAAAAAGGTATAATAAAATATTTACAAAAAAGTGAGGGGTGTACTCACTTTTGTGATATACTGTATATATAGATATATGCATATATCACAGTTGTAGGCTTATACTGATAACAAATATAGTATTGCAGAAAAATATTTTCTGCAAAATAACTGCATACAATTGCAAAAAAGTTGCCCAAATTAAACATTTTAAATCTGATTTCAGACTTAGACAATAATGCATACAATACAAACTTCAAAAGTATAATTTTTAAAAGGGAATTCTAGTATTCTGAAAACAAATATTTTAAACATCCTTTAGTCATCCATAGGCTAAAATTCACACTATAGTGTTTTGTGAATTTGCAAAAACGCATGTTGGGCTTGCAGCGCCATTGATTGTTAATGTCATCCCAAAAGTGGCAAAACAGATGCAAAAATGTGCAACAAAGTGCACAGAGAAAAATGCAATGCTCAGTGCACAAAACTAAGGCCATGCTCATTGTTGCATAAACTCTGTCAAGCTCAGGAGGAGACAAAAGAGAAAGGGGAAGCATAAAACATGTTATGAAAACATTTGTTCTCCAACCCGAACAGGTAAAGTTAGAAAACATGTACTTGGACTGCTGCACCTCACAAAGTTCAGGATAGTGAGAAACCTACACTCCTGATACTTCTAGTCCAGGACATCTGCTTTTCGGTAAATAACAGTCTAATATACAGTTTTCTGAAAACACACACTACTTTCTCTAGCAGGCCAATAGATAGCTATATCGGTTAGTTCCATGTACAAGGTTAATGTAGACACATACAATATATGATAACAAAATCACTTTGTCTCTTTGAATTTGTGTGTACTTTTAGGCAATCGGAGAATCACCTTATTTTTTGTATATTTAATAATCCCGTAAGGTAGACAGTTCATTTTTTACAAAAATTAAAAAGGTAAGAAAAGATATATTGTAGATTCAAGCTGTGTAGTTGTCTATCAGTTGTCTAAGTAGTTGTCTACAATTAGAGCCAGTTCACACTACCACTACCAGAAAGTCGCCCCGTGACTTGAAGAGACTTGTTTAGAGACTTGGAAGAGACTTGGAAGAGACTTGGAAGAGACTTGTGCACTACTTTGAAGAGACAGGTGACTTTGTCTGTGGGGAATGCCTGGCTAATCTCTTTCTTCTTCCTGGAAAGTCTGATAACAAGTCGTGTCAATTAAGATAAGGAGGCGACTCCCATTGAAGTATATGGGACAATCTGATCACAGGTCGCCTCAAAGTAGTACAGGACCCTTTTCTGAAGTCGGAGCGACTTCAGTAGTGCCAATTAAGACGGCACTGATTGATTAACATTGCTTTTGTTATGTCAAGCGATTTGTGTGATTTTGTGTCTGGGGGGTCTAAAAGGTGTACCTGTGAAGTTTCAGCTCTATAGCATGTCCAAAACCAGAAAAAAAGATCATATAGGTGTTAAAGGAGGGTCCCACATCCCTGTTCTACTGAAAAATTATCTTTTTTTTTTTCATGGTTCTGGACATGCTACAGAGCTGAAACTTCACATGTACACTTTTTAGACCCCCCAGATACTAAATCCAAATCTCTCTTTTTTTTTTTTTTTTCAATAATTGGCTTTTTTATCAAAAATGACAATTTTTAAGAACTTTTTTTGTGTGATTAATAGTTAATGGGGCATGACCCAGAACCCTAGGCACTTTTTAGGGACATTTATTGGGTTTTAGGGCTTAAAAATGGTGTTTTTTGATTACCGAAGTTCGGGTCCCATTGATTTTAATGGGGTTCTGAAATCCGAACCGAACTTTTGGGAAATTCGGGTGTTCTGGTCGAACCGAACTTTTCAAAAGTTCGATCATCCCTAATATTCAGGAGAAGAATACCACTGATTGCCACCAGTGTAACAGACCCCCAATACTTCAACCAAGTATTTCCGTCTTAGGTCTCTCGAATCCCACGTGATGCAGTGACTATGGCCCCCAATTCCTCCCAAACATTAGCCTAAGCTCGATGAAGGGTAAAACAAAGACTCTTTATTCAATAACTCACTTCCAATATATACAGTCTTCAGTGCTTGATTACATCATATGCAAATGTATTGTATGCAGAACATAATTAACATACCTGGCCATCTGCACAGAAACAATAGGTGAATGACACTGCAGGCTCAGACAGGATTAGCATTATCGTAATTGACTCAACAAACAACAAGCCCAAAACATAGCCGAATACGCATTCCTAGAAGTGTGAACACACACCACCTCTAAACAGATGAAAGCAGAAGACATAGGCTCGCAGACTGCCCGTCTCCGTTTTCAACACACCTTATTATAAGTGTCAATACACATCCCCACAGTAGACAATAGCTGAGTCTTATGTCATTAGCATCTGTTTTGTCTCTCATTTTGTGAAGTCCTTTGTTGTAATAGGCAGCTTAGGCCCAGAGTTTGTGTCTCTTGGGGTGACATGGACTTGAATTCAAAGTAACAGTACTCCAAGGGTCCCCCAGCATACACCCCCCACACAGAGCCGTGCTCCCCTACAAGCCAGGGCCCGTAGACCGTGGGAAGGAGGCTGGCTTCCACACTCCTCCAGTAGCCCGTGGCGAATGTCCCAGCAAATGGGTGTTCCTCACAGTATTTTACTAATAGCAATTTGGAATAGTTTTTTAAACTATAGTCCGGCCCTCCAATGGTCTGAGGGACAGTGAACTGGCCCCCTGTTTAAAAAGTTTGAGGACCCCTGCTCTAAAGAGTTTGTGAACATTGTTCCTTATATCCTACATCATGAGCTTCAAAATATTCTCATTTAATGTTTGGGGGCTAAACAGCCCATCTAAAATAAGTAGGCTTTGGAAGTAGACACAACTTTTACAATGTGACCTACTATGTCTCCAAAAAAAAACAAAAAATCTACTTTTCTTGACAAAAACCACAGACATTCCAACACCCACGTTTTTCAATAATGTTTTGCAGCCATGCTCCCAAGAAAAAGCGAGGTGTCGCTATCATCATTATAGACACTGTGTCTTTTAAAACCATTCACACTGAAATTGACACGCTAGGTAGATATATTATACTTGTATGTAAAGTGAACAACATAGTATATACTATAGTAAATGTGTACTTACCTAATGTAAAACAAATATCTTTCTTGAAAAAAGTGTGGAAACTGGTACATGGAGTGTGACAACGGTATACTATACAACAGACAACTAGATGTGTCAGATGTATCCCGCAACGGTCATGGTAGGGCTACCCTCTCGCACTTTATGTCCTCAGAGAACTTACATGATGTGTGGCGTGCCAACACTCGACTGAGAGAAACTACTCTTACTTCTTGAATGTGCACTGGGCATACTTGAGAATTGATCTCTTTTTGGTCAATAAATTTCTCCTGCAAAATTATTCTCTTGCAGCTTAATGACTTACTATCCCAGATTAGGAAACTGGAATCAACAAACAAAAAAAATCCAGACTTCAGTGGTTAGTTCTCAACTAGACTGAGTTTGACACAAACTTAGATTATTACTTATCTCCCTACACAACAATAACTTTTGAAAATGGAAGGCTCAGTTCTATTGCCACGGCAATAAAGCTGGCAAACTTTTAGCTAACCAAGTGAAGGAAAAAAAAACACATTTCATTCACCACCCAACCACCGGGGCCAAATTGCTAAACCCAAAGGAAATTGCTAATGCATTTTGTGACTACTATAGTAGTTTATACAATTTAAAAGACAATGTAGCAGTTCCACAACCAACCCCCGATTATCCTAGATTTTATCTCCATCCACAAACAAGATAAGGAACAATTAAAGTCCCTTAATGAACATATGAATTGAAAATCCAGAAGACAATCTTGTCTCTCCCAAACAACAAGTCTCCAGGCCCTGATGGGTTTTTTTCTGAATTTTGCCACACATATCACATCATACTGGGCCCTCATTTGTTAAAAATCTACAGGGTTGCTGCTTTCAAAGCTTAATTTCCTCCAAAAATGCTAACCGCCACAATTGCGACCCTTCCCAAACCTGGTAAAACACCTGAGTCTCCCTGCAAAACTTCAGACCCATCTCGTTACTAAATGTCATCTTAAAGATATATGCCAGAATCATTGCTTATAGATTGGCTTGGTTTTTGCCTGCTTTGGTAAAACAAGGCTATTCAGTTTCTGCTTTCATTTTTACTCTCTTAATTGAGCCACTACCTGAAACAATACGATCCCATCCGGACATAAGTGGTATTGCCTCCTCACATCATTCTCACTCAATATCACTTTTCGCAGGTGATGTGATCCTTTACCTTTCAAAACCAAGCAATAGCTATAAATGAAGACATTAAGCAACAATTGATTTCATGATTTCCATGCCCATGGTCCAGTAAAATTAATACAATATTTAGGTGTATATCTATCTACCACAAGTTCTAACTTATACAAAACAAATTTTCTACCCCTCATCTCATCCATACAGAGTGAACTGAATCGACTAAAACCCTTCTACCTATCCTGGTCAGGGAGGTTAGCACCATATAAAATGCTCATCTTATTTAACCGCTTGCCGACTGCCCGCTGCATATATACTGTGGAAGGCTGGCTCTCTGTACCTGTATGGCGGTTTTATTTTTTGCGATATAAACAAAAAAATAGCAACAATTTTGAAAAAATAACAATATTTTTCACATTTTTTATATGAAATTCGCAAAAAAAAAATGTAAAAATCTAAATATTTTAACAATATTTAGGCAAATTTGTTTTCTAATACATATTTTTGTTAAAAAAAATTGCAGTAAGTGTATTTTGATTGGTTTGCGCAAAAGTTATTGCATTTACTAACTATGGGAAAGATTTATGTCATTTTTATTGTTTTTAGTAGTAATGGCGGCAATCTGTGATTTTTTTTGCGGGACTGGGACATTGCGTCAGACAGATTGGACCCCTAACTGACATTTTAGACACTTTTGGGGTTACCAGTGACATTACTACAGTAATCAGTGCTAACAATATGCACTGTTACTGTAAAAATGACACTGGCAAGGAAGGGGTTAACTGTACTGGTGATCAAGGGGTTAAATGTGTCCCTAGGGGCGTGGTTCTAACTGTCAGGGGGCATGGCTTGTGAAGTAATCACAGAGACATGCAATCCTATATAGCAGGATCACATAGCCTCTGTGATCACTTCAGGGAGAATGGCAGATGGTTGTGTTTACATCAGCCGTCTGTCTTTCTCCCTCAGCTGCGGGAGATCGCGAGTGGCCGGCAGTCACACGGGTTGGCTCCCCGGCTAATGAGCAGGGACGGAAGCGCCACCGGCAGCGAGGGCTCACCCCCTAGAGTCTCTTGAGCGAGCGACGTAGTACTATGTCACTTTGCCCAGGAGCGGCTGCCTGCCACAGTAAAACTGCAGCGGGCGGTCGTTAAGTGGTTAAAAGAATTTATTGGAATAAAAGTAATAACATTACAAAAATAATGTTACACATACTGTATGTAATTTACAACATGGATGTAAACAGTACAAATGCTTGAAAAGAAAGGAAGGACACCATTGGTTAAATTCTTTCAGTCACAGAGACGTAGTCCAACAGTCAAGCAATAGGCTTCATCATATATTGAATACACGTCCATTATGATATCAAATATTACCCTGTCCCTATATGGATGACCATGTTATAGTAGATTTGGTCTCCAGTCTCTCATAGGCTGCCACACAAGAGAGTAGTAGAGGCAACGAGGGCACAGCTAAGCAATTGAGAAAAGAACCTTACAATATGAAAATGGAAATAAACAGCCATATCCTACACATGCAGAATTTAATAGAGGTAGTTCCCCAGACCCTCCAGGCACCACCCCATCTCTGATGTGATGTGGAGTAGGCAGGGTCTGTCCACCCCCCATGCACCCCCTCTGGGATCAAACTGTGCCGGGAGGTAGACAACCCCGTCCACTCAAAGAGCTATACAATTAGAGGTTTTAGCAGTTGTGTGCCTTTGTTCGCCATAAATTCCAAGATGATTCAAATTTAGTGACCGCACCATCTCTTTACCCTGGAATTTGTTCTCAGTCTTGGATTTCATTTACCAATGCTTTAACCTCTCCAATATTAGGTACAGTAGTGGGTTTCCAATGCCTCATGATTATGGTCCTCACAGCCATTATTATGTGCATTGATATTGGGCGTATTTGGGTGGGAAGATTAGAAAAGTTTATGCTCAAGATAGCTTGTACTATGTTAGGTTTACATCTCAACACTTAACCCTTTGTTCACCGCTAGGTTAACTCCGTCCCTGCCAGTGTCATTATTACAGTAACAGTGCATATTGTTAGCATTGACATTACTGTAGTAATGTCAAAGGTCCCCCCAAAAGTGTCAAAAATGTCAGTTAGGGGCTTGATCTGTCCGCCACAATGTCGCAGTCCCACTAAAAATCACAGATCGCCACCATTACTAGTAAAAAAAAAAAAAAAAAAAAATGAAAATTACATAAATCTTTCTCCTAGTTTGTAGATGTGATAACTTTTGCACAAACCAATTTAAAATATGCTTATTGGGATTTTTTTTTACAAAAGATATGTAGCAGGATACAAATTGGCCTAAAAGGATGAAAAAATTATATTTTTTATTTATATTTTTTTTTTTTTTTGGTAAAGTAAATTATATATATTTTTTTTCCAGAATTGACGCTTTTTTTTTGTTTATAGCGCAAAAAATAAAAATTGCACAGGTGATCTAATACCACCAAAAGAAAGCTCTGTTTGTGGGAAAAAAAAAATTTGTTTTAGGTACAGCGTTGCACGACCGCGCAATTGTCCATTAAAATAACGCAGTGCAGAATCTCAAAAATTAGCCTGGTCATTAAGGGGGCAAATCCTTCTGGTGCAGAAGTGGTTAAAATGTTATACTACTTTAGAGCACTACCAATCTCAATACCAGCCTCATTCTTTAACCACTTCAGCTCTGGAGGGTTTTACCCTCTTCCTGACAAGGTCATTTTTTGCCATACAGTACTGCATCATTTTAACTGACAATTGCGTGAAGCTGTACCCCAAAAAAACGTATGTCTGTTTTTTCCCCACAAATAGAACTTTCTTTTGGTGGTATATTGATTGGTTTACGCAAAAGTTAAAGTGTCTACAAACTATGGGATATATTTATTTACTTTTATTTATTTTTTATTGTTTTAATTAGTAATGGTGGTGATCAGCAATTTTTATCAGGACTGCGACATTGCAGCGGACAAATCTGACACTTAGCCCCGGTTCACACTACTGCGTGTGCCGGGTTCGCATGTCATGTCGGAGCGCACTGCTCCGACATGACATGCGATCAGCTGTGCGGTGCGAGTTTAGCCATACAGTTTGTATGGCTAAATTCGCACCGCACCCGCAGCAAAGACGCACAGGAGGCATTTTTGCTGCCGCATCAGGATCGGATCGCACAGCGGTTCACACTTGTGCGATCCGATCCTGTGCGAACTGCACGATCGCACTGCGATATGCGATCAAACTGGGGGTGTCGTTAAGATTACATTGACACCCCCAGCGTATCGCATATGGCAGTGTGAACTGCCGGGGGTGCGTGTGCGATGCGGGAACAGGCTGCGAATTCGCAGCCTTCCCGCATCGCAATAGTGTGAACCGAGCCTAAGTGACACTTTTTGGGGACCAGTGACGCCAATACAGTGATCAGTGCTAAACAAAAGAAAATGCGCTGTTACTATATAAATGTCACTGGCAGGGAAGGGGTTAACACTAGGGGCGATTAAGGGGTTATGTGTGCCCCCAGGGAATGCTTTCTAACTGTGGGGGGATTGGATGCACTAGAGGAAAAGAGAGATCTGTGTTTCAGCTTAGCTGAAATTTAAGATCTCACTTTACTCCCTGACAGGACAGCCGTCTGCCTTGTTTACATAGGCAGACTGCCGTTCTGCCTTTCCTGCGAACGATTGGTGGGTCCCAGCGGCCATCGCGGCCACCGGACTCATTGATTGGCTCCCAATGTGTCCAAAATCATGTAGATGTATGTGATTTTGCGGTGGGCGGTCCTGAACTGGTTAAAACGATACAAATGCAACCCTGTAGGTTTCTATGGGCTGACAAAAAACCGAGATGCTCCCAATCTACTTTACTAAAACACAAAAAAGAGGGTGAAATGGGGCTACCTATATTACGGGATTACTTTAGAACAAGCATTCTAGATCAAAATAAATTCTGGTTCCACTCCTCTTCTCTGACACATTAGACATCAATAGAAAAGGACTGGGTGCACCCTAACTCTTTAAGCTCCACACTGCTAGCTGGTTCCTTCTCAAACACACACAATAAGTTCACACATCCAAATATTAAACTAGTGATAAACACATGGAAGCTATTCTGCTCCTCTAATATATCAACAGCAGAATTGAGGGACATTCCTACTTCTTCATCCATCAAAGTTCACATAGCAGACCTCTCATTAACCACTTGGAAACAAAAAGGGATTTAAATATTTACCGATCTTTAGTGTTGAGCGAACACGGACTGTATTATTCGTGTTCGTACCGAATAATTGGATTTTTTGTACCCGAACACGGACACGGACACTTTACTGTATGTTCGGGTAAAAATCCGTGTTCGGTCGTTTTATTTCCGGGTTTTGCATGCTTTGGCGCTCTTTTCATGGCGGGCTTTCAACAGCCAATCAACAATCGTTTAACTGGTGTGCCTTAAGCCATCCCAGCCATGCCTGCAAATGTCTCAGTAGCTGTGATTGGCCGTCTGAAGCATGTGACCAAGTCTTTATAAGTTCGAGGCAGCCGCAGCGGCGTCATTATGCTGCTTAGATTCAGGGACAGAGCACACATCAACGTGCTGGCTGCTGATTAGGGAAAGATAGGCAGGAAAAAACCATTTGTGTCCGGATAGAATTGAGGGACAGGTCGGAGTGTTTAGGCAGGGCGAGTTGTAGGCATTTTAGGGATAGAGTCTGCTGAATTATATAGGGTCAGTGTCTTCTACAAACTACAATCGATATTGCTGTGTGGGGGGTGGGGTGAATCTGCACTCAATCCTGATCTACGATCTCTTCTCAATCCTGTTAGGGACAGAGTCTGCTGAATTTTAGGGAAACTGTGTTCTACAAACTACAATCGATATTGCTGTGTGGCGGGGTGGGGTGAATCTGCACTCAATCCTGATCTACGATCTCTTCTCAATCCTGTTAGGGACAGAGTCTGCTGAATTTTAGGGAAACTGTGTTCTACAAACTACAATCGATATTGCTGTGTGGGGGGTGGGGTGAATCTGCACTCAATCCTGATCTATGATCTCTTCTCAATCCTGTTAGGGACAGAGTCTGCTGAATTTTAGGGAAACTGTGTTCTACAAACTACAATCGATATTGCTGTGTGGTGTGGGATTGGAGATAGGCAGGTGTCAGTGATCCACATCCATTTTTCTGTGTGTGAGCTGCAGTGAACACAATCTTTTTGGGCTGCAGTGAACACAATCTTTTTGGGCTGCAGTGAACACAATCTTTTTGGGCTGCAGTGAACACAATCTTTTTGGGGTGCAGTGAACAAAATCTTTTTGGGGTGCAGTGAACACAATCCTTTTTGGTGTGCAGTGAACACAATCTTTGTGGGGTGCAGTGAACAAAATCCTTTGTGGGGTGCAGTGAACACAATCTTTTTGGGGTGCAGTGAACAAAATCCTTTTTGGGGTGCAGTGAACAACATCCTTTTTGGGGTGCAGTGAACACAATCTTTTTGGGGTGCAGTGAACAAAATCCTTTGTGGGGTGCAGTGAACACAATCTTTTTGGGGTGCAGTGAACACAATCTTTTTGGGGTGGAGTGAACAACATCCTTTTTGGGGTGCAGTGAACAAAATCCTTTTTGGGGTGCAGTGAACAAAATCATTTTTGGGGTGCAGTGAACACAATCTTTTTGGGGTGCAGTGAACACAATCTTTGTGGGGTGCAGTGAACACAATCTTTTTGGGGTGGAGTGAACAACATCCTTTTTGGGGTGCAGTGAACAACATCCTTTTTGGGGTGCAGTGAACACAATCTTTTTGGGGTGCAGTGAACACAATCTTTGTGGGGTACAGTGAACAGAATCTTTGTGGGGTGCAGTGAACACAATCTTTGGGGGGTACAGTGAACACAATCTTTGTGAGGTGCAGTGAACACAATCTTTGTGGGGTGCAGTGAACACAATCATTGTGGGGTGCAGTGAACTCAATCTTTGTGGGGTACAGTGAACACAATCTCATACTGAAGGTTTGAGGGTGCTGCCTGTTCCATACTCCCCCTACTCCTCATCTAGCCTTTTAGGGGTACAAACAATAGTAATTGGGGCCTAGTGTGGTTGTGTACGTGTGATATACATACACTTTTTTGGGATCATATTTTCTATTCCGCTATTTAATCAAAAACCTTTGGGGATCAGTTAAATTGGGGGATAGTCTGTGTTGGTACGTGTGAGAGAGATCCACCTTTCCAAGTTGTTGGGGTTCATCTCATACTTCTGAAGGTTTGAGGGTGCTGCCTGTTCCATACTCCCCTCTACTCCTAGCCTTTTAGGGGTACAAACAATAGTAATTGGGGCCTAGTGTGGTTGTGTACGTGTGATATACATACACTTTTTTGGGATCATATTTTCTATTCCGCTATTTAATCAAAAACCTCTGGGGATCAGTTAAATTGGGGGATAGTCTGTGTTGGTACGTGTGAGAGAGATCCACCTTTCCAAGTTGTTGGGGTTCATCTCATACTTCTGAAGGTTTGAGGGTGCTGCCTGTTCCATACTCCCCCTACTCCTAGCCTTTTAGGGGTACAAACAATAGTAATTGGGGCCTAGTGTGGTTGTGTACGTGTGATATACATACACTTTTTTGGGATCATATTTTCTATTCCGCTATTTAATCAAAAACCTCTGGGGATCAGTTAAATTGGGGGATAGTCTGTGTTGGTACGTGTGAGAGAGATCCACCTTTCCAAGTTGTTGGGGTTCATCTCATACTTCTGAAGGTTTGAGGGTGCTGCCTGTTCCATACTCCCCCTACTCCTAGCCTTTTAGGGGTACAAACAATAGTAATTGGGGCCTAGTGTGGTTGTGTACGTGTGATATACATACACTTTTTTGGGATCATATTTTCTATTCCGCTATTTAATCAAAAACCTCTGGGGATCAGTTAAATTGGGGGATAGTCTGTGTTGGTACGTGTGAGAGAGATCCACCTTTCCAAGTTGTTGGGGTTCATCTCATACTTCTGAAGGTTTGAGGGTGCTGCCTGTTCCATACTCCCCCTACTCCTAGCCTTTTAGGGGTACAAACAATAGTAATTGGGGCCTAGTGTGGTTGTGTACGTGTGATATACATACACTTTTTTGGGATCATATTTTCTATTCCGCTATTTAATCAAAAACCTCTGGGGATCAGTTAAATTGGGGGATAGTCTGTGTTGGTACGTGTGAGAGAGATCCACCTTTCCAAGTTGTTGGGGTTCATCTCATACTTCTGAAGGTTTGAGGGTGCTGCCTGTTCCATACTCCCCCTACTCCTCATCTAGCCTTTTAGGGGTACAAACAATAGTAATTGGGGCCTAGTGTGGTTGTGTACGTGTGATATACATACACTTTTTTGGGATCATATTTTCTATTCCGCTATTTAATCAAAAACCTCTGGGGATCAGTTAAATTGGGGGATAGTCTGTGTTGGTACGTGTGAGAGAGATCCACCTTTCCAAGTTGTTGGGGTTCATCTCATACTTCTGAAGGTTTGAGGGTGCTGCCTGTTCCATACTCCCCCTACTCCTAGCCTTTTAGGGGTACAAACAATAGTAATTGGGGCCTAGTGTGGTTGTGTACGTGTGATATACATACACTTTTTTGGGATCATATTTTCTATTCCGCTATTTAATCAAAAACCTCTGGGGATCAGTTAAATTGGGGGATAGTCTGTGTTGGTACGTGTGAGAGAGATCCACCTTTCCAAGTTGTTGGGGTTCATCTCATACTTCTGAAGGTTTGAGGGTGCTGCCTGTTCCATACTCCCCCTACTCCTAGCCTTTTAGGGGTACAAACAATAGTAATTGGGGCCTAGTGTGGTTGTGTACGTGTGATATACATACACTTTTTTGGGATCATATTTTCTATTCCGCTATTTAATCAAAAACCTTTGGGGATCAGTTAAATTGGGGGATAGTCTGTGTTGGTACGTGTGAGAGAGATCCACCTTTCCAAGTTGTTGGGGTTCATCTCATACTTCTGAAGGTTTGAGGGTGCTGCCTGTTCCATACTCCCCCTACTCCTAGCCTTTTAGGGGTACAAACAATAGTAATTGGGGCCTAGTGTGGTTGTGTACGTGTGATATACATACACTTTTTTGGGATCATATTTTCTATTCCGCTATTTAATCAAAAACCTCTGGGGATCAGTTAAATTGGGGGATAGTCTGTGTTGGTACGTGTGAGAGAGATCCACCTTTCCAAGTTGTTGGGGTTCATCTCATACTTCTGAAGGTTTGAGGGTGCTGCCTGTTCCATACTCCCCCCTACTCCTAGCCTTTTAGGGGTACAAACAATAGTAATTGGGGCCTAGTGTGGTTGTGTACGTGTGATATACATACACTTTTTTGGGATCATATTTTCTATTCCGCTATTTAATCAAAAACCTCTGGGGATCAGTTAAATTGGGGGATAGTCTGTGTTGGTACGTGTGAGAGAGATCCACCTTTCCAAGTTGTTGGGGTTCATCTCATACTTCTGAAGGTTTGAGGGTGCTGCCTGTTCCATACTCCCCCTACTCCTAGCCTTTTAGGGGTACAAACAATAGTAATTGGGGCCTAGTGTGGTTGTGTACGTGTGATATACATACACTTTTTTGGGATCATATTTTCTATTCCGCTATTTAATCAAAAACCTTTGGGGATCAGTTAAATTGGGGGATAGTCTGTGTTGGTACGTGTGAGAGAGATCCACCTTTCCAAGTTGTTGGGGTTCATCTCATACTTCTGAAGGTTTGAGGGTGCTGCCTGTTCCATACTCCCCCTACTCCTAGCCTTTTAGGGGTACAAACAATAGTAATTGGGGCCTAGTGTGGTTGTGTACGTGTGATATACATACACTTTTTTGGGATCATATTTTCTATTCCGCTATTTAATCAAAAACCTCTGGGGATCAGTTAAATTGGGGGATAGTCTGTGTTGGTACGTGTGAGAGAGATCCACCTTTCCAAGTTGTTGGGGTTCATCTCATACTTCTGAAGGTTTGAGGGTGCTGCCTGTTCCATACTCCCCCTACTCCTCATCTAGCCTTTTAGGGGTACAAACAATAGTAATTGGGGCCTAGTGTGGTTGTGTACGTGTGATATACATACACTTTTTTTGGATCATATTTTCTATTCCGCTATTCAATAAAAACCTTTCTAGGGCAAGATCTTAAATTACAGAAATATGAGGAGACCGTCAAATAAGGGCCGTGGCCTGGGTCGTGGTGCTGCTGGTAGAGCTCCTGTTGCAAGGAGAGGACATGGTCGATCTGTGCCAGCTACACGCACAAGTGAAACACCTTCCTCAAGTGTGAGTAGGCGACAGAACCTGCATCAGTATTTGGTAGGGCATCAAACGCCCCTAGAAGTGATGAGGCCAGAACAAGTTGAGGCGATAGTAGATTGGTTTGCTGCTGACAGTGCCTCCAGTTCCTTCACATTGTCTCCCACCCAGTCTACTGCAGAAAGGTCAGAGTTGGCACCTGCAGCCAATGTCCAACCGTCTTTCACCTCACCCCCTTGCAAATCAGGCCAGCAGTCTGAGCCCCAAGCCATACAGCAGTCTCTTATTCTTTTTGAGGACTCTGTCAGCAGGGTTTCCCAGGGCCATCCACCTAGCCCTGCCCCAGAAGTGGAAGAGATTGAGTGCAGCGATGCCCAACCACTTATTCCTCAAGATGAGTACATGCAAGGATCATCGCAGCACGTCTCCGATGATGACGAAACGCAGGTGCCAACTGCTGCGGCGTTCAGCATTGTGGAGACCGACAAGGAGGGCAGGGGTGAAGACTGGGTGGAAGATGATGTGGAGGACGATGAGGTCCTCGACCCCACATGGAATGAACGTCATGCAGGTGAACTGAGTAGTTTGGAGGAAGAGGCGGTGGTCGCACAGAGCCACCAGCACAGCAGAAGAGGGAGCAGGGTGCAGAAGCGGAGCGGCCGTGCCCTAGACACTACGCCCGCTACTGCCCAACGCAGCAAGGGAACGAGCGCACCAAAGTCAGCTCAAAGGAGTTCTCTAGCGTGGAAGTTCTTTAGAAAATGTGCTGATGACAGGACACGAGTGGTTTGCACCCTGTGCAATCAGAGCTTGAAGCGAGGCATGAACCTTCTCAACCTGAGCACAACCTGCATGATCAGGCATCTAAGTGCAAAGCACGAGCTGCAGTGGAGTACACACCTTCAAAACCAAGAAACGTCTCTGGCTCATCCTGCTTCCTCTTCTGCTGCAGTCTCGGCCGCTCCAGCCACATCTGTAGTGATACCGGCACCTGCCACCCCGCAAACAGACGATCTGTCAGCAACACCACCACCTGGGTCACCAACAACCATCTCCACAATGTCCCGTGGAAGCGTTCAGCTTTCCATCTCCCAAACACTTGAGAGGAAGAGGAAGTACCCCCCTACCCACCCGCGATCCCTGGCCCTGAATGCAAGCATTTCAAAATTATTGGCCTTTGAAATGCTGTCATTCCGTCTGGTGGAGACGCACAGTTTTAAAAACCTTATGTCGGTGGCTGTCCCACAGTACGTCGTGCCCAGCCGCCACTACTTTTCCAGGCAAGCCATCCCTTCCCTGCACAACCAAGTGGGGGAAAAAATCAGGTGTGCACTGCGCAACGCCATCTGTGCCAAGGTCCACCTAACTACGGATACGTGGACCAGTAAGCACGGTCAGGGGCGTTATATCTCCCTAACGGCACACTGGGTAAATGCAGTGGCGGATGGGCCTGAGGCGGATAGCAATTTGGCGCATGTCCTTCCACCACCGAGGATTGCAGGGCGCTTCAGTTTGCCTCCTGTTCCTAACTCCTCCTACTCCGCTTCCTCATCCTCTACCGCCTCCTCATCCGGACAGCGTAACACCTTCACCACCAACTTCAGCACGGCCAGGGGTAAACGACAGCAGGCAGTTTTACAACTTGCCTGTTTGGGGGACAAACCACACACCGCGCAGGAGTTGTGGAGGAGCATGGAACAGCAGACAAATGAGTGGTTGCTGCCAGCGAGCCTCAAGCCCGGCCTGGTGGTGTGCGATAACGGGCGAAATCTCATAGCAGCTCTGGGCCTAGCCGGTTTGACGCACATCCCTTGCCTGGCGCATGTGCTGAATTTGGTGGTGCAGAGGTTCCTTAAAAACTACCCCGATATGTCAGAGCTGCTGCAGAAAGTGCGGGCCGTTTGTGCGCACTTTCGGCGTTCTCACCCTGCTGCTGCTCGCCTGGCAGCGCTGCAGCGTAACTTCGGCCTTCCCGCTCACCGCCTCATATGTGACGTGCCCACAAGGTGGAACTCCACCTTGCACATGCTGGAAAGACTGTGCGAGCAGCAGCAGGCCATAGTGGAGTTTCAGCTGCAGCACGCACGCGTGAGTCGCTCTGCGGAACAGCACCACTTCACCACCAATAACTGGGCCTCCATGCGAGACCTGTGTGCCTTGTTGCGCTGTTTTGAGTACTCCACCAACATGGCCAGTGGCAATGACGCCGTTCTCAGCTTAACTATCCCACTTCTATGCCTCCTTGAAAAAACAATTCGGGCGATGATGGAAGAGGATGTGGCACAGGATGAGGAGGAGGAGGAGGAGGATGAAGAGGTAACATTTCCAAGGCTTTCAGGGCAGTCATTCGCAAGGGGCTCCGAGGGTGGGTTCCTGCACACGCAAACGCCAGGGACGCAATTGTCCAGCAGGGGCACAGTTCTGGAGGATGAGGAGGATGAGGAGGAGGAGGAGCTGGAGGAGGAGATGGAACCATGTTCACAGCAGGGTGGCACCCAGGCCAGCTCATGGCCATCACTGGTGCGTGGCTGGGGGGATACAGAGGACACGGACCATACACCTCCCACAGAGGACAGCCTTTCGTTGCCTCTGGGCAGCCTGGCACACATGAGCGATTACATGCTGCAGTGTCTCCACAACGACCGCCGAGTTGCCCACATTCTAACTTGTGCTGATTACTGGGTGGCCACGCTGCTGGATCCCCGTTACAAGGACAACGTACCGTCCTTAATTCACTCACTGGAGCGCGATCGCAAGATGCGCGAGTACAAGCGCACGCTGGTAGACGCCATGCTGCTGGCATTCCCATCTGACAGCGGGGCCACAGTGGAAGCACAAGGCAGAGGAGGAGGAGGAGGAGGTCGCCAACGCAACCAGGGCACCGCCAGCACCTCAGAAGGCAGGGTTAGCATGGCCGAAATGTGGAAAAGCTTTGTCAGCACGCCACAACAAACAGCAGCACCAGCAGCTCAGATGGAACGTCTTAGCAGGAGGCAGCATTTTACCAACATGGTGGAGCAGTATGTGTGCACACGCCTACATGTAGTGAATGACGGGTCTGCCCCCTTCAACTTCTGGGTCTCCAAATTGGGCACATGGCCTGAGCTTGCCCTTTACGCCTTGGAGGTGCTGGCGTGCCCTGCAGCCAGTGTATTATCTGAACGGGTATTTAGCACGGCTGGGGGCGTTATAACAGACAAGCGCAGCCGCCTGTCCAGAGACAATGTGGACAAGCTCACGTTCATTAAAATGAACCAGGCATGGATCCCACGGGACTTTTCCGTACCTTATGCAGAATAGCAATGGATACCGACCTTACCCACCCATTGTTCCATTTTTGCTCTTTCTCACTCTTTTGGGGTGTACCCTCATTTAAAATTTGTGAAAAGAAGCAGTGTTGGCTACCTCGTCCTCCTCCTCAGGGCCAGATTAATGTAGGGTCTATTGGAGCTGCAGCTCCAGGCCCCTACCTTTTATATAGGCCCCGGGTTGGCCATATTCACTGTTACCGCTCTTCTGTCACTTGTAAACACAGAAGTCTGGCTTCTATGCTCGCTTCCCCAGGCAGCACCCTCAGAACCTCCCCACACAGCGTGAAGGCCGGACAAGGAGGGACAGTTGGCGATGCATGGATGTGTTTATGGGCTTCAGAGACAGCATCCCATGTTGAATTAGGCATGCATGGCTGCACCCTTCCTCCTCTGGGTGCATGGCAAGGCACGGATCTAAGGCCCTTCAAAATCCTCAGCACCAAGCCCATGATGCTGTTAATCCGGCCCTGGTCCTCCTCCACCGCCGCTTCCACCTACACCGCCCATAGGTGTGCGCAGCCTATTGCATTAAGGTGTGCACCCCAAAGTTGAAATACACATGCATGTGTTTGCCAGCAGGGAGAGTAATGTATCGGGGCCATGTACCTGTAGGCAAGGAGAAATAGAGCAGAGCAGGTCCCAGGGAGATCTTTCCCATCTCCTCACTGGCAATGCTATGTGCCCTAGGTGATTAGGGTGTGCCCAGGCACACCCAGCACACCCTGTGCGCACGCCTATGTCACCGCCACATCCACCACCACCTCAACCTCCCTCCTACTCCATATGGGCCTCGTCCTTCAGAGATGAAGAAGAACATTGTTTTATTTTTCTGTTTTTTTTTGTTGTTTTAAGTTATTTCCCTATCCACATTTGTTTGCAGAGCACTTGCCATGCTCTTAATTACGTTTTGCTGCCATTTGCAGCACTCTAGCCCTTTCCTTTGGTGTTTTAGAGCCATTTTAGTGCCTTAAAGTTCGGGTCCCCATTGACTTCAATGGGGTTCGGTGTCCGGGAAAAGTTCGGTAAAAGTCCGGGACACGGACCCGGACTTTTTTTTAAAGTTCGGCCGAACCCGTCGAACACGGACATCTAGGTGTCCGCTCAACCCTACCGATCTTTTACACAAGGGGAAAGTTATCCCATTTAATACACTGTCCCAGAGATACTCACTTCCAATTACAGATCACTACATGAGGATAGCTGTGTTCCTTAAAGCTCATCCTCTAATCCCTACTAGGGTACAACACAAAGCCTAGTCTTATTTGAATGATACGTATAAAAAAACCAAGAGAGATCTCTTTGTTTTATAATTTGATACCACAATAAACCTCTTCACAAAACTCTCCCCCTTCAAAGGTGGGAAGTAGATCTTTCATCCTCCTTTACTGAGGAACAATGGTAAAAGACTGTTAAATACAACTAATGCTTTCTTTACAAGATCTGCCACATTCTGGGAAATAGCTGATACTATACCCCATACAGTACATCACTGCAAAATGTAACCATTCCAGCTCAAATGAGTGCTGGCGTGGTTGCGGCAAGGTGGGCACCTGGCTACATATGCTCTGGGACTGCCCTCACCTTTTAGGTCTTTGGAGAGCAGTTTTTAGCCTAATATCTACGATTATGGGTATAATAAATACAGCATGGAAGCTGATTGGTTTCTTTGCAGAGCTGCACCAGATTTTGCACACTCTAGTTTTAGTAAATCCTCCCCCTACTGTGTATTATACACAATTTTTATATGCATATACAGAGCAAGTAAGGCTTTGAGATCATGTTATTTTGATTTAAAAAAGCTGTGAATGAAAAATACCCATCTAAGTATTAAAACAGAAAGTGGTATTTACTACTCTGAAGCATCTTTGAATGAACGTTGCATGTTTTTAACCACTTGCCGTCCGCTCTATAGCAGATTGATGGCGGCAAAGTGTTTGTACTATCCTGCCTGGCCGTCATATGACGTCCAACAGGATAGAGTGCTTTGCGCGCCCCCCGTTGAGGTGCGCAGAGCGGTGATCGGTGCTGCGGTGTGTCACTCTGACACACTGCATCTCCGATCTCGGTAAAGAGCCTAATGACGTAGGCTCTTTACCATGTGCCCAGCTGTGTTCAATCACAGCTAGTCACATAGTAAATAGGAAGTGCTGGTGATCGTGCCTGACAGCGGGGGATCTGTGCTGGTAATCAGAGCATCGATTACCAGTGCAGACCCTTGGGAGGATGCCACTAGAGCCACCAGGGATTGCCCACCCATGGCCACCAGGGATACCCACCAATGGCCACCAGAAATGGCTCAGGGACCCTTTCAGTAGAAAAGGTGCTTCAGCCTAGCGTTTTATGTGTGCCACATCCCTAATAATGTTAGGCAAAAAATGGGGGTCCCCTTGTGGGATTTTATAGGCACATAAAATATAATATATATGAAAATATATGATAGAGGTAATAGAAAAAATTATTTTATTGTAAACACGAAAATATAATAATTAAAAACAGTACAGGCAAAGAAGAGGAACAGGTAAATCAACCACAGTAGTCTGAACAGACACCCAACATGTTTCGAAGCCAAAGAGAAAATTTTGCTTCTTCTTCAGGGGATGGTTCAAACGGTACTCTAATGAATAAAAAAATATAAGAAATATAAAAACCAAAGAATTTTTTAAGGTTTTTTAGGAAGAAAACATTCCAAAATGACTCTTTAGAGTTTTACATGGTAATTTTTGATGACATTGAGCGAGTACTCACAGGGTTGAAAAAATAGCTGTGCTCAGGTAGCCTGCACGGTTAAAACCATCTGGTGGGTGCGAGTGTCCTTGCGACCAAATGCAATAGATAAGGTGGTAGATGAGTGTACTGGTCAGTAAACCGACAGCTGTTGAGGTCAGGTGTGTGGCCCACAATCAATGGACGTCTGAAGTCCTTAATTAGGAGAAGCCAGGAACAGCCTTTAAACATAAATAAATGGCAAGGATGTAAGTAATGCCGATCTGAAGAGTAGACAGATCAGGACTAAATACATTGATATATCTAATCAAAAAAGCAAAGGGGAGGAAATGTATAATGATGGATGTCGACATGTGAAATGGCCACATGTTTGTATATATTATAGTGAATATGTAAAAAACACTATATCAAAATATCAAAAAATGTGCCAAAGGGGTAGCCCAACAAAGAGGGGGCAATAGGGTCACATAAAATATGTCACTGCATATACATATACAAAGCCAATCAAAAAGGGTATTTTTCCGCTTTTGAAAGGAATAGGCAGGAAATCAGATGAAAGATAAATACCTGGATGTCAAAATGATGGTAGAGCTAAACGGCGACCTCTCAGCACCACAGCCAGCAAACAAATGCGCTGGCTGCGTGTTGCGAGAGGTGCACTATAAGAGTGCTGGCCGATTAGCAGAAGACGTGTATCAGCTGGCTTCAGGGAAGGGCTTCCCGGAACGCCGGTGCCGAGCCCGCCCCCAACCAACATGCGTCACACATGACGCAACGTGGGCGGGATCGGCGTCTGCGCTCCACCGACACGGGGGTCAGAGCCGGAAGTGCGGATGCACTACGGCTACTGATTGGTCCGGGCTGAACCGCAAGGGGACAGAGGATGGAAATAGGACCAAGTTACCACGCAAGCGCGGTATATGTCTCCCCGTGCCGGGACGCCCACTGGAGGAGGGGCACCACCCGGAGTCAACATGGATAGCTGAAAAGGGTTTACAAAAACCAAATTAGAAAAATGCAAGAGGAATATGAAAAGTATCATGGTATCAATCAAGATAATTTAAGATTGTAATTGTTGCATATAGATATCAGCAAGGACACGACCCACAGATGTAACGATTGCAGACACTGGAATACAAAAATGACAAGGTCAACATACAGGGAACAGAAAAAATACATACAATGTATAACAATAACAATGCAATATACATCAAAACATGCATATATAATTATACATAATATTTCCAACACATATAATTTTGGTATTAAAAAGAATTGCATGTTAGCACAGTGTGGTACAATATACTTGAGGCCAAAACAATAGAATATATAAATATATGGACATTGAGAATGTTGTATGGGAGCCATAGATATAACTAGAAGTAGATGGCCATCTGGTTAAGGCGGAGAGGATTAAATCTCCATTCCTCCAGAATTGAAGCCCTCAAGAAAGGGCTTAAACGATAGGGATCCATTAAGTCCTGGGGGCTCGGTGGCCTTAAGCAAAAAGATCCACCTTAGTTCGAGTTGGAGGAGGGACTTATTCCAGTCCCCTCCTCTAGGGGCGGGGTGAACTCGGTCAAGGATCAGAAACTTAACCTTAGGCATTTTTCCGGCATGTACAGTAGCCACATGTCTACCCAGGGGTAGCTCGGGGTCTGCTTTCCTCATACTTAAAAGATGGCGGTATGCGCGTTGCCAAAACTCCTGCTTGGTCTTGCCAATGTAAAAACACTGGCAAGAACAAAGCAGGAGATAAACCACGCCTATCGTGCGGCAATTGGCAAAATGCCTAGGTTGATAGACATCTCCATTGGGCAATATGGGAGATCTTTGTGTAAACATGTAGCCACAATATTTGCAATTGCCGCACATGTATGTCCCTCTATATTTGCAACAGGTGGACATATCAGTGTCGCGGAACTCGCTACGAACTATTTTGTCTCTCAATGCTGGGGCCCTTTTGTAGGTGAAGTTAGGTGTGTCTGACACATATTGGCCCAATACAGGATCCGAGGCCAATAGGTGCCAATGTTTAGAGACAATGCGTCTAATTTTTTGATGCTGTTGGTTATAAGGAGTTATAATCCTTATTGTGTCTTCCTTTCTAGGACCCACTGATGTTTTTGGAGCCAATAGTGTATCTCTATCACTCTTAAGGGCTCGTTGGTAAGCCTGTTTAAGCGATTTCTTAGAATAACCCCTACGTAATAGGCGTTTTTGGAGGGCGTCAGCAGCCGCTTGGAATAGTTTGAGGTCTGAACAATTTCGTCTTAACCTCAAGTACTGACTAAGTAGGGGGGTAGGGTGAAAACTTGATCCATGCAAAATTGTGTTTCCCGCGGTGGGTTTTCGGTAGAGATTACTCTGTAGGGTTTCGTTTTCACTACGTGTAATCTCAACATCCAGAAAAGTAATCCGATCAGGGTCCATATTCATTGTAAATGAAAGGTTAAAGTCATTTTTGTTCAATTGAACTAAAAAGGCTTGGAGGGATTCCAAAGGGCCGTCCCAGATGAGGAATATGTCGTCGATGTACCTGGTCCAAAAGAGAATGTGACCAGTGTACATCGACATCGCGTCGTCATCTGAAAGAAAATGTTCCCACTCCCCCAGGTACAGGTTGGCATACGACGGAGCACAACAGGTGCCCATCGCTACCCCCTGTACCTGGAGGTAGTGGGAACCATTAAATGTAAACACATTATGTGTGAGGATATGTGACAATAAGTCTAACATGAACTCTCCATAGGCATCGAGTGGGTCCTGACCAGATATAGTATGCCTTACAGCTGCAATACCCCTGGAGTGGGGGATTGAGCTGTAAAGAGCCTCTACATCAATGGTAACTAAAATCGCGGTGGGGGGTATCCAGAGGTCCTTAATTTTGTTGATGAAGTGAATGGTGTCCTTTGTAAAGGAAGGTAACTTATGGACAAGGGGTTGAAGATATGCATCAACTAGCTTACTTGCGTTGTCTGTAATAGATCCGCATCCAGAAATGATCGGTCTTCCGGGAGGATCCGTGGTACTTTTATGTACCTTTGGGAGGCCATAAAATGTGGGGGTGACAGGAAATTTGGTGCGGACAAAATTCCAAGTGTCTTTAGAAAAAACGTTGTTAAGATAGGCAGTATCCACCAACTGATAAAATTCCAAGTTATACTTGGTAACTATCTCTGGTGTGATACGCCTATACCAGTTGGTATTATTTAAGATATTTGTACACATTTTGATGTATTGGGTATTGTCCATTATCACAATGTTCCCCCCTTTTGTCAGCCTGCTTGATGGTAATAGATTTATTGGTTGCCAAGATGTTAATTGCCTCTCTTTGTGCTTGAGAGATATTAGGTTGGGATAGCGGACGTGTATTTCGTTTTTCAACTTCCTTTGACACTATTTTTAAAAAGGCGTTGATATTGGAATTCTGAATGGGGGGGTAGGCATCAGATTTTTTGTGTAAATCAGTGCCTACTGTCTTTTGTTCTCTGGATTCAGGTGAGATACCAGCGAGTAAGGAGGGAAGGTCCACACGATCTATAAGATCCTCGTTTTCTTCGAGGAGAGTAATTAACGTGTCTAAAATGGGATCCTGTTCATGTGGTTTTTGTTTATCTTTGTGATAGATGTATTTAAGATTTAATTTACGGGCAAATAAATGAAGATCCTTAACAAAATCAAATTTGTTTATGTTATTCGTGGGACAAAAATTAAGACCTTTTTGTAATATGGATAATTCAGATTCGGATAATTTGTAACTGGATAAATTAATAATAGAGAAGTCCACATTATCTTGTGCTAAATTAGTGGGGGAATGGGGAGTGGCAATGGGGAGGGTTAAGTGAGAGGGAGGGGTGATGGGAGTGCAAGTGTGAGTTGTGAAGCTCGTTGGTGGACCACATCTAAAAAAGTTTGGTCGTCTAAATGAGTAATAGAGGAGTGATGTGTGGGTAAATTGGACACATTAGTGGAGGGTGGTATTTGTTGTGAAGGAGGGATGTTAGATAATGGAGGTATTGATGGTGTAGGAAAAAGGGATAAACCCTCTTTGTGTTGGGGTTGGGTGTTAGACTTTTTAGATGCCGGGTCCGAGCCAAATGCATGAGGGCGCTTGGTGCGTTCCATAGGTGTTTTGTGGTTCTTCACAAAGGGTGGTGGTTTAGTTATTTGTTGAGGTGCTGGGGCGTTAGAGTCCCTATTAAGTGGTCGAATGTAATGTTGGTTGTTTGTCCAATGGAAAGCCTTGCCTTGTAAATAGATGTTTTTATCCTTGTTAAGAATTTTTTGTTTCTTAACAAGGGTATTTTTATTGAAGGTGTCTAGTTGTTGTTTTAATTTAGCTTCCCGATGGGGAAACGTAGTATGACTTTTATACCTTTTTAATTTTTCACATGTAGTAGCTATATATTTATCCAGCTCCGTGGTTCTTAAGGAATATTCCTCAATGAGGAGGTTCATAAGAGCCACAGAGCATTGTTGTAGGGCTTGTTCCCATTTGGTTTTAAAAGAAGGAGTTGGGTCCTCAAGTATCGGAAAAACTTGGGCTCTAAGGCCAAAAGGGCTAACATTTTCTTTTATGTGTTCCTGGAAAGATCTAATGTTCCAAAAGAACATCGATTTTTTTCTCTAACATTTTGGACAAATGAAAAAACATTGAAAAGACCCTTTCAGTGCCCTCCCCATCAGAGCTGCCCATGATTGCCATCTATCAGTGCCGCCCACCAGTGCCCATGATTGCAATCTATCAGTGCCGCCCACCAGTGCCCATGATTGCAATCTATCAGTGCCGCCCACCAGTGCCCTAAGTGCCGCCTATCAATGCCCACCAATGCTGCATATCAGATCTACCTATCAGTGCCCATCAGTGCTGCATATCAGTGCTGCCTATCAGTCCCCATCAGTGCTGCATATTAGGACCACCCCATCAGTTAACTCCTCATTAGTGTCTGTCAGTGCGGCCTCATCAGTGCTTATCAGTGCAGGAAAAAACATATCTATTTACAAAATGTTATAACATAAACAAAAAAACTTTTTTTTTTTTCAAACTTTTCGGTCTTTTTTTTTTTATTTGTGTAGCAAAAAAGAAAAAACCTTGCGGTGATCAAATACCACCAAAAGAAAGCTGTATTTGTGGGAAAAAAATTGCATAAATTTGGTTTTGCATGACCGCGCAATTGTCATTCAAAATGCAACAGCGCTAAAAGCTGAAAATTGGCCTGGGCAGGAAAGGGGGGGAAAGTGCCCTGTATTGAATTGGTTAAATAACATGTTTCTTCCCGTGAATTTAGCAAAAGTACAATAGGAAATATTTTCATGTATTTTAAAGTATTTGTTAATCTTAAATATTTGTTGATCTTAATATTACTTTTAGTTCTTGCATTACTTGAGATTAGAGTATTTAAATCATATATGATTAAAACGCCTGACTGGATAACAATTTTATAAATTCCGCAAATAATGTCTAAATTTAAAATAAATTATAAGTTCTCATACCTAACCTTTACAGCATCTTCCATTCTTTTTTACATAAAAAATATTAATTATGTCTATTTTGTAACAAGGCTTAAAAAGATATATGTTTTAAAAATGTATGAATTTATTTTATATGTTTAACCATTTGTTACACTTTTTTTAAACTACAGTTTATGATCATGCTAAAATGGTATGTAAAATATAAATTTTTTAAATTAATATTATGTATTTTTTATATAGCAGCATCACTGTAATGTGTACAGTAAAAGATACAAGTAAAGGTTACTCATGTAGAAATTTAAGTAAAAACAAACATTTTTCAAAATTGCATAGTGTAACAAGGCCTATAAATGCAATTGGAGTGGGATTCCTGCATGTGCAAGTATACAGCATAGAGGATTAGTGATTTTGTTTACATAAGTAATGTGACCTAATTTATTCTAAGAAGTTGTAGTTGAAAAAATAAGTGAGGAATTGGAGAGGGTACTTAGAGCTGCCAACCAGATGGCGATTGGCTCCCATAACGGTGAAGGCTTTGGAAACCTGATCTTCATCACAATCCTTGGAGATGGGATTGGAAAGTAGTGTGATCAGGAATGGCTGTTCTGTAGAAAATGGTAATTAAATAGGCTAAGAATTCCATTTTAAAGTCACAGTTAGGTCACGGGATATTTCCATCAAGGTGGAGTTGGCAAAAGAGAGGCATAAGGGTTGATTTACTAAAACTGGAGCAGCTCTGCACAAAAACCAATGAACTTCTAGTTTTCTTGTCAAAGCTTAATTAAACAAGCTGACGTTAGATGCTGATTGGCTACCATGGACAGCTGCATCATATTTTGCACTCGCCAGTTTTAGTAAATCAACCCCTTAGTTGTTTTTGCTAGGGTCACCAAATCTGAACATCAAAATGAGAGAGAAAAGCAAAAATTCAGCCAAAGGGAGTTCAGGTAAAACAATTTTAACAATTTCAAAAACAAAAGAAAATCCATAACAGAACAAAAGCACACACCTTTTTTTGACAAAGGAATAGTAACTGGAAAAAAGGCGCAACAAGAATGAACAGTTCGGGAAAATGGATAAATCACTAAATGTCCAATAGTGTTGTCCTAATAATCAATATAAAGTCCATCCATAAGCTAGGTACATAAAAAAGATTGTTCATCCACTAAGGGCAGGTTTTGTGCAGGGAGATGCGCCTCTAAGTGTTGACACTGTATAAAATGTAATACTCAAAAATAAGGCAACTCACATGAGAACAAGTTATACAGGTACCCCTTTAGCACCTGATAGTTCAAATATATGAACAAGCTATTGTGATTTGAGCTTAGGTAAATCTTTTCTCTGTTGTAACGCAGGTCAGTGACCGGATCTGAACCTAGTTGCTATCCCCCACCTTGGGTCCTAATGCCCCATGTTGGCATGGTGTCCATCATAGCATTTGCAGTGGCAAGCCAATGTAGGACTGGCCAGAAGAGGGATTACTTTGACGCAGTTTGTCAGCTTAAACATGTATTGCCATATATGTGAACTAAATATCCCTGGTTTTCATTGCATAGTTTGCTGGAAAGGGTATAGCAGTGCGCAGAGGGTCCATCCAGAATTTGTAGTGATAATATGTGGTCACACCCCTTTAGCACCTGATAGTTCAAATACATGAACAAGCTATTGGGATTTGAGCACAGGTATATCTTTTCTCTGAGGTTATACAGGTACATCTGAACACTGCTGCGGATAGATCACTGCATGAAGCAGGGCTGCCATCACTGGTTCAGATAGAGGGGTGGTGGTGACAAGTGCCGCCGCTACTTCATGCAATGACCTATTACCAGTGGTGTTAAAGTGCCAGAACAACTTGTTCTCATGTGAGTTGGCTACTTTTATACATTTTATAGAGTGTCTACTAGTGATCGACCAATATCAGATTTTCATTGCCGATACCAATATTTTGGCCATTGAATATCGGTATTGGCCGATATTTTTGTACATTTAAAAATGTTTTTATTTTTTATTTTTACATGACAGGTACTGTTGTGGGGGGATCTGGGGGTCTAAAAGACCCCAAACCCCTCCTCTGCACTTAAAAGCATTCAAAACAGCCAAGTGATGTCATGACGAATCACAAAAAATGGCCTGGTCATTAAGAGAGAAAACCTTCCGGGGCTGAAGTGGTTAAGAAAAGGATGGATGTTACCTTCACCGCACACTACAATCTGTTATTTTTTTTAACTAAAATTATCCTGGTTGAGTGTTTTTGCAATATTGCATTTCTACCTAATTCTAATATTTGTCTATGGAGAGTGCTGCGTTTTCAATGCAGCTTCAGCACTTTCATGGTTAATGTCGCTGATGCTAATGCCCTCATGAGGGAAAAATAGTTGGTAGCCTCCTCCCTCAGGTACTGTTGTAACATCTACAGTGGTGATCAAAAGTTTGGGCACCCCAGGTACAAATTTGTATTAATGTGCATAAAGAAGCCAAGGAAAGATGGAAAAATCTCCAAAAGGCATCAAATTACAGATTAGACATTCTTATAATATGTCAACAAAAGTTAGATTTTATTTCCATCATTGACACTTTCAAAATTACAGAAAACAAAAAAATGGCGTCTGCAAAAGCTTGGGCACCCTGCAGAATTTATAGCATGCACTGCCCCCTTTGCAAGGCTGAGACCTGCCAGTGTCATGGATTGTTCTCAATCATCGTCAGGGAAGACCAGGTGATGTCAATCTCAAAGGTTTTAAATGCCCAGACTCATCTGCCCTTGCCCCAACAATCAGCACCATGGGATCTTCTAAGCAGTTGTCTAGAAAACTGAAACTGAAAATAGTTGATGCTCACAAAGCTGGAGAAGGCTATAAGAAGATAGCAAAGCATTTTCAGATGTCAATATCCTCTGTTCGGAATGTAATTAAGAAATGGCAGTCATCAGGAACAGTGAAAGTTAAAGCAAGATCTGGAAGACCAAGAAAAATATCACACAGAACAGCTCGCAGGATTGTGAGAAAAACAATTCAAAACCCACGTTTGACTGCACGATCCCTCCAGAAAGATCTGGCAGACACTGGAGTTGTGGTACACTATTCCACTATAAAGAGATACTTGTACAAATATGGTCTTCATGGAAGAGTCATGAGAAGAAAACATCTTCTACGTCCTCACCACAAAAATAAGTGTTTGAACTTTGCAAATGAACATATAGACAAGCCTGATGCATTTTGGAAACAAGTTCTGTGGACCGATGAGGTTAAAATCAAACTTTTTGGCCGGAATGAGCAAAGGTACGTTTGGAGAAGAAGGGGCACAGAATTTAATGAAAAGAACCTCTGTCCAACTGTTAAGCATGGGGTGGATCAATCATGCTTTGGGGTTGTATGGCAGCCAGTGGCACAGGGAACATCTCACAAGTAGAAGGAAAAATGGATCTGTAATTGAATGCCTATTGGAGATTTTTCCATCTTTCCTTGGCTTCTTTATGCACATTAATACAAATTTTTACCTGGGGTGCTCAAACTTTCGATCACCACTGTAACCAGTCACTTGTACATGTGGATATGAGTGTAAAATGTCATGAAACACACTTTAAAAATTATTTTCACAAATCAAATTTTACTAATATTTATTTTGCAGACTTCAGTGATGTCCATGGTGAGTCTAATCCAGCCCAATGATTATTAATGACAAAGCATCAAATTTCCCCCAATTTTCAGTGTTTCAGTGTTCAAACTAATTTTCGAGTAGTGGACAGCTCTGTAATAGAAGTTTATTGTGATATCATTGCCCATAGCTCACAGGCACTTTCAAAGCAACCCACCCAATGCTGAAAGGCACGTGAGCTGTATTACAATAGGTGGGGGGGCTGCAAACTTTCTGCTTACATGCATTTGGGATACTTGAATTAATACTTGGTGTGCCAAATTGATTAGGCAGCCCATACATTAGTCATTTTTTTCTTTCAACCAGAGGGTTAAATGAAAAAAAAAAAAGATCCCATTAAATAGATATGGATGGACAAGTCCATCAGTCAGTCAGTTATTGTATGAGTTATTATATTCTAAAAGTGAGGAGACTTTCCCGCCATCAGAATACACTGATCAGCACTGTCGACTTTAGACAGCGACACTGATCAGTTGGGAAAAACCCAACAGGATGGTTGTACAGAATCTGATAGAATGACTTCTGTACAACAAGCCTGCTCATATATTGATCAAAATTCAGCCAGTCTTTGTTAAATTGGCCACATTTTGATACACATATAGTCGACTTTAGGGTCAGGATGGATGACATATAGCATTCTCAGACCTGAAACTGTATAAACACAATTATAGCATCATGGAGAGCTCAGGTGGACAGTAGACTAAAAGCAATTTCTTTAGATCAGCTGTACAAGTGGCATTAAATTGCAGTTTACAGAATGCTGCATTTGCCAAATGCACATTCATTATATTGTATATAGAGTGAATATGATTGTAGAATGCCAGGGTAATGCCTTCAAATCCCACTTTGCTGAATATCAGTGAAAGATTCACTGAGCAGTTTTCCCAATTAATTCCTCATAACTAGACACCGTAGAGATTATCACTAATATACAACTTAAAAATTGTTATAAACAAACTTGCCTTATCCTTTCCCACCCAATGTATGCACAAATACAGCCATATAGAGGTAGTCCTTTTCCTGTAGGTCCGCATAGATGCATACCTGTGTTTATGCTGAAAGTGCATTTGGTTGTGCACTCCCAGCACGGAGACCAAGCTGTTATTGACAGCTCCTGGTCTTGTACTAATGATTGGGAGTCTGGAGGACCACCTCTCATTCATGTGATCACTTTGATAGGCAGTCACAATGATCATTTGTTTTAGATGCCTCCTTTCCATCTCTGGAGGGCCCTAGATTAAATTAACAAATATGTATTATCTAATGGTTGCATTTATTTGCAAATTCCCTCTAGCATTCTTTAGAATTGTTACATTGTAGCTCTTGTTACAAAGACATGTTTATTTTCTACACTCTTCAGTTTAATCTAGTGGCCATAATGTGATATTTTACTACTGCCCATAACAAAAAAGAAAAACATTTTTACAGAAGAGAAAATAGCCTAAGAAACCTTTGTTGTTGCATGGTTCACACAGAGCAAGTTCACATGCAGATTTGCTGCATGAATGGATGTGCAATTGTTTTTTTTCATATAAATATATCCCTGTGGTATGTACAGTTGTACTAAGACATGCCAACATTGTAAAACTGCATTCAGGCATTGGAATGTGTTTCAATTTTGTTATTAAGGGGTTAAATGTGCTTCATTCTCTTTGTTTCAAACACATTGCAAAAAGTAAAAAATATAATAAAAGTTGGTAAGCAATGAGCCTTAAATAACATGAACAATTTAGTATGTCTTTCAAATAAACAAACATAAAGTAAATAATAGCCTATCTTCTGCAAAGGGGCTCTAAATCATAAGTTAAATTGTAGATATAAAAGAAAATACAAGGTTCCTTTGGGAAAATGTTAATTTGACTTTCAAACAAATACGGTAAATTAGCATTTCCATCTGTCAAATGTTCTAATTCTAGGATTCCCATTAGATGCATTATTTACTTTAAGAGCTCAGGATAATTATTTTGTACATACATTACAGCATCATTTATTACATTAATTGTAAAGTTATTTTCATTTTGAATACACTATAGATAAAAATACATTTCTGGGCAATGTTCATTTTAGTTTAAGAATGATTTAAAAGAGTGTTTATTTAGATGTATTTGCTTTCCAAGTGCAATGTGTGCAGATCAATTATTATTTTTTTAAATATACATCATACAGGTATGTTACACAAAAAGCACATTTATTAGCACTCAATTTTTACTAATCTGCAAAAATTGTATTTGAAACTTCTTATAACATTATTATTGAAAAGATTTAAGTTGTGTAAACTTCTAAATATATGTAGAATGACCCATCATTGTTGTATTTATGTAAAGTAAACTTGCTGTAAAAGGTGGTATTTTTATGAATACCCACTACGCAGCATATACTGATTATTGACTACTTACACTATTTGATTTGTATAGTCTGATGTTTTACAGAATGCTATTTAGTAAAACTTCTACAACACTTGAAGATTCAGCGAGCAACACACTGTTGCCCAATTGCAGCTATCGTACAATGGGGTTGATTTACTAAAGGCAAAAAGGCTGTTCAGTTTCCTTTGCAAGGTTAATTTCACTTTGCAAGAGAGTTTGTCCTTGAGCTTAGTGAATCTGGTGAAGCTCTGCTTACTGCCATTATCCAATAATGTGCAAGCAAAATGCTGGTTTTATTTTGGGTTTGATTGAGTATTCTTTGCCATGTAATATTTCACCTCATTCATGAAGCTCTGGGGAAAATTTGCTTGCAAAGTGCAACTTCCCCTGCAAAGTGAACTGCTTATTTGCCCATTTAGCTGTTCTGAGCCACACTTATACACAGTGTCCCACTCTTTGTTTTTTCTAATCTTGCTTTTTTTCCACTGTTACCTCTGTTTTCCTTTGTTATCTAGGATTAAATCTCCAGTCTGCCCTCTAATTTTTTTAAGAGGGTGAGGAAGAAACTTGAAGTTTGGAAACGTGTCTCTGTATCCTACTGCACATAATGAACATTGGCTTTTCAGGTGGCCTCCACTTCTGGGGTTGTGAATCAATGACAGTGTTCCCTCAGTGACAGTGGATTTATTCCATTAAAAGTGTTCTCTTATATCCTTGCCGATGGCCAAGGCAGGGGTCCTGCTTCACACTTCATCACTCCCAGGCCTCCAGGTGACCCAGACTGTTATTCCTAGCACATGCCATTTTTGTGAGGGCAAGTTTATCTATTTAATAAATGCTTTCTGTTTAATATATTACACTATGGGGTTTTGCACTTTTGTCTTTACTTTCGTTTTCCTCCTATTTTCTTCACTGTCCCACTGTCTTCCTCCCATGAAAAAAATAAAAAGATGTTTTCTACAATGTCAACTGTCATAATGGTAATTTGCAACCCTGAATGGTTTACTATGATACTGGACAGCTCAATACAGGAGAACAGTGGTCTCAGACTATTAAATGTCTGAACGAGCCTGTAAAATAAACACATAGGGGGGATTTAGTAAAACGGACCCACACAGAATCTGGGGAAACTGTGCATAGTAACCAATCAACTTCTATGTTTTATTGTCAAAGTTTAATTGAACAAGCTGAAGTTAAAATGTGATTGGTTACTATGCACAGCTGATAACTAATCACAGTTGCCATTGGAGAGAAAATTGAAACCTTTTCCTGCCTATGTCTATTATATGAATAAAAACAAATTTATGCAGCGCTAGCAACAAATTAGTGATAAAAATAATTAGAATAAACCAATCTATATCGTATAAATCCAATATATAATAATATAATATATCAATCACACTAAAGTGCATTAATTTCTGTAATAATTAAATAAAGTGCATGATTAAGCTAAACAGATTAATAAATATAATTTCCAAGTGAAAAGTTTAAAGTGCATAAATGGTGAAATAAAGTCCTTATTGATGATCCAAAAGGTGCCAAAGTGCCAAGTGAATAAAGGTGCTTGTGAGGTGAAGGGGCCCTCTTGGTTCCCCACTCACCGGATTGAGATTGTATAAAAGCCCTTGGTTTTATTGCAAATGCTGCTATAGTCATGACAATTTAGGTAAAACATGACATCAATATGTGTAAAATTGCCCTTTGCTCATACATGATGGTTTTTCACAGCTGCAAATTAAAGTGGATGTTTTTTAATACCGTAGTTAACCCAAGTGCCAGTTATGACTTTTACTCTTATTTGTATGAATGTAAAATAAAATATTCTCCACAATACTGCTTGTCAATTGTCTTCAGCAGCACATTGTCCTTTTCAGTGCTGTCTGGAAGCACTTACTGTATGCATATAACTAGTTCCTATACATTACAAACACTAAAAAAGAAAAACAAAAAAACACTGTAACTTTTCAGGTGCTTCTAGTAAATATACAACCAAATATTTTGATAAAAACATATTATTGGCATCAAAATATTCTCATTAAAACAACATATTTAAAACATACTTGAGGCTTTCAATTATTTTAGAAGATTTTTAGAAGATTTTCACTGATGAAGAGGTTAGATGCAGCTCCCAAAATGCTTTTAGGAGCCGCATCTCCACTCTTCATCAGTAAAAGGGAGAAATATTCTCAGATTCTTCTTACAAATGCAAATTAGTGTATTGAAAGACATTATATGTAGCATCTTATATAGTGAGGTACTTGCTGCTCTACTGTAGATGGGATCCAGAATCAACTCCAGCAGAGGTTTAGCAGTGGAAGGTGGAGCAATAGCAAGTTTCCTAACTTATTTATTATTAGATTGTTCTTCTTGACTGCTGTTAAAATCATCCTATACTAAGCCTCATGGTTTTTATTTTCATACAGTATTTATTTACAGTTAGGTAATTATCTGTAGATTTTCATATTGACCACTTACCCTTTGGAAGATCTTATCATTACTTTTCCACATGTTGGAGCTATTTCCCCAATCAGCATTTTAAACAGTGTGCTCTTTCCAGCACCATTTACTCCAAGAAGTCCAAAGCACTGTAAAGTATTAGAGGAAAAAAAAGACATACATGTTAAAGTGGACATCAAATTAAAAATATTTTTTATGCTAATGTGTATGTGTAAGCTTAACACTTTGGAAGATCTTATCATTACTTTTCCACATGGAGGAATTTTTTCCTCAATCAGCATTTTAAAGAGTGTGCTCTTCCCAGCACCATTTACGCCAAGAAGTCTAAAACACTATCAAGTATTAGAGGGAAAAAAACATAATGTTAATGTGGACATAATATTATAATTTAATTAAATATGTTTATGTGTATGTGTAAGCTTAACACTTACAGGTATTTATTATCTCTCACATTGATTACAACATTCTCCCTGAAAATGCCTTCATTTGCCTTGCCCTCTAGTAAAATAGAGTCATTTTTGGTCAGGCATCACAATTCATGTAACAATTGCATTAGTTCTCCTCCTGCACTTCCAGGAGTTTGACCTGTGCTGAAATAAGAATAATACCTAGTTTTCCTAAATGTATCAATGAGGATACTGACAATGTTTCTGTCGAAAGGGGTCTGCTTTACTACTTAATCCAGATTGCAGACACCCTAGGACAGGAAGTGGGTTGCTGGCAGGATCCTAAGGTAAAAGAAAGGGAAAAACAGGCTAAAAAAATGAATGCAGCTACCATATCTAATGATTGGTAAGCTGCAATATATTGAATTTTTGTTTTGTTTAAAACCACTTTAAGAACCTCATACGCTGTACAAGAGACCTATGTGCCCTTTGGACTTAATGTTGATGTGGAAGTAAATGCCTTTATAGACAATGCTTAATCTAGTGTGAATATACAATTTTTTATTTATTTTATTTCTCTTCTTTTTTAATATTGAATTTTAATTGTTTTTATATTAACCACTTTAATACAGGGCACTTCCCTCCCTTCCTGCCCAGGCCAATTTTCCCCTTTTAGCGCTATTGCATTTTGAATGACAATTGCGCGGTGATGCAACACTGTACCTACACCAAATTTATGTCATTTTCCCCCCACAAATAGAGCTTTCTTTTGGTGGTATTTGATCACCTGTGCGATTTTTACTTTTTGCTAAACAAATAAAAAAAGACCGAAAAGTTTGAAAAAAAAAAAAAGTTTTTTTGTTTATGTTATACAATTTTGTAAATAAATAAGTTTTTTCCTGCACTGATGAGACTGCACTGACAGCCACTGATGAGGAGGCACTGATTAGGAGGCACTGATGGGGTGGCACTGATGGGGTGGCACTGATAGGCGGCACTGATATGCGGCACTGATAGGCACTGATATGTGACACTGATAGGTAGCACAGATATGCAGCATTGGTGGGCACTGATAGGCGACACTGCTGGGCACTGATAGGCGGCATTGATGGACACTGATAGGTGGCACTGACGGGCACTGATAGGTGGCACTGACGGGCACTAATGGGCACTGATAGGCAGCACTGGTGGGCACTGATGGGCACTGACGGGCGGCACTGACGGGCGGCACTGATGGGCACTAATGGGCACTGATAGGCGGCACTGGTGGGCAATAATGGGCACTGGTGGGTGACACTAAAGGATGGCAATGATGGGCACTTGTGGGCAGCACTGATAGGGAGGACACTGGTGGGCATCATTGATGGGGAGGGCAATGGGGGGCTCCCTGAGCCCTGATTGCCATCCCTGGTGGCCATAGTGGGCATCCCTGGGGTCATAGTGGGCATCCCTGGGGTCATAGTGGGCATCCCTGGGGTCATAGTGGGCATCCCTGGTGGATCTAGTGGCACCCCCCCCCGAGGGTCTGCACTGGTAATCAATGATCTGATTACCAGTGCCGACCCCCCCCCCCCTGTCAGGGGAGCCGCCGATCGGTGCTCCTTTACTCGTGCCTGTCAGGCACGAACTAAGGATAGCCGATCAACGGCTGTTCCTATTTACTACGTGACCAGCCGTGATTGGACACGGCTGATCACATGGTAAAGAGCCTCCGTCAGAGGCTCTTTACCGAGATCGGAGATGCAGGGTGTCAGACTGACACCTCGCATCACCGATCGCCGCTCTGCGCGCCCCCGGGGGGCGCCCAGAGCTATGTTATCCTGCCGCCGTCATATGACGTCCGGTCAGGATAACACAACCACATTCCCGCCGTCAATTTGTAATAGGGCGGGCGGGAAGTGGTTAAGACAACATCAACTATGGCAGATTGGTATACTGCGAATAATAATTAACGGGTTCCATACCATTATTATGTCTGGTCTCTATTCCCTAACTATTACAGTTATTTGGAAATGTCTAATTGCCATTTAAAGGTTCATATTTAAGGCGGGAAGTTTGATATTTCAAATTAATTTATCCCATGTAATAATGGCCTTTAGTTGATGCTGTCTTGCTAGTATTGATGTTGTCTTGCTAGTATTGTGTACATTGGATTATATGTTAGTCCTTTGCGCCTTTTATCCACTAGATGGTGCTATTGCTGATCCATGTATGTGCCGATTATTTTTGTTATTGTATTTGCAATTTGTTTTTCTGTTCTTATATTTATGTGCAAAGTCATTATGGGGTCAGCGTGGCAGTTTTCTATAGTTTCTGTCTCATCTGGCCTGCACATACCGAGCTGGTAAATTAAGCCCCGATCTTGGTGTGTGATTACTTATAGCTCTGGTTCCCTCTTCTAAGATGGCGGAGCGGTCCTCACCGACTTCCGGGTACCCAGCCCAACCTTCTTGCTTAAATAGATGGCGTCAGTACACTGTCCGCACCTTTGAAAACGTCATCTGTGACGAAACGTCGTAAGGACACGGCGTACTGACGTCATCTGATTGCGACTAGGGAGTGCGGACGAGTGGAGTCGTCCGGCCGGCAGCTATTATCAAGGCTCTTTACTTCCTGGCTTATTGTAAGTGTTATTTGCATATTCTGAATACATTTAAAGTGGTTTTACGCTATGGGAGCCTTTCTCTCTTTATGGTGGTGTATACCCTGTTTTTTTCTGGAGTCTTCCGGGCTAGAACATACTGCAGGTCAAGTGTCTCTATCCAGGAAGTCTGATTTATCTACAGGCGTGATTAACATCTAAATGTGGTAAGAGGTGACTTCTACTGGTGAAGGCTGGCACTGGTTCCTAAGTGGTACACTTGATGGTTTTGGTACACTTTGGCTTGTTCATTTATTTTACATGGTAAGAGGCGATTTCAGCTGGTGGAGGTTCAGCACGCAAACTTACATGATTATTTCCATTCACTTTGGCATTTATCTTATTTTCGCATGGTAAGAGGCGATTTCAGCTGGTGAAGGCTACACTTCATTGTTATATGCGATTGCCCATATTTCACATTGGTAAGGGGTATATATATCAGTTGTCCTATTGCATGGGATTTTTTCTTTATTCTCATAACTATTGATTTGTGAACATTCACACTGGTGGAGGTTATACACACAATTTTTCTGCGCCAATCACTGAATGATCACTAGGGTGTTTTAGTCACCTTAAATCGTTTGTGTTGGGTTTTACGCTATTGCGTTTTTCATTTAATTTTATGATTCAACGACCACTGAATCACCACGAGCATACCGGTTCTGATCTTCCATCAAGGGGACAAGATTCACTATAGAGAACCTGCACTTTTTACATAGTTACATAGTTAGTGAGGTTGAAAAAAGACATCAGTCCATCCAGTTCAACCTATGATGTGTGTGTGTGTGTTTGCTTTTAACCGTACATTGTATACCCCTGTATGTTGTGGTCTCTAAGGTGCCCATCTAATAGTTTTTTGAAACTATCAATGCTCCCTGCTAATACGACTGCTTGTGGAAGAGAATTCCACATCCTTACCGCTCTTACAGTGAAGAACCCCTTACGCACTTTAAGGTTAAACCGCCTTTCCTCTAGTTTTAGTGAGTGGCCACGTGTCTTATTGTATCTCCTTTCTCTGAATAGTTTGTTCCTTATGCTCGGGTCACCAGTACAGTATTTGTACATTGATATCATATCCCCCCTCAATCGTCTTTTCTCCAGAGAGAAAAGGTTCAGTGCTTGTAGTCTTTCTTCATAGCTGATGTCCTCCATTCCCCTAATTATTTTTGTTGCCCTTCTCTGGACTTTCTCCAGACTATGTAACTATGTAACTTTACATTTATCAACATTAAACCTCATCTGCCATGTAGTTGCCCACCCCGTTATTTTGTTCAGGTCTGCTTGCAAGGTTTCCACATCCTGCATAGAAGATATTGGCATGCCTAGTTTAGTATCATCTGCAAATACTGAGATTGTACTAGATATCCCCTCCTCTAGATCATTTATGAACAAATTAAACAGGATTGGTCCCAGGACAGAACCCTGGGGGACCCCACTTTCCACACCCGCCCAATCCGAGTACTCCCCATTAATCACCACCCTCTGTACTCTCCCCTGGAGCCAGTTCTCTATCCAGGTACTCACCTTATGATCCATACCTACCTTCCTTAGTTTGAACAGTAATCGTTTGTGGGGAACGGTGTCAAAGGCCTTTGCAAAGTCCAGATATACCACATCCACAGGCTTCCCTTTATCTAGGTGGCTGCTCACTTCATCGTAGAAGGTTAATAGATTGGTTTGGCAGGAACGATTTTTCATAAATCCATGCTGATTACTACTTATAATACCGTTTTCATTACTAAAGTCTTGTATGTGGTCCCTTAACATCCCCTCCAAAATTTTGCAGACTACAGATGTTAGGCTGACCGGCCTATAGTTACCCGGGATATATCTCGGCCCCTTCTTAAATATTGGTACCACGTTGGCTTTTTTCCAATCAGCTGGCACCATACCCGTCTGTAAACTATCCTTAAAGATCAAGAATAATGGTCTGGCAATCACCTGGCTGAGCTCATTAAGAACCCTCGGGTGCAAGCCATCCGGTCCCGGGGATTTATTTATGTTAAGTTTCTCTAGTCTATCCTCTGTTAGCCATGGCGGCACTTCCTGAGGTGTATTATTTAGTTCAGCCTTACAAGCGGGGTTCGTGTAGCCCCCCGATTCCTTTGTGAAGACTGAAGAAAAGAAATTATTTAACACTTCCGCCTTTTCTTTGTCCTCAGTGCCCATATTTCCTTTATCATCTTTTATGGGGCCAATGTGTTCTGGCCTCGCTTTCTTACTGTTTATATACTTAAAGAACTTCTTGGGGTTCTTTTTACTCTCCTCCGCTATATGTCTCTCGTGTTCTATTTTAGCCGCCCTGATTTCATCTTTACATTTCTTATTACATTCTTTGTAATGCTTAAATGCTGCCAATGACCCCTCAGTCTTGTATTTTTTGAAGGCCTTTTCTTTAGCACTAATATACATTTTTATGTTGGAGTTTAGCCATCCAGGGTTTATTTTTGCTCTTTTAAATTTATTTTCCTTTGGAATGCACTGGCCAATCCCCCTGTTTAGTATGCTCTTGAAGCGCTCCCATTTTTCCTCCGTGTTCTTTGTTCCCAGGGTTCTATCCCAATTGATATTTTCTAGCAGCAAGCGTAGTTTAGGGAAATTGGCTCTTTTGAAATTCAGTGTTCTTATATTACCCCTATGTTTCCTATTACTGTAATTAATACTGAAACTTATTGACCTATGGTCACTGTTTCCTAAGTATTTCTATATCCGTGATCAGGTCTGTATCGTTGGTACTCAGTAGGTCAAGTACTGCATTGTTTCTTGTCGGTGCATTCACCATCTGACCCATAAAATTGTCCTGCAAAACATTTAGGAACTGCCTAGCCTTGGCTGAGTGCGCGGTTCCTTCTGCCCAGTCTATATCTGGATAATTAAAGTCCCCCATTATAATGACATTTCCCATCCTTGCTGCCAATCCTATCTGTAAAAGGAGGTCCGCCTCACCCTCCTCCCTCTGGTTGGGGGGCCTATAGCAAACGCCCAATATTACCTTCCCCACCGTGCATTCCCTTTGAAGCTCTACCCATAGGGATTCTGCCTCGTCCATAGCTCCATTATTAATATCATCCCTCATATTTACCTGTATACTGTTCTTAATATACAGACATACCCCTCCCCCTTTTTTACCTTCTCTATCTCTGCGATAAAGGGAATACCCCTGAATGGTCGCCATCCAATCATGAGAGCTGTCAAACCAAGTCTCAGTTATCCCCACAGAATCTAAGTCCTCCTCAAACATCAGCAGCTCCAGCTCTCCCATCTTGTTGGCCAGGCTTCTGGCATTGGTATACAAACCTCTTAATTTTGATCGGTTACATTTATCCTCATTTGATGTTTTTAGGCTGCTCTCTTGATTTTTCCCCATACCCACCCTGGGTATAGGAGCTCCGAACACCCTACCGCTAATGCCCCCATTTCTGCCCTCTGAAACTTGCTTTCCACTGTCTAATTCTACATCTGTACCCTCCCCCCCATTCCCTAGTTTAAAAGCCCCTCTAACTTTTTGGCCATCCTTGCACCCAGTACCTTGTCTGGTAAGCATACATCCATAAGGAGCCTGGTCCGGAAACTGAGTTTTTACTTATTGATGGACTTTTATGGAGTTTACATCTCCATTACTCATTAATAGCGTGACTTGTTTTAGAACTGTTTTTTGGGGTGTGGTCACACTTGAAGTTGCAGCTATACATACATTTTGTTTCCATTAGCGCGGTTACTATCTCTTATTTTCCATTTGTACAAGAGACCTATTTATCCCTAGTAACGAGGAGCTGCAAAATACATACAGTAGTTTCTGGCAACATTTTCATAAACAATTTAAAGAGGTCAGTTTTAGTTGTCATTGTCCAGGTAGCCTGCATAGAAGTTTAAAGCCCAACTCCAGGCAAAAATAAAAAATGTTTTCCCATGCATTGGGGCTGTGTCTGCACTGCATGGGTCAACTGCTCATTTTCTCTAGGGGTGAAGATAAAGCTTATACTCACCCGATCCTTCGATCCACTGGAAAGCAGCGCTCCCCAGTGGTTCAGCGGTGGGCTGATCCTGGTCTATGGAGCCTTCTCTGGGCTTGATGACATTAGTAACAGTCCACATTTAAAGACTGCTGGGGCGTGGAAGTGCCAGACTAGGAGGATCAGAGGATTAGGCAATTAAATCTCCTTTCTCCTCTCTCCTTGACAAAACAAGCAGTTAACCCATGCGTTCTGGGCAGAAACCCACTGCATGGGAAAACATTTTTTTTTTATTGCTTGGAGTTAGGGTTTAAATGCAGCAGTTTTTAAAAAGTTGATCATCGAGGATGAATCCTGTGTCATTAAGTAATTACTTTATTATTTAATAATAATGATGGACGAAGGATGGGGCGGTTTGCAAACAAAATCCGCAAACTTTCTCAAATGTTCGCGAACCGTAAGTTTGTGGCGGACCCCATTCACTTTAATGGTGGGTAAACATTAAAAACCTCCAGGTCATATTTGCAGCCACAAAATACTTACTAGCTGTACACACATAGTCCCACAACATGGACACTGGCATACCAGAAGTATTGCTATTGGAAAAGTTGCCATAATTATTTTTTTTTTTTTTAGACAAAAATTTTATTTATTTTTTTTCTAAATCAGCCAGAACTGACAGCAGCCGGTAAATACATGTCAAATACATATAGGGTCCATTCAGACGTTTGTAAAATGGTCCGCATCCGTTCCACAATTTAGCGGAACATTTACAGACCCATTGATTTTTAATTCCAGTCTGAAAAATTAGGCATTCACAGGACAAAGAAGTAAGTGTCGGCCAGTACAGGCCACATAAATTAGCCAACAGGCGTTCACCTGACAGCAAAGAACTTTGTATTCTGTGGCTGGAGGTACATTAGGCATTCACAGGATACAGAAGTGTCGGCCATTACAGGCCCCAAAAATTAGCCCACAGGCGTTCACCTGACAGCAAAGAACTTTGTATTCTGTTGGTGGAGGTACATTAGGCATTCACAGGATACAGAAGTAAGTGTCAGCCAGTACAGGCCCCAAAAATTAGCCAAAAGGCGTTCACCTGACAGCAAAGAACTTTGTATTCTGTGGCTGGAGGTACATTAGGCATACACAGGATACAGAAGTAAGTGTCGGTCAGTATAGGCCCCAAAAATTAGCCAACAGGCATTCACCTGACAGCAAAGAACTTTGTATTCTGTGGCTGGAGGTACATTAGGCATACACAGGATACAGAAGTAAGTGTCGGTCAGTATAGGCCCCAAAAATTAGCCAACAGGCATTCACCTGACAGCAAAGAACTTTGTATTCTGTGGATGGAGGTACATTAGGCATACACAGGATACAGAAGTAAGTGTCGGCCAGTACAGGCCCCAAAAATTAGCCCACAGGCGTTCACCTGACAGCAAAGAGCTTGGTATTCTGTGGCTGGAGGTACATTAGGCATTCACAGGATAAATAAGTTACAGGCCCCAAAAATTAGGCATTCAACGGACATAAAAAGCCATTTATGCCGCTGTATTTACCTAAGACAGAGACCATGAATTGTTATGGGTGGTGGCGGATATTTGTGGGCTGTCATGAGGAATTTGAATCAAACATGGTCTACTGGTCCTATGTGTTGAATTCCTCCGAGATGCATGCCTCATTCATTTTTAGAAATGTGAGGTAGTCAACACTGTTGTGAGCTAGGCGAGTGCGCTTATCGGTCACGATCCCCCCTGCTGCGCTGAAGGGACAGGACATTGGACGAGGGGCAAGCCAACAGAGTTCCATTGCAAATTCTGCAAGCTCTGGCCAGAGGTCAAGCCTGCCCACCATGTAGTCCAGGGGTTCATCACTTCTCAGAGCGTCCACATCGGCTGTTAACTCGATGTAGTCGGACACCTGTTGGTCTAGGCGTTCCCTGATGCTGGATCTGGAGGACAGCTGTGGATGAGTCCGCTGAAAGAATGATCTCATATCAGAAGTGACCAACACATCTTCAAACCGCCCTCTTCTTGCAGTCACTGTTGGATTGCTACCCGCAACTGTTTCTCTGCGAGTGAAAATTCCTCTGCCAGCACACGCAAAAGCAGAATGCAGCATTTTCCGAAGCAAGGCCTGGAAGTGCTGCATTCTGACAGCCCTCTGTGATGGTGTTAAAACTTCCTCCATTTTTTGTTTGTACCAGGGGTCTAAGTACGTTGCCACCCAGTACAGGTCCTTGCCCTTTATGCTTTTTATACGGGGGTCTCTCCTAAAACACTGGAGCATGAAGGCCCCCATTTGCACTAAACTGGAAGCGGTGTAGTGGAGTGGCTCCCGATCATCATCCAGGATAATGTCCTCCTCGTTCTCCTCCCCGATCCATGGACAACACCAGGGATCCCAGAAAGGTTTAAAGCATGCTCTTCTTGCTCCTCTTCATCCGCCCTGGCACCATCCTCCTTTAACTCCTCTTCAGACTCCTGTTGTTGACTTGTCTCATATGGAGTAGCCCCCCCCTGGGAATTCATCCAGCATTGCGACGTCCTCCTCTTCCTGCTCCTGGATGGCTTGATCAATAACACAATGCAATGCATGCTCCAGAAAGAAGGCGTAAGGTACAATGTCACTGATGGTGCCCTGGCCGCGACTGACCAGTTTGGGATCTCATCAAATGGCCGCAGAAGTCTGCATGTGTCGCGCATGAGCAGCCACTGACGCAGTGAAAAAATCCAAGCTCCCCAGAACCTGTCCTGCCGCAGAGTTCGTACAGGTAGTCATTAACTGCACATTTCTGCTGGAGCAGCCTATCAAGCATATACAAGGTTGAGTTCCATCGCGTTGGGCAGTCACAATAAAGACGTCTGACCGGCAGGTTGTGTCGCCGCTGTATGTCAGCAAGGCGAGCCATGGCTGTGTATGATCTTCTGAAATGGGCCGAGATTTTCCTGGCCTGCTGCAAGATGTCCTGGTCCCCAGGGTATTTGACAACGAAACGCTGCCGGACCAAGTTCAGGACGTGTGCAATGCATGGCACATGTGTAATTTTGCCCTTTTTCAGCGCGCTCAGCAAATTAGCACCGTTGTCGCACACCACTTTACCAACTGTCAAATTGAGCGGTGTTAGCCACTGATCTGCCAGTGAATGCAAAGCTGAATGGAGTGCAGGACCAATGTGGCTCTAGGCTTCCAGGCACAACAGACGCAGCACAGCATGGCAATGTGTAACCTGGCATGTCGAATAGGTTCTGGGGATCTTGGGCGGTGCAGTGGAAGAGACGGTAGCAGCGGAAAAGGATGAGTCAGCGAGGAGGAGAGGGAGGATGGAGGAGGAGAAGAAGATGCACGCCAGACGGTTCATCCAGTGTGCAGTATTAGTTATATACCTTCCCTGCCCATGTTTTCTAGACCACGTGTCTGTGGTCAGATGTATCTATGTATCTTGGCACCGACACCGTGTGCCAGAGATACATTGACTTGCCACTGAACATTGCAATATAGCTCTGGGATGCCCTTCTGCGAGAAATATTTCTTTCCTGGGACCTTCCATTGTGGTGTTCCAATGGCCACAAATTTTCTTTGCGGATGCACACAGCAGAGAGTGCAGATAGAGAGGATGAGTGGGGTGCAGAAGAGGAAGGCTGAGTGAGCCACTCAACCAAGTCTGGTGCGTCTTTTGACGTGATCGAACCCACCTTCTGCAACTTCCCACTTTGGCTCCGGCCTGGTTCTCCTGCCCTACCCATACCACCCCTGCGGAAGAGCCTGCCTCTTCCTCTGCCTGTCATTTTTTAGATGACCCTGTGACAAAAGTCTCTAGATAAGCGTAGTATATGTGGAAGAAGGTATAGAACACCCCGCTTCAATCTGTCATTTTGGGGGGCCACTGGTTTATAACACCAGTTATGAAAAATATTTTCTAGCAACTTTTGTCATTGTGTGTAGCAGAGTTAACGCAGCGAAAGAGGCACAATTTCTGCAGTACCCAACAACACTATTATGAAAGTATAACACCCCGCTTCAATCTGTCCTTTCAGGGGCCACTGGTTTATCACACCAGTTATGAAAAATATTTTCTAGCAACTTTTGTCACTGTGTGTAGTACAGTTAATGCAGCGAAAGAGGCAAAATGTCTGCAGTACCCAAATATACTATAATATGCTTTCTATATTACACTCCTATATACTGCACACCAAAAAATAGTACACCTAGTCCTTTAAAGGACTTTTGTGTACCTATTACTGAGCGATCTGTGTCACTGACAGCCTGTCCTTGCTCCATACAGCAACCTCTCCATACACTGACAAAAGACAGAATATAGACAGTACACCTATACCAGTCCTTAAAAGGACTTTTGTGGACCTATTACCGAGCAATTTGTGTCACTGACAATCTGTCCCTGCTCCACATAGCAAACCTCTCCCTACACTGACAAAAGGCAGAATGTAAAATGGCAGCCAGATCAGGTCTATTTATAAGGTAGGGGATATGTCCATGTGCTGAAATGTCTCAACTGGCTTTCCTGCACCACCTGATGGATGTGTCATGAGTCAAAGTTCTTCCCAATGTAAAAGAATATGGCGGCCACGAACATCGCCATATGTTCGCATGATCGGCGGACAGCGAACGAGCAAAGTTCGCCACGAACCGACTGCCGGGTGAACCACAAGGCCATCTCTATTTAATAAATAAAGTCTCAAGGTTATTTAATGGTATGTATTTTTTTATAAATTGATATCTAATCAGTGGTCTGGTTCTCAAATGTACTGCTTGTTTACTGTGTTAAATAACATACAAGCTAGACCATTTTGTGCAGATTATTGTAGACATTGATAAAATAAAACCATTCAAAGTCCAGTTTGTCAGCACTATTAAGGCTGGTCAGTTTATAAGAGTATATTTAGACAAACTGACATCATCAGGACACCAGGATGATACACCTTCCCCAAAAGATTTATGTGCCCCACTGGAAGCTAGCACTTGCTGCAAATGCCATTGTAATGCCCCTTGGATGAGTGAATTCAAAAAGATCTAAACCATTCTCCAGGCACTAACAAATTATTTGTTCACTAGTTGGACCTAGTGACTAAAGACTACTGTCATGAAGCTTAGTGGACCCATGGTGTCAAACAGGGGTAACAGGGGGATACACACTGATGCTATACAAGAAGCAGGATCAAAGGCCACAGACAGGTGGTTTGAGTGAACAGCAGGCAACAGCAGTCAAAGCAGAGGGTCAGAACACATACAAATCAGATTTCCAACAAACAGTCAACATCAAACAGCTCTGGATTCTGTACAGGCTGAATGTCCAATACTCATTGTAGCATGTGTGTACTGCAGCCTTACCATAGATGTTGTGCTAAGTAATGACAAAAACTGGCAAAGGCTCAAGATTGTTCATTACAGCTACAGTATATCCTGCAACTGCTGGGGCCCTACAGTCTGTATCCTCCATCATTTGATCTTTTTTGACGCTAGGCGATCTAGAAGCAGTTATTGTGCCAGCTGTTGTATGGTTTGTGATAGTGCCTCCCACAATTGCCAACATTTTTACCCCAGCAAGTACAAGTTTTACTTTTACTCTTACTTTCTCTTTTGCCTCCTTATTTTATGTTAAGGTTTATCTAAACACTAATCCAATAAATTATCCTAAATAGCACTACATTTTTTCATAATAAATTAGGTGTTTTTTTTTTTTTTTTTGTACTGCTCTACCAATAATGTAACACATGATTGTATTATTCCATTAATCCTGCAACCTACACTGAATACTATTGCTAATTATTTTTTTCTATTTTTTTACACTGTTTATCAGCGTAATTTTAAGGATTTTGAATCTATGTTCAGCATAAGCACTTTTTTTATAAGCTTTATTACTTACACACTGTGTATGCAATCTGTGAGCTTTTTTTTTCCTGTTAAGGCATTTTGTCTTTAAAGAAAATATTGGCTGTTGTTTTTAATTTGGGGAAGTGGAACATTTTGACTGGACTGATATAATGGTTTCTTGCTTTTAAAGTTGCAAGGCTGCAAGCCAGTTTCTGTCCTAGGTGCAACCCAGCATTGTTGTTTGTGCGAGACTAGTCACTAAGTAATTGATAATGTTGCATCGTTAACTAATATGAAATAAGTGTGTTGACATTGTTTATGACTCTTTTGTTCCTGTTGATGAGTCTAGTCAACTGAGTAGGACATAGAAATCCCTCATCAGCTTGCAATAGACTACACAATTTTTTTGGGATACCTATTTATAATGCTTTCTCATACACTCATTTTTCTCTGGCTGGTAAAGGGGGCAGTGAACAAATCAGTGTACTCATCTTAGCTGCAGTCTTCAATAAGCAGATGATGTGTTCTGATAAAGTTAAAGCCTAAATGAGCTTTTATTTTAAGTTAAAGTGGTTGTAAACCCCATTCATGAAAGTTGAACTATACACACATATATGTAGCATTTACTAATCTCTCTCCAAAGCTCTAAGTTTCATTTCTCTCTGGTGCTTCGTTCTTCTGTTATCAGCATGAGTCACTTCTGACAAGTTCTCTGACACATGAGATTACAGTAGTTTAAAATTTGTGTCAGGGAGGGTGCTTAAAGGTAGATAAGCAGAGAGCTTGTCTATTCAGACTACAGCTCTGCATGTTCCTTCGTTCCTCTGCCTATGTGGAGAGGGGGTGTGTCCCTTTCCTCCAATCAACTCTCACAGTGTAATTCCCCACCCATCCCTTTGTGCTGCTGAAAGAGGAAGAAATATTGTAACATGATCTGCACTTTCTAAAAAGTGTAGATAGAGGAAGACAGTAGATATACAAGTAAAACTTATGTGGCTGGATTTGTTTAATATCTGTGTATCATCTGAGGCTATTCACTTTACTGGGTATATGTGAGGGTTTACAATCACTTTAAATACATTCCAGGGACAGCAAATCAAAAGGTGTGAATGTTCAATTGAACTTTAGGAGGCATTTTTGTGAAGCAGTGAAGCTGACATTCACTAAAAAAACTGCAGGCAAATCAATTACTGTAATTTAAAGCATGTGGACCAGGAAGATAGCACTCCAGTGTTAATGGATAAAAATTCTTTATTTCTCCATAAATATGACAGCATTTATGGAGAAATAAAGAATTTTTATCCGATAACACTGGAGTGCTGTCAAACCATTTTCTACAAAAACTATATTCCCATGGTTCACGGACTGGACGTGCACCCAGTTTAGATTGAACCATTATCTCCCACCTGGAGCGGCATAGATTCCTTTGTGTTGGTGACCAGGAAGATACACTTGCAACCAAAATCCTAAGCTATAAATCCTATTGATTTTTAAAAAACAAATTTAACATGAATAAAATAGAAACAGTTATTAAAAAGTATCTCTGTCATTATTATTTTCTTGGACATTACAGTGGGCATCAGAATGCAAACATCCACTCACAAATCCACTCGAACACTGCAAATCTGTTAGAAATATCTCTGACCATTTATGCACAACATCATCTAGCTGCCTTTTGAGAACATGATTAGGCTCTAGAAAGCTGGAGTTGCCAAGTCACCAGACAAACTTGATGAGTTTTTAAACTGAAATAATTGAGGGGTGCTTACATTTGAGCTTGTGGCCAGGCTATGAACATTCAAGTATTTACATATTCCTAATAAGTAAATGTGCTTTACAACAAGATTTCACTGACCTATATAGCTGCAGGCATTGTTGCATTCACAACGGAAGTACTAAAATCCTTATCTACACCAGGTCAGCTAACCCTGAGCACCCTCCATGCAGCCTTTCACACCTCTGGTGCTAAGAGAATGACTTTCAAAACCGGAAGCACTTAATCCACAGTGCCTGCAGTTACAGCTGCCAATGATGGTTTGTTCAAGTATTTACATATGTTTATGTAGACAACATGTTTCATTTACGCTTTCAAGCACTTACACATTCATAACATTAACATTAGTTGAATGTTTTATCATTTTCATACTCTTTAGAAGCAAAGTGAAGCTAGGACAAAAAAAAAAATGTACTTCTCCTGCTTTGATGCCTAAGCAGATGTCCTTCACCACAATGTTATTTTGGTAAGATTTTCTGAGATTGTAGAGTAGAAGTATATCATTAGGAGTCATTCCATCAAGCACCCTTCCACGTTCCATTACAACATCCTTGTCATTGGAACTGTCATATAATAGTGATTCATGTCTGGAAAAAATGCCCAAAAATTCTAAAGGTTATGTTGTTTACAAATCACTCCAAAAAAATATAGCAGTCAATAATTATCTCATCTGTTGTCTAAGAAATATCCTTAAAATTTCAAAAGAACACCTGAATACACTTAATATGGTCTAATGGAGCTGATCCATTTTTTGGGGGATTTAGGATATTTTTGAAATATAGAGCATTGTTCTATGGATTATATACACACTCTCACCCCTTCCTATAGTGGCAGATTAATGGAAGACTGACGTGGATGAAGCGGTATTGACACTCATACAACTAAATAATGTATATCTGGAATGTTGTAAAACACTGCCAACATGCTTAAATGTCAAAGATGATATGTCCTGTGAAATTTTGGGTCATAACTAAAACTTCCCCCACTTGCATCCAATGTCAAATATTTCACATGTCCCTCCAAGCAAGATCAGACTTCTAACTCCACAATCACATATCTGGTGCTGGATCGTCTCCATAGAGGCAATCAATTGTACCAACAATGGGAATGCTGCACACCAAGATGAAAAATAATATTCTTTCTTTATTATCCACTTCAATACTGGGCACTTACCCTCTTCCTGCCCAGGCAAATTTTCAGCTTACAGTGCTGTCACATTTTGAATGGCAATTGCGCAGTCATGCAACACATATTACATTTTTATAATTTTTAGAGACAGACAGCTTTGCTTTGGTGGTACCTAATCAACACTGAATTTTTACATTTCTGCTAAACAAACAAAAAAAAAAAAAAAAAACGTAAATTTTGAAAGAAAAATGTTTTTCTGTTATAAACTTTTGCAAATAAGTATTTTTTTCATTTTCACTGATGGCCACTGATGAGGTTGCACTGATGGGAACTGTAGAGTCTGCACTGATGGACACTGTTGAGGCTGCACTGATGGGCACTGATGAGGCTGCACTGATGGGCACTGATGAGGCATCCCTGATAAGCTGCACTGATAATCAGGGCACTAATGTTTAGTGCCCTGATTATCAGTGTAAAGAATATAAAGAGAGCCTTTCCGGTTATCAGCTTTCCTTTCTTCACACAGTGCATGAAGAAAACGTGTGATCAGTTGTGATTGGACACAGCTGATCACATGGTAAATGGCTGCTGAGATTGGCCATTTGCCACGATCTGTGATTGCGCCCAGTGAGCACCCCAGGGGGTGCGTGTTGGGGGGGGGGGGGGGTTCTAGAGGAATGTCCATGAACACCCTTTCAAAATTGGATGACCATTTGCCGTCTTTTGGCTATAGCATAGTACTAGAGTGGTTAAAATAGCTAGCAGGAACAGCTTCTATTCTGTTACTAGTAATATTGTCTAGTAATACTAGACACAGTGCTTTTTTAAAAGAATAACTGAGAAAGTACTCTGCCCAGTGCAAAACATGTTAGAAAAGAAACTGTTCCTGCTGGCTATTATAATAAAGGTAGAATATTTTTTTTGCATCTCTACATGCAATGTTGCTGTTGATGGTACAATGGATTGCCCTACTTCCATATTTACTTCTGTCAAAATTAAAGTGTATATTTTTCTGTTACTTTTTTAAATGCATTGGAATGAATGCTCTAATAAGAGAGAGACTAATGTTAATGGAACAATGTTAATATATGTTCCTTTGAACTTACTACTATATGTATCAGTATTCCACAAGTAAGTGTGCTAATATTATTATTGTTATTATTATTATAATTATTGCAGACCATTGTTTTCACAATCATAGTACATAATATTACAATAGTCCTTTTAAACCTTATCTCTGTAATTATAAATCAGACCTTCTCAGCCTAGTCAGCGTAGTCACATAAAGTATCAATTATGGACATTTTGTTAAAATCTCACCTTTGTCTTTGAAACGATTGTCCATTTATGACAAGTCTCAAGAAAAATAAGATGCTCCCTTGTATTACCATTGCAGCAAATGTCCACCCAAGAAAATCCATATGAAATGGACTGATGTAAGAATCAATTCCAAAGCTTTTTATGAGGTCAAACTTTACTTGTCTCAAGGTAAGTTCCATCAAGCCATTTCCAAGGCAAAATTGAGGAAAAATTAGGAAAACCCATTTAAGTATATTATGGATATCTGTAAAACTCTGTGTAATGAAAATAGTATTGTTTCAGTTAGAATGTATCACAGATTTTGTGATCATATAGTGCAAGTAAACATTATCCATATTTCTTAGGTGTATGTTTTGGGCTACATTACATGCTTTATTCTGACAATTACTTGTTTTAAAATAGAAAGTAAATTGATAGAGAAACAGCAAATTTGTTAGGATAACGTGAATGTCTTCCTTAATGTGAAAGTACTCCATCCGTACATACCCAGGATACAATTAAAATATCAATCACGAACTGCCAAGTAAAATTCCAAGCAACATGTAAAAGCAATTACTGAGCTACAAGTGCTAACATGTAAACATTGAAATTGCGCTAAACCTAGACAGTTCAATCTACCTTTGTATAATTGGCTGCAGACACTTTTTTGCAGACCATCTAACCAGTCAGTAGTAGGGATGAGCTTTGAGTTAAGGCCAACCATTAGTCTAACCTGAATTCAAGCTGTTTGGAGGTCGCCGAACGGGCAAACTGAATTGCCAGATCTGCTGCAGCTGGAAGTAATTCATTTAGTGGGGTTATTACTACCACTGCAAAATGACAGCTTTAGGCCACCCGCCAACTTGTTTCAAATTGTAAATAAGCCAGCGGCATCCTTGGCAATGTCATTGACCAAATATGGTAATGATCACATTTTGGTCAATGACTTGAGAGAACATCTTAGGCCAGCTTGTTCACATTCAGCAACCAGACAGAGAGCTGTCATTTGTGACGAGTGCCTGACAAGACAGGATAATCACAGTAGTAATCAACTAAAGGCTGAAAGATTGCTTCAAGAGGGTGAATGTCTGTATGTTGACCAAGCCTCTTCATCTTCAGCTCCTGAAATAGCTTTGTATTGATGCCTCTCCCCCCCCCAACCATAGAAAAAGAGAGATAGAGTTCTCGCTTCCTTTCTGCCTTCTAGCCTGGTGTCACAGGATGAGGACAAAGAACCGAGTACCTACTGTGACAGTGCTAAGCCCTGCAACTGGATAAATAAAGGTAAAAATGGAACAGGATTCACATTAAGACAATGCGAAAATCCTGTCTAATCTTTCTGTGAAGAGAAGACTGAGGTTTCAGCTTTCTGTGGGTTTTGTAATACCAGATCAGGGCCTGGAGCTTGAAGGTTCCAAAGTGTCTTGGGGAGCCTTCAGTACTGTGTCTGGGTCTTATTGGAGACCTGCCATTTGTGTAAGTATGTAGGTGTGTGTGTCCTCATTATAAGCCAAGCCTGATCACAGCTCAGGACTCCTATTTGCAGACAGAGCCTCTGTGTGGAGATAGGTGTGTGCTCCAAATCTCTCTACAAAAGGTCAGAGGTCACAGACTATATTTGGCTAGTGCTGCTTCACCTAACGCAGGATCCCATTCCCTTAAGACAAGTTGGTCAATAGGTACTTGGTTGCCCCCATGGTGCTATATTCTCTAAACATGTAACACAAGAAACAGAAAAAAGGTAAAAGCATAGCATACAAGCAGAGATATGATTAGTAGACAGGCAGGTGGTAGTCCCAGGCAGCAGGGGAAAGTGTGTCAATAAACAGGCAAGGATCAGTCTAGGGGGCGGCCAGAAGAAGCAATCAATAATAGACAAGGGTCGACTCAGGCTGCAGGCAGAGACAAGGTCAATAAACAATGGTCAGTACACAGATGAATCAGATCAGAGACAAGCTGGGGCAACTATTGAGGCATGTAGGAAAACCTATTACAAGCCTTTGAAGGAGGTATGTACTGTGCATTTGTATACTTGCACTCAAGTTTATATATCTCACTGCAGTTGCTGTAACAGATATCGTTCTTGATATTTGACAAATGTGTTTATATATATATTACTTCTAATCCAATAAAAAAAGTGCAATATAAGATGATCCCAAATACAATTATAAGTGCTACCCTTTTCTACAAACACAAATTAAATAAACATCACTTTGCAAATCAAATTTCCATTGTGACATACAAATAAAGTGCTCTGATGTGCTAAATATTTCATATAACATACATCTTTTAGTAGTGATCTCTAATTGTAACAAAAGCCCACAAAAGTCATTGTATAAATAAACCTATTAATCTTCTATAAAGTGCATTGTGCAATCCACCATACCTCTTTATTATTATTAAATAGAATCCAGTGCAACTCTTTTCCAAGCAATGTGTAAAAAATATTGGTGCGCAGGATCTGTGAAGTGAATGAAGCTGCAACCTTAGAGCCAAAAGGTGATAAAGAATGATAAAGAAAAAATCAGGTGCGCTAAATTCACGTATGTCACAAGTCAGGAGGTATATGATACTATAATAAGTATCTACCACACTCCTGTGATGTGTACCTTGGTTGATGTGCAATCAAAATGGGTATACAATAACACTATATACTCATGTACATAAACATAAATATAAATATAACTGTGATGAATAAATCGTGGTGTATCAATGTCACTCCAGTGAAAATCAAAAACAACACAAAGGTGCACGCTGAAAATATTCAACATAAAGTGTCCAATAATTCAACCATTGCCACCTCTGTGTGATGGGTGCAAAACGTTAAAAAAGGTGCATATAGTTCCAATTATTCCCACACAGGCTTATGGTAAAATCCACCTAGTAGATTCCCCCTGGGCTTGTCTGGTGCAGATAGGTCCCACCACCTTATTGGATGGTGTAGGACCCACTAATAATGGGGTACTTTGACGTAGTGGTGGGCTTGAGCACTATATGGCCATATGGTGGGACCAAATCCCCATTTTTATTTATGAATTGTCTTCAAATTTGGTAGTAATTTCTTTTGCATGTGTGTGCTATTCTTTTTTAATATACATGTCTTTTGGTTCATAGCTGCACCAGCTTTAGAAATACATGGGTATGCTCCCCCAAATTTTTTGCTTGTTTATAATTTGTGTCCTGCCTGACACAATAGAAAAGTTCAGTGGCAGGAACTTTCCCTAACCAGTAGTCCCAGTCTGCAGGAAATGGGCTAAGTATTCAATAGCACAGCAGGCTCCTTGGATGCATTCCTGGTCCTGCAGAGTCTACTGGGGACCAATAAGAAAAACAAATGGCTTCCTGGATTATTTATCCACACTGTCGCCTTTAACACTTGCCACTCTCCTTGCTACTTGTTTTGCTGCACAGTACAGCCCCCGGCTCACAGTTTCCCTTGTGAGTCTCCATTACTATCTTTCTGAAGAACATGGTTAGTCCACAACAAAAGCCCCCTGTTGGAGGAGGTGCCACGTCCTGAAATGCAATAGTACAAAAGAAGAAAATCCCCTAAGGGTTTGGGACTTTTTAGGCACGCAAATAGATACAAAAATTTATAAAAAAATATTGGCATTTTATTATACAAATATATATAACATACATAATACATAACAGAGTAAATTGGCAAACAGTTCCATAAAAACACAGCACAGAGAGAAATGCAGAAGAACAGCAGCAGGATACCCAACGCGTTTTGAAGCTGTATGCTTCTTCTTCAGGGGTAATTAGCTAGATACTGCAAGTAAGGTTATCATCTGTGATTGTGTTGAGATTTTCTGTTTGCTGGATTAAAACCAAATGTGTAATTCCAGAGCTTGCCTGTAGGTTTCCAAAACAACGGAAAAAAGAACTGAACCCCCTGATCAAAAAAGAGGGGGGGGGGGAGAAAAGAGGAGGGAGAACTGGTCCCCTATGTAGATAGTAGGTTAGAATAAAATTGAAGATATCCAGTACATATGCTGTATGTGGCTGGAGTCCAAATAGATACAGGAACTCAGATGCAGGTTGGGATCAGGACAAAAATTCCTTAACCACATGCAACTTAGAGGAGCATACAAAGTGATCGCCGTCACCTCAGGCAGGATGAGATCTCATTTATTATGTATGTTATATATTTTTTGTATAATAAAATATTTTTGATCAATTTTTGTATCTATTTGCGTGCCTAAAAAGTCCCAACCCCTTAGGGGATTTTCTTCTTTTGTACTATTACTATCTCTCTGGGCTCTTTTCTCTCAGCACCAGGCAGCTTCGTCATTCCAGTTCCTTCTGGGTGACATCAGCTCCCCACAGCTGTCCTCAAGCCACACAATGTGGCCAGTCATCTCCTGCTGTTTGTGAACAGCATCAAATTATGCTTTCGCTTAACGTTCAACTCCCTTCCGGCTTCCTGTCACAGACCTGTCAGTCACCTGCAAGAACAGGAAGCTCCTATTTGGTGCTATCAAAATGCCCATGCTGCGCAGTTCCTGATGCTTAAAGGGGCCACTGGACAAGGCAACACACTTCACCCAAAGTCCCCCAAAGAAGCAGTTTTACATTAAAAGCTAAACAAATTTGATTCAGTAATAACATGCAACTAGATACCAATTACTAATATAGGCAAATTACTACCCGCCATGGTGTGTTAGGAGAATAGCTGGGGGTACCATCCATCTGGTATAGTAACTGGGTGTTCTAGTGCCTCAGGAAGTCTGCTTTGGGGGTAATAACCTCTTTAGAGCTGCTTCCTTCTCTACTGTGAGTGTCTTAAGCATGTTCAGGAGGGTGCAACTAAAATACTTTGGGGTTTATTTACTAAAACTGGAGAGTGCAAATTCTGTTGCAACAGTGCATGGTAGTCAATCGTCTTCTAACTTCAGGTTGTTCAATTAAGCTTTGAAAAAACAATTACCTGGAAGCTAATTGGTTTCTATGCAGAGCTGCACCAGATTTTTCACTCTCCAGTTTTAGTAAATCAACCCCTTAAGCTGGATAAATACTATTCAACTTTTGTTGTCAGATTTTCTTTAGATTTACCTTTTCTATGTAGTGCAAGGGCCTGCCTGATTGCATACAAATTGAACGTGTTTAGGTTTGACCTCCTATTATATGGATTTGGTAAGTCTGAAGGAAAAAATCTAAAGAAAATTGTATAGTGTGTATGGCCCATTAGTCTGTTGGTCTCCTTGTGGATAATAGGGGATTGTTCATAACTTTTGGGTCCCCAGCATGTCCTGAAACTTCCTAATGCACCTGCTTGGTAAAATAATCAGTCACCACTGAAACTTTAACCAGTCCACTCATATCAGGTTCAAAGCACAGAAAGTTATTGCACACCAAAACCCATGGGACCTCGACAGAGGGATCCTTCTATAAATGAGCCCATTTCAAAGCTACACCAATCCTATTCAGTATGATTCATTCTGGACCCATCTGGAGAATTCATCAGCTCTGGAAAAACATTCCACAATTGTTCTGTAGTAGGAGCAAAATCCCAGGAGCAATTTAGGCTGTGTTGTCTCTGGGTCGAGGCCTGGTGGCAACATCTTTCAACTTCTTGGCATCAGTAGACACTACTTTAGCAGAGACTACATGTTCCAGGTAGGTGAAAGATTGTCAATGGAATAAAATTTGTGAAGGCACTTTAACACTTTCTCCAAGCATTGTTCATTCTCCTCTTGTGCCCTTTCATAGTCAATTAGATCATCCAGATACACCACCCATTCTACACATTTTATATCTCCCATGGTTAAGTCTACTGGGTCAAAGGTGCCCCAGTCAAGCCTTGAGGCATTCTGTAAAAATAAAAGAACCCTATGGGGACTGTCTTACTGTCTTAAGAATACACGAGAATCTGGTGGCATGCGCTCCTCAAATCTGGCACACTAAACTATGATGGATGTTTAAGTGTGCCATCTATTAACGAGTCTGGGTGCTCTTTGCAGACCTTGCATTGAACTTACTCTTGGAGAAACATTCTCACTATCTTAGATGTTGAGCTTGGAGTTGGTTAATGCACTCTGGTAGTATGGCAGTGTATGCTGTGTAGAAAGGCTCCGCGGAGTTAAGATGGGAGGTGGATGTAGTTCGATTCACCTGTCCAAGCAAATTTCAGGTTCATGGTTTTACAAAGGAGTCCATAGTGTTGCAGACACTGACAGTGGTTCTTTCCCACACCCTCTCCAAAATTGTATGGGGATTAGCAATATCTCAAAGTCTCACTTAATTTGGGTTTTTCTCTAATACAAAGTAAGGTCCCAACTGTTCCCAGCTCTTCAGTGCAGCTCAGAAAAAGGCCATGTTTCCTGACTGTAAATTATTTCTGTCTTCTTCAGCCATCATAAATTTCACTCTCTGATCAGTTACTGGATCAAATCAGCCTCAGCATAGGGTGCATACTTTCTGATGGATAGTTACATCTTAAGGGGATGGGAGCAGATTATCAAGTCTGTTAATCCCATGATCAAAAAACTCTTTGTAGATCCTAGATGCCACAAGCACACAATGGCTTGTGTATCAAGGTCCCTGGCTGTCAGACAACTATTGGGTCAAATGAAAGCTTAATCTCCACAGTAAGAATACTTCTTTGCTCCACTCTCCTAGATTTATATATACATCTTTTAATTCTGGTAGGGACAGATGCCTTAGGTGCTTGACATCGAGGTCCTGGTATAGCAAAATCACTTGTGCACCGAAGCCACTAAGAACACTCATGTAGATTCTTTGCACTTGAACAGTAACTATTGGTGAGATGCCTACCAGCTTATACAAGAGTTTATTAGAGGTTGCTGTGGTCATAGGTCTGGTTGATTGAGCTTATACCTTCCTCTTTCTTTGGTAAAACTTCAGACAACACTAAGACTGGCATTTTGAGGATTAGTGTGCATTTTTTCTTCTGCACTAGGAAACTCAATAATGTGAGGCTCTACTTAGAGCCTCAGGCCTTCCCATTTTTTAATCATATTCTGAGTTAAAGTTAGATGACGTGGTTGGACCCCCGACTGGCTTCATTCACTGGGGCCCTTTGAACTTTCCTGATAACTTTGCAGGCAGTAGCTCTGTTATTGAAAAGCCATGGTTTATAACTTTTAAAGACTCTTTAATGACAGGTGTTATACCATAAGATTGGTGCAAGGCCAATGTGGAGCTTATATTTTTTAAAAGTCTTTACAAAGTAACTTCAGATCTATTAGTGGGATAATTCGGCTGGTTGCAGGCTGGTCGGTAAGTTGAGCTGGGCATTTTCTTTGGTTTTGTTTGACATTGAAAAGGCCATTTATAGTTTTGAGCAGTGGCAATTTGTTATACTGTTGGAATACTGGGATGCACTGGACATCTTTGCTGCCATTGTGCTATATGCTGGGTGTCAAATGCACCCCTCTGCCTTTAAGGAAGGGTTGGCTCCTTTCAGTCTCACCTGCCCTCTGCATATCCATTATAATGCATGTGCTTCTAATATGAAGACTCTCAGAGTTTAGAGTTAGGACTGCAGATAATACTGGGGTGCTATGAAGTGGCTCTGCAGCTTACGCACGCATTGGCGAATGTGTGCAAACTGGGCCCCTGTTTTTAACGCAGACTGTTAGATGGGATAATTCAGTTGGCTGCAGGCTGGCCATTAAGTTGAGTTGGGAATTTTCTTTGGTTTTGACATTAGTAAGACATCATCTAATATATTCAGATTAATTTTGGACTCCAATTCTCAAAATTATATTGTGGAACTGGTGAGTATGCGGAGAAGGGAACTAAATTGATAAGAGGCAAAGAGCATCTCATTTAGCTGAACTGAATTTATTGTCCCTTGAGAAAAGGCATTTAAGGGGTATGATTACCAATAAGAAATACGTGAATGGTTCATATAGTGAATTTGGTGAAAAGTGATTCACTTTAGGGTCATTAAAAGAACAAGGAGATACTGTTTACGAATGGATAAAAAGTGGTTTAACCTGCACATAGGGAAAGGCTCCTTCACAGTAAGAGCCATAAAAATGTGTAATAGATTCCCTCAGGAACTAGTTTAAGCTCACTGAGTTCTTTTAAAACAATCCTGAACACACAGAATGTGACTGTCTATTAAAATGTATATGTAAAAACACCAATGATTGTTGATTCATGGAATATCCGATTGTCTTAGAGGATCAGTAAGGTATTTTTTCTCTTGTTGGGGAAAATTAGGCCATGTTTTTAGGGGTTTTGCCTTCCTCTGGATCAAATATGGGTTTAAGGTTCTTTATATTGAAGTTTAAATTGTATTATTGTATTGATTCTTTTTCTATTGTTTGAACTAGATGAACTTGGTGTCTTTTCACACATAGCTTTGTAATGCCTTTATGAATTCCTCCACAGTAGCTTTACAGTACAGGTTTAAGTTAGCTCATTCGTTTTGATTGTAGTGCTATGCACAATCAATGGTATTTCAACACAGCAAACATAGAATGGGTGCTATGCGTCATGGCAGCACCTGTTAGCCTGCGCATTTTAGCATGCATTGCCACAGTACACAGTTGTGAAAAGGCTCTCAAAATACTAACAATGGCTATAAAATACCCAAACTCAACATCTGATCCAGATAGTTTCAGAGCCATATTAAAGCGGTTGTAAACCCTATAAAAAAAAAAAAAAAAAAAAAAAAAACCTTCAAGACAAAGGCATAATGAGCTAGTATGCATCGCATACTAGCCCATTATGTTTAACTTACCTTAAAACGAAGCCCCGACACGGACCCCCGGACATCGATGCGGGCGCTGCCATGATCCCTCGTCGTCTCTTCCGGGTTCTGCGGCTCCGGCGCGCTGATTGGCCGGAAGAGACGGCTCCAGCGCGCTGATTGGCCGGAGCCGCGATGACGTCACTCCCGCGCATGCGCGCAGGAGTGATTTTTCCGGCAAGCTCCCGGCAACTTAATTGAAGGTCCCCCCGGACCTTCAGAGCGCATGCGCCGCTTTAGGAGATATTATTTGTACCTACAGGTAAGCCTTATTATAGGCTTACCTGTAGGTAAAAGTGTCAAAAAGCGGGATACAACCGCTTTAATGTTGAATCACTGTGGTGCCTTTTAAATCAGGTTAAAGCTGATCTAAACCCAAACACTAAAATCTAAGAGGAATTTTTAATCATTTATTTTGGCAGTTTATGATCCTGCCACAAAGGAAGTATTATAATTCTCTGTCTCTGTTTCTCAAAAACAGGACTGACCTTCCCTTAAGCTGGATACACACTATACAATTTTCTTTAGTTTTTTTCCTTTAGATTTACTAAATCCATATAATATGAGGTCAAACCTAAACACTTTTAAATTGAATGCAATCAGGCAGACCTTTGCAAAAGAAAGCTTGCCAGCTGGCTGCTGAATGTCGACAAGCCAATTATTAGTTAATAATGTCACCTGGGATACTCACTGGCATGTTTACTATCTGAAGCAAGCCAGCAGACAGTTCGGAAGTGACTCAATAGATGACGATAGTGGTACTACCACTAGATTAATCAGTTCTGACTTCAGTTCAGCAGCAGCCAGAGGTTTGGACAGGTGGACAGGCATAATATGGCCATTTAGTTCACCTTTTTGCCGAACCTCGAACAGCTAGAGTTGGGGGTCAAACCAAACCTGTAGCTCATCCCTAGTGTTGGTGCACTGTGATGCTATCATTGCTTTATGGCACTTCAATGCACATTTCCAATGCACCTGCACTGCAGCACACTACAATGCATAGTAAAGCAATGCCATGCTTAATATTGCGCATGCACCTTTTCTGTGCATTTTGGTCAATTAGACAGCCCATTCAAATAAGCTGACTGAATGCAATGCACAATAACATGTGTAGGAATGTAATTGGACAGTCCAGACAGTATTGTAAAACCTTTGTCATTTGTCATATTTTTAGAATCTCTTATATTGCTATTGGACATAATAGGTATAGCAATTTCTTTGCTATTGTAACTGGAATAAAACCCAAGTTGGATAAGTAATGACATTAAATTAAGTGTTGAATTTGCGGCTATATTTAGCACAAAGTATGAATATACATTCAATGGTAGTAAAAAGCTGTAATGAGCATTAGTTATGTCAATAAATTCTTTATGGTGCACTTGGCAGCTCTTGATTCTCTTTCTTACAACCTTCTATTTCTTTTTTTGGTGCGTTTTTTTTTTTTTTGGATAAGTTCATGCTTATAAAAAAAAGTCAAATCAACCATCTTACTTTCAATAACTTCCTAACCTAATGAAAAACAGACTTTTTGACTCAGGTGCTCACTTAACCCTTAATGACCTCCAGTGTTTATTTTCTTTCCACCCCAAATCCTCTCTGGTAATGTCCTCACCTGTGCACCTGTGCAATAAGTCCTCATAGACTTTAAATAGGGCAAACTTTTACACTAGAGATAATAAGGATACGAGAATGGGAAGAGGGTCTAATTTGGTTAAAGAAGGTGGGCTATTGGGTAGGCAGCATAAAGAATTACAGACTAACTGAAAAATGCAGAAAACAGGCAAGAGTCATGAACAGAGTGTTTATAAATACAGTAAACCCCTGTTATATCGTGGTTCAGTTTTCGCGGTCCCAGGATTTCGCGTTTTTTTCTGTAGGACCTAATAATATTATTTTACTAATTAAATCATTGTTAATTAAGTATTTTTGTGTTTTCCATTGCTCTTGCTCTTTCTCTCAGTATCTTTTATGTGTTTAAATGTGTTTCCATTGTTTTAAAAGTGTGTTTAAAGACCTTAAAATGCTTTTAAAAGTACAATGAAAGTTATAAAAACATGCCTACAGTGTATTTAAATTGGGTATTTCTATTTCGCGGATTTTCATTTATTGCTGGTGGGTCTGGAACGTAACCCCCGCGATGGAGGGGGGTTTACTGTAATGCCAGTTTGAGACACTGACGTGCAGCAAATGGCCAGCTTAACCCTTGTTTTCTAAGCACTGTTCTAAAGCACTAAACAGAATCGAATGTATAAAATCCATCTTCACCATTTGTTGATACAGTATGCTCGAGCTTCAGAACTGTGGTCAAAGCCTTAAAACAATGGTGATGAGTGTTTGCCTAAAAACATTGCATGTGATCACAGCAGTAAGATGCTGACAATGAAGCTGACCTCAGGGACGGTTAACCAACAGTCACCTGTAGAATGTTAGTGGAAACTATACATTTTTTTACAAGATGTATGAAGAATCTCTATTTTGAAGACACAGACAGCAAAAATGTTATATACAGTCACAAATATTGCTTGAAATCAAGGTTACACTTTAGAAGGGACACGTATGCAATCAAAACCTGAAAATAAATGGCTATCGCCTTTTTTTTATGTTAGAAATGTTAGTGAAAAATAAAAAATAAGTGCTGTGACTGGCATTCCACACTGCACATTGTGAAATTTGTATTACTGATTTACTAACCTCAATGTTTGAAATCTCATCTAATAGTCGTGGCAGAAATGTCAGCAACATTGTACAAAGACCAAGCATACAGTTTGTGGAAATATAAAATATAAATGCAACATCTGAGCTGGAAAAAAATCCTGAAATAAGGTACATCCAGGGGAAAGTTGCATACCTGAAAAGGCAAAGTAAAGCATTTCAAAATGAGTATTTTAGTCAAACAATAAATAAAAAAGTATAATATATATATATATATATATATATATATATATATATATATATATATATATATATATATATATATATATATATATATTACAGTATATATATATATATATATACACTGTATATACTGTGTACACAGGTACAGTACAGCTCACAAAATTAGAATATCATCAAAATGGGAATATAAATGCAACATCTGAGCTGGAAAAAAATCCTGAAATAAGGTACATCCAGGGGAAAGTTGCATACCTGAAAAGGCAAAGTAAAGCATTTCAAAATGAGTATTTTAGTCAAACAATAAATAAAAAAGTATAATATATATATATATATATATATATATATATATATATATATATATACAGTATATATATATATATATACACTGTATATACTGTGTACACAGGTACAGTACAGCTCACAAAATTAGAATATCATCAAAATGGGAATTTATTTAAGTAAGTCTTTACACAGAGTGATATATTTCAAGCTTTTCTTTCTTCTAATTTTGATGATTATGGCTTACAGCTGATGAGAACCCAAAATTTAGTATCTATTTCAGTATCTATTAATATTTATACTTACCTATCTATTAACCACTTAAGCCCTGGAAGATTTTACCCCCTTCCTGACCAGGGGGTATTTTGCAATTCGGCACTGCGTGACTTTAACGGACAATTGCGCGGACGTGCGACACTGTACCTAAACGAATTTGACGTCCTTTTTTTCCCACAAACAGAGCTTTCTTTTGGTGGTATTTGATCACCTGTGTGATTTTTTGATCATGCGCTATAATTAGTGTTGAGCAAACACGGACTGTATTATTCGGGTCCGTACCGGATAATTGGATTTTTGCTACCCGGACACGGACCCGAAAACTTTACTGTATGTTCGGGTTTAAAATCCGTGTTCTGTAATTTTATTTCCTGTTTTGTATGTAATGGCGTTCTTTTAATGGCGGACTTTCAACAGCCAATCAACAAGCGTTTAACTGGTGTGCCTTAGAAGCCATCCCAGCCATGCCTACTAATGGCATGGCTGTGATTGGCCAGCTGAAGCATGTGACCCAGGTCTTTATAAGCTCGAGAGACACAGCGCGGTGCGTCAGTCTGCTGTAGTGTAGGGAGAGAGCACACATAACGGTGCTGGCTGCTGCTGATTAGGGACAGACAGGGAAAAACAACATTGTGCCCGAAAAGAATGCAGGGACAGGTCGGAGTGTAGGCAGGGAAAGATATTTGAGCATTTTAGGGACAGGCTGGAGAGAGTAGGCAGGGACAGATAGGAGACACAGGACAGAACAATCGTCCGTTAGCGATCTACATCAATTTTGCTGTGCGGGGGGTGGTGCAGTGAACAGTCTTTTTGCCCTCACTTGAGCCCACTGAGGAGGAGGAGGAGGGAGAAAAAAATAAATTTTTTTAGTCTGTTGTGTGCAGCGTTCAGCTATATTTTACTACAGATTGCTGTTCTAATCTGCTATTTAAAAATTACAAAGTTAAAGGGGAATTCCCTTCATAGCCTGCTGCTGACCGTGACATAAAACATAAGACACTGCTGTGTTCATATGTGCTATTGAAAAATCACCAATTTTATATACTTTTTTCTATTCCGTTATTCAATATACACCCTTTTGGGGTAAAAATAATGTAATTGTGGCATAGTCTGTACCAATCTGCTATTTAAAAATTACAAATTTAAAGGGGAATTTTTTTTTTCCCTTCATAGCATGCTGCTGACCGTGACATAAAACATAAGACACTGCTGTGTTCACATGTGCTATTAAAAAAATCACCAATTTTATATACTTTTTTCTATTCCGATATTCAAAATACACCCTTTTGGGGTGAAAAAATTAAATTGCGACATAGTCTGTATCGGTACGTGTGAGATACACCTTTCAAATTTTTTGGGCGCATCTTCCACTGCCGAGGATTGCAGGGTGCTTCAGTTTGCCTCCAGTTCCGAACTCCTCCTACTCCTCATCCTCATCCTGCCTTTAGGGTACAAAAAATTGTAATTGGGGCCTAGTCTGTGTTTGTACGTGTGAGATACACCTTTTTATATACTTTTTTCTAATTCCACTATTCAATATACACCCTTTTGGGGTGAAAAAAATTAAATTGCGGCATAGTCTGTATCGGTACGTGTGAGATACACCTTTTAAATTTGTTTGGCGCATCTTCCACTGCCGAGGATTGCAGGGCGCTTCAGTTTGCCTCCTGTTCCGAACTCCTCCTACTCCTCTTCCTCATCCTGCCTTTAGGGTACAAAAAATCGGGGCCTAGTCTGTGTTTGTACGTGTGAGATACACCTTTTTATATACTATTTTCTATTCCGCTATTCAATCTACACCTTTTGGGGTAAAAAAAATTAAATTGCGGCATAGTCTGTACTAATCTGCTATTTAAAAATTACAAATTTAAAGGGGAATTTTTTTTTTTCCCTTCATAGCCTGCTGCTGACCGTGACATAAAAAATAAGACACTGCTGTGTTCACATGTGCTATTAAAAAATCACCAATTTTATATACTTTTTTCTATTCCGCTATTCAATATACACCCTTTTGGGGTGAAAAAATTAAATTGCGGCATAGTCTGTATCGATACGTGTGAGATACACCTTTCAAATTTTTTGGGCGCATCTTCCACCGCCAAGGATTGCAGGGCGCTTCAGTTTGCCTCCTGTTCCGAACTCCTCCTACTCCTCTTCCTCATCCTGCCTTTAGGGTACAAAAAATTGTAATCGGGGCCTAGTCTGTGTTTGTACGTGTGAGATACACCTTTTTATATACTATTTTCTATTCTGCTATTCAATCTACACCCTTTTGGGGTAAAAAAAATGTAATTGCGGCATTGTCTGTATCGGTACGTGTGAGATACACCTTTCAAATTTTTTGGGCGCATCTTCCACCGCCGAGGATTGCAGGGTGCTTCAGTTTGCCTCCAGTTCCGAACTCCTCCTACTCCTCATCCTCATCCTGCCTTTAGGGTACAAAAAATTGTAATCGGGGCCTAGTCTGTGTTTGTACGTGTGAGATACACCTTTTTATATACTTTTTTCTATTCCACTATTCAATATACACCCTTTTGGGGTGAAAAAAATTAAATTGCGGCATAGTCTGTATCGGTACGTGTGAGATACACCTTTTAAATTTGTTTGGCGCATCTTCCACTGCCGAGGATTGCAGGGCGCTTCAGTTTGCCTCCTGTTCCGAACACCTCCTACTCCTCTTCCTCATCCTTCCTTTAGGGTACAAAAAAATTGTAATCGGGGCCTAGTCTGTGTTTGTACGTGTGAGATACACCTTTTTATATACTTTTTTCTATTCCGCTATTCAATCTACACCCTTTTAGGGTAAAAAAAATTAAATTGCGGCATAGTCTGTGTTTGTACGTCTGAGATACACCTTTTTATATACTTTTTTCTATTCTGCTATTCAATATACACCCTTTTGGGGTGAAAAAATTAAATTGTGGCATAGTCTGTATCTGTACGTGTGAGATACCCCTTTTAAATTTGTTTGGCGCATCTTCCACCGCCGAGGATTGCAGGGCGCTTCAGTTTGCCTCCTGTTCCGAACTCCTCCTACTCCTCTTCCTCATCCTCATCCTGCCTTTAGGGTACAAAAAATTGTAATCGGGGCCTAGTCTGGGTTTGTACGTGTGAGATACACCGTTTTATATAAATTTTTCTATTCCGCTATTCAATATACACCCTTTTGGGGTGAAAAAAATTAAATTGCGGGATAGTCTGTATCGGTATGTGTGAGATACACCTTTTTATATACTTTTTTCTTGTTCAAACGTTTTATTAAGGTTTACAGGTGAAGAGAAGCGTCAGAAGAACAATGAACAGAAGAATAAATACAGCAATGTGTAGAATAACATGGTGGTACAGGAACCATAAATACAAAACCCAACTGTACATACAGGCGGTTGCAAGAGCAAGCCGCGAGTAACCAGGATGAGAGGAGGTGGGGCTGTCGCCGCCGGCACACAGGCACCCCGTAAAGGGAACAAGCTGTGCCCGCGCTGGGCGATGCGACCTCCCGCCCGCTATTACATAGATAGAGGCAACTCCGAGACTCACTCACCTCCAAAGTAAAATATTATTGAGAAAACAGATCGACTAAAGTGAAGTCAACAACAATAGTGGTAAATACAGGGGTTACATATACAGATTGAAAACGTAAACAGGAATTATGGTGAGTGCAAAAGCATAACCATGCTATTGAGGCACATCACGTCTAGGACTTATTTAGTAAACACATGAGTGTACGTACAGAGGAGGAGAGGGAAGAGGGAGAAAGAAAGAGGGATGGAGGGAGGAAAAGAGAGAAGCAGGGGGAATGGAAAGAGAAAAGGTAGGAGGGATGTCGCCGGGGGGTAGAGCACTGGCATCAGATAAGGAACATAATGAAGCTGAAGGAGGAGTATCACGGCAACAAAAGAGAGAAATCAAAATCAGGTGGGAGGAAATGATCAACCCAAGGTTGCCAAAGCCTGTTATATTTATCCACTTTGTCTAGCAACACTGCTTCTATTTTGGCATGAATCATCGCCTTAGTGATCCTGTGCTTTACCTCAGGTATGGGTAAGTGTGGGGATTTCCAGGCCCTCGCTATAGTCTGCTTGGCTGCAGTGGTTACCTGCAGGAACAATTTTTGTCGGGATTTGGAGATTTTGTCCGGTTTCATATTCAGAAGGGTCAGAGAAGGGTCTGGGAGGATGGACGTATCCAGCAGAGTGGAAAGGATGCGGAAGATAGCCTCCCAGAATTCTTTTACTTTAGGGCACGTCCACCATATGTGTAAGTGGGTGCCTGCGTTTAGGCAACCTCGAAAACAAGTCGAGGGGTAGGATGCCTGAAATTTTGCTATGCGGGCGGGTACTAAGTACCAACGCATTAGGACCTTGTAGTTAGTTTCAGAAGCCACGATATTCTGGGAGGCCACCTTAGTCGCTTGCCAAATGTTGGACCAGTCCACATAGTCTAGGTGCAATGACAAGTCTTGTTCCCATTTATTGGCGTAGGCGGGCAGAGTCCGGTTGGGGGAGTCCGAGAGCCTGGAATATAGAAGGGAGATAAGGCCCCGGGAGTGCGGGTCATGCAAGCAGACATGTTCGAAGGATGTGAGATTAGGTAACGTAGAATCAGTGTGGGTGCATTGTGCTAGAAAATGTTTGATCTGGAGGTACCGAAATATTTCGGAGCTCGGTAAACCATGGGCTTCACAGAGGGTTGGGAACGGTCTGATCGAATTGGATACTATAAGTGAGTAGGCTCGGATAAGACCAGCAGCCGACCACCGATGAAATGAGGTAGGGGATTCCCACGCAGGGGGAAAGGATGGATTATGCAAGTATGACAGCAGAGGGTTATGGGGTGATTGGAGCTTGTATTTGAACTTCAGGGTATCCCACAGGTGTAAAGAGTGACGTATAACAGGATTAACAACTGACTTACGGTCCACGGGCTTCAGCCACAGAAGATTGGCCATAGAGAGAGGGTCACAGTCAACTGCTTCCAAAGCTACCCAAAGGGGAACTTCCTGGGCCGCATGCCATTTTGTAAGTTGGGCCAGCTGTGCAGCCTGATAATACTTAGCATATTGCGGAAGACCCAATCCGCCTTGGAGTTTGTGGAGATACAGAACCCTTCGTGGTACCCTAGGTCGGGTTTTTCCCCACACGTAGCGAAAGGTTCAACTCTGAAGTTGGCGTAGATAATAGGACGGGACTCGAATGGGCAAGACCCGAAAAAGGTATAGAATCTTTGGCAAAATAGCCATTTTGGCAACCGTGATTCGTCCCAGCCAAGCCAGGGGTAAGGAGGCCCAGGAGTCCATGAGTGTGGTAAGATGTCGGAGCATAGGAGGGTAGTTAGCAGAGAAGAGTTCCAGTGGGTCGGAGGTGAACTGAATGCCCAAGTAGGAGAGATGATGATTAGCCCAGGAGAAGGGGAGTACCGAGTGTAGATGGGAAAGGAGTGAAGGGGATAAAGATACATTGAGGGCTTTGGATTTTTGTGGGTTGACAATCAGACCCGAAAGTCCAGCGAATTGATCTAAAATAGCTAGGAGGTTAGGAGCGGAGGTAAGAGGGGACGTGAGAAACAGGAGGATGTCATCAGCAAATAAGCATAGTTTATGTTGATGACCCCCTAGTTCTATACCTTTAACATTAGGGTTGGAGCGGATTTTCAGGGCGAGGGGTTCGATGGCGAGTGCAAAGAGGAGCGGGGAAAGGGGGCATCCCTGTCTAGTGCCACAACGGATTGGGAAGGTATGGGATTTGAAGCCCGCATAGCGGATGTAGGCTGATGGGGTGGAGTATAGACTCGAGATCCAAGTCAGGAAATGAGGCCCGAACCCCCATGCGCGCAATACATATTGTAAGTAAGACCATGATAGAGTATCAAAGGCCTTTTTGATATCTAAAGAGATAAAGCAGGAAGGGATGCGGCGGGTGCGTGCATGGTGAGCCAGGTGAACAGCCCTGCGTACATTATCCCCTGCTTGTCTACATGGGATGAAGCCTGTTTGGTCTTTGTGGATAAGGGAGCCTATGATGGAGTTAAGGCGGGTGGACAAAATTTTGGTCAGCAGTTTAATATCAATGTTGAGGAGTGAGATTGGGCGGTAGTTTGTCCAGGACGAATCATCGGTTTGCGGTTTGGGGATCATTGTGATAGCTGCATGAAGAGAGTCAGCCCCGAAGGAGTGACCTTTAAGAATCGAGTTATAGGCTTCAGATAGCATAGGGGTGAGGAGATCAGAAAAGTGCTTATAATATGAGGCCGTAAAGCCATCTGGACCGGGCCTCTTATTAAGTTTAAGGGACTTAATTGCAATGCGGATTTCTTGTTCCGAAATGGGTTTGTCCAATTCTTCCCGTTGAGAGGAGGACATGGAGGGCATGGAGAGATCCGAAAAGAATTCACTGACTTGGGAGTCTGCTAAAGGCGTAGTAGTAGAGTACAATTTAGAGAGATGTAAGCGGAAAGTCTCGAGTATTTTAACATGGTTACTAGTGTGCCCACCCAAGGGGGTCTTTAGGCGGATCGGTTTCTTAACCAAGTTAGCGTTGCGAAGTGAAAGGGCCAGGAAGGTATCAGGTTTATTGGCCTTGGTGTAAAGTTGATGTTGGGAACGTCGTATTGCCTTTTCAGCTGATTCAGTGAGAAAGAGATCAAGTTCTAATCTTGTTTTTTCAAGAGAGTTTTTGTTATTGGGGGTGGGGTGTGACTGAAATTGGTCATGGGCTTGGTTAAAATTTGAATTTAGGGTTTGATAGAGGAGTTTTCGTTCTTTCTTACGGCGGGAGGCCAGACTTATGAGGGTTCCTCTAAGTACAGACTTGTGGGCTTCCCAGATCGTAAGTGGGGTCACATCCGTGGTGACATTATGGGAGACGTAATCTTTGATTGCTGTGGCTACTTCTAGTCTATGGGAGGGATGGGTCAGAAGAGTATCATTCAGAGACCAGGAGAAGCCGTGTTGTTTGGGTACTAGGGAATCAAAGGTAGAGATGACTGCACTATGATCGGACCATGAGATTGGCAAGATAGAGGAGAGAAGGAGCGACGGAGAGGTCGCTACCGACGTGAGGATGTGGTCTATGCGGGAGAAAGTCTTGTGGGGATAAGAGTAGTACGTGTATTGTCGCCGGACAGGGTTAAGTTCACGCCACGTGTCCACAAGCGAGTGGTGGTGGAGTAATTGTTGGAATGAGAGCTTGTGGGGGGTTGAGTGGGGCGAGATAGGGGTTTTGTCCAAAAAGGGGTAAATTACCTGAATAGAATCTGCGCACAACAGGACCATGCCTCTCTTATGCTGCGCTACTATTTGCAAGAAATGGGAGAGGAAGGAGTGCGGCCTGGAGTTGGGTGCATAATAGGAAGCTATAGTCACGTCTGTATCTAGCAGCGAACCAGTGAGTATCAGGTACCTACCCTCAGGGTCAACGATGGAGGAGTAGAGCGTGAACGGAGTTGTTTTATGAAAAGCTACCAGAACCCCTCTCTTTTTAACTGTAGCTGAGGCTGTGAAGAACTGTGGATAAGAGGCAGTTAAGTATTTAGGCGTATGGGAGGCGGTAAAATGAGTTTCCTGCAAACACGTGATATGAGCATTGATAGAAGCAAAGTAGCGGAAGGCTTTGCGCCGTTTTTGAGGAGAATTTAGGCCCTGAACATTAAGGGTCAGCACATTCAGGGAGGCCATTCATCAAGGAGGTAGAGGAAGCTAGTGGTGAAAACCACATAGGTGCCAGTGGTCCCCCCCCGGCGAGGCAAGGGGACAGAGGGAAACGTGGGGGAGGGAGGAAGAGGGGGATTCAGCAAAGAGGGGGAGAGGAGGAGTAGAGGAGACATAACAGTTGGAAGATGTAGTGCAATATTCAATAATGTAAAAAACATTCCGTCTGCTCAGGTGGCCGCCACCCTCACAGAGGGAATATGGTTGCCCCAGGTAATCTCCCAGTGGAGAGTTCCAAGGGCAAGTGGGGGGCAGCAGTGACTACCCGCAGGGGACAGTGCCGCCAATGGGTATGAGGAACAGAAGGATACATAAGTGTGACCAGAGATATTGAAACAAGGTAATCAAGTTCACAAGGGTGTAGTATAACATAGCGATTAAACAGGCGTATAGGGAAAAAAAAAAAAAATGTTTCTATCTTCATGTATACACGCATATACATGCCAACATATATACACACTTCCATATATATGCAAATACACATATATACACGCACACACCTACACAGAATTTTCCGCGTAAGTCTAATAAACAGAGATAACAGCATGCTTGAGGATGGGCGGCTGCCGTATAGTCCCAAAACAACCAAAGAAAAAAAGAAAAAAAAAAAAAGGGGGTAGGGGTCATAAGTAGCGGTAGATTGCAGGTGTTCAATCCAGTTGGATTAGGCGACAAGAGGATTCCTGGGTTGCAGGGCTCAGTCAGTCCATGGAGTCAGCGAGTTCAGGCTGAGGAGAAGTGATGCGGCTTCGCTTAGGGGTTGAAGCTGTGGAGGTGGTGGCCTTCTGGGGAGACCCGGAGGCAGAGCGTCTGCGCTGTTGTTGAAAGTTTGAGATGTCAGAGGAGGAGGACAGGTGTAACTCATAGAGGAGGTGTTGGAGATCTGCAGTTGATTTACAGGTGTGTTTGCGTCCCTGATACGTGAATCTCACAGAAATGGGGAAGCCCCAGGAGTAGATGATCTGATGTTGCTGGAGAACTTGTAACAGGGGTTTGAACTCTCTCCGTTTCACGATGGTGGCCTTGCAGAGGTCAGTGAAGAGCTGGTAAGTATGGCCCTGAAACACCAAGCTTTCCTTCTGGCGGGCTGCTTGGAGCAGTTGCTCTTTGGTTCTGTAATAATGAAGTTTGGCAATAATGTCCCGGGGTGGCCCCTCGGATATGCGGGGGGCTAGGGCTCTGTGAATGCGATCTATTTCAAGTCGCTCGATAGGGATGGAAGGGGAAAGTTCCTGAAAGAGAGCAGTTATGGTGGATTGCAGATCCACTACAGTCTCTGGGATCCCTCTAATTCTTATATTAGAGCGCCGAGCTCTGTTTTCCTGGTCCTCAAGCTGGGCTTGTAAGGCTTGATTCTCCTCTTTTAGGGTCTCAAGCTCATTAGAGTGGTTAGCAAAGCAGACCTCAAGTTCATCAGCCCTATTTTCAAGATCTGAGGTACGCTGGCCTAGCTCCCTAATTTCCTTAGTGAGCCTGCCTGTAATTTGATCGGAGGTTTCCTGCAGGGCCTTATGGAGAACCTGCTCAAAACGCTGGATCAGGGCAGCCTGTCAGGGGTCATAGAAGGGGAACCCTTGTGATGATGAGGCTTCAGCATCCGACTCACCCTCATCCGGATGTGGCATGAGGAGCCTGGGGACCCCGGAAGCTGTGGAGCCGGAGCGTGAGGTGAGTGGTGGCGCCATCTTGGATGAAGCCCGCACCAGAACATCCCTGATGTTTTTGCTCTTAATTTTAGATTTAGCACCGCCGGACACCATCGCGGCGCAGTGGGGGTTAACGGCCTTCTTATTGGAGCGGTGTCCGGGCTGTAAGGTGGCTGGTCACTGGCGGAGGCGGCAGTATGTCCCGTTGCGGTACGGAGCTCTAATTAGTCATGTCCACACGCAGAGCTTCATGCATGTGCCCCATGGTGGTCAATTCCTGGGGGGTGGAGGGCCCTGCAGTCTGTCCCTGCTGATGGCTCGAGATTCGGTGTCCGGGAGCCGCGAGGTCGGCCTCGCGATCGATCGCCGGGGACCGGGTATAAATTGAGGCCGCGGCTTCGGCCTTACAGGTAGGCCGCGATGCCGACGAGCGGTGGACCTTAAAGAATCGGCCCAAAAGTGGCATCAAACTGTGCAGGACAGTGCCGGGAGCCGTAATATCGGGGTGGCTTGCGGATTTGAGCCGTTATACCGCCGATGGAGGCGGATTCGTGAGCCGGGATGGCGGAGCTCACAGGGAAGACGTCCGTAGCGGCACCCGTGCAGGACACGCCCCCATACTTTTTTCTATTCCGCTATTCAATATACACCCTTTTGGGGTGAAAAAAATTAAATTGCGGCATAGTCTGTATCGGTACGTGTGAGATACACCTTTTAAATTAGTTTGGCGCATCTCTTTCCACCACTGAGGATTGCAGGGGGCTTCAGTTTGCCTCCTGTTCCGAACTCCTCCTACTCCTCTTCCTCATCCTGCCTTTAGGGTACAAAAAATTGTAATCGGGGCCTAGTCTGTGTTTGTACGTGTGAGATACACCGTTTTATACATTTTTTTCTATTCCGCTATTCAATATACACCCTTTTGGGGTAAAAAAAATTAAATTGTGGCATAGTCTGTATCGGTACGTGTGAGATACACCTTTCAAATTTTTTGGGCGCATCTTCCACCACCGAGGATTGCAGGGCGCTTCAGTTTGCCTCCTGTTCCGAACTCCTCCTACTCCTCTTCCTCATCCTGCCTTTAGGGTACAAAAAATTGTAATCGGGGCCTAGTCTGTAAAAAAGCAAATAATAGTGTTCCAAAAATGGTTTTACCAATAACCCACAATGGGGAATTAAATAAGCAAATCCCAGAATGTATATTTTAGTTAAGTCTCATACCGTGACCGTTGGACAGACTTAATGCATAAGGAGAAAAATATGAGATGAAAGACCGTGGTCGATCAATCTCAGAAGAGACCAACTAAGGGCACTGGAGACTCAAAATTATGTAAAACAATAATTTTATTAGGCACGTATGCCTGAAAAAGAAAAAGGGATCAGGGTGGTGCGGGTAACACTGAATGACATAACAGTTTAAAAACAGTAAAATACACAGATACACATGTGCTATAGACACTCAAAACTGGATACCTCAACACACTGGAAAGACATCAATATGTGCAATAACGGCTATACAGACCTGTAATGTAAGGCCTCCAAGCCCAACTAATTGCATAATGACCCAGTGTATAAGAAAAAGTATCACATGACCGAACATGCATCAACACACAAGGTGAATTGATTGCCGTGCTTGGTGATGTATGAGGACCTCCAAAATTTGACTATGAGCTCAATGTCCCAAATGATATATGGCTGGTTCCTAAATCAAGGCTCCATGGAGTACAGAAAGTAACTCCGGTTGAGGGAAGATGATGGTACTCAATTCTGACGAAAATGAACTTGTGTTGTAACAAATTAAAGTATAGTCACAGCAGCAGTGGTCCGTGATGTAGGGACCCCTCTATGCAGATCATTAGAAACAATGGGGAACAAAGTTCCTGTTCAAGACCTCAGAAGAGATGATATAATTGCAGTATGCACATCAGAAAAGAAGTGAATCCAATACTTGCCGTGCTTTGTCAAACACAAACTGGATATCCGATATGAGACCCGTGATGGTCACGGTAGTTTGATCCCGTCAGGGGTATTGGAGTCACAGATTGCGGTCATATACTGCTATAGTAACGCAGTAGAGCAGTTGGATCCAGCTGGTAGATCAGGGACAGAGGCTACGTAGGTCCGTGGTTTGGTCTGGTTGCCTGAATTAACTGGCCGGTGGTATCCCTGATGTGGCGTTCAACCCGTGCACTTGCTTCGCCGGTATCCTTAGATGGACGTCCAGGTCAGAGGTGACCGCCTGACGTCATATCCGGTTTGCCGGGTGCATGCAGGGGAACAGCCAATAAGTGACCAGACGGAGATCCACAGGTCCCGGGACAGGCAGTCACACAGTGTAAAGATGATGGACGCTTAACGCTGACGCGTTTCAGTGACTTGAATGTCAGTTTCCTCAGAGCTAAGGTGGAACTAAGTGGTGCCATGTTTTATAGTGACGGCGATTGGCTAAATTAGTCCATTGAATGCAGGTGTGCACACCAAGCAGATCTGATGGAGCAACAGTTACACTCTCCCTCCACCAGATGTCACTACCCATGCACATCTTACAAAGTATACTCATAAATTTAAGGCACGGTGTGAGACTTAACTAAAATATACATTCTGGGATTTGCTTATTTAATTCCCCATTGTGGGTTATTGGTAAGGCCATTTTTGGAACACTATTTTTTGCTTTTTTATAGTATAGTCTTTGGATCTGCTTGTGATCCCTCCTCGTTCCTGGCCCATTATTTAAATTCAGTATTCATTAACTAACAAATGTATATTACACCATGTCCCTGTTCACTTGATTAGTGGTGATGCTTGGTAACACTCTATGGCAATACCAAACGCTGCACAGGATTTTTTAATCTATATTACACTGTACATCGCTGCTTGATAAGGTGTGTGGGTGTTATCTTTAGTAACACTTTCTTTTTGTGGGCATTATGGCATACTGTATAGACTCAAATATCGAACAGGAGATAGAGGTGGCCTTCAACAATCAGGGGGAACTTGATTCATCCTCTTCAGAACCACTCAGTAACTTGTTTAAACAACATAAAAAACTTGTGATAAAATCTCTAAATAGAAAATGGGACATTGCGTCCCTCCAATCCCATGTTTCACATCAGATTATACCAAGGGGACTTAGAGAGAGACTGATCCCGGCTCAACACTTGCATACCTCCAGGTTTCTGGAAGTATGGAAACAGGACTGCATTGCCAGAGGTATACACATCATGAAGTAATTATTGAGGAGGAAAAATTGCAGTTACAGGACCTACAAGCCGAGATTGAAACTAGTACAGCTGCCCTAGAACACTATAAAGATAAAGAGGAATTCCATAAACTTAACCACTTAAGCCCCGGAAGATTTTACCCCCATTCCGACCAGGGGGTATTTTGCGATTCTGCACTGCGTGACTTTAACGGACAATTGCGCGGTCGTGAAACGCTGTACCTAAACAAATTTGGCGTCCTTTTTTTCCCACAAACAGAGCTTTCTTTTGGCGGTATTTGATCACCTGTGCGATTTTTTGATCACGCGCTATAAACAAAAAAAGAGCGTAAATTTTGCAAAAATAGCAATATTTTTCACATTTTTTTATATGAAATTCCCCCCAAAAAAAATGTAAAAATCAAAATTTTTTAACATTTTCGGCCAATTTGTTTTATGCTACCTATGTTTGGTAAAAAAAATCGCAAAAAGCGTATTTTGATTGGTTTGCGCAAAAGTTATCGCGTTTACTAACAAAGGGAAAGATTTTTGTCATTTTTGTTGTTTTTTTTTTTTTAACGCGTAATGGCGGCGATCTGCGATTTTTTTTGCAGTACTGCGACATTGGGGCGGACAGATCGGACCCTTGACTGACATTTTTGACACTTTTGGGGTTACCAGTGACATTTCTACAGTAATCAGTGCTATACATATGCACTGTTACTGTAAAAATACACTGGTAGTGAAGGGGTTAACTTTATTTGGGAGGGAGGGGCTGTGTGTGTCCCTAGGGGCATGCTTTCTACTGTGATTGGCTGTGGCTTCAGCTGTAAGGACACTGATCAATGGATCTACATAGTAGATCCGTGTGATCAGTGTCTTTACACCGAGGAGAATGACAGGTGGCTTGTTTACACAAGCTGCCTGCCTTTCTCCCTCTCCCCCGCCGATCGCCGAGTGACCGGCGGACATCGGGTCCGCTGGTCACACGTGCGGGGGGGTCCGTGACCACGCGGGAGCGGAAGCGCGCCTCCGGGGGCGCGAGCTCGCTCCCTAGACCCTCACAAGCTAGTGACGTAGCCCTACGTCACTTTGCCTGTGAGGGGCTGACTGCCGACGTAGATCGGCGTTAGGCAGTCGGCAAGTGGTTAATGACAACCTTAAAAAAGAGGTGGAAAGAACCCAGAAAAACTTAAAAATTACAAAGCAGAATAAATTCAGGCAAAATATTACCGACTGTGAGAGTGAGGATCTTTTCAACCCTACGATAATTAGAAATAGGAGCAGGTCCAGGGGAAGATTTAGGAAAAACAGGAACTCCAGCTGGTATAGGGGACAATCATCAGGAAGCAAGTCAGATACAGGGGACAAGTCTGTGACTTTTTTAGTACCAGAGACAGACCTGCAACATGGAGATATACATCCTCAGCAGTTAGAACCATCGAAGGGCATCCAGAGGGAGAAGTTTAACCCAAAAGTCAAAAACAGAGAGGGTCAACACAAAGTAGGCCCACAAAGATCCACGAGGTCAAACAGTCTGAAAAAACACAGATACATACATTACCTGGTGACCTCAAAGTGGTAAACCTCTCTGATTTTGACCTGCAGGAAAGACACATTAGGCTACTAAGTAGAGGATTGTCCTTTGCACCGACATCTTCTATGACTGAATTCGATGTATTTAAGGATGTCTGTCTCTTCCTCAGGAAAGTTATCTTCCAGATATGGCATAGTGGGGAGAGAGAAAATATAGACAAAGATGTCCCTCTCTGCGATCAAGATACTGAACTAATAGAGATACTTACCTCTCTGCTTCTGGAGGGTGACGACCCTGACGAGGAGACTAAATTAGAAGATCTAATTAGAAGAGATGCCAACCTCCGTATAAAATTTACGAAGATGCCCTCCCTATCTAAACATAGGAATATCAAGGTTTTTTTGGACTTGGTCCAAGAGGACCTTCGCAAAATCAAGTGGTAAAGGGAGGGACGAGATAATCTCTCTAAAGAAGAAAGAATAGCTTTGAGGGAACTGGAGGAGGCACCCAATGTGGTTATCAAGGGCAGCGACAAGGGAGGGAATGTGGTACTACTGAGCGAAGATATGTATGTTAAGGAAATACAGAGGCAGCTGAGTGATACTGGCACCTATAAGAAACTCAGGGATAGTCCCTTTCCCTCCCTTGTCTCTGCCCTCAAACACAAGATATCTTCAGCAAAGGAAGTTGATTTAATTTCCAAAAAGGAGGCTGATCACCTGATGGTTAAAAACTATAATATTCCTACATTTTATACCATTCCCAAACTACACAAGTCCCTGTCTGAACCACCAGGGAGACCCATTGTTTCGGCAATAGGGGGTCCCGTCGAAAAAACAGGCAAGTTTATAGATGCTTTAATTAAAGATATGGTGATCAGCCTACCCTCGTACGTGCAGGATACGAGGGATGTCCTTAGGAAATTATCAACAACTCCTATTCTGGACAATATACTACTAGTAGGTATTGATGTGGAAAGCCTATACACATCGATTCCCCATGAATGGGTTTTAAGAGCTGTCACCCACTTCCTGGATTATAAGTTCCCACATTTAGGGGCTCACAATGAGTTCATTGTGGAACTCTTACAGTTTATGTTACAGCATAACTATTTTCAATTCTTAAATTCATTTTATCAACAAATTAGGGGTACCTCGATGGGGGCTCCGTGGGCTCCGGCCTATGCGTGCCTCCATCTTGGACTCTGGGACGAGCAGGTAATTTATCCATCCCCAATGTACCTCAGCCATTCCCTCATGTGGCTGAGGTACATTGATGATGTCCGGCTCCTCTGGGGCGGTACCTCCTTTGAACTCGATCAGTTCATTAATGAACTTAATAGGAATGATCGGAACATTAAACTTACTTACATGGTGACCCCTAACCATCTACCGTTTTTGGACTTACTTATCTCCCTTGAAGATGGAAAAATTAAGACCAAGACCTACCGTAAAGATACGGCCGCCAACACATTGTTGGCAGCAGACAGCCATCACCCTAGATCTCTTATTGAAAGTATACCCGTAGGGCAGTTGCTTCGTTTGAAAAGAAACTGCTCTGATTCTGTAGATTATCAGACAGAGGCGAAGCAGCTTCACAGACGTTTCAGAGAGAGAGGATACACACACAAGACAATAAGAAAAGCACGTAAGAAGGTGGCCCTTAGGGAAAGAACAAGTCTTCTAGGCGGTCAGGATTAGGGTTGAGCGGACACCTAGATGTCCGTGTTCGACGGGTTCGGCCGAACTTTAAAAAAAAGTCCGGGTCCGTGTCCCGGACTTTTACCGAACTTTTCCCGGACACGAACCCCATTGAAGTCAATGGGGACCCGAACTTTAAGGCACTAAAATGGCTCTAAAACACCAAAGGAAAGGGCTAGAGTGCTGCAAATGGCAGCAAAACGTAATTAAGAGCATGGCAAGTGCTCTGCAAACAAATGTGGATAGGGAAATAACTTAAAACAACAAAAAAAAACAGAAAAATAAAACAATGTTCTTCTTCATCTCTGAAGGACGAGGCCCATATGGAGTAGGAGGGAGGTTGAGGTGGTGGTGGATGTGGCGGTGACATAGGCGTGCGCACAGGGTGTGCTGGGTGTGCCTGGGCACACCCTAATCACCTAGGGCACATAGCATTGCCAGTGAGGAGATGGGAAAGATCTCCCTGGGACCTGCTCTGCTCTATTTCTCCTTGCCTACAGGTACATGGCCCCGATACATTACTCTCCCTGCTGGCAAACACATGCATGTGTATTTCAACTTTGGGGTGCACACCTTAATGCAATAGGCTGCGCACACCTATGGGCGGTGTAGGTGGAAGCGGCGGTGGAGGAGGACCAGGGCCGGATTAACAGCATCATGGGCTTGGTGCTGAGGATTTTGAAGGGCCTTAAGGGCCGTGCCTTGCCATGCACCCAGAGGAGGAAGGGTGCAGCCATGCATGCCTAATTCAACATGGGATGCTGTCTCTGAAGCCCATAAACACATCCATGCATCGCCAACTGTCCCTCCTTGTCCGGCCTTCACGCTGTGTGGGGAGGTTCTGAGGGTGCTGCCTGGGGAAGCGAGCATAGAAGCCAGACTTCTGTGTTTACAAGTGACAGAAGAGCGGTAACAGTGAATATGGCCAACCCGGGGCCTATATAAAAGGTAGGGGCCTGGAGCTGCAGCTCCAATAGCCCCTACATTAATCTGGCCCTGAGGAGGAGGACGAGGTAGCCAACACTGCTTCTTTTCAAAAATTTTAAATGAGGGTACACCCCAAAAGAGTGAGAAAGAGCAAAAATGGAACAATGGGTGGGTAAGGTCGGTATCCATTGCTATTCTGCATAAGGTACGGAAAAGTCCCGTGGGATCCATGCCTGGTTCATTTTAATGAACGTGAGCTTGTCCACATTGTCTCTGGACAGGCGGCTGCGCTTGTCTGTTATAACGCCCCCAGCCGTGCTAAATACCCGTTCAGATAATACACTGGCTGCAGGGCACGCCAGCACCTCCAAGGCGTAAAGGGCAAGCTCAGGCCATGTGCCCAATTTGGAGACCCAGAAGTTGAAGGGGGCAGACCCGTCATTCACTACATGTAGGCGTGTGCACACATACTGCTCCACCATGTTGGTAAAATGCTGCCTCCTGCTAAGACGTTCCATCTGAGCTGCTGGTGCTGCTGTTTGTTGTGGCGTGCTGACAAAGCTTTTCCACATTTCGGCCATGCTAACCCTGCCTTCTGAGGTGCTGGCGGTGCCCTGGTTGCGTTGGCGACCTCCTCCTCCTCCTCCTCTGCCTTGTGCTTCCACTGTGGCCCCGCTGTCAGATGGGAATGCCAGCAGCATGGCGTCTACCAGCGTGCGCTTGTACTCGCGCATCTTGCGATCGCGCTCCAGTGAGTGAATTAAGGACGGTACGTTGTCCTTGTAACGGGGATCCAGCAGCGTGGCCACCCAGTAATCAGCACAAGTTAGAATGTGGGCAACTCGGCGGTCGTTGTGGAGACACTGCAGCATGTAATCGCTCATGTGTGCCAGGCTGCCCAGAGGCGACGAAAGGCTGTCCTCTGTGGGAGGTGTATCGTCCGTGTCCTCTGTATCCCCCCAGCCACGCACCAGTGATGGCCATGAGCTGGCCTGGGTGCCACCCTGCTGTGAACATGGTTCCATCTCCTCCTCCAGCTCCTCCTCCTCCTCATCCTCCTCATCCTCCAGAACTGTGCCCCTGCTGGACAATTGTGTCCCTGGCGTTTGTGTGTGCAGGAACCCACCCTCGGAGCCCCTTGCGAATGACTGCCCTGAAAGCCTTTGAAATGTTACCTCTTCATCCTCCTCCTCCTCCTCCTCATCCTGTGCCACATCCTCTTCCATCATCGCCCAAATTGTTTTTTCAAGGAGGCATAGAAGTGGGATAGTTAAGCTGAGAATGGCGTCATTGCCACTGGCCATGTTGGTGGAGTACCCAAAACAGCGCAACAAGGCACAATATATGCAAATGTCAAATATGCAAACTATGCCGCAATTTAATGTTTTTTACACCAAAAGGGTGTGTATTGAATAGCGGAATAGGATAAAAAACTGTGTATCTCACACGTACAAACACAGACTAGGCCCGATTAAATTTTTTCCTACCCTAAAGGGAGGATGAGGAAGAGGAGTATGGAACATGCAGCACCCTCAAATCTTCAGAAGTATGAGATGAACCCCAAAAACTTGGAAAGGTGGATCTCTCTCACACGTACCAACACAGACTATCCCCCAATTTAACTGATCCCCAAAGGTTTTTGATTAAATAGCGGAATAGAAAATATGATCCAAAAAAAGTGTATGTATATCACACGTACACAACCACACTAGGCCCCAATTACTATTGTTTGTACCCCTAAAAGGCTAGATGAGGAGTAGGGGGGGTATGGAACAGGCAGCACCCTCAAACCTTCAGAAGTATGAGATGAACCCCAACAACTTGGAAAGGTAGATCTCTCTCACACGTACCAACACAGACTATCCCCCAATTTAACTGATCCCCAAAGGTTTTTGATTAAATAGCGGAATAGAAAATATGATCCAAAAAAAGTGTATGTATATCACACGTACACAACCACACTAGGCCCCAATTACTATTGTTTGTACCCCTAAAAGGCTAGATGAGGAGTAGGGGGGGTATGGAACAGGCAGCACCCTCAAACCTTCAGAAGTATGAGATGAACCCCAACAACTTGGAAAGGTGGATCTCTCTCACACGTACCAACACAGACTATCCCCCAATTTAACTGATCCCCAAAGGTTTTTGATTAAATAGCGGAATAGAAAATATGATCCAAAAAAAGTGTATGTATATCACACGTACACAACCACACTGGGCCCCAATTACTATTGTTTGTACCCCTAAAAGGCTAGATGAGGAGTAGGGGGAGTATGGAACAGGCAGCACCCTCAAACCTTCAGAAGTATGAGATGAACCCCAACAACTTGGAAAGGTGGATCTCTCTCACACGTACCAACACAGACTATCCCCCAATTTAACTGATCCCCAAAGGTTTTTGATTAAATAGCGGAATAGAAAAAATGATCCAAAAAAAGTGTATGTATATCACACGTACACAACCACACTAGGCCCCAATTACTATTGTTTGTACCCCTAAAAGGCTAGATGAGGAGTAGGGGGGGTATGGAACAGGCAGCACCCTCAAACCTTCAGAAGTATGAGATGAACCCCAACAACTTGGAAAGGTGGATCTCTCTCACACGTACCAACACAGACTATCCCCCAATTTAACTGATCCCCAAAGGTTTTTGATTAAATAGCGGAATAGAAAATATGATCCAAAAAAAGTGTATGTATATCACACGTACACAACCACACTAGGCCCCAATTACTATTGTTTGTACCCCTAAAAGGCTAGGAGTAGGGGGAGTATGGAACAGGCAGCACCCTCAAACCTTCAGAAGTATGAGATGAACCCCAACAACTTGGAAAGGTGGATCTCTCTCACACGTACCAACACAGACTATCCCCCAATTTAACTGATCCCCAAAGGTTTTTGATTAAATAGCGGAATAGAAAATATGATCCAAAAAAAGTGTATGTATATCACACGTACACAACCACACTAGGCCCCAATTACTATTGTTTGTACCCCTAAAAGGCTAGATGAGGAGTAGGGGGGGTATGGAACAGGCAGCACCCTCAAACCTTCAGAAGTATGAGATGAACCCCAACAACTTGGAAAGGTGGATCTCTCTCACACGTACCAACACAGACTATCCCCCAATTTAACTGATCCCCAAAGGTTTTTGATTAAATAGCGGAATAGAAAATATGATCCAAAAAAAGTGTATGTATATCACACGTACACAACCACACTAGGCCCCAATTACTATTGTTTGTACCCCTAAAAGGCTAGATGAGGAGTAGGGGGGGTATGGAACAGGCAGCACCCTCAAATCTTCAGAAGTATGAGATGAACCCCAAAAACTTGGAAAGGTGGATCTCTCTCACACGTACCAACACAGACTATCCCCCAATTTAACTGATCCCCAAAGGTTTTTGATTAAATAGCGGAATAGAAAATATGATCCAAAAAAAGTGTATGTATATCACACGTACACAACCATACTAGGCCCCAATTACTATTGTTTGTACCCCTAAAAGGCTAGATGAGGAGTAGGGGGGGTATGGAACAGGCAGCACCCTCAAACCTTCAGAAGTATGAGATGAACCCCAACAACTTGGAAAGGTGGATCTCTCTCACACGTACCAACACAGACTATCCCCCAATTTAACTGATCCCCAAAGGTTTTTGATTAAATAGCGGAATAGAAAATATGATCCAAAAAAAGTGTATGTATATCACACGTACACAACCACACTAGGCCCCAATTACTATTGTTTGTACCCCTAAAAGGCTAGATGAGGAGTAAGGGGGGTATGGAACAGGCAGCACCCTCAAACCTTCAGAAGTATGAGATGAACCCCAACAACTTGGAAAGGTGGATCTCTCTCACACGTACCAACACAGACTATCCCCCAATTTAACTGATCCCCAAAGGTTTTTGATTAAATAGCGGAATAGAAAATATGATCCAAAAAAAGTGTATGTATATCACACGTACACAACCACACTGGGCCCCAATTACTATTGTTTGTACCCCTAAAAGGCTAGATGAGGAGTAGGGGGAGTATGGAACAGGCAGCACCCTCAAACCTTCAGAAGTATGAGATGAACCCCAACAACTTGGAAAGGTGGATCTCTCTCACACGTACCAACACAGACTATCCCCCAATTTAACTGATCCCCAAAGGTTTTTGATTAAATAGCGGAATAGAAAATATGATCCAAAAAAAGTGTATGTATATCACACGTACACAACCACACTAGGCCCCAATTACTATTGTTTGTACCCCTAAAAGGCTAGATGAGGAGTAGGGGGGGTATGGAACAGGCAGCACCCTCAAACCTTCAGAAGTATGAGATGAACCCCAACAACTTGGAAAGGTGGATCTCTCTCACACGTACCAACACAGACTATCCCCCAATTTAACTGATCCCCAAAGGTTTTTGATTAAATAGCGGAATAGAAAATATGATCCAAAAAAAGTGTATGTATATCACACGTACACAACCACACTAGGCCCCAATTACTATTGTTTGTACCCCTAAAAGGCTAGGAGTAGGGGGAGTATGGAACAGGCAGCACCCTCAAACCTTCAGAAGTATGAGATGAACCCCAACAACTTGGAAAGGTGGATCTCTCTCACACGTACCAACACAGACTATCCCCCAATTTAACTGATCCCCAAAGGTTTTTGATTAAATAGCGGAATAGAAAATATGATCCAAAAAAAGTGTATGTATATCACACGTACACAACCACACTAGGCCCCAATTACTATTGTTTGTACCCCTAAAAGGCTAGATGAGGAGTAGGGGGAGTATGGAACAGGCAGCACCCTCAAATCTTCAGAAGTATGAGATTGTGTTCACTGTACCCCACAAAGATTGAGTTCACTGCACCCCACAATGATTGTGTTCACTGCACCCCACAAAGATTGTGTTCACTGCACCTCACAAAGATTGTGTTCACTGTACCCCCCAAAGATTGTGTTCACTGCACCCCACAAAGATTCTGTTCACTGTACCCCACAAAGATTGTGTTCACTGCACCCTAAAAGGATGTTGTTCACTGCACCCCACAAAGATTGTGTTCACTGCACCCTAAAAGGATGTTGTTCACTGCACCCCAAAAAGATTGTGTTCACTGTACCCCCCCAAAGATTGTGTTCACTGCACCCCACAAAGATTGTGTTCACTGCACCCCAAAAAGATTGTGTTCACTGTACCCCCCAAAGATTGTGTTCACTGCACCCCAAAAAGATTGTGTTCACTGTACCCCCCAAAGATTGTGTTCACTGCACCCCACAAAGATTCTGTTCACTGTACCCCACAAAGATTGTGTTCACTGCACCCCAAAAAGATTGTGTTCACTGTACCCCCCCAAAGATTGTGTTCACTGCACCCCACAAAGATTCTGTTCACTGCACCCCACAAAGGATTTTGTTCACTGCACCCCAAAAAGATTGTGTTCACTGCACCCCAAAAAGGATTTTGATCACTGCACCCCAAAAAGGATGTTGTTCACTGCACCCCAAAAATGATTTTGTTCACTCCACCCCAAAAAGATTGTGTTCACTGCACCCCACAAAGATTGTGTTCACTGCACCCCAAAAAGATTGTGTTCACTGTACCCCCCAAAGATTGTGTTCACTGCACCCCACAAAGATTCTGTTCACTGTACCCCACAAAGATTGTGTTCACTGCACCCCAAAAAGATTGTGTTCACTGCACCCCAAAAAGGATGTTGTTCACTGCACCCCAAAAAGGATGTTGTTCACTCCACCCCAAAAAGATTGTGTTCACTGCACCCCACAAAGATTGTGTTCACTGCACCCCAAAAAGATTGTGTTCACTGCACCCCAAAAATGATTTTGTTCACTGCACCCCAAAAAGGATTTTGTTCACTGCACCCCAAAAAGGATGTTGTTCACTCCACCCCAAAAAGATTGTGTTCACTGCACCCCAAAAAGATTGTGTTCACTGCACCCCACAAAGGATTTTGTTCACTGCACCCCAAAAAGATTGTGTTCACTGCACCCCAAAAAGGATGTTGTTCACTGCACCCCAAAAAGGATTTTGTTCACTGCACCCCAAAAAGATTGTGTTCACTGCACCCCACAAAGGATTTTGTTCACTGCACCCCACAAAGATTGTGTTCACTGCACACCAAAAAGGATTGTGTTCACTGCACCCCAAAAAGATTTTGTTCACTGCACCCCAAAAAGATTGTGTTCACTGCAGCCCAAAAAGATTGTGTTCACTGCAGCCCAAAAAGATTGTGTTCACTGCAGCCCAAAAAGATTGTGTTCACTGCAGCTCACACACAGAAAAATGGATGTGGATCACTGACACCTGCCTATCTCCAATCCCACACCACACAGCAATATCGATTGTAGTTTGTAGAACACAGTTTCCCTAAAATTCAGCAGACTCTGTCCCTAACAGGATTGAGAAGAGATCGTAGATCAGGATTGAGTGCAGATTCACCCCACCCCCCACACAGCAATATCGATTGTAGTTTGTAGAAGACACTGACCCTATAATTCAGCAGACTCTATCCCTAAAATGCCTACAACTCGCCCTGCCTAAACACTCCGACCTGTCCCTCAATTCTATCCGGACACAAATGGTTTTTTCCTGCCTATCTTTCCCTAATCAGCAGCCAGCACATTGATGTGTGCTCTGTCCCTTAGCTAAGCAGCAGAATGACGCTGCTGCGGCGGCTGCCTCGAACTTATAAAGACTTGGTCACATGCTTCAGACGGCCAATCACAGCTACTAAGACATTTGCAGGCATGGCTGGGATGGCTTAAGGCACACCAGTTAAACGATTGTTGATTGGCTGTTGAAAGCCCGCCATGAAAAGAGCGCCAAAGCATGCAAAACCCGGAAATAAAACGACCGAACACGGATTTTTACCCGAACATACAGTAAAGTGTCCGTGTCCGTGTTCGGGTAAAAAAAATCCAATTATTCGGTACGAACACGAATAATACAGTCCGTGTTCGCTCAACACTAGTCAGGATGGCACTGAAGCCAGATCAGGCCCCAGTGAAACAGCACATCCACAAATAATAACTCCATATGGTACCCAATGGGATCAGGTGAGAACAGTTCTTTCAAAACATTGGCAGGTTCTAACGGTGTCACCACTAGTTGAACAAATAGTGGGCCCACGACCCTTGTTAATGGCTAAGCGGGCCAAAAACTTGAAAGACAGCCTATGCCACTCAGAATTTGTTCGCTTCAAGAGGAGTGAAAACTGGCTGACTTTGCCTCCACTGAAAGGGATGTTTCCTTGTGGGCGATGCTCTATATGCAAGTCAGTAATAAAATCTAAATCATTTGTGAGTTGTGACGGGCAAAAAGAATTCACAATTAATTGTTTCATTAATTGTCAGACTGAACGCGTTATATACCAGATAATTTGTCCTTGCAACAAGTCATATATCGGTAAGACTAAACGCCAATTAAAAGTTTGCATTGCGGAACATATTGCAGACATCAGAAAGAAGGTGGATAACAGAACTGTACCCCTCCACTTTCTCGAGCACCATGATGCCAGCCCCGAGGGTCTGAAGGTAAGAGGTATATATTCCCTAACGTTGCCAGCAAGGCGAGGTGACTTTGATAATATTCTTCTACAAAAAGAAAAATCGTGGATTTACAAAATGGGATCTCTTGCGCCTCAAAGACTGAACATTGAGTTCAGTTTACAACCTTTTTTAATCCCGTGACCCTCGGGGCTGGCATCGTGTTTGCCGAATGGGGGTAGGGGAGCAGTCTTTTGTGTCCAAATATATGGGATGTCTTTCCGGTATATAGTTTATAAATAACAATCTCTGCTCTCTCTATGGGTATCTTTTTGGACCCCCATATTATCCATTGCATATCTGTCTCTAGGTATCTGGGTCTTTTTATAATTTCTACCATCTATCGTTTTCAAATGCCGTGAATCATTTTCTGTCTCCACCTAATTGTCTATGGTCCTCTTTAATATGTAACAATAGGTTCTGATTTCGGGAACCAATGAACATACAGCCTTAATAAAAGCAGCGATGTATCTATGTATATATTTTATTTTTCATGTTTTGCCACTGGTGCAGCGTTTTTTAGTTTATATTTTTTGTTTATTATCATGGTTATATTCCCATATGGATGACTATGATCACATGAGATAGATGATCTATACTGTCAACTGTTAAGGAGCAAATAAATATATGTATTGCTGTTATTCCATGTGGAGATGTAATCATGATGCTGGTGGGGTAGGTGGTGCCTTAAATTTATGAGTATACTTTGTAAGATGTGCATGGGTAGTGACATCTGGTGGAGGGAGAGTGTAACTGTTGCTTCATCAGATCTGCTTGGTGTGCACACCTGCATTCAATGGACTAATTGTAATGCTCTGGGGTTTGATTTAGTGAACTGGATTTCCAGCTGCAGAATTTCCACTCAGTAGTCTTGTAGAGATGTGTTGAATCACCTTATCCAACTCTCCTGACTCATCATAGTGGCTCAGCCCGCTTCAGTATGCACATACACAAACACTCAGATAAGATGTTGCTGGAGTGATAGATATCTATGCAATAGTATTGAGGGGATATACTGAAGGAATAGGCTTGAGTAGTGATAGCAATTAATGATAGGCACTCAGGTAGTAATGTTGCAGGAGCGATAGCAGATGGTGATAGATAGTATGCAGGAGGGTTAGCAATCATGTACAAGTAACAGGTGGTAGGGGATAGCAGATGAAGTGTACAGGAGATGCTAAGTTAATGCAAGGATATAAGTTACAGGTGGTAGTAGGCTCAAGAGCTAGCAATCTAGGTAACGATGCAGGTGATAGATATTGTAGTGCATATATCCTAGAGTTTAGCAACAGTTCTTAATATGCAAGAATAGATAGCATGTGACTTGATAGGAAGGGATCCCCTGCGGGGTACTTATCACTAGCTGGTAAGTGAGGTAAAGGATCAGGTAGCGAGGTAAAGGATCAGGTAGCGAGGCTCCGGTCAATCCAGGTATAGGAAGATAGCTGGAGGATTCGGCAGCGTCAGACAGGGATGTATAACGAGCGGTTGCACGAACACCTTGTGAGTGCACACCGGCGGTTGAAATAGCCGCTCAGAGCGGCGCCTAGTGATGACGTCATCAGATGTTAAAGAGACATGCAGCTATATGCGTTCCACCTACCTGAATGGTGGAACGCAATGCGGAAGTAAGAGGCTAGAAAGGTACTGAAAGTACCAGGATCTTACAGTACCCCCCCCCCATAAGGCCGGCTCCAGAAGGCCTATAGCACTGGTCTCTCAGGGTATTTAGAGTGGAACCTTTTTATAAGCCTGGATGCGTGAACGTCAGAAGCATCCAACCAGGTGTCATCTTGGGGTCCATAGTTTTTCCATCTGATGAGATATTGGAGTTTTCCTCTGTGGATACGAGAATCCAAAATCTCCCTAATCTCAAATTCTTCTCCCCCTTCAACTTGTACTGGAGGTGGAGGCAAGATGGTAGGTCTAATTCCTTGGTTGGGTATATGTGGCTTTAGTAGAGATACGTGGAAAATGGGGTGTATCTTAAGATCTGCCGGTAAAGTAAGTCGAACTGCAGATGTCCCAATGAGTTTCTCGATTGGGAAAGGTCCCAAAAACAGAGGTCCAAGCTTTTTACTGGGGATTTTCAACCTCAAGTTTTTTGTAGATAGCCAAACAAGATCCCCAATAGTATATTGAGGAGAAGGTCTTCTACGAAGGTCGTAGTACCTTTTTTGTTGGCTATGAGCATGTGAGATGGTGGTGTTAAGTAAACCCAGAGAGTCTTTTATTTGGGTGAGATAGTCAGAGGCTACTGGATTACTTGATGGTAGGATGCGTGGTGGAAGAAGTGTGGGATGAAACCCATAGTTTAGGTAGAACAGACTTTGCTTAGTAGTACTGTGGGTTGCATTATTATAAGCAAATTCCGCCAAAGGGAGGAGGTCCACCCAATCATCCTGTAGGTATGAGGTGTAGCAACGCAAATATTGTTCAATACACTGGTTGACTCTTTCAGTTTGTCCATTGGTTTGTGGGTGATAAGGGGAAGTAAGTTTTCGCTCAATACGTAGTATATGACATAGAGCTTGCCAAAACTTAGAGATGAACTGTGAACCCCGGTCAGATAGAAGAGTCTTTGGAATTCCATGTAGTTTGAACACATGTTTCACTAGTAATTCCGCTGTTTCCTTAGATGAAGGTAGTCTGCGAATAGGAATGAAATGTGCCATCTTTGTCAGATGGTCCACTGACACTAGGATGGTAGTAAATCCTTTGGAAGGTGGTAATTCTACTATGAAGTCTAGAGACACAACTTCCCATGGAACTTTGGGTATTGGTAGACTGCAAAGTAGACCAGATGGTTTTGTAGTGTCAATTTTGGACCTTGCACAGATGTCACATGAGGAAACAAATTTCTGTACAGACGTCTTCATTCCAGGCCACCAAAATTGCCTGGTGAGCAAATTAAATGTCTTAGTCATACCCATATGTCCTGCCATAGGTACGTCATGTGATAATTCCAAGATTTTAGTCCGCATACCAGGAGGTATGTAGAGTTTGTTGTCAAAGTAGAGGAAGCCTTCTGCATCAGCACTTAGTTGTGGTGGTGGTGAATCCAGTCCTAGACTGTGCAGAATCTCTTCCTTTAAGGAACGAACAACACCAATAATACGGACATGGGGTATTATAGGAAGTGAAGGGATTTCAGCACAGTTATCTTCGGTTAACCGTGATAACGCATCCGCCTTCTTGTTCTTATCTGCAGGTGTGTAGGTCACTAAGAAATTGAATCTTAGGAAGAATAATGACCAACGTACCTGCCGATGGGAAAGGGTCTTGTTGGTCTGAAGGTATTGGAGATTCTTATAATCTGTATATATGAGTATTGGCAACCGGGTACCTTCAAGTAAATGTCGCCAATTTTCAAGTGCCAGTTTTATGGCAAGCAACTCTTTTTCACCCACTGGGTAGTTCACCTCTGGGCTACTTAGTGCTTTAGAGAAGAAAGCAACTGGGTGGAGTGGTGAAGTATTCGTTGGTCGTTGGGAAAGAACTGCTCCTACAGCCATATTTGACGCATCCACCTCTAGGATGTATTGGAGGGATGGGTCTAGATGGCATAGTATGGGAGCAGAAGTGAAGCTTGATTTTAACAAGCGGAAAGCTTTATTTGCTTCTTCAGACCATTTGTATGTTTTTTTCACACTTGTAAGTTGTGTGAGCGGTCTTACAATAGAAGAGAAGTTCTTGATGAACTTCCTATAAAAGTTTGAGAACCCAAGGAATCGTTGTAATGCCTTACGAGTTGTTGGTACAGGCCAATCCAGAATACACGATATCTTGCTCATATCCATCTTGATGCCATTCTTTGATATGATGTATCCTAGGAATAATACTTCTTCCTTATGAAATAGGCATTTCTTCAGCTTTACATATAAATTGTGTGCGAGTAATCTGGACAACACAAGTCTTACATGTCTTACATGTTCAGACAAGGATTGAGAGTAAATGAGTATATCATCCAGATATACCACAACACAAACATCGAGTAGGTCTCTGAAGATGTCATTTATAAACCGCTGGAATGCTGCGGGAGCATTACACAATCCAAAGGGCATCACTAGATATTCAAATAGTCCGTATCTAGTTCTAAATGCCGTCTTCCACTCATCCCCATTACGGATACGGATGAGATTGTATGCTCCTTTTAGGTCCAACTTTGAAAAGTAGGTGGCTCCACGCACTTGTTCAATGAGTTCCGGAATGAGAGGTAAAGGATAGCGATCCTTTATTGTGATAGTATTTAACTGCCTATAGTCAATGATAGGCCTGAGACTTAGATCCTTATTGCGGACAAAGAAAAGTCCTGCAGCTGTGGAAGAAGTAGAGGGTCTAATAAACCCTTTCGCTAAATTCTCATCCAAGTATTCCTTAAGATGAGAAAGTTCATCCTGAGATAGAGGATAAACATGTCCAAAAGGTAGTTTACTGTTAGGGAGTAGATCAAAAGAACAATCATAGTCCCTATGGGGAGGCAATACTTGAGCATTTTTCTCAAGGAGAGAGTCTGCCCAAGCCCGTGGATCACCTGACATATATGAGATAGTGGTGCAGACTTTAATTTGGTCTGCATTGTAAGTACGAGGTTTTAAATTAAAAAGCAATTGACATGCGTTTTTAAATTCACGACATTTTTTTCGATCACCTGTAAACACTTGTGGAGGGTTTATTTTGGGCTCACGGGGTTGAGCAGCAGTGAGCTGTGATACACGGGCTATCTGCTGTCTCAAAGTCTGATTTTCTTTTTGCACTTCGGTAAGAGAAACAATTAATGCATCTACCTTTTGTGTTAGGTGCATCACATGAGTGGCTAATTCTGCTGAATCCATTTTTTCGGGTTCGTGCAATCTGTAACGCTCTGGGGTTTGATTTAGTGAACTGGATTTGCAGCTGCAGAATTTCCACTCAGTAGTCTTGTAGAGATGTGTTGAATCACCTTATCCAACTCTCCTGACTCATCATAGTGGCTCAGCCCGCTTCAGTATGCACATACACAAACACTCAGATAAGATGTTGCTGGAGTGATAGATATCTATGCAATAGTATTGAGGTGATATACTGAAGGAATAGGCTTGAGTAGTGATAGCAATTAATGATAGGCACTCAGGTAGTAATGTTGCAGGAGTGATAGCAGATGGTGATAGATAGTATGCAGGAGGGTTAGCAATCATGTACAAGTAACAGGTGGTAGGGGATAGCAGATGAAGTGTACAGGAGATGCTAAGTTAATGCAAGGATATAAGTTACAGGTGGTAGTAGGCTCAAGAGCTAGCAATCTAGGTAACGATGCAGGTGATAGATATTGTAGTGCATATATCCTAGAGTTTAGCAACAGTTCTTAATATGCAAGAATAGATAGCATGTGACTTGATAGGAAGGGATCCCCTGCGGAGTACTTATCACTAGCTGGTAAGCGAGGTAAAGGATCAGGTAGCGAGGTAAAGGATCAGGTAGCGAGGCTCCGGTCAATCCAGGTATAGGAAGATAGCTGGAGGATTCGGCAGCGTCAGACAGGGATGTATAACGAGCGGTTGCACGAACACCTTGTGAGTGCACACCGGCGGTTGAAATAGCCGCTCAGAGCGGCGCCTAGTGATGACGTCATCAGATGTTAAAGAGACATGCAGCTATATGCGTTCCACCTACCTGAATGGTGGAACGCAATGCGGAAGTAAGAGGCTAGAAAGGTACTGAAAGTACCAGGATCTTACACTAATTTAGCCAATCGCCGTCACTATAAAACATGGCACCACTTAGTTCCACCTTAGCTCTGAGGAAACTGACGTTCAAGTCAGTGAAACGCGTCAGTGTTAAGCGTCCATCATCTTTACACTGTGTGACTGCCTGTCCCGGGACCTGTGGATCTCCGTCTGGTCACTTATCGGCTGTTCCCCTGCATGCACCCAGCAAACTGGATATGACGTCAGGCGGTCACCTCTGACCTGGACGTCCATCCAAGGATACCGGCGAAGCAAGTGCACTGGTTGAACGCCACATCAGGGATACCACCGACCGGTTGATTTAGGCAACCAGACCAAACCACGGACCTACGTAGCCTCTGTCCCTGATCTACCAGCTGGATCCAACTGCTCTACTGCGTTACTATAGCAGTATATGACCACAATCTGTGACTCCAATACCCCTGACAGGATCAAACTACCGTGACCATCACGGGTCTCATATCGGATATCCAGTTTGTGTTTGACAAAGCACGGCAAGTATTGGATTCACTTCTTTTCTGATGTGCATACTGCAATTATATCATCTCTTCTGAGGTCTTGAACAGGAACTTTGTTCCCCATTGTGTCTAATGATCTGCATAGAGGGGTCCCTACATCACGGACCACTGCTGCTGTGACTATACTTTAATTTGTTACAACACAAGTTCATTTTCGTCAGAATTGAGTACCATCATCTTCCCTCAACCGGAGTTACTTTCTGTACTCCATGGAGCCTTGATTTAGGAACCAGCCATATATCATTTGGGACATTGAGCTCATAGTCAAATTTTGGAGGTCCTCATACATCACCGAGCACGGCAATCAATTCACCTTGTGTGTTGATGCATGTTCGGTCATGTGATACTTTTTCTTATACACTGGGTCATTATGCAATTAGTTGGGCTTGGAGGCCTTACATTACAGGTCGGTATAGCCGTTATTGCACATATTGATGTCTTTCCAGTGTGTTCAGGTATCCAGTTTTGAGTCTCTATAGCACATGTGTATCTGTGTATTTGACTGTTTTTAAACTTTTATGTCATTCAGTGTTACCCGCACCACCCTGATCCCTTTTTCTTTTTCAGGCATACGTGCTTAGTAAAATTATTGTTTTACATAATTTTGAGTCTCCAGTGCCCTTAGTTGGTCTCTTCTGAGATTGATCGACCACGGTCTTTCATCTCATATTTTTCTCCTGGGGCCTAGTCTGTGTTTGTACGTGTGAGATACACCTTTTTATATACTTTTTTCTATTCCGCTATTCAATCTACACCCTTTTGGGGTAAAAAAATTAAATTGCGGCATAGTCTTTGTTTTTACGTGTGAGATACACCTTTTTATATACTTTTTTCTATTCCGCTATTCAATATACACCCTTTTGGGGTGAAAAAAAATGAAATTGCGGCATAGTCTGTATCGGTACGTGTGAGATACACCTTTTAAATTTGTTTGGCCCATCTCCTTCCACCGCCGAGGATTGCAGGGCGCTTCAGTTTGCCTCCTGTTCCGAACTCCTCCTACTCCTCTTCCTCATCCTCATCCTGCCTTTAGGGTACAAAAAATTGTAATCGGGGCCTAGTCTGGGTTTGTACGTGTGAGATACACCGTTTTATATAATTTTTTCTAATCCGCTATTCAATATACACCGTTTTGGGGTGAAAAAAATTCAAATAGTCTGTATCGGTACGTGTGAGATACACCTTTTAAATTTGTTTGGCGCATCTCCTTCCACCGCTGAGGATTTTAGGGCGCTTCAGTTTGCCTCCTGTTCCGAACTCCTCCTACTCCTCTTCCTCATCCTGCCTTTAGGGTACAAAAAATTGTAATCGGGGCCTAGTCTGTGTTTGTACATGTGAGATACACCGTTTTATAATTTTTTTTTCTATTCCGCTATTCAATATACACCCTTTTGGGGTAAAAAAATTTAAATTGCGGCATAGTCTGTATCGGTACGTGTGAGATACACCTTTCAAATTTTTTGGGCGCATCTTCCACCGCCGAGGATTGCAGGGCGCTTCAGTTTGCCTCCTGTTCCGAACTCCTCCTACTCCTCTTCCTCATCCTCATCCTGCCTTTAGGGTACAAAAAATTGTAATCGGGGCCTAGTCTGTGTTTGTACGTGTGAGATACACCTTTTTATATACTTTTTTCTATTCCGCTATTCAATCTACACCCTTTTGGGGTAAAAAAAATTAAATTGCGGCATAGTCTGTGTTTGTACGTTTGAGATACACCTTTTTATATACTTTTTTCTATTGCGCTATTCAATATACACCCTTTTGGGGTAAAAAAATTAAATTGCGGCATAGTCTGTATCGGTACGTGTGAGATACACCTTTCAAATTTTTTGGGCGCATCTTCCACAACCGAGGATTGCAGGGCCCTTCAGTTTGCCTCTTGTTGCGAAACTCCTCCTACTCCTCTTCCTTATCCTCATCCTGCCTTTAGGGTACAAAAAATTGTAATCGGGGCCTAGTCTGTGTTTGTACGTGTGAGATACACCGTTTTATAAAAAATTTTCTATTCCGCTATTCAATATACACCCTTTTGGGGTAAAAAAATTAAATTGCGGCATAGTCTGTGTTTGTACGTGTGAGATACACCTTTTTATATACTTTTTTCTATTTCGCTATTCAATATACACCCTTTTGGGGTGAAAAAAATGAAATTGCGGCATAGTCTGTATCAGCACGTGTGAGATACACCTTTTAAATTTGTTTGGCGCATCTCCTTCCACCGCCGAGGATTGCAGGGCGCTTCAGTTTGCCTGCTGTTCCGAACTCCTCCTACTCTTTTTCATCCTCATCCTGCCTTTAGGGTACAAAAAATTGTAATCGGGGCCTAGTCTGGGTTTGTACGTGTGAGATACACCGTTTTATATAATTTTTTCTATTCCGCTATTCAATATACACCCTTTTGGGGTAAAAAAAATTAAATTGCGGCATAGTCTGTATTGGTACGTGTGAGATACACCGTTTTATATACTTTTTTCTATTCCGCTATTCAATATACACCCTTTTGGGGTGAAAACAATTCAATTGCGGCATAGTCTGTATTGGTACGTGTGAGATACACCTTTTAAATTTGTTTGGCGCATCTCCTTCCACCGCTGAGGTTTGCAGAGCGCTTCAGTTTGCCTCCTGTTCCGAACTCCTCCTACTCCTCTTCCTCATCCTCCCTTTAGGGTACAAAAACTTGTAATCGGGGCCTTGTCTGTGTTTGTACGTGTGAGATACACCGTTTTATAAAAATTTTTCTATTCCGCTATTCAATATACACCCTTTTGGGGTGAAAAAAATTTAATTGCGGCATACTTTGCATATTTAGCTGTGAGATACACCCGTTGTATTTGTATACTGTTTTTCTATTCCGCTATTTAATAAACACCCTTTTGGGGTAAAAAAAATAAATTGCAGCATAGTTTGCATATTTGACTGTGAGATACACCCGTGCGATACTGTTGTTGTTTTGTTCCGCTATTCAATAAACACCTTTCTAGGGCAAGATCATAAATTACAGAAATATGAGAACGTCAAATAGGGGCCGTGGCCTGGGTCGTGGTGCTGCTGATAGAGCTCCTGTTGCAAGGAGAGGACGTGGTCGATCTGTGCCAGCTACACGCACAAGTGAAACACTTCCTCAAGTGTGAGTAGGCGACAGAACCTGCAGCAGTATTTGGTAGGGCATCATGCGCATCTACAAGTGTTGAGGCAAGAACAAGTACAGGCGATAGTAGATTGGGTTTCTGACAGTGCCTCCAGTTCCTTCACATTGTCTCCCACCCAGTCTACTGCAGAAAGGTCAGAGTTGGCACCTGCAGCCGATGTCCAACCGTCTTTCACCTCACCCCCTTGTAAATCAGGCAAGCAGTCTGAGCCCCAAGTCATGCAGCAGTCTCTTCTTCTTTTTGATGACTCTGTCAGCAGGGTTTCCCAGGGCCATCCACCTAGCCCTGCCCCAGAAGTGGAAGAGTTTGAGTGCAGCGATGCCCAACCACTTATTTCTCAAGATGAGTACATGGAAGGACCATCGCAGCACGTCTCCGATGATGACGAAACGCAGGTGCCAACTGCTGTGGCACTCAGAATTGTGGAGACCAACAAGGAGGGCAGGGGTGAAGACTGGGTGGAAGATGATGTGGAGGACGATGAGGTCCTCGACCCCACATGGAATGAAGGTCATGCAGGTGACCTGAATAGTTTGGAGGAAGAGGCGGTGGTCGCACAGAGCCACCAGCACAGCAGAAGAGGGAGCAGGGTGCAGAAGTGGAGCGGCCGTGCCCTAGACACTACGCCTGCTACTGCCCAATGCAGCAAGGGACCGAGCGCACCAAAGCCAGCTCAAAGGAGTTCTCTAGCGTGGAAGTTCTTCCGACAATGTGCTGATGACAGGACAAGAGTGGTTTGCACCCTGTGCAATCAGAGCCTGAAACGAGGCATAAACCTTCTCAACCTGAGCACAACCTGCATGATCAGGCATCTAAGTGCAAAGCACGAGCTGCAGTGGAGTAGACACCTTCAAAACCAAGAAAGGTCTCTGGCTCCTCCTGCTTCCTCTTCTGCTGCAGTCTCAGCCTCTTCATCCACCTCTGTAGTGATACCGGCACCTGCCACACCGCAAACAGACGATCTGTCAGCAACACCACCACCTGGGTCACCAACCATCTCCACAATGTCCCGTGGAAGCGTTCAGCTTTCCATCTCCCAAACACTTCAGAGGAAGAGGAAGTACCCCCCTACCCTCCCGCGATCCCTGGCCCTGAATAGACAGAATCCAAACAGGGAAGACCGCTCCAGGTGAGACTGGGATCAGGTGCCGGTCGGATCCGCAATCCAGGATAGCTTCAAACAAAAGGAATGACCGCACTTCCGATAAATTTCAAAGAAAGGAGTGTCTTTATTCCACATCAATCGAATAGGCAAATACAAATACACGCTGTGAGTGCAGGACAACCGGTTCCCCTGCACTCACAGCGTGTATTTGTATTTGCCTATTCGATTGATGTGGAATAAAGACACTCCTTTCTTTGAAATTTATCGGAAGTGCGGTCATTCCTTTTGTTTGAACCCTGGCCCTGAATGCCAGAATTTCAAAATTCTTGGCCTTTGAAATGCTGTCATTCCGTCTGGTGGAGACGCACAGTTTTAAAAGCCTTAAGTCGGTGGCTGTCCCGTAGTACGTCGCGCCCAGCCGCCACTACTTTTCCAGGCAAGCCATCCCTTCCCTGCACAACCAAGTGGGGGAAAAAATCAGTTGTGCACTGCGCAACGCCATCTGTGGCAAGGTCCACCTAACTACCGATACGTGGACCAGTAAGCACGGTCACGGGCGTTATATCTCCCTAACGGCACACTGGGTAAATGCAGTGGTGGCTGGGCCTGAGGCGGATAGCAATTTGGCGCATGTCCTTCCACCACCGAGGATTGCAGGGCGCTTCAGTTTGCCTCCTGTTCTTAACTCCTCCTACTCCACTTCCTCATCCTCTACCGCCTCCTCATCCGGTCAGCGCAACACCTTCACCACCAACTTCAGCACAGCCAGGGGTAAACGACAGCAGGCAGTTTTAAAACTTGCCTGTTTGGGAGAAAAACCACACACCGCGCAGGAGTTGTGGAGGAGCATGGAACAGCAGACAAATGAGTGGTTGCTGCCAGCGAGCCTCAAGCCCGTCCTGGTGGTGTGCGATAACGGGCGAAATCTCATAGCAGCTCTGGGCCAGCCGGTTTGACGCACATCCCTTGCCTGGCGCATGTGCTGAATTTGGTGGTGCAGAAGTTCCTTAAAAATTACCCCAATATGTCAGAGCTGCTGCAGAAAGTGCGGGCCGTCTGTGCGCACTTTCGGCGTTCTCACCCTGCTGCTGCTCGCCTGTCACCGCTGCAGCCTAACTTCGGCCTTCCCGCTCACCGCCTCACATGTGACGTGCCCACAAGGTGGAACTCCACCTTGCACATGCTGGAAAGACTGTGCCAACAGCAGCAGGCCATAGTGGAGTTTCAGCTGCAGCACACACGCGTGAGTCGCTCTGCGGAACAGCACCACTTCATCACCAATAACTGGGCCTCCATGCGAGACCTGTGTGCCTTGTTGCGCTGTTTTGAGTACTCCACCAACATGGCCAGTGCCGATGACGCCGTTGTCAGCTTAACTATCCCACTTCTATGCCTCCTTCAAAAAACGATTCGGGCGATGATGGAAGAGGATGTGGCATAGGATGAGGAGGAGGAAGAGGAGGATGAAGAGGTAACATTTCCAAGGCTTTCAGGGCAGTCATTCGCAAGTGGCTCCGAGGGTGGGTTCCTGCACACACAAACGCCAGGGACACAATTGTCCAGCAGGGGCACAGTTCTGGAGGATGAGGAGGATGAGGAGGAGGAGAAGGAGGAGGAGATGGAACAATGTTCACAGCAGGGTGGCACCCAGGCCAGCTCATGGCCATCACTGGTGCGTGGCTGGGGGGATACAGAGGACACAGACAATACACCTCCCACAGAGGACAGCCTTTCGTTGCCTCTGGGCAGCCTGGCACACATGAGCGATTACATGCTGCAGTGTCTCCACAACGACCGCCGAGTTGCCCACATTCTAACTTGTGCTGATTACTGGGTGGCCACGCTGCTGGATCCCCGTTACAAGGACAACGTACCGTCCTTAATTCACTCACTGGAGCGTGATCGCAAGATGCGCGAGTACAAGCGCACGCTGGTAGACGCGATGCTGCTGGCATTCCCACCTGACAGCGGGGCCACAGTGGAAGCACAAGGCCAAGGCAGAGGAGGAGGAGGAGGAGTAGGAGGAAGAGGTCGCCAACGCAACCAGGGCACCGCCAGCACCTCAGAAGGCAGGGTTAGCATGGCCGAAATGTGGAAAAGCTTTGTCAGCATGCCACAACAAACAGCAGCACCAGCAGCTTATATGGAACGTCTTAGCAGGAGGCAGAATTTCACCAACATGGTGGAGCAGTATGTGTGCACACGCCTACATGTAGTGAATGACGGGTCTGCCCCCTTCAACTTCTGTGTCTCCAAATTGGGCACATGGCCTGAGCTTGCCCTTTACGCCTTGGAGGTGCTGGCGTGCCTTGCAGCCAGTGTATTATCTGAACGTGTATTTAGCACGGCTGGGGGCGTTATCACAGACAAGCGCAGCCGCCTGTCCAGAGACAATGTGGACAAGCTCACATTCATTAAAATGAACCAGGCATGGATCCCACAGGACTTTTCCGTACCTTGTGCAGAATAGAGATGGATACCTTACCCAGCCATTGTTATATTTTTGATCTTTCTCACTCTTTTGGGGTGTACCCTAATTTAAAATGACTAAAAAAAAGCAGTGTTGGCTACCTCGTCCCCGTCCACCGCCGCTTCCACCTACACCGCCACATCCACCGCCACCTCCCTCCTACTCCATATGGGCCTCGTCCTTCACAGATGAAGAAAATTGTTTTATTTTTCTGTTTTTTTTTTTTTGTTGTTTTAAGTTATTTCCCTATCTACATTTGTTTGCAGAGCACTTGCCATGCTCTTAACTACATTTTGCTGCCATTTGCAGCACTCTAGCCCTTTCCATTGTTTTTTTTAGAGCCATTTTAGTGCCTGAAAGTGCAGGTCCCCATTGACTTCAATGGGGTTCGGTGTCCGGGTAAAGTTCGGAAAAAGTCCGGGACACGGACCCGGACTTTTTTTCAAGTTCTGCCGAACCCGCCGAACACGGACATCCAGGTGTCCGCTCAACTCTAGCTATAATCAAAAAAAGAGCGACAATTTTGCAAAAATAACAATATTTTTCACATTTTTTTATATGAAATGCCCCAAAAAAAATGTAAAAATCTAAATTTTTTTAAATTTGTGGCCAATTTGTTTTCTGCTACTTATGTTTGGTAAAAAAAAAATCACAATAAGTTTTGATTGGTTTGCGCAAAAGTTATTGCGTTTACTAACTAAGGGAAACATTTTTGTCATTTTTGTTGTTGTTTTTTTAAGGAGTAATGGCGGCGATCTGCGATTTTTTTTGCGGCACTGCGACATTGCGGCGGACAGATCGGACCCTTGACTGATATTTTTGACACTTATGGGCGTACCAGTGACATTACTACAGTAATCAGTGCTATACATATGCACTGTTACTGTAAAAATGACACTGGCAGGGAAGGGGTTAACTTTATTGGAGAGGGAGGGGTTAAGTGTGTCCCTAGGGGCGTGCTTCTAACTGTGCAGGGATGTGGCTGTGTGTGTAACAGCACAGATCAACGGTCCTACATAGCAGGACCGTTAGATCAGTGCTTTTACACAGGGAAGAATGACAGGCGGCTTTGTTTACATTAGCCACCTGCCTTTCTCCCTTCACAGTGGAGGATCGCGAGTGACCGGCGGACATCGAGTCCGCCGGTCACATGCACAGAGGCGCCTGCCCGCTATTGGCTCCCAGGCTAGTGACGTACCCTTACACCACTTTGCCTGGCAGGGGCTGACCGCCGCAGTATATGTACTTGCGGCGGTCGGCAACCGGTTAATATCTACCTTATCTATTAATATTTATATTACATTACAATTATCACTGACTGTGGAAACTTCACACTGGACCTCATGCAATTTGAATTCTGTGCCTCTCCACTCTTTCTTCAGACTTTGGGACCTTGATTTCAAAATGAAATTCTAAATCTTCCACAGTCTGTGATGATTTGGGGAGCCATGTCATCTGCTGGTGTTGGTCCACTGTGTTTTATCAAGTCCAAAGTCAGCCCAGCTCTCTACCAGGAAATTCTAGAGCACTTCATGTTTCCCTTTGCTGACCAGCTTCATGGAGATGCTGATTTCATTTTCCAGCAGGACTTGGCACCTGTCCACACTGCCAAAGCTTACCATGAGGCATCCATTGCAGGCTGTCCCTCCTTTCTTCTAAAGCCACTACTAGGACCAGATCACGTGTCCAGCCTGGAGTGCCCTGAGAATAGGCAACACTAAGATTATAAGTGTAGTTAGTGTAGGAGTTAGAAGGAGGGTGGGAGCAGATTTAGGCTTAAGGGGGTTGTAAAGGCAGAAATGTGTTTATCTTACTGCATTATATGCATTAAGATAAAAAGCCTTCTGTGTGTAGCAGCCTTCCCAGCACCTCCTAATACTTACCTGAGCCCCCTCTCCATCCAGCAATGTCCATGAGTCCCTCAGCCATCCGGGACTCTCCCTCCTGATTGGCTGAGACACCGCATCAGTGCCATTGGCTTTTGCAGCTGTCAATCAAAAGTCAGAGAGAGGGGCGGGGCCAAATGGCAGCTTCGTGTCTGAACGGACACACAGAGCTGCAGCTTGGCTCGGGTGCCCCCATAGCAAACTGCTTGCTCTGGGGGCAGTCAACAGGAAGGAGGGGCTAGAAGCAGCAAAGAGAGACCTGACAAGAGGAGGATCAGGGGTGCCATGTGCAAAACCAACTGCACAGAGAAGGTAAGTATAACATGTTTGTTATTTAAAAAAAAAAAACAAAGAAAAATCACAAGACTTTACAGTCATTTTAATTAGTTATTGTCTGAATTTCCACTTTACTTAAAATAATTTAAGTTTTTTAAAATTATTAGTAATGTTTGGTGATATATGACAAATCATAAAAAAATATACTCTAAAATTATAGTTGCCAATATGTTTATAAAGTTTGCCAATTAGAACCAATGACAGGTTGAAGATATAGGCCTAGTTCACACTTACATGCAGACAAACCGAGAAAAAACATGCAGATTTCACTTGCAAAGACAAGCGTTTACATCAGTTTTCATGCACGTTTCAGTGAGTTTTATACATGCTGCAGAAAATCTGAGCATTATACTAGTGTTGTGGGTGTGAACAGGACGCATAGAGAACAATGTTTTTTTTTTTTTTTTCTGTGCCACTTGCATCTCTGCACACTGATTTGAATGAGGCCTTAGCCAGGACTAAGTAATTTCACCTAGGACAGAAATACCTTTCTTATTTAAGAATGTTTTTAATTTAATACTTGTGACTGTTTAAACTTTCCATCTTCATTTTTCAATTTTTCTGCCTTTATTATGCCTTTATTATGCTGACCAGGATAACATATTCCCTTTTATTTATTCCAGGAAAACAACAGCAGAGGTGCACTATACCCACACACCAAACCCACTATGACCTAAAACTTATTTTTTTATTCATAACTGTCTAAAATTCATTATGTAGAAAATGAAAGGAAGTCATAAAGATGCCAAGTGTATTACCCTTTTAGGGCAATGTGGAATTTGTGAAAACATACAAGGCGATGGGACAGATATACAGCTGCCTTCATTACAGGGAGATAACAACCAGACAGCAAGTATTTATTTAGCTGCCGTTGGTCAATTTTTCTGTCTGAGTGGGAATGTGGATAGGGTAGGGTCAGTATCCTGGTTACATAACACAATCCAAAGGCATAGATTGTTACTGAGGGTTACTGTGGTTACTAAAAGGCTCAGTTGCCCATCAAAATCAGTTATACCACAGTACCTTTTTAGCTTGGGAAAACAATCCACTATCTCCACCAGTCCACAAAAATCTTTATTTCCTCCTGCAACTAAAACAACATTGTCTTAATAAATCTAAGTTCCCTAAATGAAAAAATAAAGACGAAGAATTAAAAACTGAAAAAGATCACAAAAGAATTCAGAATCAAAAAGGTCACAAAGGCCCCTTAACGAAATGCTTCATCAGGGGTGTATAGGGCAAAAAGTTTGTTTAACCAATTCCCTCAAAATCATGTACATGTATGTCATTTTGAGGAAGTGGTTGTACCGGAGTGATGCCTGCAGCTAGAGGCATCACCTCAGTATCATTTTTTAGAGCAAATGGTGAGCTTTCAAGTGATAGCAACTGATGCGGCTAAGCAGCCGCTCAGCGATTGTCACAAGCAGTGGGAGGTGACATCCCCCGCTCCCGCCGCCTTCCGCCACTCCGCATGGGTCTCCCGTCCCATCAGAAGACCCGAGCGGTCAGCCGGCACATCCACCAGCTGGCTGGAGTCCTGAACGAAGCCGGATTTGGCTTCAGTCAGGTCTCTGATGTAGTAACCTGGAAGCAACTTTTACAATGTCACTGGTTTACTCGGCAGGCAACAGCGCCAATTTTAAAAAATCAATTTTGGCATTTTAGACCCCAGATCCCTCCATAAAGAGTACAATTCACTGCCTAATACTGCCTAATACTGTCTCAAGGGATTCCTTGTGACAGAAATAAAAGTAATCAGTGATTTTTTAAAGGACCTTGCCACAAACCTCAGTACCTTTCTGTTGAGCCAAGATGCCAACAGGTCCACCTCGGGGGTTGCCCTGCCTGCTGACTAATATAGTTCACCTGCCAATTTTCCACACCTGAAATGTGTACTGTGGAGAGGGCCGGGTCAAAGCATTCTGCCCATATCAGCCGCCAACACACTTTTTGTTCCGCCCTGGTGATTGACATCAGCCACCGCCATGGCATTGTCCGACTGGATCTGTACTGGATGCTCCCGGAGCCAATCCATCCAGTGATCCAGGCACAGCCTGATCACCCGAATTTCCAAGACATTGATAGGTAGTCTGGATTCTTCCAGTGTCCAATAACCCTGAGCAGAGCTCTGCCCCAGGACACCTCCCCACCTGGACAGACTGGTGTCCGTTGTGACCACTGTCCAAAACAAGGGTAGAAAGAGTCAGAGAGTGAAGCCACCAGACCAGGGAACCCCTGGTTTCCCGGCTCAGCCGAATATGATTGTCCAGAGACTTTGGACACTTGTCTCATTTCACCAGGATCTCCCTTTGGAGGGACCTCGTATGGAACTGTGCAAACACGACCAACTAGAAGGTAGACACCATCAGGCCCAGCACTGGCATGCAAGTCCGGAGGGAGGACCCCCTGTGGGACCACAACAGATAATTTGCAGTATGCAACTTCTGGAGTTTATCCAGAGGAAGAAACACTCTGACCAGAGCTGAATCCAGAGTCAGACCCAGATAATCCAATTTCCTAGATGGGATCAGGGCAGATTTCTGGTAGTTCAGAAGCCAACTGAACTCCTTCAAGGTCTAGATAGCAATCTCCACGTTGTTCCTTAATGCAGATGAGGACACTGCTCACAAGAGGAGGTCCTCCAAGTAGCCCAGCACAGCAATCCCCCATAGATGTAGCAATGCTAGAACTGGGGTCAACAAAAGAGCCAAAGATTCCAGCAGGGAGCTAGGTCTTTACTCCTGACTAGGTAGAAAAAAACTGAAGGCCTATAGCAGAGAGGGGGATGTATACCAACTAGGACTGCCCATAGGTGTAGCCAAGTGTTTTTTTCTGCCTAGCATCCTACTCCTGTAGGGAGGCGATATAACCCTATGGTTCTGAATATGGAGCGCTGTGTCCATCAATGAACGAAAGAGAAATATATATTTTTTATTTATTTTTATATTATGAGTTGATGCTTTTTTGTCTTATGTATGTTAAATAGTTAAGCCTCATATACTGTAAAAAAAATGTTCCTTAAAAGCGTTTCACATACCTAAATGCTCTGGTGTGCACTCTCTAAAGAACCATAATGTACCATGTTAAAATAAATATTTTTTTTTTACAATAGTGATAAAATCATTGCTTACAATGAGCTAGAAGTGTAGTGCACCCCCATAGGAGCCACTCTCTGTGTATGACACGAGACACAAACACCCAACAGTATTGCGTCAACCATTCTGACACACCCCTGACAAGGAATTAATGACACCAATTTAAGAAAAGCTGTGATTATATTCACAAAAGACAGCTTACACAAAGATAACAATCCAGCAGGGCAACGGGCCTTTAAACATAATAAACAACTGGGTGCTTATGTAAATCACTAAAGTCAGTTCCAGTGGTTATAGAAAGTTCAGTGTAGAAGAAAAACAGCCCAGGTAAGAGGAGAACAGGGAATAATATGTATAATGAAATGAAGGTTCAGGTGTTGGACTAACAAAGTCAATGCAACTAACTGTTCTTAAAGGAATGGTAGAAGCAAATTGTGGTAAATTAAAATGTCAGGGGGCTCTCCTCATTGTATTGGGGTGTGGTCAGGCAATGGTGTCTCATTTCCACATGGCTCCGTGATCCGTGATCCGAGAGGTGCTACCACCCTGTGCAGCTAGTGATTTCCCTCCCTCCTCTATGCCTGGTGCTGCGAGAGTACAGGGGACTCAGGCAGACAGCAGCAGAGACGTTATTTCGGCATATTTTTTGAGACATACCCCTCTGACTTGTCAGTCAGCAAAGGACAGCTCCAAGATGGCGCCGACCCACCCGCCCGTAGCTGGACATGCGGAGGGTAAACGGATTGAGAAGGGAAGCGTCCCTCTGATGGAGACACAGGACGCCCGTGCAAAGAGTCCAAACCATTCAGCCTCCCCACTGGCACCCCATCTGGAAGGTGCGGCGGTGTCTCCAATTCAGTCAGCCCTGACATGGCGGTCTCAGACTATGGAATGGCAGGAAATCCTCGCTACCATACCCACTAAACAAGACATCACAGAGATGGCGGCATCCATCGTAAGTACTCTTACTCAAGAGATTAACTCACTTAAACAACAAATAGATTACACAGAAAACAGAGTGGAAGTGGTAGAATCAGGACACACCATATTATCTTCCAAAGTAACTGCTCTAGAAACTTCAAATACAGTCATACAAATTCAGATACAAATCCTGCAATTGCAACAAGATGATGCAGAAAATCGCAGCAGACTAAATAATGTTCGGCTACGTGGAATCCCAGAGCTAATCCAGGGCCCAGAACTGAGGTCTAAAATAACCACAATTTTTAATGAGCTCTTGGAGCGACCCCCCACAGAGGCAATAGAACTTGACCGGGTCCACAGAGCATGTGCCCCCCGAAGTCTAGGCAAAGACCACCCACGGGATGTGCTAGTAAGAGTAAATTTTTTCTCTATTAAGGAAGAGATCATGAGGAAAGTCTGGGCAAAGGGTCCTATGGAAAATGAGGTGTTTACCATACGCTTACTCCCAGATCTTTCCCGGCGCACATTAAAGATGAGGGCCCTCCTGAAGCCTCTATTGGAGGTAATACGCTCAGTGGGAGCTACTTATCATTGGGGGCACCCCTTCCACCTGGTTGTTCAGAAGGGGGGGTCCTCTTATGTCTTACGTTGGTTGGACCAAGCACCGGGACTCTTCATCTTTTTGGACACCCCACCAATCCTTATCCCTGACTGGTTGGGGAACCCCGTAACCAACCTTCTTTAACCCCCCTTTTCAATAGATCTCAATATTTAAGGGACCAGCAACAACATGGAACTGATATCTCTAGAAACATACGAGAAGATCCCAGGCCTACTGTGTGAAGAGATCAAATCAATAATATTATGTGTATAATACTGCAGGATGTGTATAAGTATTCTGCAGGATCGGTGAGCATGTTTAATTACTAGTGAGCTCCCAATACACTTGTATGTAACTATTGGTGATTTTCAAACTATCTTGAAACATGCATGGACTACCACCGCTGGGCTCATTAAGAGTAATGCGGTACTAAAAGTAATTCTTTTAATCCATTATACACCCAAGGCTGAATAATGTTGCACCTCATATGAGGGAATCAATGTATCCTATGTTTTTGCTTATATGGAGACTTGGGACCATACAAACGACTTATACCTGGGCAATTGTTCTTTTGGAACTCTTTTCATAAAAACCTCTAATTACTGCGGTATATGATGACATAAAGTAGAAGCTCCCTCCCTGTGAGTGGTATATGTCCATGCATCTTTCTTTAATGGGTTTCTTTCTTTTTTATATACAAACAACTCTATCCTCACCTACCTGTGTATCAACATGCACCGGGTGTGGCTATTTTCTACCGACATTGGTTTGACATATTATAACTAGCGCACTTTCTATATCCAACCCAGATACAAACACACAGGAGCGTTTGTATTTACACTCCTTGTGAACACCGGCTCCCCCATTTATGAGCTCAGTGACCGTCTTTTAGTCCTCCTCGTTACAGTACCAAAAAAGTTCAGAATATACAATGTACAGGTATGTTCATATCCTATACAGATATGTTTTCTTTATCATTTATATATATTGGTGCCTAAAAAATAGTGTTATCTATCTCATACGGTGTGTGTCCCCACATGTGTCCCAATGGCTATCCTCTTGCCTACCCACTGAGCCCCCCCCCCCCCTGATGGCTAGAACAGTAATATCATATGTGTGAAATGCCTTTTCTTTTACATTGACATTGTATATCACATATAATATGCATTATTCTCATTTATGGAATATGTAGTAAATAATACATTCTGTTTCCTTAAAATTACTTATGTTTTTACACAGACAAAACAATTATTAAGCTCCAGACGAAGCTTTCACCGAGAAGGCGAAACATGTTGAGCAAACTGTCATGAGTAATGTATACCATATATTTATTGTAAACTTCGGCCGACCCTGCTGACTGGCACCCTGAGCATCGAGGTGTCCGCCGGCAGCCTCTGTCTGCCTTGAAGTATATTACATTGGATGTATGCATAATACAACTTGTTCTGTACACAACTGTTCCTACACTATATGAAGGTCTAGCACTTCATGCAAGACTATATCTGATACTGTCGACCGTTTTCTGGTCCCATGTTCAATGTAGATTTCTTTCATCTGCTTGTATCACTAGATGTTTTTAAAATGTTTGTTTAATAAAAAGCAATTTTATGAAAATTTAGTGCCCGAAATCCTTGTCTCCCAACCTTTCCATATCCAATGATTCAAATGTAGGACAGGGCCCTCTTCAGATGATATATATAATGACCCAGACTGCTGCTGTCTGGTGAGTCATGTGTTTTTGGAAATTTCGACATTAAGGTGGAAGCACCAGCCATTTGGGATAATGGCAAGCAGCAATATTATAACGGATTAATTAACTAATATCAACTTGATATGTGTTTATATAAGTACATTATCATGATATGGAAGGATTGAAGACACCCCTCGCAACAACATTTTTCAATTAACTATCCCCTTTTGGGTCATAGGCCCTCTTCCATTGAAAGTCATTTATTGGGTTTTTTGTTGGTCTTTCTTTCCCTTTTTGTTATGTTTTCCCCTGTCCCCTTTTCTTCCCCCTTTTCTTTGATGTGTTTGGTAACACCAAATATATAGATATACGGACTATAAGCAATCAATGTGCAAATTGGATAAGAGATAATACCTAGGACATCATGGAGTTTGTGGGTAATGCCTGGACGGGCCTCATGAGTGAGATCGAGTCCTCATGCAATATCCCAGCCAAAGATGATATTAGCCTAAATCAATATATAGGCACAGTCAAAAAATTAATCAAAAGAAAGTCAAACCTATACTGGCACATTGAATTCTTTACAAAATATATTCAAGCGAATGTATGCCCTATGGGCTTACGCATCCATCTTTTCCCGTCATTTGACAATGTATCAAATGAATTTAAGACACTTTGGGAACGCATCCTAACAAAATGCAGTACAGACCTATGTCAGCTTTTGGTGTCCCAGTATAGACTTGACTTGGCCACTTTAGATGCAGAACTTTCCTCCTTATACACTAAACATGAAGGCTTAAAAAAACATACACAGTATGAATCTAGGTGGAAAGAGGTAAAGGATTATGGAATCAAATTAAATAAAGAGATTATATGTAAAAAACAAACTAAATTTCTTAAAGACAAAATGGCGTTTACGGAAGGATATGCGTATCGATGGCCAGGACCTAATGGTCCTAGACGATCTCGCTATCCACGTGGCCCTCGTGGCCATCCATCTACTTCAGGACATAAAGAAACCGATTGGGAATCGGATTCATCTTCAATTTCCATGCAATCTGACCGATCTAAGGTATCGGCAAGATCTAATCAGGATACAAGACCCAAAACTGACCCAACCACACGAAAGCGTGGTCCACAAGAGAATGGTACGTATACACCACGCTCTAAAAAACGACCGGATGAAGGGTCCAAGTTCCAGCCCCCCATATCTGGATCTGGTCCTGTCGGACCCACATCTAAACTAAACAATATCACAACACATGAGGCCCTGGACACCCAAGATCCATATCTTGGTGGTTTGGCCCTTCAAGCTATACAAATGCTAGAGCCATCCACTACTAACCTCATCACTCCTTCACCTGTTGGACCACCCAACCCTCACACTTCATCCTTAGGAGCAAGTTCGCTTGCCCCGCTGACTAATACACTATCAACCACCACACCCTATGTAGGTACACAAAGACAAACGACTTTGGATTCTCACTTTTCAGCACCACAGGCACAAACTTCAAATTTTCAATTGAACACGACACTCAATCTACCCACTTAAAATTTTCTATTATCAACCTCACTCCCTATCAACTATCCTCACAAGAGGTGGAAGTGTTAGAACTGGGCCTTACCTTCTGTCCATCAGCTTCGTTGGATAAATATGACACAATAAAAGACATTTATATGTTTGCTAGGAACCTAACATACAAACATATTTATGATCCTGAACGCAAACGAACTGCACAAGATAAAGAAATCTCTGAAAAAATAAAAAATTACACAATGCAAGAATTCCGTGCTTTACGAGACCTAATCCTGCTACTGGAGGAAGGGGATCCCTCGGAATCCCAATCCTCCAGCCAACCTCCACCTAGCACCTCCCATAACGAGAGACAAATTCCCTTTAAACCTAAATCAAAGAGTTTTCCAGATTTAACCATAAATCCAAATATTTGGGCCTTCCTAACATCGGTTATAGGAGAAATAAAAAACTGTGAACTTCCATCTACACAAAACAACTTATCCAAGCAACAAATACAAACAATAAATAGATTGAAAAACCACACGGACCTTGTTATTAAGCCCTCGGACAAGGGTGGTAACCTTGTACTAATGACCCGGGTCGGGTATGAAAAAATGTGTACAGATATTCTTACAAACAAGAACTGGTACAAAAAGATTTCCCTGTCGGCTACGAAGAGATATCAGGCTCAATACTTGGACATAATTGGATGTGCTTATCAATCAGCGTTAATTGATAAGGATTGTTACGACTATCTGAACAATAAATTCCCTAGACAAGCTACATTTTATTCCCTCCCTAAAACTCATAAAAACTTGACCACGCCCCCAGGAAGGCCTATTATATCAGGCATTGGAAGCTTAACGGAAAATGCTAGCCGTCTGATAGACTTTTTCTTATTACCCCATGTTGTTCGTTTACCATCCTATGTCAAGGATACACTTGAATTTTTAAAAATGATTGAGGACATGGTCGTTCCTCCCGACGCCCTGCTCGTGACTTTGGATGTAGAGGCTCTTTACTCGAGCATCCCTCACGAGCAGGGCGTCGGGACAGTACGCACCTTCCTCTATGAACAGAACCACCATACATGGCCTTTCTGTGAATTCCTTTTGAAATTACTCCTGTTCATCCTGCAGCACAACTGGTTTACTTTCAATGGGTCCCACTACCTCCAGGTGCAGGGCGTGGCCATGGGCACCTGTTGTGCCCCGGCCTACGCCAACTTGTACCTGGGGGGGTGGGAACGACACATTACATCAGATGAGACTTTATCAAAGTTTTTTACACATGTGGCGGTTTGGTATCGTTACATAGACGATGTGTTTGTAGTTTGGACAGGCTCTAGACAGTTATTTGATGATTTTGTCCAGGCGTTAAACATTAACAATTTCAATTTAAAATTCACATGTACTGTAGACGTTTCAAAAGTTAATTTCCTTGATCTAACGGTATTGAAGCATGAAAATGGCCAATTAACCACGAACCTTTACCGTAAACCCACATCGGGTAACGTAATATTGCATGCGTCAAGTGCCCATCCAGCGGCACTAATACGCAGTATTCCCTATGCCCAATACGCACGCCTTCGGCGTAATTGCACAACCGATAGAGATTTTAAAACCCAAGCCAACTTACTACGTGAACGCTTAAAAGCCCGTGGCTACAGTAAACGCCTTTTACGTACAGCATACAATAGAGCCTTCTCACAAGATCGAAATAGTCTGATTTTTAGAGTTAAAGATCGAGATACACTACCCACGGTGAAACTCATAACGAAGTTTTCAAGCCACCAGAATGTACTCCGAACCATCCTTGAACGACACTGGCATTTACTCAGTCATGATCCAATCACGAGCAAATATGTGGGACCATACCCACAAATTGTATTTAAACGTACTAGATCATTACGAGATCAATTAACAGCTAGCCACTACCAACCCATAAAAAATTCCAAAACAACTAATAGAGGTACGTATAGATGCCGTGGTTGTGCCATGTGTCCATGGGTTAAGGAGGGTTCCCACTTTGTTCTACCCAATGGGGAAGACTTTTCCCCTACCTTTCGTGCCAACTGTGACACTCGTGGTTTGGTGTATCTCATGCACTGTACATGTGGCATGTTCTATGTTGGGAAAACAATTAGAGAGCTCCGTCAGAGGATAAATGACCATATATACATATCAGAGGGAGGAAAGATGGTCACGCCCGTGAGCAGGCACCTAGACCTCTACCACAGATTCAACCCAAAAAAAGCACGCTTTTATGTCCTGGATGTGATTCCCCAGGACCCACGAGGGGGCAACTGGGACAAAAGAATTCTCCAGAGGGAAACCATCTGGATTGAACGTCTCAATGCCACCGTCAGACCGGGTTTGAATGAAACCCAATCTTATAAATCATTTTTGTAAATCATGCATTTTTTAATGATGTAAGATAAAACCCTTTTCTGCCTTCGTTACTATTTGTCATCTGTGGAGGGTGGGATGGGTGTCTGCTTACCTGGCGTGACCATCTTTCCACCCCCTGTTTCTTTCCTTTTTTTTCTTTTTCTCTTTTCTAGCCCCGCCCCCCCCCCCTTGTGTCTTTTTACCCCTAATTGTCTTTTACTAATCATTGGAAGAATTATATCGCATCACACGAAACCCAATGAATGTCCATGTGCTGACCCTATGCCTCTTCGATATGTATGAGAATCAGAATCTCCAAACTCAGCTCTTCATATGTTTAAAAGCTACTGAGGGTAGTGTCTTCAATTTTTGGGCCTAACAGCTCTAATCCTTCCATTTCTTAAGCACCAATTTGCCTGGGTGCTAGATACACCATTATCACTATTTTTATCTTCTTTTTTCCTTATTAACATACTCTGTTTATCCTTTTCTCTTTTCTTTTCCTTTAGAATATAATACATTATTATATTCTTGGATTTTCTTGTTTTCATCACCCTTTGTTAACCATTGATGTAGAAATTTTTTTTCTGTAATTATTACTCAGATTAATGTATTTCTGTCATTATGTGGTTGCAGATGCTTTGTATCTAAGTGTGCCATGTTAGTAACCTCTGGGGGTGCTGTGGGACGCTAGAGTTTTCAGCCAATCCGGTGATATATGTGCGGCCTGGTAAGCCACAGTGGACTTCCGCTCCCAGGAGCGGCGTTTCCTGTGGCACCAGATCAGACTTTCTGGAGCCTGTCAGCTCTATAAGTCTGACCTAACCTCTCGGAGCGTTACGAGTGGCCGTAGCGGAGTCACTTCCGCCTACGCCGCATCGTCATTTCCGGGGGGTGTGGCCGGGGTGGCGACGTCGTTCTGACGAACCGCCCGGGACCCACGCCATAAAAGGGCGCCATACAAGCGTCTGAGTATGGCGGCGGTTCCCCATCCGGGGAGGACATCCATGACGGAATTTGGCTCATCAGGGTAAGCCGACAAACTTATATATTCTTCGCTATCTTTTGGATTATGCACACCATTTTACTTACAACTTTGTATTCAATCCTTTCTCAATTTAACAGTGTCTGCCACTTACAAGGCAGGTTTAACCTATCTCTATCTTAACAAAGTATTCTGCAGGATCGGTGAGCATGTTTAATTACTAGTGAGCTCCCAATACACTCGTATGTAACTATTGGTGATTTTCAAACTATCTTGAAACATGCATGGACTACCACCGCTGGGCTCATTAAGAGTAATGCGGTACTAAAAGTAATTCTTTTAATCCATTATACACCCAAGGCTGAATAATGTTGCACCTCATATGAGGGAATCAATGTATCCTATGTTTTTGCTTATATGGAGACTTGGGACCATACAAACGACTTATACCTGGGCAATTGTTCTTTTGGAACTCTTTTCATAAAAACCTCTAATTACTGCGGTATATGATGACATAAAGTAGAAGCTCCCTCCCTGTGAGTGGTATATGTCCATGCATCTTTCTTTAATGGGTTTCTTTCTTTTTTATATACAAACAACTCTATCCTCACCTACCTGTGTATCAACATGCACCGGGTGTGGCTATTTTCTACCGACATTGGTTTGACATATTATAACTAGCGCACTTTCTATATCCAACCCAGATACAAACACACAGGAGCGTTTGTATTTACACTCCTTGTGAACACCGGCTCCCCCATTTATGAGCTCAGTGACCGTCTTTTAGTCCTCCTCGTTACAGTACCAAAAAAGTTCAGAATATACAATGTACAGGTATGTTCATATCCTATACAGATATGTTTTCTTTATCATTTATATATATTGGTGCCTAAAAAATAGTGTTATCTATCTCATACGGTGTGTGTCCCCACATGTGTCCCAATGGCTATCCTCTTGCCTACCCACTGAGCCCCCCCCCCCCCCCCCCTGATGGCTAGAACAGTAATATCATATGTGTGAAATGCCTTTTCTTTTACATTGACATTGTATATCACATATAATATGCATTATTCTCATTTATGGAATATGTAGTAAATAATACATTCTGTTTCCTTAAAATTACTTATGTTTTTACACAGACAAAACAATTATTAAGCTCCAGACGAAGCTTTCACCGAGAAGGCGAAACATGTTGAGCAAACTGTCATGAGTAATGTATACCATATATTTATTGTAAACTTCGGCCGACCCTGCTGACTGGCACCCTGAGCATCGAGGTGTCCGCCGGCAGCCTCTGTCTGCCTTGAAGTATATTACATTGGATGTATGCATAATACAACTTGTTCTGTACACAACTGTTCCTACACTATATGAAGGTCTAGCACTTCATGCAAGACTATATCTGATACTGTCGACCGTTTTCTGGTCCCATGTTCAATGTAGATTTCTTTCATCTGCTTGTATCACTAGATGTTTTTAAAATGTTTGTTTAATAAAAAGCAATTTTATGAAAATTTAGTGCCCGAAATCCTTGTCTCCCAACCTTTCCATATCCTTATCCCTGACTGGTTGGGGAACCCCGTAACCAACCTTCTTTAACCCCCCTTTTCAATAGATCTCAATATTTAAGGGACCAGCAACAACATGGAACTGATATCTCTAGAAACATACGAGAAGATCCCAGGCCTAGTGTGTGAAGAGATCAAATCAATAATATTATGTGTATAATACTGTTGGAAGCCTTTTGATATCTTTGGGCCCCTTAGGGGCCAGGGGAACATGGTAATAGAGGAGGGAGGGATATGTGATATATAATATGTGGGGGGGGGGGGGTGGGATACAGGGGAGTAATGGACCCATAAGATGAAGCCACAGGAAGGGAGTAAATAATGTGATGTAGCTATTATTGTGCTGTGATCAAGACCACAATATCCCTCCATATTGCTTTAACTTGTTCTCCCCTGTTTCTATTTCTATCTCCCCATATGTTTCAATAAGATATAGGGCGGTCGCCTGCAGGCTGGGGCTATGTGCACTCATATTTCATATTTTTTCTTTCTTTCTCTGTTTTTTTTGTACACTCTACGGAGCTATTAGGCCTTCTACCTCCCCCATATTAGGCCGCGCTAAACTGCGCAAGGTTAAATATTAACCCTTAGATTTATTACGTGCGGACCGATAGAAAGGGGGAAGAAGAATAAAAGTATAAATAAAAATCTGTTTTTCCTTTTTCTCCCCTTTTTTTTTGTTTTTTTGTCTTACCTCCCTTTTTTATTTTTACCGCCCCCCTTTTTTTCTTTTCTTTTTTTACCGCCCTTTTTTTACCTCTTTTTTATTTTTACCGCCCTTTTTTTACCTCCCTTTTTTATTTTTACCGTACTTTTTTTTTTTTAACCTCTCTTTCTTTCTTTTTCTTTTCTCTTTTTTCCCCCACCCATCCGGCAGAGACAGGGCCACAGAGGTGAGACATGGCGGCTCCAGCAGGTGAGACGATATCAAATCTTAAATTGACCACTTTTAACATCCGAGGGCTGTCCACCCCGGAAAAACGCTCACGACTGTTATCTGATATGCGACTAAGCCATACATAGCGTTTTTCCAGGAAACCTACTTTAAGAAAGATCTGATCCCCAGACTGTATAATAGGGATTTTCCTTGGGCATACCACGCCCCCTCGCCTACCCTAAAAGCAAAAGGCGTGAGTATAGACATATCCAAAAATATCCCATGGGCATTTAGGGCCCTACAGGCCGACCCCCAGGGCAGGTATTTGATGACTAAAGGGATGCTGGGACAAAGAGTAATTACTCTTGTGAATGTATATTTCCCCAATGCCAATCAAATACCCTTCATGCAGTCTTTAACATCGACTATATTGGAATTCCGTGAGGGGCATCTGAGAATGGGGGGAGACTTCAATTTTTCACCAGAGCCCCTCATAGACACTTCACGAGGAATATCCCAGCTATCGTACTCTCGATTAAACAGATTGAAGAGGGAAATATCCCTTTTAGATAAAGTGGACCCATGGCGAATAATGCACCCTGGGGAGAGGGACTATACCTACTATTCAGCTACACACAATACCTACTCCAGAATAGATAGATTTATAGTATCCCAGAACGACCTCCCTCTGATTGCTGCTACTCATATAGATTTATTTTCCTTCTCAGATCACGTACCTGTTCATCTGTTGTTTGAGTGGGACTCTGGACCACCGAGATTAGCGACTTGGAGATTAAATGAATCCCTCCTGCAGATTCCCACTGCCAGGGCTGAAATTGATGTAGCCCTGACAGAGTATTTTGCGAATAACACTGACCCGTTACAAGCACCCGGGATAACATGGGAAGCACATAAGTCTGTTATTCGGGGAGTAATAATGAAGATAAGCTCCAGACACAAGCGAGATCGAGAGAGGGCGGTAACCGCGCTTTTAGAACGTATTACAACATTAAGCTCTTCCCATAAACATCTGGCGAGAGAACACCTAATCCCCCTTATGAAAGCAAGGGAAGAGTTGAATAAACTCTTATTTCAGAGAACAGTTCAGAACCTTATGATAACCAGAAGAAAATATTATGAGTTTTCAGATAATCCGGGGACAATGTTGGCGAGAGCCTTGCGCGGGCCACAAAAACGCACAGTAATTTCACAAATACAAAACACAAACGGTCGGAAAATTCACTCTTCAGTTGAGATCGCAGAAGAATTTAAGGTGTATTATAAAGCTCTATATAATTTGCCACCTATAGATGCAACTAAGAACACACAGGAGAAAATCAATGTGGCGACGGCATATACACAAGCATATGGTATGCCTCCTCTGTCGCTAGAACAGACGACAGTTATGGAGGGTAAAATTACAGAAAAAGAGTTGACCCTGGCCTTGTCTCAGTCTAAGCGACATAAGGCTCCCGGCCCTGATGGATATACCCTTCCATATTATCAACAATTTATGCAACATTTGAAGACCCCTTTATTATTATACTTCAATTCGATTGGAGAAGGAGGAAGTATGCCTTTAGATTCTCTGAGGGCCTATATAACTTTGATACATAAGGAGGGAAAGGATCCATCACTGTGTGGGAGTTATCGCCCGATCTCCCTGCTCAATAACGACCTTAAATTGTTCGCCAAGGTGTTGGCAAACCGATTAATACCCTATATCCCACAATTGGTACACTGGGATCAGGTCGGTTTTGTTCCAACCAGGGAGGCGAGGGATAACTCGACCCGAGTGGTGGTTTTGATACAAAGTGCTCGATCAACGCAAACCCCCCATGATGTTTCTTTCTACAGACGCCGAAAAGGCCTTTGACAGGGTGGCCTGGGAATTTATCCAGGCCACCCTATCATATACTGGCCTAGGACCATGGATGTTGGGCTGCATAATGGCCCTATATACATCACCCACGGCGGCAGTACGGGTTAATGGGTGGAGATCGGATTTCTTTGAGATCAACAATGGTACGCGACAAGGCTGTCCATTATCCCCTTTGATTTTCATCCTAACCTTAGAACCATTCTTGTGTACAATACGCAGGGATGGAAATATCACAGGTGTCCGGGTGGTGGGTGAACACCACAAGGTAGCAGCGTTTGCTGATGATCTGATTTTTTTTGTGATGAATCCTATTAAATCTTTGCCGCATATACTGGATGCACTTCAGGTATATGGCAACATATCTCACTATAAGATAAATCTCTCTAAATCTGCGGCCTTTTATGTTTCTGTGCCCCTGGACACCTGGAGATCTATATGTACAGCCTTCCCTTTCCATTGGTCCACCAGCTCGATAAAATATCTTGGGGTGAATATTACGGCGGATCCTGGGAACCTTTATTCAGCAAATGTTTTGCCCCTTTTGGGGATTATTCGTTCGAATATCCAGAGTTGGCAAACACTCGCACTGACTTGGTTTGGCCGATGCAGTGCACTCAAAATGAACATATTGCCACGTATTTTATACGTTATGCAAGCTCTTCCAATATCAGTCCCTGGGTTGTTTTTCTCTCAAATACAAGCACTGTTTCGATCTTTTGTGTGGGCCACCAAATCCCCTCGGATTGGGATGCGGATCCTCACTCTCTCTAAAGACAGAGGGGGGATTGGTCTACCAGACATTCTCCAATACTATAGGGCCTTACACCTTATGCGAGTATTGGATTGGCATTGCAATTCCACTACAAAACAATGGGTATCTCTAGAGAATGGGATGGCTGGCCGGCCTGTTCCTCTGGCCCCCTGGACACCAATCATGGCGAATGATATACTTTATTCGCACCCGACAATTGGGCCTACAATACGTGAATCCCGTAAAGTACAAAGTCACCCGAAGATAGCGCCATTGATATCTCCTATGACACCAATCTTAGGCAACCCTGAATTTTTACCAGGCTGCATGAACAACAGGGTGACTGCTTTGGCTCAGGTGTGGAGGGTGCGTCTCATGTTTGGACACAGAAAGATCCGCCATCTCATTTGGAGATTAAGGCATAGCCAGGTGTTGAATCTAGATCCTTTAAGTATTCTACAAATCCAACATTTTCTTCTACATCTTCAAAGGCAGGGCTATTCCCCGCGAGCATTGTCCCCATTTGAGACATTATGCAAGGGGGGATCATCTATCCCACATGCACTTCTTTTTTTTATGCAATGTTGGGAGAAACAGTGAAGGAACAACCTCTGCTGTATATACGTCAATGGGAATATGATCTCAAAGTCTCCTTCACCCCATACAAATCAAAAAAATCTTATCAATGGTACATAGGTCTTCCCTGGCCAGCAGATATCAGGAAACTAGTTACAAAATTCTCACTAGCTGGTAAAGAGTCCCTGCACTCCTGCATAAAATGGATGGGTCGATTCCAGATTGTTGTTGGAGATGTGGTGCTGAGGGAGGCACAATGATGCATATTTTTTGGACATGTCCCTCTCTGAGGGATTTTTGGAGGGAGGCGGTCTGGTGACTAAGGAACTTACCTCGGTGGAGGTGGGCGAGGATCCAGCACTGTGCCTACTTCATCTTACGAGGGGATCAATTAGGAAATATAGGAAGTCTTTGATAGCCCACTTACTCAATGCTGCGAAAGCCTGCATTCCAACAATGTGGAGACAGACATGTCCCCCTACGCGACAAATGTAGACTGCAAGAGTAAATGAAATACATCGCATGGAACTCCTAACCGCAGCATTAAACAATTCTGAGGAGCAAACCCGAATACACTGGTCACCATGGTTACAATTCACAAGCTCCGATGAGTATATATAGCTAAATCTGTAATTCTAGGGCTATCTCCCTTATGTGTATAAGGAGTGAGCCTCTAGATCCCCCTGACTCTGCCGGAGTCAATGGTGGTTTTTTCCTTATCTTTTTCCCCTTTTTTTTTCTCTCTCTCTCTTCCTTTTCCTTTTTTCTTCCCTCTTTCGATCGGTCTGAAGGTGGAGCCCCCCAGGGGGGGACAAATGGGATACGTACGGAGAGGTAGAAGGAATGACGCATAAAATCTGTTATATATTCTTTTTTTATTTTTTATTCCTCTATAAAGTTAAATGAAACTTGTGATTGTCCTGACAACAACAGCTCTATTTGGTTCAGATGGTTCTTTTTCTGTTTTTTTTTTTTTGGAAAAAACAGGAAAAATTTTCTCCTTGGGTTTTTTTTTTTTTTTTTCACAAATATAATGGATCTAAAATTATACACCAAAATATTTCACAATATTAGCCACATATGACAGGTATCAGTAAAAATATTTACACTTTTTTTTTATTATTGTCAAAGTATATTGGGGAATTATCCCCTCTTTCCCTTTTTTTTCCCCTTTTTCACTTTCCACTTTAAGTTTGGAGTTTGTGAGATCACTTTTCACGGATTGTTTTACACTTGTTGTGTTTAATTTTATTTTTCACGATTGGAATTGGATTACATTGACTTGTATTGAACGTGGTATTTTCCTGTTTTAAGAAACATCTGAAAAATGAAATGTACTGTATCCTTAAAGAAATAATTTAATAAAAATGCTTTAAATGAAAAAAAAAAAAAAAAATTAAAATGTCAGTATCTGTTAAATAATGGAAAGGATGGATTAGCAACTTTCTCACCAGCTCCTGTGCTTCAGCAGAAGGTATTCCTGTCAGTGGAGGGGCCCCTTACATGCTGATGCACTGACTTTAGATGGACCTGCTTGGGTCCTCTGCACACTCAGGATGACTCCATGACCCGATTGGCATCCCTATATCTCAGTAGGAACAGACAGACGACTCCACTGTGCGATTTCAGAATACTGCAGATAGACCAGCAGCCCCGCTGTGCAATTCCAGAGCACTGTAGGTGAACTAGCAGCTTTGCTGTGTGCTTTGGATGGGACTGCAAATTAATGGACGATGCTTCTCTGTAAGACTAGGCAAGGGAGGGATTGGCTGTGCAGGAAACATGTGTTGCAGCTGTTTTCTCCTGTCCCTGTCCCCAATCTGGTGCCAACTGCCCTTAGTTTTCACTAGTGGCTCTGTAAATGTGTTTCTTTCTCCCCCTCCTTTGTTGCAAAGGCCCCTGGGAGCTGTAGTCACTTTCCAAGCAGGGAACAGTCCTGTCTGATCTGAAGGAACTTGATGATTCTTCTCTATAACACCCTCCTCCCTTTGGCCTCTGGTCTAAGTCAATCAGGAGGGACAATGGAAGTCAATGAGAACTTAATGCGCTTACATGGTGGGACTTGCTGTCCCACAGTATCTGATGTAAATAGATTTACTCAAGGAGCTAGCCAGCACCTGACTGCAGAAGATTGAACATATATATATTGGAGAATATAAAAAATATTTTGAAGAGCATATAAAAACAAACCAAGCAAACCAAGTTCTAGATAGGTGCAATGCAGGCTACTCTGTATTGGTATTATAAGTGTGCATACCTTATGGGGGTATTAGTGTCCTATGTAATTATAAACAGCTAAAAATAATTAAAAATGTATGTAAAGCCAAGATCTATTTTTCAGTAAAATTGGCATCATGTCTTACTGTAAAGTTTTCCTAAGCAAATATTTTTTGTGAATTTGTATCAAAGTTTCTTACCTGCCTATTACAGCACTTCCTGTTGCAGGCCAACAATGCTAAGGCACTGCCTTATAGTTAGCAACTGCTTTTCAGCCTTCCATGTGCACTCCTTCAGTAGGCTTCTGGGCTGTTTATAAGGTCTGCAGGATGCATCTACAGACCTGACAGTCGGACCAACAGCCAACTGATGGAGCTTGTACAGCAGGCTGAGTAACAACATTTCTGCTAATTCAAAAGCAGTAGTTTAGCGCTGTCAGCTGCAACAAGAAAAACTGATACTGGCAGACTCTCCAGCTAATAAACGTTGCAACAGATTTACAAAAAACTATTTGCATAATAAAACTATACACAATGAGGCATGATAGCAAAGAAAATGGAAAATACCTTTCATATAGGGATATGAAAAGTTCCCATGAAGTACAGTATATCAAATGTCAATCACATTATTCAATGATGCAGATCCACAATAATGATGCCATCCGACAGAAAAAGAAAAAATTGTCATCCCCGAGACACATCTTATCCATTCATTTACTTCCCACTATATAACAACTGTTATATACAAGAGCACAGTGTCTCCTGCATCAATGACATCACCTGGGAGACCCGACCCCCCTTGTATATAACAGGTGTTTTTCACTGTACCTGTCATTTGGAGAGAAGAATGCATTAGACTAGGCATGTCTCAATGGGGGTATTTTTTTCAGCGGTTTGGCGGGCATTGGGATTGACGCGCATCTGCATTGCCGGATGACAGAATTGATGGTGATTGTACATTTTGAGACTTTTTTTTTTTTATTAAAGGACTTTGTGTTTTTCTTGCAAATTAGTAAGCCCCCCACCCGCAGACCGTCACAACTGCCAGGCCAGGATTTGTGGAGAGGAGGCTCTTGTCCTCAACAACATGGAGAAAAGATACTTTGCCGAGGGGGTTCTTTGGAAAGGTACCCCTTGATGTTGAAACCATGTGGATTGGTATGGTTCAGGAGGGAGGGGGGGTTGTATGCATGTAAGGCTTGTTTACTGATGATGTCATCACATTGGTTACAAACCTCCAATACACAAGGAGAGTAGTGAGCAGTGCGCTACCTAATCTGAGAGGCTAGCTGTGTATATAGTTGCAATGTTTACTCTTATCACACAGTGAGTTTTTTTAATCTGCACGTGTTTAAATAAATATATTCCATAATATTATTTATTCCATAAATATAATATTTATTCCATAAATATAATATTTATTCCATAAATATAATTAAAATGTGGAGTTTTCTATTAGGATTGGGAGTGATGCACTATTTTGGGTTATTTGATTTCAGTTGCCCAAAAATGCCCAAAAAAAAACGCTTGCGCCAAAAAAAAAAACGCCCAGGTGTGTTATTGCAGGCGTTTTTTTTGGGCATTTTTTGGGGTCTTTGGAGGCAGGCAAAACATCTGAACTTCTGTATAGGGGTATATATACACACACACTTATATGTATTTTACACATATACATATATAGGTGTGATAGGAGCGGAGACATATTGGTGTTCATTATTTCATTAGAGCAAGTATAGTGTTCTGCTACTTTCACACCTATATATGTGTAGGTGTATATATACATATAACTGTGTGTGTATATATACTCCTACACAGAAGTTCTGATGTTATGCCTGCCTCCAATAACCCCCAAAAAATGCCCAAAAAAACGCTACAAAACCGGCAAGGTGTGAAAATAGCGGAGCCATATCCCTGTTCTATAAGTGTTCTAATACAAACGATCTTTTTTTTTTTCTGGTTCTGGACAGGCTACAGAGCTGAAACTTCACAGGTATACTTTTCAGACCCCCCCCCCCCCCCCATACACTAAATCCAAAGAAATCTCTTTTTTTTTTTTTTTATAATTTTTTCAATAATTGGCTCTCTATCAAAAATTACAATTTTTAAGAACTTTTTTTTGTGTGATTAATAGTCCCTGGGGCTTGACCCAGGACCCTATGCACTTTTTAGGGGCATTTATTGGGTTTTAGGGCTTCAAAATGGTGTTTTTTGATTACCGAAGTTTGGGTCCCATTGATTTCAATGGGGTTCTGAAATCCGGGCCGAATATTTGGGAAGTTAGGGTGTTCTGGTCGAACCGAACTTTTGAAAATTTCGATAATCCCTAGTAAAAAGGTTGAAACTCTTGTTTCCAGATAACGTCCATTTTGATCAAAAGGGTTTACTATGGACAGAGAAGCCAGAGATAACTCATTGCATGCCTTACATTTGATTCACTGGGTGGGACCTCAACACTCACTTACAATCTACTTTTGTCCACCTACACTGCAAAGGCATTTGGTAGGGTAGACTGAACTTTCCTGGAGGACACCTTAATCTCTTTAGGACTTTGTCCCATTCTACTGCATTTGATTATGGCTTTATATAGCACACCTTCTGCCAGGTTTAAGGCCAATGGCATGCTTTCTCAGCCCTTCATGATTAATAATGGGGCTCAACAGGGGTGCCTGGTGTCCCCTTTACTTTTTGCCCTTCTAATAGAGGCTTTACTCCATAAGATTAGTGGGGACCCCTATATACATGGGATCACTGTATGATCCACGTAACATAACTTATCTGCCTATGTGTACATTTTTTTTTTATATTTCAGAACCACTATCAAGGCACCCCAACTTAATGGCAGAGCTAAAAGAATTTGGAAACATATCCAATTTTAAAATTAATTTTTCAAAGTTAAAAATACTGCTTTGAAAATATTGGAAGGAAAAACTATAAACTATTAACCACTTGCTGACCGCCTACCGCATATTTACTGTGGCAGGTTGGCTCTATTGCGTGAAATGACATACCTGTACATCATTTCATGCAATAGGCACTAGGGGGTGCGCATGCACTGCCGAAGGCAAGTTTGCTTGCTGATTTGACACAGGGGATTCCAATCAGTGGGTCTGGTGGACCCAATATCCACTGGCCACCAGCGATTGTTCCCGGGAGAGGCAGAACAGGGAAGATCATGGAGATCTTGTATTCCTGCTAAGCAGGAACACCAATCTCTGTCTTTCCCAAGTAAGAGCAACCCCCCCACAGGTAGCAAGCACCCACTAGAGACACATTTAACCCTTTAATCACCTCTGATGTTAAGCCCTTCCCTGCCAGTGTCATTAGTACAGTAACAGTGCATATTTTTAGCACTGATCACCAAAAAAGTGTCAGTTAGGTGTCCGATTTGTCCGCCGTAATGTCGCAGTCCTGATAAATATCGCAGATCGCTGCCATTACTAGCAAAAAATAAATAAATAGAAAATTCATAAAAATATTCCATTGTTTGTAGACGCTATAACATTTGTGCAAACCAATCAATATACACTTATTGGGATTTTTTAAATCTTTTTTTATCTTTATTTGTAGCTGAATATATATTGAGAATGGTTTCCTAGCGTTTATCACGGTAGAGGCTGCAGGACCAGCTATACCTTGCTCCCTCAAAATCAAGGCTTCAATAGCCAAACTGTCAAATTTAGAGATTGTAAAGCAGGGTGGAATTCTGGACCCTGAGAGAGCAGGTTTGGATGCAGTGGGAGAACCCATGGTCTTCCCAGCGCCAACCTTAGAATTTGCGCATACCAACACCTCCTGGACCAAGCTGGAGCCACCAGGATTACTGGTTTCCCTTCTGGAATCCTGCACAGAAGTCGTGGCAGCAGCTGAACCCGGGGGAAAGGCATAGATCAGGGAGAACTGCTTCCAGAGAGTCACCAAGGCATCCACTCCGACTGCGAGCGAATCCCTGGTCCTGGAAACAAATTTGTCCAAGTTGTTGTTGAACCTGGATGCCAACTGATCTACGTCTGAGACCCCCCAGCATTGAGAAATTATTGCAAATATCTCAGGATGTAAGGAACATTCCCATTGAAACATCTGCTGGCGACTCAGAAAGTGTGCCTGCCAGTTCTCTATTCCTGAAAAAAAAAATGCCGACAGGCATAGACCAAATTTCTCCACCCAAGATAGGACGTGACCCAATTCCTTCTGGACTAACTGACTCTTGGTGCCCCCATGATGGTTGAGATAGGCCACAGCCATGGCATTGTCAGATTGTACCCTGACGGGGCAACCCTGAAGTCTGGGAGTCCAGTACCTTAATGCATGACAAACCGCTCGGATTTCCAGGATATTGATGGGGGAGCTCCTTTCTAACCAGGACCATTTCCCTTGGACAGTGGCTTCCTCTAGGTTTGCTCCCCAGCCGGAGAGACTGGCATCCATAGTCACCACTTTCCAGACTACTGGGAGAAAGGATTTCCTGCTCTCCAAATTCCTGGCTACCAACAACCAACCTAGACTCTGACGTACCCTCGGTACTAGAGACATGCGACAATCTAGGGCCTGGATCTTTTTGCTCCAGGCTGACAGAACGTTGTTCTGTAAAGGTCTGGCATGGAATTGGGCATAAGGATCTGCTTCGAATTAGGACACCATCTTCCCTAGCAACCTCATACAAAGACGTACAGAAGGATACTTTTTCCCTCTTATGATCTGAACCAGATCCTTTAGGGCTACAAACTTTCTTGGCGGCAAAAACACATTTGCCTGTACTGTGTCCACAAGGAAACCCAGATATTCTAGACTCTGAACTGGCTGCAATGCTAAATTTGCCAAATTCAGAATCCAACCCAGACATTCTAAGAATTGAACTGCCTGGAACACGTTCTGGCTTAGAGTAGAAGCCGACCGGTCTATAAGTAATAGATCATCCAGGTATCCTACAGCTGCTATCCCTTGAGACCTTAAAATAGCCAATACTGGAGCTAAGGTTTTTGTGAACACTCATGGAGCCGTGGCTAGCCCGAACTGAAAATGACGGTCTTCCACCGCAAGTTCAAAAACCTTTGATGGGCCTGAAAAATTGGCACATGAAGGTATGCATCATTGATGTCTGTGGATGCTAGACATTCTCCTCCTTGCAGAGAGGCCATCACTGAGCAAATTGACTCCATTCAGAATGTGCGAATGTTTAAGAACTGGTTCAGGGCTTTGAGATCCAGAATAGGTTTCACATCTCCATTTGGCTTGGGGACTACGAAAAGGTTTGAGTTAAAACCCCTGTATTTCTCATCTTCCTGAACTTCTGTAATCAATGCTTGAGACCTCAGACAGTCCAGGGCCAGAAAGAAGGATCTTCTTTTTATTTTTTTACTAAATTTTTTATTTATTTATTTTCCATTTTTTTTTCCCATTAAACTTTTACATACATACATACATGGTCTCGATCATTATTTACAATGTAACAGAGTTTGCATTTTTTCCTTTTATCCCCTTTTCTCTTCCTTTTCCTTAACTTCATTATCCTTCCCTTCTTGGGGTTAAATTAACTCATCGTTATACTATATTTATAACCCAATTATTCCTCATGTGCCAGGTCTATTTATGCCTTTTAACCTCTGCAGTGTCAGATTACAACTCGTACCATGTAACGCTTAACGTCTCCTTTTTAAACAAGGAAGAGAGGGGGGGGGGGTGGGGGGGAAAAATAGAGAAAAAAGAATAATAAAAAAAAAAAAGGGGGGGGGGAGAGGCAAGAGGAGTCTTGGCTGGTTTAAGGTTTTCTCTTCTGGATATGCACTCTATCCCCTGGTCTTTCATACTGGATTCTACCTTCTCGAGATGACGTATTCATTCCATCTATCCCAAATTAATTTATATTTGTCTATTTTATGATTGGCATTTAATACTAAGTTTTCTAATTTATTGACCTCTTCCACCTTGTTAATCCACATATTCAAATCTGGTGGTTCCTCCTTTTTCCACCTTAAAGGTACGCACATTTTAGCTGCATTAAACAAGTAAGGTATTATTGAATTTTTGTATTGTTTTCTTGGGATATTCGTTTTATGGAGTAGGAAAAGTGCCGGGTCCATTATCAACTGGTGTTCTGTCAGATTTTGTGTAATTTCATAGATCTGCCTCCAAAATTTTTCCATTTTGGGACATGACCAAAAAATATGAATTAATGTCCCCTCGCCTTCTCCGCACCTCCAACATCTATCTGTATTTACTGATGAAATTTTATGCATTTTTGCTGGGGTTTGGTACCACCTTGATAGTATTTTAAAATTTGTTTCTTGTATTTTAGTACTGATGGATGTTGAATGTGTCATATGGTATATCTGCCTCTTCTCTTCCTCCGTAAATAACTTATCTAATTCTTTCTCCCATTCCTTCATATAAGTTAATGGTCCCTTATCCCCACTGTCGCCTAATAGTAAATACAGTTTAGATATGGGGTGTAATAGAGTCCCTTTTTGTACACACATCTCTTCAAATTTTGTGTATTGTAGTTCCTCCTCTCTAAGTTTTGGTAGCGTCCCCAGGAAGTGTCCAAGCTGAGTCGCTCTCCAGCGATCCAGCTGAAAATTTCCCATGGGGTCCATCATCTCCTCCTCCGTTATCCATCTCCCCTGTTTCATAAAATGATCTACCTGGTAAATTCCTTTTTCTTTTAGGTCTCTAAATTTTTTATCCTGAAAACCCGGGGTAAAACTAGGATTACTCAGGACCGGAAATATAGCCGAATATTTCCTCGTCAATTTATATTGTTGGAAAATGTTTGCACATGTCTTAATTGTAAGTCCGATCAGCGGGTGTATTTTCATGTGGGTTGGTATAGATTGACTACAGAACGGAGTTCTTTCCAATGGAATTTCAAACTGTGCCTGTTCCACATTTGGCCAAAGTTTTGTATCTCTATGTCGGCACCAGTCCACAAGTCTACATAAATGTATGGTTTGGTAATACCTCCTCATGTCAGGTACTGACAAACCTCCTTCCTCTTTTCGTAGTGTCATTATTTTTTTACTTAATCTAGGATGTTTAGCTGACCATATAAATTCCTTCAGTATACTGTCTATTTGTTTAAAGTAGTTATGTGGTATAGCTATTGGTAAGGTTTGAAAGAAATACAAAAATTTTGGTAGGATAGACATTTTCACACTATTACATCTGGCCCACCATGATAACAGTCCCTTACTCCATTTTTGCAACAGACTTCGTATAGATCTCAGCAGTGCTGGATAATTTTCCTCAAATAATCAGGAGAATTTTGATGTTATTTGTATGCCCAAATATTTTAATGCTTTATTCGTCCACTTTAGTCTAAAATTTGAGTTTAGCTGTTTCTGCAAATCTTGTCCTAGGCCCACCCCCATAGCCTCTGATTTTTTCCAGGTTTATTTTGAGGTTGGACAGTTCTCCGTACTCTGCAAATTCCCTTAAAAGATTCGGGAGCGAGATGATCGGGTTGGTGAGGGTAAACAGCATGTCGTCCGCGAAGGCTGATATCTTATGTTGTGTTCTACCTATTTTAATACCTGTAATGTCTGGATTTAGTCTTATTTTGCATAGGAAAGGTTCTAATGTCAGGATATAGAGCAGGGGTGAAAGAGGGCACCCCTGTCTGGTCCCATTCTGGATCGTAATGTCTTCCGACAGCATGCTGTTCACCCTCACCTTTGCCGAGGGCACTGAATAAATCTGCTTTATCCAATTCAACGCAGTCTCCCCCATGCCCACATACCTCACTACCTCCATCATAAATCTCCAACTTACTCTATCAAAAGCTTTTTCAGCATCTGTACTAATAAATATACCCTTCATCTGTTTTGATTGGGCTACATATAACAGGTTTAACACTTTTGTTGTATTGTCACGAGCTTCTCTTGTTGGTGTGAATCCTACTTGGTCTAAATTTATCAGTTTTGTTATATATTTTTGGATTCTAGTAGCTATGATTTTTGTGAATATTTTCAGATCTGTATTTAATAATGAAATTGGTCTGTAACTAGTACATGATGCCGGATCTTTGCCTTCCTTAAGTAGTACTGTTATGTGCGCTTGTAACGTTTCTTTCAATATTTTTTTGCCTTTGCCCCAAGTATTAAACATATCCACCATAAATTTCTTTAACTGAGGGGTATATACTTTATAATATTGGATAGTATATCCATCCGGACCTGGTGCCTTCCCGTTTTTAGAGTTAGAAATTGCTGTAATCAATTCCTCCTCTGTAATCTCGGAGCTCAATTCCTCTCTCTCATTTTCTGATAAGCGTGGCATCTGTGATGTTTCTAGATAATCCTCTTCTTTTTAGACCTTACAAACCGAGGCTGAGGAAACACCCGAAATTCTAGTTTGTACCCCTGTGAGACTGTGGAAATAACCCAGTGGTCCTGAATCATTTCCACCCAGGCCTCCGAGAACTGTAGCAGCCTTCCCCCCACCCAACTGAGTGGGGGCATCCCTTCACAAGGTAGATTTAGAGCTAGGCTTGGTAGGCCTCTGGGCCCAGGGTTTCTTTTAACCTTGACCTGAAGGCTTGGCCCTAGATCCAAGTCTAAACTGCCTGGGATTAGAAGTTCTGGGAATCTGAGCGTTAGACACCCCAAGAAGGATGTTTACTTCTCCTCTTAACCGGTAGAAGTGCACTCTTCTCCCACCAAATCTTTTGGATATATTTGTACAGATCGTCACCAAATAGGCGCTCCCCATGAAAGGGAAAACCAGCTAGCAAATTTTTACACGGTAATTCCACAAACCAACTTTTTAGCCACAGGATTCTGCACATATGAACTGACCGAAGAGCAAACCATAACATTTTCTGTATGGAGTCCTTAATAGCATCTACTGCACAACACAAAGCCCAAGGTAAATCTGCTAAATCTTCAGCAGACTCTCCCTGAGAAGGAACACTCCTGGACACCCGTTTAATACGGTCTTTCAAAAAATTACAAATTCCTATAGCCGCCACTGCCAGTTGTATTGCAGACCCTGCAATAGCAAAGGAAGCTTTTAGTAAAGATTCCAATTTCTTATTAGCTGGATCTTTAAAAACCTGGGCATTATCTACAGGACAGGTTTAATTTCTGTTTACAGACGAAATAGCAGCATCCACTGTAGGCATACTCCATTTTCTTGTGAATTTTTCCTCCATAGGATACAACAAAGAAAACCTTTTGGAAGGAATAAAAATCCTATCAGGATGATCCCAATCAGCATACTGTATACTATCTGCTCTAAAAGCAAATGTAAGGGAAAAGCCTGAGAATTTTGAGGAGGGCGTAACGAGCCTAATGAGGAAAAAGAGACTTCAGAAATCTCTAAGGGAGGTAATTTAAATCCAGACCGGACCATTTCAGTGAGAGTCTGAATTAACAATCTCTGCAATTGAAAGGCAGAGAATGGCTCCTCAGACCCTGACTCCCCAGAAGTGGAATCCTTCTGCTTGGCCATATTCTAAGCCATTTACAGCTCCTTCTTCCACATCCTCTGCCCAATCCTTAACTAAGACAGAGGGGGCTCAGGTGCGGGGGATCTATCACATTTCCCTCCTCCTTGTGACACTGAAGCAATCATGACAGCAATTTTTCCCTCAAGGCCAGCTAAAGCTGATGCCAAATCGTCCTTAGTGACGTAGGCTGAGACAGAAGCACTAGATGTGGCTATTATGCCTGACAACCGTAATGGCTCAAATTACAAAGATATAGGTGGAGGAAAGAGGCTAGAGCAGTGTCATGTTATCCCCCCAAAAAATGTTTAGAACAAAAGCACAAAACATCCCATTGGGGTCCCATTGGGATTTCTTCCACTGAACCTCATGGGCAGAGTTAATATGATAAAAATTAATTTTCTTCCAAAACTTTTATATGTGCTAGCTAATGCCCCCTGCAAAATACCTAACTCTCTATTTAAACATATTGATTCCCTCTGTATAACTTTTTTATGGCATAAACAGTCCCCTAGGATAGCCCTAGAGACTTAAAAATGATCCGCCCACCTGGCTAGCCTTGCCTTTCCAAGCTTTTACCTCTACTACTTGGCATCCCAACTGGTGGTGGTACATGATTGATTGCACCCTTCCCCTCATAATGCTTGCACTACTACTGAAGCTGCTATAGCCTCCTCCCTCGAATCCCTGCACAACATTATATACTGCAGACAACCTCCAACAGGCTCAGGTACAGTGATGCTACAGACCATATTATCCCTCTTTAAAATAGTGGTGAATCATTTCTCTAAGGAGGCATGGACTTTCTCTCCTAACAACCCGCTTTGGAACAATCCCATGCTAGGTGAATTATTAAAGATCCCACATCCCCATTATTGGATAGCTAGAGGCATTAAATGTCTTAACCATTTATATACTGCACAGGGTTTTAAGTCCTTTCCCCAACTCTGGGAGGATTTTGGACTCCCTCCATCATCCTTGTTTTTCTATTTTCAGATTAGGCATGTGCCACGGGCACAGTTTGGCTCACTCACAATCCCTTTACAAATGGCAGCTCTTGAAAAATTGCTCAGAGACCCAAACAATACTAAATTGATCTCTCAGTATTACTTCTCCTTATTAGCTGACTCCAATCCTATATTTACGAGGGAGCAGACTCACTGGACTACCCTGGGTGTACAACTCACCGAGGATGATTGGAATGAGTTCCTCAGAAAACTACAAAGGGGCTGTTCTAGCTTCCAGGAATCAACTTATTCAGATTAAAATATTTCATCACAGCCATCTTACTCCTTGTCGACTGCATAAAATGGGTTTAAGGTCCACTCCTGAATGCTACAGGGGTTGTGAGGCGGAAGCAGATTTCCTCCATTGTTTTTGGTCATATCCACTCGTCTCCACATTCTGGTCTGAGATTGTCTCCTTTTTATCTACTGTTCTTGGAGTTTCTAATATTTTGCTTCCTAAAATTGTTTATTGAGTGTGTTTGGGGACTTGATGGTTTCCAGACATACTTAAAGGTTGCTTAGCATTTTACACTTTTTTGCTAAAAAACTATTCTCCTGAGCTGGAAGGGGACCCGCTGTTGCTACTTGGCTCCAACTAGTCAACAGTAGCCTGCCTTTATTTAAGCTTACCTTTGAACTAAGAAATCGTCCTCTATTATTTGATAAAATTTGGGGCGGCTGTAACATACCTTATTGTCACCATTACTACTAATACTGATTTCTTCTGTATGCCTATAGCATAACCTATACTCTGCTGTGCACTAATATTCCCTGTATGGTGAAATTTGACTATATTATTGCAAATATACTTCACCTTTTGTGTGTAATATAAGTGAGAGACCTAGGAGCACTGTTACTTGTTGAGTTTTGTTGTGGTCACAATTGTGACTATTTTCTTTGTACTGTGTTGTTTGTTTTCTATGTTTAAAACTTAATAAATATATCTTTAAAAATAAAAATAGATGGGAATTCTTTTTCTGTCTAGCAGCAACAACCCAAGGTCAATCGGCTACACTGAGAGCTCCAGAAGATCCTCATTCGTTCTGCAAGACCCTGGACATACCTCTAGTTCAAGTCCCGAATTGGTACGCCAAATTCCGCACACTGGCCATGAGAACCCCACCTTCCAGAGAAGAGCCTATTGAAGCGCAAGATCAGAGGTATCACAGATACCGGTTACTGCCTGAATAAAGACCCCACACTAACGTAAAGGGAAACCATCAATACCTAAGCCCCACAAAAGCTCCTCAGCCAAAAAGGGCAAGACGAGACGTCTAGTTGGTCTAATTGGTTTGGATAAGTATCAGCCTTTCACACTGGTTTCTTCAATCCTTTTTTTCTATGTTCCCCTGATGTCTCATGAGGCTTGGCAGCAGATTATAGCAGTTCTTGAATCTATCTTTGATCCCATCCCTTGCCATAAGGCTAGCAGACTTTACCCCACCCTTTGCTTTGAGCTCTGTCAGAATGTTCTATAGCCTGTATGCCTCTTCCCAGTTAACTACACATCATCTGATAAACACCCCACTTGGGATTCAGTGTTATAGAGGGCGAGATTTGCAGGACCTAAATTTCACTGAGGGGGGGGGGGGGGAAATAAAAAAAAAATGTTTATTTTCTTTTTTTTTAAATCAGATCTGCCCCCCCCCCCACACTTCCTACATAAATACCTACAACCCTTACGCTCTGCAGGTTATGACAGACTACTGGTGTTCATCACAAAGCAGGAAAGGAGAAGCCTGTTCTTCATACATAGTTACATAGTTAGTGAGGTTGAAAAAAGACATCAGTCCATCCAGTTCAACCTATGATGTGTGTGTGTTTGCTTTTAACCATACATTGTATACCCCTGTATGTTGTGGTCTCTAAGGTGCCCATCTAATAGTTTTTTGAAACTATCAATGCTCCCCGCCGACACGACTGCTTGTGGAAGAGAATTCCACATCCTTACCGCTCTTTCAGTGAAGAACCCCTTATGCATTTTAAGGTTAAACTGACTTCCTCTAGTTTTAGTGAATGGCCACGTGTCTTATTGTTTTCTCTTACTCTGAATAGTTTGTTCCTTATGTTAGGGTCGCCAGTACAGTATTTGTACATTGATATCATATCCCCCCTCAATCGTCTCTTCTCCAGAGAGAATAAGTTCAGTGCTTGTAGTCTTTCCTCATAGCTGATGTCCTCCATTCCCCTAATTATTTTTGTTGCCCTTCTCTGGACTCTTTCCAATTCCAGCACATCCTTCCTGAGGACCGGTGCCCAGAACTGGACAGCATACTCCAGATGTGGCCGGACCAGAGTCTTGTAGAGTGGGAGAATAATCTCTTTATTTCTGGAGTGAATCCCCTTTTTTATACATCCCAGTATTCTGTTGGCTTTGCTTGCAGCAGCTTGACATTGCATGCCACTGCCAAGCCTGTTGTTTACCAGTACCCCCAAGTCTTTTTCCATCCTAGACTCACCCAGAAGGTTCCCCCCCTAGTGAGTAGCTTGCTTTCTGGTTTCTGGCCCCCAAGTGCATTACTTTACATTTTTCAACATTAAACAAGTTAGCCAACATTCTATAAAGATTCAGAAACTGTCTGTACTGTTGGACAATCTCCTAACCCCCTATGCACCATGCAGCCCATATCTCCAACCTACTACCAGAGCTCATTTTGTTTCCTATATGTTTTTTTTTCTTTTCTTAATGCTTCCTGTAATGATGATATACTTCCTTGTATAATTTTATGTCTTATCCAGCGGACGGGGTGACTCACAGGACAGGATCTGAATCCACCCAAATTACTGCAACACGACAATCGCCATCTCAGGTAGAAGTCAAGTTAAACTGATCACACCAGACACAAATTGCTTAATTTTAATTTAGCATACATTAGCACATCCTAAGCTCACAAGCCCCATTATAAACATAATAAGCATAGCTTGCGATCGGGTCCTGGGAGCCACCCGCAGAATGGGGGAACTAGATGACTTATGGCTGCATTAGCGAGTCTTTCCGCTCTAGCCCCTTTATTAATAGTATACTAATCAAAGCAAGACTGTAAGAATATTTAATAATAATATTGCGCTCGTACTTCATTATGTCAGAATATTTATACTGCTCTGAATATAACAGTGTCTATTTATATTTATATCTATTTATATATTAATAAGCAAAGATCGGTGTGGTAGGAGAATCTCCACTTATTTCCACAAATCAATATGTAGTGAATTCTTTTTAATTGATTAATTTCTTTTTAAAAGCATATACCAATCTTAGTGAGTACAGTTTACAGTAAGGAATATATAAAATATTTATTCTCAAGACATGTATTCACAATATATGATCAAACAGGAAGTGACACAAAGAAACAAATCTACATAAAATACTAACTTCAAACAATCAATGCAATGTGATGTTTAGCTCAATAATGAAAGTGAAACTGAAACAACGTGAAAGTGAAAGCAAGATTACCATTTCTCCAGGTATAGCATAAACGTTCTATATAAACAGACCACAATTGTCTGCGAGTCACACGGCCGAAAGTCATTCCACTGCAGATGGAGTGAGAATAAGCCATGCAAAACGGAAGACTTAAAATTGCAAATAATGCACTAAATCTGATATTAATAAAAATGTATAAAAACAAAAATCAGCTTTTTAGAGAAAAATCTACCATGGTTTATACGGCTGGGATTGTAACCTTATTACCGTTAAATATGCAATATAAAACATATAAGGAAAGAAATAAACAATATTGAATAAAATCAAATAACATAGCAAAGTTATATTTACCACACTTAAGATGGCTGCTAGCTTCAAATGGTCGTTACCAGAGTCTTAAGATGGATGCCAGTGAGGGAGGAGTTTCGTTTGGCGTCCCTCAAAGTTTCAGATGAATGATGGAGCAAGATGGAGTATTTCTGGATGAGTATATAAATGGATGTAGTAGTGTGTGTGATGTATGTGTGATGTCTGTTGGGCAATGTAATGTGTCCTAACTCTTATCTGGGTTGTTCTTTTATATGGTATGAACAAAGGGCTATAAAAATTACCATAAGTTAAACCCAAAGGGATAAAACATTATCCCCATTGGTTGGGATATTCTATACCTTAACTGGTGAGGTCATAGACACACCTCTCCTGATAATTAACCCAATGTATGATAATAAAATTAAATTATAATTTCTCTATGTTCAAGATTAATCATAAAACACAACATAAAAACGCGTCCATACTCTCAGTACATACATAAATGTCCATCTATATCTCCATCATTCACCCTGGCAAGTAACGCCATTTCAATAATTAAATATTTTCAATACAATATATATACTTATATTGGAAATATCTCAACTATCCCAAGACTGCACCTGGTATTATCTACACAGGAGGCAGTATTGTACTGTTCATTAAATTTTGTGTTTAACATACATCACAACATACAATGGCCTACTATTAAAGATGACCTTTTTGACCTATGGCCAGTGAAAATCCATTACTTATTTGAATATGCCATAGGCTGTCAGACATTTAGTCTGGATTGGAAGATCTATTCCTTAGTCCATTCTAAAGCAACGCTTATATAAACACTCCTACCACATGCCTTAAAATGAAGTAATTTATGTGGAATTACTTTTACCTAAGTAAGATTTGTTATTTAACAAGAATATAAACCCAACATATGGTAGACAAACAATTTCTAAATATATATGTATATGCCTTACATAATATAATGACATAATTATGGCTAATATCTTCTCACACATAATAATGTATCTTTAAAAACTTATATATAGATCATTTTAAATGTCTGCTAGAGTATACTGGGGTATTGTCCATTGTTAAATAATTACAGACAGACTGGGATTACCATTAGGTCTTATCTGAAGAGACGTCTATGTAAATCTTATTTACGATCTTAAAAGAAATACAAAGACCTCTGTTGAAACTCTATTCTCTCTTGTAAGCTTGTAAGAGACATTTTGAAAATGAACATATATGAACTTTCATTCACCTTGAACAAAATGGACGCTGCTCAGAATCTTATATGCATTAGAATGAAATATACATGGCTTTTTAAATCCATTTTTTTTACCTATTATTATTTTAATCACCCCCAATAATCCCGACAAGACATTTCTTGTTCAGTGAAAAACCTTTTTCTACACTAAGAGCTGACAACCTCTTGGATTGCATAGGAGTAAGTGCCCTGCAAACTTGCTTATGCAATTTAGATTGGTACCAATAAATGCAAGTGGACGTAGGCGTCTTTGGTGAACGAGACTCTCAAAACATATGTTTCTCGCAGATAGGCGATTGCCTCTAGAGTGACCACCACTGGTGCCCATAAATAGGTGGAAATCTGTAATTCCCCCATCAGAGTGTCAGCATAAAATGAGAACATGCAAGTGGAGGGAGTGCCATTCCTACGACCTCTCACTATAAATGCTCGATCCTGATACTCCCACGATAAACGACATCCCTAATACTTATAAATACTACTTCTCTCGTTTACCAAATTATACCTCGCTAATGGCAGCAAATTGCTCAACACAATTGCTGGGGTGAAACAAGCCACCCTAGCCTACATCACGCTGATAGGCACCACTGCAAATCAGGAACTAGCAGTCTTCATAAATTGTGGAGTCTGGTAGATCACGCTCTCAGAACACTAACCTGGTTTGTGACCGATCTAGCTTACATAAATTTAAATGTTAAATGCAACTCCTTTTTTGACTTAAAATCAAAGAAACTACTCAACCTACCCCACCTAGTATGCACCCCTACTTCTTCTCTAAGCTTATATAGACTTCCCAAAACCAGTATCCACATCTTAAAGCTCAGCTCTCCCCACCTACCTTTTTCAGACTTTGAATAGTCCCTTTCCTCTCCATTATAAAGCGGAAATGGAAGCAGACCCCCACCTACCCTTCGCCAATCAAACGTTCTGACAGTGTGATCTCTGCTAACCACATGGTTCTTCAGGGTACTTAACGTTTTAGTAAAATACCGAAAGGGTTATTTTATACAAGGCTAATAGACTTTTGATGTTATTCAGTTTTACAGTTTGTTAGAGGATGGTGCTATATGAAACTTGCACAATTCTTATGGTTGTATACACCTTCCCTTATCATATTCACACCCACAGCTTTCACTTAACAAGCTGTTAATCCCTCTTGCCTGCATTTACCTGGTTGACACACCTTCACTTCTCTCCTACGAATGAAAGACCCCCGCCGATGACTCCCCAAACACACATCATACGAAACTCGCACCCATGGGCTCTCTTTAGCACAACCTCCCTTAACACTTATCTTTGAGCACTCTTCGGCTGTCTGGCGAACTTACATGATTACACTACCCTACTCTTATTCCAAACCAACCCACACTCAGTGGTAGACGGCGTATCTGTTTCCATTTATCACCCACCCATCCAATTATCCTATCCCCCCAGTACCACTGGACATCGCCGGCTATACCACCTAAACGGCTTTCTAACTACCCGGATTAGCGAGCAGGTTCTCACCCGGTGGCAGTTTCTCCCACTAGAGTTTATTTCCACAATCTTATTCGTCTCTCACACCGTCCACCCACTTCTTCCTACACATATCCACAACCCTCACCTCTTTTCCCATCTCTCCATCCCACACCCTACCTGCCTAATTTCTCGCCTCCTGATCACAGTCTCGAAACTACCAAACACCCCCGTCTTTTGCCTTTAAATTGAAGGTCCACAGAACACTAAAATGATTCACCACCACCACAAAATTCTAGTCCTCTCCTAAAAATTATATCACTCAATACCCGCAGCCTCAACCTTCCCTAAAAAACACTCCCAACTTCGTCTCACAATGTGAAGAAATAAAGCCGACATTGTGTTTCTCCAAGAGACATATTTTCGTAAAAAACTCGATTCCAAAACTCACAAACATCCACTACCCTAAGGTGTATCATGCCACCGATCGTGAATCCAAGACTAAAGGTGTATCTATTCTCAAAGCCAAGCACTGTCCATTCCAATTGTCAGATACTCTAGCAGGCAAGGAAAGCAGATACATCTTTCTAAAGGGATCCTATCTGGGTAAGCCCATGACCCTTGAAAATATTTCTGCTCCAAAAAATCACCAAGTCACCTTTTTTCAAGACATAACACAAACTTTGTCACCTTTCCATGAAGGCATTTTGATCCTAGGAGGAGACTTTAATGTTGCCCTAAACCCCCTACAAGACATGTGCAATGGTTCGTCCTCTCTGCCATTTAAAGCCCTATGAGCCATCAAAGAACAACTGTGAAACCTCTCACTACACGACTCATGGCGCACCCTGAACCTGAACTGTAGGGATTTCACCTTTTTTTGTCCCCCCACCAACGTTACTCTAGATTCGACTACTTATTCATCTCCCAAAGAGACCTGCCAATGCTGCACCAAGTATCTTCAGTATAGACCCGATGTTCATATCAGAACAGTATCCTATCCCAATATCTTTAAAAATCTTTAATGCTCCTTCCAGCCCACAAACTTGGAGATTAGATCCCTCCTTACTCACAGATGCTACCATGCTACCATTGTCAGTGACATTACAAAACAACTTGAACCATATATCCTCCGATGTATTCCTGTTAGTGCAATGGGAAGAGCACAAATGTGTAATTAGGGGTGTACTAATTTCACCCAATTCTAGATGCAAACGAGAAAGGCTAAAATGTATCACAGAACAGACCACACATATCCACACATTAGAGCAAATGCATTAGCGATCACAAGCAGCTAACACTTTACAAGAACTTCTAACATTAAAGCATGGATCCAGCTAGAATAAGCAAATTCAGAGACACCATTACAATTAACCCCTTGGTTGCCCTCGCAACATACCGCTACAGATTATAAAGACCACCCAAAGGTCTTCCTTAAAATGTTTCCGGGCAGCATGTACAACATACAACCTTTCCTCCCACCCTTGGCCACTTACTCCCATTCGACACAACTGGACTTCTCCCCTGGTACGTCCAACAAATTCATGAGAGACATCTGGCCTCATGAACAGGTCCTCGCAGAAAATGTTTTTTTCCCAGAGGTTCCTTCCTCTCCTACAAGGCACTATTAGGTAAAACCCAAAACTTTGCCTTCCCCTTCTGTACTTATTTCCAGCTTAGACATTTTTTTCATCACTCAAGAACTTCTCTTAGCTGGTGCTGTCCACACATGCCTTTCAAAGCTATATGCTCCAGAACAAGGCTGTAACGACCTCTGGTCTCCTTACTTTACACCCTTTTGTTTGCTAAAAATACCCTGAAAGCAAGCATAATGTGCCAAAACTGGGAAAACCAGTTAAACAATAATCTCGCAGATGATGATTGGGATAAAATCCTTACCCATACACACAAAAGCTCAGTGAACGTTACAGAACAGGAAACAGGATATAATGCACTTTCAGGTTGGTACAGGACACCCACTCTCCTTCACAAATTAACACCCTCGATATCTCCCCTTTGCTGGAGATGTGAAGACGAACCCGGAACGATGCTAAACATTTGGTGGTCCTTTTTAAAATTACAGGAATACTGGATCGCTATACATGAAGATATAACTAAGATAACAACATTCACTCTATACTTCACCCCAGCCCAGTATTTGCTACACCACACCTCTCTCCCAAAATCTACATACTACAAATCGTTATCTTGTCATTTAGTCAACAGAGCCAGACAATGTATCCCATTCAAGTTGGGCTCTACTACCCCCCTACAAGAACTGACTGGTATCTCCAAGTTAGACAAATGGAAGAAATGGAAAAGATGATCAGTGTCGCAAGCGACAACCCCTCGAAATGTACCCATATATGGGGATGCTGGATTCACTTCCAAAACTCTTTAAATAATAAAACACCTCAAATGACAACTGGAAATTAACAGTCACCAAACAACATGGAGACGGAAATGATGCAACATCCTGACGTTCCCATTCCTCCCTATATACGAAAGCATAAAATCTTCTTCCCTCCTTCACCATCACCCCCTATCCCCTCTTCTCCACCCCATAGCTGCCCCCCCCCAAAAAAAGAAACGAAAAACCAAACCCAAATTATCTTCATAGCTACATAGCCTCTGAACCCCACACATTTATCTGAAATCGAACCCCTTTCTGGTCTACAGTTACAATATGATGCCTCTAAAACCTGGCACAACCAAACAGATATATATATGTAGCACCCTACAGATAGATGCTAGGTAAAACTATAGTGGGCCTTGTCTGCCTAACAGCAGGGCTGTGATTTATCTAGTCAGGGTGTCAGGGCTTCCAGATGTGTCTGCTGAGGGGAGAAGTATCCCCACTGGCTCCTGTGAGAGGCTTCTCATAGGGCAGTGTGGGAAGCCCAATCAGGGGACACATCCCAGCTTGTAACTACCCCAGAAGGCAGATTATGCTGCAAGGGATTCTGGGAGTGGGTATAAGTTTGGGGGGAATTGCGTGGCATGGTGCCTTTGGTGGGAGCAGAGTCCCAGGAAGGAGAGTGCGGCTGTCTCTCCTCCTGTCTGAGGAAAGTGGATGTCTTGGGGTGTTGCCTGAGAATCCAGAGAGTGCTGAGTTGAGCTGAGGGGATCTGGTGTGCCGAGAGCCTGTGGAGAGAGAGAGAGAGGGGTCCAGTCCCAGGAAAACCTACACAGGTCGTGAGTACTGCGGATTGCCCCTGGGGGTCTGCCTAGAGTCAGAGGGGACCACTCTGGAAGAGGTTCTGGGATCCAGTGTCAGCTAGCTGAAAATGGGGTACCTAGGTTGAGGACCCTGAAGCTGTAAAGGGGGTACATAGTCAGTGGACCCTGAAGAGTTCAAGGAGTAAAGGGGGCACCTGCAGTCTGGGCCCTGAATTGTATTGCGTGTGCCAGTTACAGTGATAGTTATTCAGAGTTCTACAAAAGCTACAAGCTGTGCCAGGCGAGGGAAAGTATTCAGAGACTTACATAATGAAACAGTGTCAGGAGTTCTACAGTTCTCAGTCTTGGATCTACTAGACTACAGGTCAGGGATTCAACACTTCTTCTGTTATACAGAGTGTTCTCAGAGTCAGTGAGCGTTGGCTGGCGCCGGCTGGCGTCAATGGAAGCGCCAATGGGCATTTTTCGGATCGAAGTCCCAATTGTAATTAGCTCGAACCGAAAGGAGTATCCCACTCATTCCCTTCTCCCATCCCCTTAATATACAATAACCACTTTACCACCAAGCCTATTTTTGACACTTTTTGTTTACAAGTTTAAATCAGTATTTTTTGCTAGAAAACGACTTAAAACCCCCAAACATTATATATATATTTTTTTAGCAAAGACTCTGGAAAATAAAATGGCGGTCATTGCAATATTTTTTGTCACGCGGTATTTGGCAGACCCACAACAGGCCATAGACCTAGAAACCTTGCTACATATATATAGTCAATACCAGACCCTGCTACGAGTCAATCCCTCTGAAACTCCAAGTACCATCCATTCTTCTTGCAACAGGGTTTAATTCAGGATGTCTTGCTCCACCATCTAAACTCTTCCCCTTATATGACAATGTTAGAAACAAGATTTAAGATAACTCCTGTTTCCTGTTCCACAAACTGTTATTATCCATTATTGGAAGCTATGTAAGTGATCACTCATGTAACACTGTATTGTTTTATTTTCTTGTAAAACACACTAAAATTCTTTGAAACACAAAAAAAATTACTGGTGTTCTAGTCCCTTTCCACTCTATCCAAAACAAAAACAAGAAAGTTTTACCTTGAGTTATACATTAACAATGTTACTGACCTACTGTTCTGCAATTTCACTTCTGAAAAGATAGCATTGTGATGTTAATTTTCATTTACATGCCCTGGTAGGAGAAAGTAGTTTCTTAATTCCTTCCAAAGTTAAGTATTACAAATGTCCATCGAATACTTACCTGGTTATCCCATTTATTGCTATGTGAACTGGAAGTTTTTGCACTTTTTGAAAATGAAGACAAAAGATCTTGAGTGGTGGAGATTAGATGTGCTTAACAGTCCATGGGTAGCCATTACATAAATATAATAAATCTTCTCACCAAAATGTCATCTATTTACCTTTATGAAAACTTGCAAAGTCCAAATCTGTTTGTGCATTCAGAAATGCCTAAAAAGGTTGGTGCTGGAGGCTATTCACTTAGACATGTCTAAAGGTGAGGATGTATTCTTTACTGAACTTCTGTTCATGGCTATGGGATTTGCCGACAGAGATTGCAAAATATTTTCCGTATACTACATATTTGTACAAAGAGCAGTTTTGTGTTTTCTAACTACCTAAGTATACAATTATTTTGCTTATTGAGTACAAACTTACATGGATATCATCTTCATGGAGACCATCTAGAGCTCAATCACTACTGAAAGCTTATCTAGGTGGTTATTATTAGCAGTTTCTACATTAATGTCAAAAGTGGTGTTGGCATGTTTTGATATGTGAAAAGTACACATTTGACATCAGAAAGGACTCCATCATTCATAGCTTTCATAGCTCCCAATGCAAACATCTCTGTCAACTACTAATAGCACTTGTAGCTGCTATTTTTCCTAGCCTCCTTTCCTTTATCCTCTTTGACAAGAGCCTGCTGTCAAACAAAGTACAATATGATGGTGCAATGTTGTAATGGCATATTATGATGGAAACTAATAATAGGCAAGTGAGACAGTACATTTTAATTTATTTCTAAATAATATATATTATAATATAACTTCTGTAAAACAAAATAATCTAACTGTAGAAAACAAAACAGTAAACAATCTAACAGATGAACTTGTTTTAAGCAGTGATATTAAAAAGCTGGTTTATGCAGTTTTGGACTTTAAATGTAGTGTGCATGAAACATTAGTAAGGTTAATAAACTGACATGGGGGAAAGTGGAGACTCTGCTGATGCTATCTGCTACTGAATCACTACATTATTGTTTTCAGCTATGAAATCACTCCTGACGGTAGAATAACATATAATCGATAGCAGAGTACATAACAGGTTATAGTCAACTGAACAGCATGAGCATCTTTAAAAGGTAGTTCCAGTGTTTGCCTCATTAGCAGCAAATAAATCTTTCACAGCCTCCAAATACATTTCAGTTCTCAACATTATGTTACCAGTGCAAAGTGTTCTTTCAATTTCCCAAATGAAAACATAATAACCAGAGTATGGTGAAAATCATGCTCCCAACAGCAGGTGTGAGTAAACTGTAAAGATTTCTGCGTGAGGAGAACAAGCCATAATTCCTGAGCAGAATTTACAATCACATACCCAAAAAGGATCAGCAGGAGAGCAGAGGCTGCCAAGTTTTCTCGGAACGTAAAGGCAGCAAGCTGGAAGGAAGCTATGACACAGACACAAAGGCTGGCAGCAACTAGATAAAATGCCTAAAAAAACAAAAACAACATAATTAGGAAGCTACATATTTTAATGCTTTAAATGTTTGTATAATTTAAATTCATTACATAATTTGTTTACATACACTACAAATAGAAAAGACTCTTCAGTGAATATGTTTCATAAAAGAACTGCAATTTTTTTGTAAAAATGTATATAGGTAAACAAATACAGTCAAGTCACATGTTTATAGCAGACACTTTTGTAACTGGGCTGCTTTCAATAGTTACATGGACAATGCAATTGCAATTATGTTTATTTCTTATGTCTTTTACTTTAGTTAATTGTTCGATGTTATGCTGCCAACTTGCAGTAACTGTGTTTAATGCGTTCATTTTTTGTGTATCCTCCCTTTTCTTTAATGCAATTTCCTCCTTCTTCATTTGTGAATTACTGTACTTTTCCTGAAAGATGCATACTTTGGAGGGTAGGAGAGAAATGTGTCTTAATAGTTGGCCTTCAAACACTGCAAATGCCAACATTTACTGCATAATCTTGTTTGCCTCGGCCTTTCTGCATGCAATAAAGATATTCCTGGATGCCAAGTGTTTGGTGAGTTTTGGTGTCTAATTAAGATTTTCTACAGTAAATGTCTCTACAGTGGATGTCTCTGCTACATTCAGAACAGGCATACAGGTTTTAGGAAGGGATCATTTACTATTGCAACAATTGGAATCAGAATAGTAACTTAGTGCTAAATTGTTTACTATGTGGTAGCTTAACACCTGCTGTAAGTGTTAGATAGCTTGGTTATGTTTTACAAACCTGAAACAAGATACAAGCCAGAACAAGCTGTTTATTAATTTGACAGCATATCATTTTAGGTTACAAACACACACAAGCTAGCTCTTGTAGACAAACGTTTTGTGTAGGGAAAGCTTTCTTGCACAATTGTGTATGCTAACTAGCCTAAACACTGACCTGATCATTTGCAGACTCATGTACACATCTGCAAGGAATTGCTTCTGCATCCCCTAACCCCCCCCCCCCCCCAAGGAAATCTTGTTTTCTTCCCCCTTTTTAGTCCACCATAAGAGTGTCAGTCTAATGCTACTCATTTTTTCAATGTATTCTTCTAATCTACATTTTGCAGGATCAATCAGAGGCAGCTTGATAACCTTACTGGGTTTAAAATGGTTAGGTTACATCTGATGAGAAGTAAGAAGAAGGCAGTGGGTAATTAAAACTGCTAGCATATGTTCAAAGCTAAAGCATATGTTTTGAACCTTTCATAAATAGTTTTGTGCAGATTTTTATATAATTTTTCAATACCAATCTTAAAGAGAAAAAGAAAGTTAAAGTTTGAGAAATGTAGATTGATTGTTATAAAGTGTATTACTTAGAATTTTAAGTGATTACAATACATGTGCAAATGTTGTTGTTTTATTGCTATGTGCTCAATAAAACCGATAAAGTAAGACTAGCTTTTTCTTTATTTTGATTTAGTGATAGAATTCAAAATTATCGACATGCGTACATTACACACACTATCATTAGTTTTCACTTTATCTTTGCCCTTAGCATTTGCACCCTTTCTAAACTTGGAAACATTTCTAGAAATATGATAATTAGTGATGGGCGAACATCGGCTGGGGCGGTTCGTGAACGCCAGCCGCAAATTTTCTCAAAAGTCTGCGAACGGCGAGTTCGCGGCGGGCCCCATTGACTTTAATGGGAAGCAAACTGTAAAAACCTTTAGGTCATATTTGAAGCTACAAAAGATGAACTAGCTGTGCACAAATAGTCCCAGCACATGGACAATGTCATAACAGAAGTATGCAATTGAAAAAGTTGCCCTAAATTTTATTTTTTTTTTACAGCAAAAATTTTTTTTTTTCATAAATCAGCCAGAACTGACAGCAGCCAGTAAATACATTGTTTAATACATATAGGGTCCATTCACACATCTGTAAAATGGGTCCGCATCCATTCCACAATTTGGCGGAACCTTTACAGACCCATTGTTTTTCATTTCCAGTCTGAAAAATTTGGCATTCACAGGATAAAGAAGTAAGTGTCGGCAATTCCAGGCCCCAAAAATTAGCCCACATGCATTTACCTGACAGCTAAGAACGTAGTATTCTGTGGCTGAAGGTACATTAGGCATTCACATGATACAGAAGTAAGTGTCGGCCATAAAAATTAGCCCACCTGGGTTTAACTGACAGCAAAGAACTTCGTTTTTGATGGCTAGAGGTACAGTAGGCGTTCACAGGATACATAAGTAAGTGTCGGCCTGTATAGGCTCCAAAAATTAGCTCACATGGTTTGAACTGACAGCAAAGAACTTTGTTTTTGATGGCAAGAGGTACAGTAGGCGTTCTAAGGATACATAAGTAAGTGTCGGCCTGTATAGGCTCCAAAAATTAGCTCACATGGTTTGAACTGACAGCAAAGAACTTTGTTTTTGATGGCAAGAGGTACAGTAGGCGTTCACAGGATACATAAGTAAGTGTCGGCCTGTATAGGCTCCAAAAATTAGCCCACATGGGTTTACCTGACAGCTAAGTACATAGTATTCTGTGGCTGAAGGTACATTAGGCATTCACACAGTATACAGAAGTAAGTGTCGGCCTGTATAGGCCCCAAAAATTAGCCCACATGGGTTTAACTGACAGCAAAGAATGTAGTGTATTTGATGGCTGGAGGTACAGTAGGCATTCACAGTATACAGAAGTAAGTGGCGGCCTGTATAGGCAGCAAAAATGTGCTCACATGGGTTGAACTGACAGCAAAGAACTTAGTTTTTGATGGCTAGAGGTACAATAGGCGTTCACAGTTTACAGAAGTAAGTGGTGGCCTGTATAGGCGGCAAAAATTAGCTCACATGGGTTGAACTGACAGCAAAGAACGTAGTATATGATGGCTAGAGGTACAGTAGGCGTTCACACAGTATACAGAAGTGTCGGCCTGTATAGGCTGCAAAAATTAACTCACATGGGTTGAACTGACAGCAAAGAACGTAGTATATGATGGCTAGAGGTACAGTAGGCATTCACAGTACACAGAAGTAAGTGGCGGCCTGTATAGGCTGCAAAAATTAGCTCACATGGGTTGAACTGACAGCAAAGAACGTAGTATATAATGGCTAGAGGTACAGTAGGCATTCACAGTACATAGAACAGTAAGTGTCGGCCTGTATAGGCTGCAAAAATTAGCTCACATGGGTTGAACTGACAGCAAAGAACATAGTGTATTTGATGGCTGGAGGTACAGTAGGCATTCACAGTATACAGAAGTACGTGGCGGCATGTATAGGCTCCAAAAATTAGCTCACATGGGTTGAACTGACAGCAAAGAACTTTGTTTTTGATGGCTAGAGGTACAGTAGGCATTCACAGTATACAGAAGTATGTGGTGGCCTGTATAGGCTGCAAAAATTAACTCACATGGGTTGAACTGACAGCAAAGAATGTAGTATATGATGGCTAGAGGTACAGTAGGCATTCACAGTACACAAAACAGTAAGTGTCGGCCTGTATAGGCTCCTAAAATTAGCTCACATGGGTTGAACTGACAGCAAAGAACTTAGTTTTTAATGGCTAGAGGTACACTAGGCGTTCACACAGTATACAGAAGTAAGTGTCGGCCTGTATAGGCTGCAAAAATTAGCTCACATGGGATGAACTGACAGCAAAGAACGTAGTATTTGATGGCTAGAGGTACAGTAGGCGTTCACAGTTTACAGAAGTAAGTGTCAGCCTGTATAGGCTGCAAAAATTAGCCATTCAATGGACATGAAATGCCTTTTATGCAGCTGTATTTAGCGAAGACAAGGACTAGGAATTGTTGTGGGTGGATGGAGGTCTGGCAGATATTTGTGGCCTGTGATGAGGAATTTCAATGAAACATGGTCTACTGGTGGTCACATGTGTTGAATTCCTCAGAGATCCATGCCTCATTTATTTTTATAAATGTGAGGTGGTCTACAGTGTCATGAGCTAGGCGAGTGTGCTCATCGGTCACGATCCCCCTGCTGTGCTGAACGTCCTTTCGGACAGGACACTGGACGGGGGCAAGCCAACAGTTCCATTGCAAATTGTGCAAGCTCTGGCCAGAGGTCAAGCCCACCCAGTAGTCAAGGGGTTCATCACTCCTCAGAGCATCAGGCGTTAACCCGATGTAGTCGGACATCTGTCGGACATCTTTTTTTATGCTCCAACATTTGAGCCACAGAAGCCTGCCTTTTTCCAGAACAACGTGACGACGGCATCATGGAAGGTGGAGTGTTGGACAACTGTGAGGAGACAGGAGAAGGAGAAGAGGCTGGACGCTGAGAGCATGGAGTGTGGCTTTGTGGGTTCTGACGGTGTTGCTCCCACTGGGCTTGGTGATGGGATTTCAGGTGCCTACTTAAGGCGGTTTTCCCTAGGTGAATGTTGGGCTTACCGCGACTTATGCGTTGACTGCAAAGGCTGCAGATGGCAACACTGGTGTCAGCAACGGACACATTAAAAAAAGCCCACACTGCAGAGCAATGTGCTGGCGTCCTGGGAGCGCCAGATGTGACTGTACATGGTTGATGGCTCGCTCCTGATACATTTGCAGTCTGCTTTGTATCTCTTGTGCAATGCAAGTTCTGCCTGCCTCTCCTCGTTATCTGCCGGTCCGTCAGTCCCCCAGTTCTACAAATAATTGGCCAGTAACTGTTGTCACTGTGTGTAGCACTGTTTACACAGCAAGAGGCCAAATTTTTGCAGGACTATAATACACTCTTAGAAAATTATACTGCTAAATAACACCCCACTTCAATATGTGGTATTGGGGGGGCATTGGTGTATCACACCAGTTCCAAAAATTGGCCAGTGAGTTTGGCGCTGTGTGTACCAGACTTCACTCAGAAAATGAGGCAATATTGTTGCATGACACAAATACACTTGAAAAAGTTGACACAGATAACACCCCACTTCAATATGTGGTATTGGGGGGGGGGCATTGGTGTATCACACCAGTTCCAAAACTTGGCCAGTGAGTTTGGCGCTGTGTGTACCAGAATTCACTCAGAAAATGAGGCAATATTGTTGCATGACACAAATACACTTGAGAAAGTTGACACAGATAACACCCCACTTCAATATGTGGTATTGGGGGGGCATTGGTGTATCACACCAGTTCAAAAAATTGGCCAGTGAGTTTGGCGCTGAGTGTACCAGACTTCACTCAGCAAACGAGGCAATATTGTTGCATGACACAAATACACTTGAAAAAGTTTTATCAGATAACACCCCACTTCAATATGTGGTATTGGGGGGCATTGGTGTATCACACCAGTTCCAAAAATTAGCCAGTGAGTTTGGCACTGTGTGTACCAGACTTCACTCAGCAAAGGAGGAAATATTGTTGCATGACACAAATACACTTGAAAAAGTTTACTCAGATAACACCCCACTTCAACATGTGGTATTGGGGGGGGGCATTGGTGTATCACACCAGTTCCAAAAATTGTCCAGTGAGTTTGGCGCTGTTATACTGTTAAATAACAACCCACTCCAATATGTGGTATTGGGGGGCCACAGGTTTATCACACCAGTTCTACAAATAATTGGCCAGTAACTGTTGTCACTGTGTGTAGCACTGTTTACACAGCAAGAGGCCACATTTTTGCAGGACTAAAATACACTCTTAGAAAATTATACTGTTAAATAACACCCCACTTCAATATGTGGTATTGGGGGGGCATTGGTGTATCACACCAATTCCAAAAATTGGCTAGTGAGTTTGGCGCTATGTGTACCTGACTTCACTCAGCAAACGAGGCAATATTGTTGCATGACACAAATAAACATGTAAAAGTATACTCAGATAACACCCCACTTCAATATGTAGCATTGGGGGGCAATTGGTCTATCACACCAGTTATAATACATTATAAGTGCTTTTGTCACTGTGTGTAGTGTTGCTGCAGAAACGCTCAGTCTCACCACCACACCTGTCACAATGCTGCACAGTGCACAATAATACTACTAATCCACTATAATATGCTTTCTACAAAGTATATTATACTGTGGATTATCCCCCTCCCCCATCCCCCTTTTTAGTGCACTGCACAGCAATACCAAAAAATTTGCAGCCCTTTAAATGAGTTTTGTGGACATTAACAGAGCGATTTATGTCACTGCTGACAATCTCTAACTGCCCCTACAGCAACCACTGTATACCTCTCCCTATACTAAAGAGACTGTAATATACCCTATAACGACATTGCAGCACTTTAAATGACTTTTGTGGACATTAACAGCAATTTGTGTCACTGCTGACGATCTCTAACTGCCCCTACAGCAACCACTGGATACAGTGCCTTGCGAAAGTATTCACCCCCCTTGAACTTTGCGACCTTTTGCCACATTTCAGGCTTCAAACATAAAGATATAAAACTGTAATTTTTTGTGAAGAATTAACAACAAGTGGGACACAATCATGAAGTGGAACAAAATTTATTGGATATTTCAAACTTTTTTAACAAATAAAAAACTGAAAAATTGGGCGTGCAAAATTATTCAGCCCCTTTACTTTCAGTGCAGCAAACTCTCTCCAGAAGTTCAGTGAGGATCTCTGAATGATCCAATGTTGACCTAAATGACTAATGATGATAAATAGAATCCACCTGTGTGTAATCAAGTCTCCGTATAAATGCACCTGCACTGTGATAGTCTCAGAGGTCCGTTTAAAGCGCAGAGAGCATCATGAAGAACAAGGAACGCACCAGGCAGGTCCGAGATACTGTTGTGGAGAAGTTTAAAGCCGGATTTGGATACAAAAAGATTTCCCAAGCTTTAAACGTCCCAAGGAGGACTGAGCAAGTGATAAGATTGAAATGGAAGGAGTATCAGACCACTGCAAATCTACGAAGACCTGGCCGTCCCTCTAAACTTTCAGCTCATACAAGGAGAAGACTGATCAGACATGCAGCCAAGAGGCCCATGATCACTCTGGATGAACTGCAGAGATCTACAGCTGAGGTGGAAGACTCTGTCCATAGGACAACAATCAGTCGTATACTGCACAAATCTGGCCTTTATGGAAGAGTGGCAAGAAGAAAGCCATTTCTTAAAGATATCCATAAAAAGTGTCATTTAAAGTTTGCAACAAGCCACCTGGGAGACACACCAAACATGTGGAAGAAGGTGTTCTGGTCAGATGAAACCAAAATCTAACTTTTTGGCAACAATGCAAAACGTTATGTTTGGCATAAAAGCAACACAGCTCATCACCCTGAACACACCATTCCCACTGTCAAACATGGTGGTGGCAGCATCATGGTTTGGGCCTGCTTTTCTTCAGCAGGGACAGGGAAGATGGTTAAAATTGATGGGAAGATGGATGGAGCCAAATACAGGACCATTCTGGAAGAAAACCTGATGGAGTCTGCAAAAGACCTGAGACTGGGAGGGAGATTTTTCTTCCAACAAGACAATGATCCAAAACATAAAGCAAAATCTACAATGGAATGGTTCACAAATAAACATATCCAGGTGTTAGAATGGCCAAGTCAAAGTCCAGACCTGAATCCAATCGAGAATCTGTGGAAAGAACTGAAAACTGCTGTTCACAAACGCTCTCCATCCAACCTCACTGAGCTCGAGCTGTTTTGCAAGGAGGAATGGGCAAAAATTTCAGTCTCTCGATGTGCAAAACTGATAGAGACATACCCCAAGCGACTTACAGCTGTAATCGCAGCAAAAGGTGGCGCTACAAAGTATTAACTTAAGGGGGCTGAATAATTTTGCAAGCCCAATTTTTCAGTTTTTTATTTGTTAAAAAAGTTTGAAATATCCAATAAATTTCGTTCCACTTCATGATTGTGTCCCACTTGTTGTTGATTCTTCACAAAAAAATTACCGTTTTATATCTTTATGTTTGAAGCCTAAAATGTGGCAAAAGGTCGCAAAGTTCAAGAGGGCCGAATACTTTCGCAAGGCACTGTACCTCTCTCTATACTAAAGAGACTGTAATAGACCCTATAACAACATTGCAGCACTTTAAATGACTTTTGTGGCATTAACAGAGCGATTTGTGTCACTGCAGATGACGATCTCTAACTGCCCCGACAGCACAGACTGAATAACCTGTCCCTATACTGAAGAGAGACTGGACCTATACCGAAATACCAGCCCTGAAAAGGACTTTTGTGGACATTAACAGAGCGATGTGTGTGACTGCAGCCGATCTCTAACTGCCCCTAAAGCAACCACTGGATACCTCTCCCTAAACTCAAAAGATACTAGTAGACCTATACTTAAATACCAGCCCTGAAAAGGACTTTTGTGGATATTCACAGCGCTATATGTGTCCAGCAAACTCTCCCTGATAAGCACAGCAGACCTCTCCCTACGCTGGCAAAAAGCGGAATGGGAAATGGCCAGGTCAGGTCTATTTATAGGGTAGGGGGACTGTTCGTGTGCTGGAATGTTTCAATTGGCTGTCCCGTTCCACCTGACGGCTGTGTCATGGGTCAAAGTTCTCCCCAATGTAAACAAATATGGCCACCGCGAACAATGCCATGTGGCGGGTAGCGAACAAGCAAAATTTGCCGCGAACCGACCGCCAGGCGAACCGCAAGGCCATCTCTAATGAGAATAATGAAAGATTGAAATTAGAGGTTAAAAGTAAAATTGCTAATGGGGTATTACTGTTTGGAAACAGGACAGCTACATCAGCTGCTGCCAATCTTGGTGGTGCTGGTGGCAGCTTGGATGGGGTTTCTTCGAAGGTGTAAGTTGTGTACTGTTCACACACAAATACTTACATATACATTCAATACAAAGATTTTATTTTTAAATAATGATTGTTAAATGGTGCATTTTATTGATATACAGTGTTTCTACATGTTGGTAATCTGCAAATATATAGCCTTTCCTAGAAGCAATAGTCAGGAGTGCTGTCTTCAGCTTCCCAAAGTTTTGGGGACCTTTTATAAATGCTTTTTAATAATATTGCTGCTACTAATTCTGTTTTTTCTTTACTGACTACTAGAGTATCACTTGTTTTCTATGGTAGATAAATGGGGAGGAGGGCTTGGAGATCCTAGACCCCTAAAAAAAATTAGAGGATGTTGAAGATGGCTAGAAATCGAAGTTAACTCCATGAACTGATTTTCCTTCTTCAAGCACTGGTCTTCAAGCACAGCATTGTACTGTATTGTAATGATCTCCTGCTACCAGTGCTGGATTTAGGCATTCATGGATTTTTTTTTTTTTCCAAAACATTTTTTATTGAGTAAAAAGGTACAGGTCATACAGCTATTTGAAAGAGTTGCAACATAAAAAATGGAACAGAGGATTTTGTGCAAATAATTACATGAATAACATTCAGTTTCGTATTATATGAACAATCATGTCAATCTTAGCACAGAACGGACTGTTTTGAATAGAACACATTGAAAATTTCAAATATTGAACAAAGGTAATAAGTAAAACTTATTGGGAGTGATTAGAGAGAACGAGAAGAAAACTCAGATAAAGAATATAATGTTACATTGTATGTATTAGGCCTTGTCTATCGGGAAGGGGGCCGGTGAGGCCCGTAGGGTAAGATTGTCGTGGAACGTCTGGGATAGACGAGTATCTTGTATATTTGTGGGTATCAATCATAACGTATTTTTGAGGATATAATCATCAGTGTATCATTAGAGACCTATCGTGTCTATAAAGATATCAACTACAAGTTGAGATGTATCGTTCCAGGAGTTTTCAAAAGATATGGGATGTCGATTTGCACGATATTAGACTTGAAATGTTGCTGCTTTTGAATCTTCGGAATAGATAAGCTGTGTGAGACATTATGGGCGAGAGGGGGGTGATGTCCTAAGGAAATAGGACCTCAACCTCTCTCGATTGGCTTACAAAGAGTATAGTATGAGGGTGTGAGGGGGGGGGAGAGGAGGGGAAGGAAAGGGGGATGGGGGAGGGGGAAAGTATCGGGGGTTAGGACAACTCGGTCTCTGCCCCTCTCTGAGGAAGGGTCGATGTTAGTGTATTGGGGGAGAATAATCAAAATTGAGTATGATCTGCGTGAATGTGGTACATTCTAGAATGGAAGAATCGTGACTGGTAAGTGGGGAGGACTCTTACCTACTACCCTGTTTTGGGGGTAAGAGTGGGCTCCCTGAGAAATGATTATACGAGAGTGTCCGGATGACCAAGGGTATATCTTATTAGGTTAAAATAGATAAATAAGTATCTAATGACGTGAAGGTGGACCATTTGTCCCATATGAGGGCGAATTTGTCATTTGTATCACGTGTGATTGCGATCAGTTCTTCTAGCTTCAAAATTTTATCGATTCGGTTTATCCAGTCTTTCAGAGTGGGAGGGAATTTGGAGTTCCATTGGGCTGGTATGCAGGCTTTGGCTGCATTGATTAGGTAAGGGGTCAATGATTTGCAATAACGGCGTGGTGGAATTGATGTGTGGTGGAGCAAGTATTGTGCTGGGGAGAATGGAATTTGGAGATCAAGGTGGGTTGTAAGGATTTCGTGTATTTTAGTTCAGAAGGGCTGGATTTTCGGGCATGTCCAAAAAATGTGTAGTAAGGAACCTGAGTGATCGCAGCCTCTCCAGCATTTGTCGAGAATATCCGGAAAGAACCTGTGTAGGATAGATGGTGTCCTGTACCATCGTGTTAGAACTTTGTAACAGGATTCTTGCATTGAGACGTTTAGAGAGTTTTTGTGGGCAATAAAACAAATGTTCTCCCAGTCATGGTCAGAAAGCGAAATGTCTAGGTCACATTCCCAGTCCCTTAAGATTTTGGGTTTCAGAATGCTAGAGTCTGTAAAGAGAAGATTGTATGTAAAGGAGATTAGGTGTCGTTGTGGCTTATTGGTAAAGATGATCCTTTCGAATGGTGTCAACTGTCTTGAGAAGAGGTTCACTCGATGCTGGGAGGTAAGGAAGTGTCTGGTTTGTAGAAAAGACCAAAGTGGCATGAGGGATGTATCGGATGAATATGGGAGGTTGGATCGATCAAGGAATGATCCATCCTTGAAAAAGTGGTGTGCACGCATTAGATCGAATTTCCAGAAATTGGGACGAAAGGAGGATGACATTCCAGGCTTAAAATCAGGATTATGTTGGATTGGCGTTAGGGGATCTATTATGGAGGAGAGTGATGTTTGTTTGCAAACTTCTGAGAAGATGCGAAGGGTAGTTCCGATCATAGGATGAGACTTCAGGATTTGAGGGGAATTATCTAAACCCAACCAGGGGAGGATTTTGAGTGGGGTGTTTCCAAGAGAGTTTTCTAGAGTTACCCAATCTTTATTTTTTTCATGTAAGGACCAATCTAGGATTCTGGTGAGATGACAAGCCCAGTGGTATTTTTGTAGGTCGGGAAGACCTATGCCTCCTTTCAGTTTTGGTTTAGAGAGAAGTGCGAATGACAGTCTGGGTCTTTTTTGGCACCAGAGAAATTTTGTGCATAAAGATTTGAATCCGGTGAAGAAGGTCGAGGGGATTTTAATCGGGATGGTCTGGAGGAGGTATAATATGCGTTGGAGGATATTCATTTTGATAATTGCAGCCCTACCAAACCAGGATAAGAAAGGTCTATTCCATTTCTGGATATCCTCTTTGATGGCTTTGAGCGCGGGTGTGAAGTTTTTGTCGAAAAGGTCTGACAGTTTGGATGGGAGGTTTATGCCTAAATATTTGATGGATCCCCGCTGCCACTGAAATGGGAAGTTACTTTCACATTGAGCAACGGTGTTTGTGGGTAGTGAGATGTTGAGGGCGTGGGATTTAGAGAAATTGATTTTGAAGTTGGATATAGACTGGAAGAATTTAAATTGGGATAGTAGGGTTGGGATGGAGAGGAGAGGTTTGCTTAAAAAGAGTAGAATGTCATCCGCAAAGGCGGCTATTTTGTAGGAGTGTGTATGTATTTTAATTCCATGTATGTCCGGATTAGAATCTAGGGAGCGAAGAAACGGTTCCAGGGTGAGAATAAAAAGAATGGGGGAAAGGGGGCAACCTTGTCTGGTTCCGTTACCGATGGAGAAGGCGTCTGACAGGTGACCGTTAACCTTTATTTTGGCTGTAGGCTTAGAGTATAGTGATAAAATGAAATTGAGCATTCTGTCTGGGAGACCCAGTTGTTTTAATACGTTAGTCATGTAGGTCCAGTCAAGCCTGTCAAACGCCTTCTCAGCATCCAATGACAGCATGAATCCCTCAGACTTGGAAGAAGAAATCCAGTTATGGACATTGATGGCTTTGATGGTATTGTCTCTTGCTTCCCTGCCCGGGACAAATCCAACTTGATTTTTGCTGATTAGGGAGGGGATGATGGGGAGCAATCTGTTTGCGAGGATTTTTGCAAATAACTTGTCTACGTTTAAGAGGGAAATGGGTCTATAGTTTACAATAGATGTGGTGTCTTTACCTTCTTTAGGGATTACAGTGACGTGTGCTTCTAGGAGTCTGTTAGGGGTATCAGGGGGAGATGCCATAGAATTGAATGCTTTGATCATGGGGCCAGAGAGGATGTCAATAAATGTTTTATAATACGGGGCTGTAAAGCCGTCTGGGCCAGGGCTTTTTCCAACCTTGAGCTGTTTGATCGCGTTTGCAAGTTCTTCTGGGGAAATGGGTTCGTCTAGGGTTCGAGCAAAATCTCTTGGAATAGGGTCGGGGCAATGTTGTGTTAGGAAGTTATTTATAAGAGATTCCTTAACTGCAGCTGGAGAGGTGGGAGGGATATTGTAGAGCTTGGAGTAATATTGTTTAAATTGGTCTGCAATGTCTAGAGTGTTGGAAAACGATTGTCCTTGGCTATTTTTAATGGAGTGTACAGTGGAGGCCGCTTTTTTCGCCTGGAGAGCTCTCGCAAGATATCTGCCACTTTTGTTGCCATATTCATAGAAGAGTTTTTGCCTTAATATAAATTTGCGCTTTACTTTTATATGTAGATCCTCCAGAAGGTGTTGTCTAAGTTGGGTAAGTTCATCATAAGTGGCCAAGGCCTGTGTACGTTTGTGTAATGATTCAAGTGACTTAATTTTTTGTATGAGCGTATGGGATTTTGCCTGTGCTTCTTTTTTTTGGAGGTCTTGAGAGCAATCAGGATGCCCCTCAAGACACATTTGTGGGTTTCCCATATGTTAATTGGGGAGGTGTCAGGTGTGTCGTTGAGGAGGAAGAAGTCTGTTAGTGCTTTTTTTAAGTATTCAATATCATGGGTCTTATTAAGAAGTGTGGAGTCTAAGCACCAGGACTTGGGTTACACGAGGGGATAGAAATGGTCAGGGAAATCGGGTGATGGTCCGAGAGGGTCAACGGTTCTATTGAGACTTTTTTGAGAAAGGGTAGATCTGTTTGGGAAAGAAAGAGATAATCCAATCTCGAGTATCTGTTGTGGGGTGGGGAGAAGAAGGTGTAATCTTTGGCGGATGGGTTGAGGGTACGCCAGGAGTCGTGTAATAACAGGTCCTGAAGTTGGGTCCTAATTTGTTTAAGGGCTCTAAAAGGCATTGAGGAGGTGCCTGTTGAGGTGTCGAGTAATGGGTACAGAGGGACGTTGAAGTCTCCTCCTAAAATGGTTGTGCCTTTCTGAAATTCTGAGAGGATGTGTGCAATGTTCCTGAAAAAAGAAACTTGGGCCGAGTTAGGGCTGTATATGTTGGCTAAGGTGAATGTTTTGCTTCCGATTTGTCCTTTTAAGAAAATGTATCTGCCTTCTTGGTCTATGATGGAGTCATGGAGTATCCAGTCTATTCTTTTGGAGATAAGGATTGCTACTCCTTTTGTTTTGGCCAGGGGATTATTAGAGAGGTAGGTGGTGTTATAAATGTGGTTCGAGAGTTTGGGAATGTTATTTGATCGGAAGTGTGTTTCCTGAAGGTAAATTATGTCAGCCTTCATTTTCTTCATGAGGTCTAGCATTTGTGTGCGTTTCTCTGGGATATTAAGGCCTTTGGCATTGAGTGAAACAATTTTTAGTAGCGAAGAGTCAGGGATCTGTGGTTGGTTAGGCATTTTCAAGTATGTATAGAGTGGGGGTCTGTCGATGAATAGATAGGGGGCTGAGAAATTTGGTATGGAGATATGTAGACAGAGGGGTGAGCGTGTATAACTAGTGGGGGAGGGCAGAGACCGAGGGGGATCACCGTTGTAGGGGCAGGAAGGGTGAGTGGAGAGGAGAGAGGAGGGGAGAGGGGGGGTGGGAAAGGTGTGTAGGTGTGCGGAGGTAGTCCGAGACTGGAGAGAGAAAGGGAATTAACTCTCCAGTTATATAATTACAAGTCGGATAAGTTCGACAAGGAGAGGGAAAGTCCCAAACCTGTCTCTTGGGAGCGTGTTTCACGTCCGGGTGGAGGAGGAGACCAGACAGGAGGCCCAGTCCAACCAGGGGAGTGAGTTTCCAGTCCAAATTGGGTCTCAACCAAGAAGAAAGTTTAATCATCAAGCATGTGGAGGGGGGGGATTTTGTGAGGGGTATAATAAAATGTGGTATATCTGGTTATTGGTGTGATGAGGCTGATCAGCTTAAGAACTGTGAAGAGATAGTTGTCCGATTCGAGTTCGGAAGAATATTATGTGGCGGTTAATTCAGAATGACTTTTGATTAGTCATCGGCAGCACATGTATGGTGGATGTGTAAAAGGGGGTGAGAAATAGCCCAGATGGGGGAAGAGTTTACCTCCATCTGCTGCTAATGTAAATACATTAGTGTGAGGAGCACGTGGTGTGTTAAAGGGATGGGAGCAAAGAAGTTGGGTATGCCCGAGTAAGCAGGTATGGGCATGGAGTATAGTTCAACCTTCAGTTAATTACGAGACATTTAAGCAAAATAAACCAAGAGAACTGGAAAATTAGAAACACAAGTCCCCTACCCGAGGATTGAAGATCTAGGGCCCCAACTGGGAAGAGTTTTAAACAATCTGAAATGAGATGAATCTCTTGTGAGCTGGGGCTCAGCGGAAGAAAATTCCGGAGAGTCTAAGAAGATTTGGGGGGGTTATAGTTAGGGGGGCCCCAGAGAGTCAATCCCCGTATTGTATCATCACATGCCTTTCGTAAACGTTTTTAGCTTTAGTATCAGGTGTGATAGCTATGTAAGGGACTGTAAGTTTGTACAAAACAGAAGCAGTAATAACAACAGACATATAACTTGATATCATATATGAGGATATGAATATTTTCAACTTCTTATTCTAGAACAGTTTTATAGAAACTTGGTAGGGATTCAAATATTAGGGTGTCCGGACCAGGCATCCTGTTGACAACCATCGAGCCAGGCGTGTGGGCCGGGCTCGAGGGAGACGAAAGGACACCCCGTCTGTGGTTGGTTGCATAAAAGATATGCATGAGGGCAAGATAGGTCGAGTAATACCTGGTCTTAGGGGGCAAGCATAGTAGAGAGTCTGTGAGGTTGAAGAAGACTACAGGTAGTAATAAGTACAGTAGAGGGGGAGAGGCAAAAAGGATTGAAGGTGTCCATGTTCTTGATTGGATTAGATGCCGGGATTACTGTAGAGTAGGATTTCTTTCTGTGATGTAATCTTCTTCTTTTTGTGGTACCTGTAGTTGGGGAAGAAGAACGGTGGAGGAGGGAGGGGGGGGAGTAGGGGGAATAGGACAGGAGTAAAAGAAGAAGTATGGGGGAAGGAATAAGATAAGATCAGGAAAAAAGGGGCACGTGATAATGTGAGGAAGTATCTCTTAGTGCAGAATTCTGAGTCTTTCCTCAACAAGTAGTTTTATACTTCCACTAGATCAACTCCTCGGTTCGGGGTCTGCGATGAGCCGGGGAAGCGGTAGGGCTAGCAACGTCGTTGGAGTGTAGTTGTGGTAGGGTGTCTTGTCGTGAGGAAGAGGATCTTCTGCGTCCCAGCTGGAAATCCTCTCGTTCCGGTATGGTGTCCATAGAAGTGGCTCTGCGAAGATGAGGAGGTTGAAGGCTTCTGAACCAGTCTGGAAGGTTAATTTGTTGCAGGCCTAGCGTGTTACAGAATGCAGGCAGGTCCTCTGGAACACGAAGATATGCTGTGCGGCCATTTGTGGAAGCAGAGAGGCAGAATGGGAACTTCCATCTGTACTGTATGTTCCTTCGACGGAGGGCGTCCAGCAGGGGGCGGAGATCTCTCCTGCGCTGAAGGGTGATGGGTGACAAGTCTTGAAAATTTTTATCTCTGCGTCGTTGTATAATATGTTGCGTCTGTCTCTAGCTCCTCTCAAGGTATCTTCCTTCAGCCTGTTGTTAACAATACAGCAAATGATATCTCTCGGGGGGTCAGAATCTCTGGGTTTTTGTCTGAGAGCCCTGTGAATTCGCTCAAATTCAATTGGTACGTCAGGGGGTCTTCCTAGAATGTTATTACAAATTTCTACTGTGGCTCGGGTAATTTGAGCAGGTTCTACCGACTCGGGCAGACCTCTGAACCTTAGGTTATGCCGACGACCTCTGTTATCTAGGTCTTCCATGTGGCGGCTTAAGTCTCTGAGTTGGATCGAGTGAGACTCACTTGCAAAGGTCAGAGAGTTTATGGATTCTTCTTGAAGGTTGGATTTAGCCTCAACAGCTTCAATTCTGCCAGTTGTTTGGTGTATATCCCTTTTTATGTCCGCCACAGCACATGCTAATGAGGCCTTGATTTCATCCGCCAGGGAGGACTTAATTTCGTCCGCAATGGACCTCAGGTCATTGAAGTTTAACGGGGGGGTTTGCACTGTGTGGGGCAGTTGTGCCGGTGCTATGGCCCCCATGTCAGCGGAAGATTGTGGAGGGGTAGAGTATCCACTCATTTCTCTGTCCGTACTCACTTTTGGTGGAGAGCGAGCGACGTCAGCGTAGGCCCGAGATGAAGCCGGGGCCTCGCGTGATTGTTGCTGCTGCCGGAAGAGATCGGGTATGCTGCAGCTGTTTGTAGCAGGCGGAGCTCGGGGTGAGCGGGATCTGGAGGGAGAGGAGTGTGCCGAGGATCTCCTCATGCTCTTTCCGAAAGGTTAAGTCGGTTATGGAAGCTAATTTTCGGGCTTTTCCCCTGGTTCGGCCGGGAGTAAGGAGGTCAGGCAGCCATCTCGTTCCGGCGCCAAGCCACGCCCCCGATTTTTTTTATATAACTGATATGCCTTGTCACAATTGAAGGAAATACAGAGAAGAGGTCATTAGGGATCCCCATCAAACTTTTGAAATGGAGCCCCATGGTCTGTAGTTAAACCATTGTCAGCTTTTCTTTTAAGAAGCGAACATGGTACATGCTTTTTAACCTGCTCTTACCTAACAAAACCCACACTACCATATTGCACCCATCGCTCTTTTTACTCAATTTATAGCTTACACCTTTGTCTTAAGTTTTCAATGATAAATTGCCATGGAACTTCCCCTCTAATAAGTGCCTGTCAAAGTGTAAACTCCCTTATGAGTTAGAGGTGTTGCTGGGAATTATGGTTAAGCCCATCCTTTTTATACAAGACAAAATGGTGTTGCAAAACAATTTACCTTTTCAAATGAAAAAAAAATAAGTTAACAAAAATAAAAACATTGATAACAAATATTGGTAACAAAGATTTAAATTCAATATCCTCTATAATTAATGTAGCCCAAATTATATATATATATATATATATATATATATATATATATATATATATATATATATATATATATATAGTAGCAGTGGGACCCCGTGCTTCTCAGAATGAGTGTTTTACGCCAGATTTTTGGAGAGGCCAGCACACTGACTGCACAGGTAACCCTGGCACTGACCTAGATCAAACCTTGATCTAGCAAATGTTTTATTTATTTTTTATTTTCTTTTACACACACTTGTTATTTATTCTTTCTGCAAGGAGCAGGGCCGGATTAACATAGGAGCTGCAGCACCAGGCCACTCCCTTAAGATAGGCCCACCCAGCCAGCAGCATGATCCTGATTTCTCCTGTCCATAAACGTCTATGGGACAGGAGAAGCTGTTTGTAAATGTAGGGGTGGCTGGTGGTACCTGTGTTGGCTCAGTGTGAATATTACAGTGTCACAGAGCACAGTTCCCCCTGCACAAATGGAAGAGGAGAGAGGCTGGGTTGACTCTGCCTTCTCCCGCCCCTCTCCCTCTGTGCCCGCCCACACCAGTCCGTACAGTGAAGTGAAGGAGCCGTGTGGGCGGGAATTTATACACAGAGCAGCCGACAGATACAACATGAACAGGATATGTGTGAGTGATAAGCCACCAGGAACCATCCATATGTAAGCTCAATGACTGTACTCTTCCTTCTGCCGCCTTTCTTCTCTTACCTCCCTCCCTCCCTCCCTCCCTCTTTTTTAACTTTTTCCTCCAGCTTTAGCTGTTAAAACTGCAGCCAAAGTGTTTAGAATTGTGTCATCAGCCTATGGTAGTGCTTAGTCCTTTGTGCTTTTAAGTTGGTTCACACTGGTTTGCTATGGTTTGTTCCATTGCGTGTGTATCTGCAGTTTTCCTGCGTTTAAGCCACAGTCTTATTGATTCCAATTAGGTTGCATGTTTTTTCTGTATTTTCTGAAAGCACAACAAAATACCTGCATCTTTGGTACACTTTCAGAAAATGCAGCAAAAACCTGCAACCTAATAGAAATCAATAGGATTGCAGCTAAAACTGCAGGTAAAACGCAGGAAACTGCGGATACACAAACAATGCGGCCAAACTGCAGCACACTAGTGTGAACCCAAAGGCTTGTACACACTTGCAGCAGGCACTGTCACTAAACTGAAAAGTGACAGGCACTGAGGAGGTGATATCATACCTCTTCACTGCATGTTTTTACCCCCCAAATGCCAATTCATGCAGGTAATAGTATGGTTCACTTTGAACTCCACCTTATTTCTGTCGCTCTCTTTAGGTATTCAATGTGCTCTCATCTTATTTTCTATACATGCAATACCTAAAAAAAAGGAATTGAAATAAGGTGCAAAGTGAATTTCTACACTTAAGCGCAGCCCTTCACAGAACATTTTAAGACATTATTAAAGTATAACTAAATGCATTTTTTTTTCTAGTTTGTTGATAGAGTGGAGAGGGATTAGATCCTCTGTCAGGTTTCCATCACTGCCTATGTCCCTGTTAGGAAGATTTACCCTCTCTGTTTGTCTCTATTTGTCCTGTTTACTGTTATAATCAAATGTGGAAGTAAATGAAAACCCTAAATTTTGGGTGTCCCCAGAGCAGGAATAGAGGGGAAATCATCCAATGGTGACACTAGTTCTGGTGACAACCAGGGATTCCCTTACTTTGGAGGGATTTTCTCTCAAGTGAAGAGAAATCTCCTCAATGGGACACAGATTGGAAAAAAAGCTGACAGGGGTATGAGCCTTGTTTCAGACTATTGCAAACACAGACATTGCATGCGATTTGCGCCACATTGCTATGCAGATCACATGCCATGTCTGTGCAATGCGAATTCAGCCATACATTTTGTATGGCTAAACTCCCATTGCATTCCCAAGAAAATGCTGCAGGATCCTTTTTTTTTCCCCACACTGGAATCGAATCCCAGGCGATTGAATTCCTGTCCGAATTCACAGTTTGCACAGCGATCTGCAAACCAATCTGGGGATGTCATTACCTTTGTTTTGACACCGGCAGCTGTTTGCAGAGTGGAGTGTGAACTGCCTGCAGGGAGATGCGATGCGGGAACCTGCACAGGAATGGCGGTGGCTCCCGCATCGCTGTAGTGTGAACCCAGGCTAACCCCTCCTTACTCTATCCAAAATAAAAAAAATAAAAGCTTTCTCTTTGGTTACACTTTAAACCCAGAGACTGGTGGTCTTTTAATATTAGTAGGAATAGTGTTGCACTATCAGAGATATACAGAACTTCAGTTTTGGGTGGAGTAATATTTTCTTTTTGGTGCCACACTATATTGCATTATTGTTTGATACACAGGATTTAAAATGTCCTTTTATTAGGGTTTACATCTCCCCTACCCACCTCCGTTCCTCCTCCCTGTCTCTCTCCCATCTTCTCCCTTATGGCACAGTAATAATGAGTATTATGTGGGTACAATGACTTTGGCATGAGTGTGCAGGGTATATAGTGACTAAGATTCTGTTTAAAGTGGAGTTCCACCGAGATTTGACAGGTACCCACTCTCACTTCCTTAAGTGGGGTACACACTAGTAGAAAATCAGCCGAAAATTCCCGTCCGAGGTAAAATCGTCAGATTTTCGCCTAGTGTGTACACAACTTTCAGCAGCTGACGCCGACATTTTCAACGAAAAAAAAATGGAGGGACAAACACCAACATTTTTTTCGTCCGTCCCCAGACGACCGATTTTCGTTTAATGTGTATGCATTACGTCTGCGAAAAATCAGATACGAAAGACCGCGCATGATCTGAAGTTGCTGACAACCCAGAAGTCTAGGAACAAATGAGCCAAAAAAAAAGAAAAATCGGACGAGAAATTTCGTGAACATTTATGCACTGTCAACTAAAAACGGTAATGAATGCTGAGAAGACAGAGAAAAATCGGAGGATATTTCGTCTGATTTTCGTCAAGTGTGTACGGCCCTTTAGCAAAAAATTGTTTGCTTTTTTATTTTATTTATTTAAAAAAAAAAGGCCCACCAAAATCTTCAGCACCAGGCCCATGATGCTCCTAAGCCGGCCCTGGCAAGGAGAGAGAGAGATACAATGTATCTCTGCCTTCCATTCACAGAAAGAGAAACACAGGGGTGAACTTTATAATCTCACTAAGATCCTGGTCTCTGAGATGGGAGCATGCTGTGCGGTGCGCTCCTAGCACAAAGACAGATATGCAGATATGCAGCCCCATAGAAAAAAGCTCAGTCCAGTAAGGCCGCATATCTGCATACTGTTGTCTTGAAGGGGTTAAACAATGTAGCAAATTTCTGACTGAATCTTCTATATTCTACCTTTAGAAAGGTTTTTCTAACTGCTTAAAAGCAGCATTAACCACTTCTGGACCAGAAGGATTTGCCCCCTTAATGACCAGGCTCTATTTTGCAATTCGGCACTGTGTTACTTTAATGGACAATTGCACGGTCGTGCGACACTGTACACAAACTAAATTTACGTCCATTTTTTCCCACAAATAGAGCTTTCTTTTGGCGGTATTTGATGACCTGTGAGATTTTTACTTTTTGCGCTATAAACAAAAAAAGAGCGACAATTTTGAAAAAACTTTTTAACATTTTAGGCCAATTTGTTTTCTGCTACATAATTTTGGTGAAAAAAATCACAATAAGCATATTTTGATTGGTTTGCACAAAAGTTATCGCATCTACTAACTACGGGAAATTTTTTTTTTTACGAGTTCTGCAATTTGTTGCGGGACTGCGACATTGCGGTGGACAGATTGGACCCCTAACTGACATTTATGACACTTTTGGGGGTACCAGTGACACTACAGTAATCAGTGCTAAAAATATGCACTGTTATTGTAATAATGATACTGGCAGGGAAGGGGTTAACAGTATAGGTGATCAAGGGGTTAAATGTGACCCTAGGGGAGTGATTCTATCTGTATGGGGGTTGGACTGGTGAAATTATCACAGAGACATGCGATCCTATATAGCAGGATCACATGAGCTCTGTGATCATTGCAGGGAGAAGGACGGTCGGCTGTGTTTACAATAGCCGACCGTCCTTCTCTCTCAGCGGGGAGTGATCGCCGATGTCAGGTGGCAATCGGAGCCGCCTGACACCCACAACGGCTTTCCCGCTGACGATCGGGGCGGGAGCGCACGCGTGCCCCCTAGCTGCCTTCAGGCGAGTGACTTATCCCTACGTCACTTTGCCTGTAGGAGCCAGACTGCCTCCGTAAATATTGAACGATAATGTGCTGCGCTAAAATATAGTGAATACTGAAATCACCAAAAATATATATACAAGAAATATATAATACAAAAAATTATATATACCACTCAAAGTGTGTGTGAGGAAAAAGGTAACAAGAAATTAATCAGTGTTCCTTAAAAATGTGAATATCACCAATGTAAATCAATAATTAAATAAACATAAATCATCAAGTGCAAATTATAATGAAGTGAAAAGATAAGGATATTAATTAAATTCAATCCCAATAAAGTCCATACAAAAATTAGAAGAAAATCCAAGAAGGTGTGCCACAGGGTCCCAAAAAAGTGCATCCACACAATTCCTTGTGAAAATATAGTAGACGCTGGAGTCCAGCGTACCTGTAACTTATAGATGCCTTGAATTCACATCGCAAATGTGAGTGTTTTTATCTGCCTTTTATCATTAATAAATGCCTTATATACGGAGTTACACTATGTCCCTGTCCTAATTTATTTCCTACTATGTGGACATCGCCATTGAGAATATAAAGGAGACATCCTGTGGCCATCCTTGGCATTACACTTATGCTTTCTGTGGTCTACTCATTAATTTGAGAGACCTACCCGTTCTGGTAAGCAGCCATCTGTTTTCCCTGGGTGATTTGCACTTCCTCCCCTCCCCCTGTCTTGTCTCTCCTCCCTCCTCCTCTCCCTCCCTCCTCCCCTCTCCCCCTCTCCCTCCTCCCCTTCTCTCTCTCTCTAATCTACTCCTCTTCTTCCATCTCTGCTCTTCAGGCTTTCCTCCCCCTCTTCTCCCCCTCCCCCCTTTCCCCACCCCTCCCTCCCTCCCTTGTCCCTTCCCCTCCCCCTCTCCCCTCCCTGTCTTCTATATCTTCTTCTCCCTTTTCTTCTCTCTCTTCTCCCTTCTCTTCTCTCTCTTCTCCCTCACGCCCCCCCCCTCTTCCCCCTCCTCCCCTCTCCCTTCTCCCTCCTCCTCCTCTCTTTCCTCCTCCTCCCCTCCCCTCCCCTACCCTCCTCCTCTCTCTCTCTCTCCCCCCTCTCTTCTCTTCTCCCTCCCCTCCTTCCTACGCCCCCCTTTGACCATATCTTGGATACAGCCACCATGCATAAAGCTATATCTGATACATTATGTACCTACTGCACTGATGTTACTCGACCTCACAAGTTGTAACCTACTTTGTATTCGTTACTTTTCATTCTATATCTGTTTGTAATGAACAGTTGTACTTTGTAAAATTTTCAATAAAAATTCAATGGAAAAAAAAAAATACAATTAAACTTGTCATTGGAGAAATATGTTGTTTCCCATTTTACTAGCTTAATACATTCTAAGTACCTGGCCCAGAAAATTTAAGCAGTGCAGGAATTCTGGCTTTACTTGCTGTATACTCAGTTCAGATCTGTAAAATATTGTAGCTGCAAACAGCCAGGTTAAGAATAATTCTGAAAGTGACCAAACTGAAATACATGTTTACAGTTAAATTATAAGACCACTGTATTGCCCATACTGCTGAGCTCCTATAAACAAATTAAGAAAAGCTTAGTTAGGAACTTCATCTCCGGCTGCCTGCTCTGCAAGACACTGGCGACATATAGAAAAACACCATCACTGGCTGAATGGGCTTTTGAAATGGAATGGAAATTGATAAAATTGACCATGTGGAACGTATAATTACCTGGGATAAGGGTAAAACTGAAAAACTACAATCTTATGTGGACAGTGTTGTCCCATTTCAGATACTCCTCTTAGTTTGACTCATTCATCTCCTCGACAGTTTAAAACCTTAGTAGCTCCGGATAACATCCCATTTATTTTTCCTCCTGCTTCCTCTTCTACTTTTTCTCTTATTTGCCCTTTCTTATTTCCTCCTTCCTGATTTTCTCCTTATGTTCTTGCTAAAAGAATGACCATGTTACGTAATACCTACAAGACCATATCTTAAGTTATTTCGGTTGAAATGGTGGGTCCCTTATTTTTCAAATACCCATTCCTCTTCAGTTGACTGGGTATCTGTTATTGTTTATTTGCTACGAACCACCTAAAAAGTTTTGATAATGTACCTTATGAATAGGTACATCGATAAAATTAGAATATCATCAAAAAGTTAATTTATTTCAGTAATTCAATTCAAAAAGTAAAACTCATATATTTGATATAGATGCGTTACACACAGAGTGATATTAGTGAGTAAAAATACACGCTAAGGTGTCCTTTTATGAACGGGTGAATTTTTTTCTCCGTTGGCTTCTCTACAGTTCTCCGGGGAAAATGATCACATCTGGCACCCATTTTATGAATTGGAGAACTTCAGTTCGCCCAGGGTGATCAGAGGAGAACAGTTTTCTCTGAGATCTGTGTAGAAGTCAATGGAGCGTCTGTAATCTCGTGAGACAAAGCGAGATTACAGTAGTATGAAAATCCCTGGCGCGCTTTAACAAGCAGAGATAAATTATCACTGCTGAGTACACGAGGTTAATAAATAATAGTCCCCTTACATAAATATATATATATATACACTGAATACACACACACATACATTGTGTATATATATATACACATTAAATATATATCTACATGTATGTGTGTATATATATACATGTATATATATATATACATAAATATGGCAGGGGGACATGATTACTGTGTTGGGGGGTCTGAATGAGGAAGAAGGAAGTCCATAATCTTCCTTTTTCCCCCTCAGTTCTCCCCCGATTCTGTCTTCACTCCCCACTTTACAAGCTCCAGGCTGGTGAACCCGGGAGTGTGAATTCTGACCCAGATCGCCAGTGAAGTGCGGGGATCGCAGCTTCATAGCCTGGCCATTTCTGTGTCTGTCAATGACAGATTCCCATGTGAAGAGATGATCAGCGGAGAACATGTTCTCCTGTGATCATTTCTGTTTCATAAACTGAGAATGATCGGAAATGAGCTGTGATCAGCAGGATCACTGCTCATCTCCGTTTCATAAAAGGACACCTAAATGAATATAGGGTCAAATATCAAATGTGAATGTAAATATATGGATGTGATGCATAAGGGGTGCAGCACTACCAGCACCTTATTTTAAGTTGCACTTAAGGCTATACCCTGCACTTTTTGCACATGAATGTATTTGAATATTTTAGGCACCTTATAATATATTTTCAAGCGCTGTGTTTTTTCTGTTTTGAACAGAGTGATATATTTCAAGCATTTCTTTTTTTTTTAATTTTGATAACTGCATCACTGCGCCGTGGCGTGGAGGCAATCAGCCTGTGGCATTGCTGAGGTGTTATGGAAGCCAAGGTTGCTTTGATAGTGGCTTTCAGCTCATCTGCATTGTTGGGTCTGGTGTCTCCCATCTTCCTCTTGGCAATACCTCACAGATTCTCTATGGGGATTAGGTCAGACGAGATTGCTGGCCAATCAAGCACAGTGGTACCATGATCATTAAACCAGGTATTGGTACTTTTGGCAGTGTGGGCAGGTGCCAAGTCCTGCTGGAAAATTAAATCAACATCTTCAAAAAGCTGGTCAGCAGAGAGAAGCATGAAGTGCTTTAGAATTTCCTGGTAAAGGAATGTGCTGACTTTGGATTTGATAAAACATCATGGACCAACATCAGCAGATGACATTGCTCCCCATGTCATCACTGACTGTGAAAACTTTACACTGGACCTCATGCAACTTGGATTCTGTGTCTCTCCTCTCTTCCTCCAGACTCTGGGACCTTGATTTCCAAATGAAATGCAAAATTTTCCACAGTCCATGACCAAAGGTAATGTGAACTTTTTTGAAAAGCCATCCTTGGTGTCCCAGTGGCTGGATAGAGAGGAATGCTCGCTCTGTGAAGAAATGGCAAGGTATAGACAGGCCACTTGATCATTTTAAGCCCCAATACTTTAAAGGGTAACTCAACTTTTGTGGGGAAAAAAAAATCAGCAAATAAAGAAAAAACAATATAGCGTATACAATTGCGACACAAATCATATTGTAATTGAATATTATTAAAAATTACCTTTGCTTTCAATCTGCACCCTTTTGCAATTTTCTGAAAATGCAATGCAATATGGCTACCTGGAGCTGTTCTGTAAACAGAATGTGTACTGACCACACCCCAGAAACATAATTCCCTGCTTGCGTGATTGGCTCACCAATTTTCCCAGAAGTCTGCCTAAGATACAAGTCAGATTTCTGGAATCCCCTGCAACAATAGTGTCATTTTTGGTGAGATACTCCCAATAAAAATATGTCTAAAGGGATGCAGGCCCAGCAGCTTTCCTCATTAGAGCCCTGCAGCTGCCACAGCTGATAGATAATTATGAAATCACTCCCATTTGACCAACTCAGCACAAAGGCACAGAGGAACAAACAATGATTTCTTCCGAATAACAAAAGATAGGAATCTGCAACAAAGTTTCTTAAAATCCCTGCAATGTACAGAGATCACCCAGAGGGGAATCTTTTTTTTCTCAACAAAAGTGAATTTAAGCTTTAACTTCTTTCGGATCATTTAATTTTGCCTATGGTTCTCTTATAAAGGCAATCACAAGAGAATTCAAGTTGCTTCAATTTATGTTTTGCTTTTCATTTTGGCACGTATACCACCTACAAGGCTGGCCAGTCAGTGCAGGCTGGTATTTCAAGCCCCCCGGCGGCTGTTGATCCCTCCTTAACATTCTATAACTGGTTACACTAACTGTTGAACCCTGTTGGTCTGTATGTTCTTCAATATCCTTATCCTTGTGTCAAGGAAAGTGTGGTTGTTGACTGGCCTCTTTTGCCTGGAACTACTTACAGTCCGAACTATCGGTCCTCTTTCGTCTCACCTATGCTTTACACCTAGCCTGTTCATCTCCTATGTACTTTTACAACACTAGCTGGAATGTTGTAGGACTAGGGGGCAGAATGAAAAGGTTGGCTGTTTACACTTAGCTAAATGCTTGGGTTCTTCTTTAATCTCTTTACAGGAAACCCACATGACCTTTATTTAATCATCTCCATTCTCTGCACGAATGTTTGGTTTCCAATTTTCACTCTTCCTATTTCAGGGGTGTCAGTGTGATAGTTTGTCCAAATGTTCCATGTTCATGTTCACTCTCTGCTATTGACCCACATGGCCAGTTGGCCACTACATCTTCCTGTTATGCAACTTAGATGGTTTAGAATGTATACTGGCTAATATTTACATCCCCCCTCCCTTCTCTGCAGAAGTCATCAAGCTCCTAGTGAGCTTTTTAGCTCATCACCCAAACATTCCCGCAAAAGTTGTGGGGGACCGTAATAACTATTTGGATAGATTTTCTAAATTAGTCCGCTAGGGGTGGTCAGACCCCCTCTGCTAGGCCTCTGGCAGAGTTGGGCTTACTGGATTTGTGGTGGATTCACAATCCACAGACTTGGGATTTCTCTTGCTATTCAGCATTGTATGGAGGGCTCTCTAGGATTGAACTTGGTCTGGGCAATGCGGAAATGCTCCCCTTGGTCTCCTCTTTATGTAATTATGCGAGGACCATGTCAGATCATTCCTCTTTCGGTGTCCACATTCTTACCACAGGTATCGCTAAAAAATCTTATTGGAAAATTAACCCATTTTATTTATCATTTTGCCCAGACCCTGATCCCGTTTCAACCAACCTTATTACCTTTATCAATCTTAATCAGGATGGCTCGGTTACGAATAAAATGTGACTTAACGTACTCCTTCCCTTTATATCGGGGGCACACGGCAGGGGTTCCCTTTTTCATCCCTGTTGTTTGCGCCAGCCTTGGAACCATTGGCAGCCTCAGTTAGGTCCTTTCCTCTCTTTACAGGTTTTATTAGGGAGACAAAGGAGGAAAAAATCTCATTCTACACAGATGACACTCTCCTCTATTTGGGAGACACTGCCTCGTCTCTCACAAATGTAATGTCTGCAATTGAAGATGTTGGCTCCCTCTCAGGATTCTCAATCAACTGGAGTAAATCAGTTCTCCTCCCACTGGATGAACTGGGTGCTCCGTTGCCAGATTGCAACCTGGTCACCTCTTTCAAGTACCTAGGAGTGCAGATTACCTCTGACCCTTCTAAGTACTTAGAGCTCAGTTTGCTTCTCCTATTTAAAAAACTCCAATCTAAGTGTAATACCTGGTATAAATTGCCACTGTCGGCAATTGGCAGAGTGAATCTGATCAATGGTGTGGTGCCCACAAATATTATATATTCTCCACAATTCACGACAATGGGTACCTCACAGATGGTTTACACACATAGAAACTTTTGTTCGGTCTTTTATCTAGAAAAATAAGGTAGCCAGAATCTGCCTCTCCATGCTGCATTACAGTAAAGATCAGAGGGGACTGACAGTACCTAATTCCAGACTATACTTTTTCGCTTCCCAGCTCCAACACCTTGGTTGTTGGGGGTTGCCCGATGAGTCTGATCCCATGCATGCTATCCTAAATACTGGAGCTTCAAATTATACAGCTCTAGCTAGTCTGTAGGTGGGATTCCCCACTTTCCTAAAGACAGAAGCCACAATAATCCTTATGAGAAAGCTTTGAATTACTGTCAAAAGCAGCCTGAGACTGAGGGATTTTATTTGAAAAACACCAAAGGATTTCAGGGATGGGAGGAGGCAAGCATTCAATACATATCTCAGTTATTCAATCAAAATGTCTTTAAATCCTTTATGGACCTCCAAGGGGAGTTTCATTTACCCAGACAGCAGTTTTATAAATACCTACAAATAAGACACCCACTACAGGCCCAAGGACACAACTCTAACCTTATCCTATCTGATCACCCCCTACTAAGGGTCATATTGGTTTACCAGACAAGAAGTGTATGATTTCACATTGACTGTATACTCTACCTTAATCTCTGCTGCACAAGACTCAGGCTGTCTGCTGTGTAGACGTGGCTGGGAACAGGATCTAGGTGATATTAGTGGTAAAACATGGGAGATGTGTTTACAGTCCATACCTGTCCTTTCTGTCACACAAACTGTCGCAAATATTGTTACTGCATAAGTGTTGTAGAGAAGAAGGTTCTCTTATTAATTTAATGTGGCGCTGCCCCAAATAATTTTGCTAATGGAGTGATGTGACTGAGGCTATAGCTACAGTATACAAGGTAAAGGTCCCGCTGGATCCTATAATTTGTTTGTTGGGAGCAGTAGACAAGGATATGTATATCCCCACATTGCTTGGGCTGCTGTATATTGCAAGGAAACAAGTTGCCAGATTCTGGCTTTCTTCACATATTCCCACAAAAAAACTATGGATGGAACTGGTCAACTATATTCTTATCAGGGAACAATCAACCTATCAGCATAGAAATTATATTCGTAAATTCTATTCTATATGAAAATCATGGTTGGATACTCCAGGACTTGCACCATCTCAATTAGTTATGCACGGCTGCTACAGGTGTGAAAGCTATATATCCTCTGACTTCTATCTTCAGGCCTTGATAAAAGGGATTTGTCCTCATCTAAATATTATAATCTGTGTGAAACTCAAAATTGCACTTTTAGCCTTTGCCCAAGAATGTTACTATTATTTTCCAAGTGGTGGGACAGCAAGGAGCATACTTAGCTTTTGGCCCATTGTCCGTTTCGTCTTTTATTCTGTCAGGGTGAGTGGATTAATATTTACTATCCATAAGGTTGTTTTCTTTTCTTTTTTTTTTCATTTTTAAAGGTTATGTGACTTGTCTGTGTCATTTAGTACCACTATGTTATTTTTAAGATTTTAAATAATGTTACCAATTGGCTAGTTATAAAGGACTGGATGACTGATTTACTGGGACATGGTATTTGCCTTCTTAAGCTGATCTTGCATGCCTGTTCGATGTATGTCCTAGGCTCCTTGTATATACTGTATCTTGTCTTTTGTAATGTGTTTTGAGTGACTTGTGGCACAATAAACATTTTTCTGAAAAAATTATTATGGTATCACTGTGCTTGATTGGCCAGCAAACTCGCCTGACCTAAACCCCATAGAGAATCTGTGAGGCATTGTCAAGAGGAAGATGAGAAAAACCAGGCCCAACAATGCAGGTAAGCTGAAAGCCACTATCAAAAAAACCTGGGCTTCCATAACACCTCAGCAGTGCCACAGGCTGATCGCCTCAATGCCACGCCATTGATGAAGTAATTCATGCAAAAGAATCTCTGACCAAATATTGCATACTATACTGTACATTGACATACTTTTCAGTAAGCCAACATTTCTGTATTAAAAATCAGTTTTTTTATTGGTCTTATGTAATATTCTAATTTTCTGAGATACTGAATTTTGTGTTTTCACTAGCTGTAAGCCATAATCATCAAAATTAAAAGAAAAACATGCTTGAAATATATCTCTCTGTGTGTAACACATCTATATAAAATATATGAATTTCCCTTTTTGAATTTATTTACTGAAATAAATTAACTTTTTGATGATATTCTAATTTATGAGATGCATCTGTATATGCTCTGCTAATAATGTGTAACACTATCTTTCATTCTGCATCATACTTTGTTTGTCCTAGTTCAGAGCTGTGAAGTGTGAACATTTGAGCATATTGTCTAAGTAAGAATAAAACTTGATTAAACATAAGTTATAAGACCAACCATGTTATATGTAAAATGAGAAATCCAGTAGATTTTATAATCCAGTCCACTGATGTGCTGTAAATATTTTGCGCCTGATTGGTAGTCTTTCACAATGCCGCTTCCAATAGAGGCAGTCAGTATAGAAAATCCTAATGTTATGCAGAATGCTACTCCACATTGTCGAACATTTTCCAAGCTGTAGAGAAAAATGGAAATATTTTTTGAGATACAAAAAGCTATATACATTCTATAGGTTAATGTATGTACATTTAGTGTGCAGCCCTGTCAGAGGTTTTAAAACTATGAAATAGCAACAAGGTGGTAATTAATTACCATTTTGAGGATCTACAGAAGAGCAGAGCAGTGACTGGCATTTACAATATTTGTCAGGTTAA